>NC_140581.1:134897698-135497698 GCF_964204655.1 Triturus cristatus
CGTCTCCTTTCCAGAGAGTAAAATAAAAAGTATTACACATCCTGTGGTGGATGTGTGTTTTATTAACCATGAGGGGGGTTTCTTGCATAGTTTGGTCTAATTTTTGTCGAATCCCCTTTGAATGGCTTGGTGTGCGTGTGTATTAAATGTGCCCGTCAATAGCTACCCATGTTTGTATAAATAAACGACAAGGGTGTCTACTTGGAGAGTACCCACCGGCGGGGGCACCAGGATTAGGCACGGTAGGGCGTCAGACATGTCAGAGCTTCACTAGCGGTGTAAATACATTTCACATGGATCCATTGTATGCATAGTCGCCTTTTAATGAATATCACGCAAATCGTCATGGTGATAGGTCCAGCATGTCCTAGGTGTTTCTGTAAATATATATTTTTTTAAATAATAAAAAACAAAGGCCAGCCCCGGGAGATGGGGTCCCCGGGGCCATAAGTGGCCTGAGGAGGGGTGCAAGGCAGCACCCCTCTTAAAGATTTTTTTTTAAAAAGGCCATGACCCGGGGGTTGGGGTCCCCGGGGCCGATTAAGGCCTTGGGAGGGCCAAATTAATTTTTTTCAACAAAAATAATTAGGGTGCAGGCCCTGGGGGATGGGGTCCCCAGGGCCAATAAATTAGAAAAAGAAGGGGCGCCACACAGCCCTCCTTCTTAAAAAAATAAAATAAATAAAAGACCGGCATCGCGCCAGAGGCCACGTCCCCTCCTTGCAGCACTCTGCAAACGCGCCCCTGGCCAGTTGTAAGTTGGGGAAAGAATTCCTCTTCAATACTGAGGGTCCCTGAGGGCCAACTAGCCCAACAGGTATCTCCATTATGCGACAGGGAGCTGCGTTGCAGACAGGTGTTCTGAGGCCAAGCGCCTTTTTGCACCTCTTTGCAACGCAGCTCTGTGGCACTTACTGGAGGTACCTAGTGGGCTAATTTGACCCTAGGGACCCTTAGGATTCAAGGGGACTCAATCTCTTAACGGCCACAGGGCGCGTTTACACAGTGGTGAAGGGAGGGGACGGGGCCTGAGGTGACGTGTGCAAACACGCCCTGTGGCGCGTTTTAAGTTGGGGAAATAATTCCCTTTCAATCTTGAGGGACCCTGGGGGCCAACTAGCCCACCATGTGCTTCCAGTAAGCGCCACTCTACTTACCAGCCTCCCAAGACTAAGAACTGGGGTCGTTTTCGGAATAATCGGCCCATCATATTCTCTGACTCATCTAACACCTCCGTTGAAGATACCGACAGTGGTGAAGGCAGTAGCACCAGCCCTCAGAGACATCCTCTCCCTCCACCACTTCTACCTGCTGGTTTTTTAGGACAGGTCCGCGGACGCGGCCGCAGACGGCAAGGCTACCAATACCAATACGCGGGCGAGAGACAGACCCGACAAAAGTTCTATCAATGGGGGCCTCCACAATAACACGACTACCATATGATACTCAACAAAGGCCTTCCAATGTTGTTTCCATTGATCCTTCAGAAATTACCATTGGCGGTTCTTGTCTCACTTCTTTGATATCTAAAAGTGGAAATAAACCCTCTGTAGAGGTCTCTATTTTACCTCCACTATTGCCTTTAGCTAATATTGAGATTACATCTAATACCGATGCACAGACTGCCCCAATTGCCGTCCTTGAAACCAGTCCACTCGATCGTGCTTTACTTCATCAGGACCAATCTATCCTTGACAGGACTATTCCTATTTTAAATCTCTCTCGACATGCCCTGTCGTCGGATGAGATTTCCTTATTAAGTAAGGGTTTGTCATTTGTCCCTACGGCACGTAGTGACTTTTTTAAGTTACAGGAGGATCTACTCTTATTTTTCAGACGGATTCGTCTGAAGCATTTCTTCTCTGATAAACCTGAGACTAATTTACCACATGAGGCCCATTTTAGACCAGCATCTACTTTTTTACCACCTACCTCTATGATGCCACCTGAAATTTTGACCTTCGAAAAAATTGTGTTGTTGGAGGTAAATGAGTTACAACGACTTAAGGAATTTGTTCCTTATAATTTGCCGCTCACAGAAAAACTGGCCATTGACAGTCTCAGCAGTAATCAAAATTTAATAATAAAACCGGCTGACAAGGGGGGCGGGATTGTCGTGATGGACCGTGAGGATTATGACTCAGAAATCCTCTGCCAACTTGACAACCCCTTGCATTATTGCAAATTGACTTCAGATCCTTTGCGTTCCATCCAAGCTAAGATTGCCTCTGTTACATCCCAGGCACTTGCGAGTGGCATTATTAACAAAAAAGAACACGATTTTTTTAATAGCCCATTCCCTAGAACACCGGTAATTTACACCTTACCGAAAGTCCATAAGAATTCATCGACCCCTCCGGGGCGCCCGATAGTATCTGGGTGCGGATCTGTGTTGGAACCCCTGGGAAAATATATTGACTCTATCATTAAGGTTTTTGTCCCCTTGACTGACACCTTTGTCAAGGACAGCACACATCTAATCAACATCATAGATGACCTTCCTTTCAACCCTGAATCTGATTTTATGGTCGGTTTAGACATTGAGTCTTTATATACTAATATTCCCCAGGCTGATGGACTTATGGTCATGGAGGTCATATTGAATACTCGCCCTCGTCCTACACGCATCCCTACAGAATTTGTAGTTCAATTGTTGTACATAGCCTTGACCAACAACTATTTTCTGTATAAAGATACATATTACCTTCAGGTTAAAGGCGTATCGATGGGTGCTTGTTTTGCACCGAATTTTGCAGTACTCTATGTACACCATTTAGAGTCCACCATTTTTCTGAATAGCAGTAATCCTTTTCTGACCAACATTACCCTATGGCGCAGGTACATAGACGACATTCTGTTGCTATGGCATGGCACACATGAGAATCTTCTGTCGTTTATTACTTGGTTGAATTCCATCCAAAACCATTTAAAATTTACTTCAGATGTGCGTAACAATGACCTCCCTTTTTTGGATCTCACATTACATGCAGAGGATGGTCTAATTGGGACATCCCGATATCGAAAACCTACGGAGCGTAATACTCTTTTGGCCTATTCTAGTTACCATACTCGAGGGCTTAGAGACGGCTTGCCTTACGGACAGTTCCTCCGGATACGGCGGAATTGTAAGTGGAGAAAAGATTATTTTCGAGAGGCAGCTATCCTCTCGGCAAAACTGATCGACAGGGGCTACCCCAAACATTTGGTTAGAAGATCTCTAAAAAGAGCTTGGTATAACCATAGGGAAATAATTTTGGCACCTTCCACCAAACGTGTCAATACACGTATCCCCTTTGTTTCTACTTTTAGCCCCAGCAGTAACAAGGTTTCTAAGATAATTAAGAACAATTGGAAATTGCTACGCTCTTTTCCACACTTCACGGACCCCCCCCTTTTATCATATAAGAGGGGCGATAATTTGAATGACAAACTTGTCCATGCCATTACCTGGCCTGTCAAAGAAAAATCTGAAAATACTACTTTATGGAATTTACCACCTGTAATAGGCCACTTCAAGTGCCTAAATTGTAATGTGTGCGATTTGACTATCAATACTAAAGTCTTTGTTACTCCTTCACACACCTATCAATTGAAACATTTTTCAAATTGTCGTACTACCAACGTTATTTATGTGATACGCTGTCCGTGTAATTTATTTTACATTGGACAGACTACACAGATGGTTAAACAACGCATCTCCCAACACAAAAGTCGCATTAGATGTAACGTCGTTACTGCTCCACTTGTGATGCACTATAAGGAGCATAACCACTCTGAAACTGATATGACTTGGCAAGTCATAGATTGTCCACAATTGCCGATCCGTGGTGGCAACTTACAGACCTTACTAAATAAATGCGAATGTCGTTGGATTACACGCTGTAACTCTGTATCACATGGATTGAATTCCTTAGACGAATGGAACACAGTCATCACGAGTGGCTAGTATTCTGGTTTCCCATGTTGTTGTTCATTCATTTTTACCAGAGATGCCCTATTGATGTGCAGACTGTAGTATTCCTTGGCAGTGTGGGTAAAATTTCTAACTGCTGGGGTGTTTTTACTGTATTTTGTTATACTTTGCTAAAATTGTTGTGCTATTCCCCTACCCTCCGCCCACCCCCTGGTGTCTTCAATCACCCCCCCCTCCTCTCCGTCTCCCGTCCCCCCTCCCCACCCCCCCCTTTTTTCCTTCCCCCCCCCCCTTTTCTCCGTACCCTCCGCTTGTAGCCCTTCAATTTCCCTCCCCCCCCCCTCCCCGTTTTTTTTCCCCTTGTCTTCCCTGCCCTTCAATTGTATCTTAATGGATAATGTTCATTGAGTGACTTTGTAACGATCTCTCTGTTTATTTGAGTTTTTCATAATCTGCCATTTGTATTGTGATGTTTTCATGCTTTCCAATTAATTATCATTTCGGCCCATTTTTCTTATCACTATTGTTACAGTTCTGTAAAGTGTTTTGTCTTCAATCATATGTTCATACCAAACTTATGATTTGTAGTTGGTAATATTTGTAATTATTTAAGATGTTTCTTTAGAAATTCAATTTATCTTGCTGGTCATCACACTGATCGGGTGTCCTTCTTCACCTTTACCCGTCCTGTCCTCTTTCCTCTCTCCCTCTCCATGTCCGGACCTTTGTAGTCCTTCCCTTGTGTCCTTGATGCGGTCACATGACCCGGATAGTCTATTTCCGGGGTCCGCGTCTCACACACGCTAGACGTCTTACTCGTTTAGACTGTGTGGCCCTGCTTGGACTGATCCCGCTATTTGGCGATTGACAAGCCTATCTCAGTAAGTCATTTAATATTTTTTCCTTCGACTTGCCAGGTTATTCTGCTCTCGTTATGTTCGGCGGAGTCATTACACGCCTTTCATACAGCCCGTTCTCTGTTTTTTCCTCAGAGTGTTGATTCTTTCAAACGCTGCGGATTATTCACCGCTGGATGTCTTGTGCCTTTTCCCACACTTGATTAATTGATTCACCATTAGTATCCCGGTAAGCGTCTCTGCCCCTTTTCACCACTATACATTGCCGTCATGTATTCAAGCACGGTTTTTTTCATTTCCGTATTCCTTTTCTTGATAGATTGCCGATTCCAAAGCGCAACTCGCATGTTATAAGGTATTCCTGTGGGCCTCCTTAGTTCTTGTGTCCTTTATAGGTAAGCGCCCTCCACCGTGCGTGATTTGGTTACATGCATTGAAATAGTGGGCTTCCCCTATAGTCTCCCTTTATTATCATTTCAGACACCTGAAGATACCCTCCTAAATGTGACGGACTTGATTTATTTGTTCTACATTATCCTGCAATTAACTATGAGGTGGTGATTAAATTAACCACGTACACAGGTACGACTATCCCCTTGTTTGTTCTTGATTCATTCATTATGCTTTCACTCTCTGTGTTGTATGTTATTGGCTTCCCTGGGCTTTTCTATTTATTATCCTCCTCCCCTTTTTTCTTCTTTTACACATAGGTATTTTAAAATATTTCAATAACCATAGTCCTGATGATGACCTCAACGCAAGGAGGTTGAAACGTCGTCGACCGGACAGCATTATTCGCGGCTAATTACAGGGTCCTGTGAGACCTTTAAGATTATGTGTAAATTATTCATTGTATATATTTCTCCTCGACCTTGAATTTATTTGAATTATTTTGCCGTACCTTGTTGTCATTCTCACACTTATGTCACTGCGCCGTTCACTTTTTCACTTCACTGTCAGTGCACATATGTTTGTTATGGTTATTTTGAATTGTATATACCAATTGTGTATCTAATTATAAAATCTGTTTCCTTTTCTACCCCTTGGTCTCTCTTGTCCCTCCTTGTCTTTGATTGACTTGTGTATTGATTGGTCCTTTCATTTAATTCCCCTGTTGAGACATTGTTTTTGTTACAAACACGCCCTGTGGCGCGTTTTAAGTTGGGGAAATAATTCCCTTTCAATCTTGAGGGACCCTGGGGGCCAACTAGCCCACCATGTGCTTCCAGTAAGCGCCACTGCTCTGCGTTGCAGAGAGGTGGTGCAAGCCGTGCCCCTTTTTACACCTCTCTGCAATGGCACTTACTGGATGTACCTAGTGGGCTTTTTTGCCCCTAGGGACCCTCAGGATTCAAGGGGACTAAATCTCCCAACTTAAAACGGCCACAGGGCATGTTTACACAGTGGGGAAGGGAGGGGACGGGGCCTGAGGTGACGTGTGCAAACACGCCCTATGGCGCGTTTTAAGTTGGGGAAATAATTCCTGTTCAATCCTGAGGGCCCCTGGGGGCTAACTAGCCCACCAGATGCTTCCAGTAAGTGCCACTGAGCTGCGTTTCAGAGAGGTGGTCCAGGCCGTGCCACTTTTTACACCTCTCTGCAACACAGCTCTGTGGCACTTACTGGAGGTACCTAGTGGTCAAGTTGGACCCTAGGGACCCTCAGGATTCAATGGGACTTAATCTCCCAACTTAAAACGGCCACAGGGTGTGTTTACACAGTGGGGAAGGGAGGGGACGGGGCCTGAGGTGACGTGTGCAAACACACCCTGCAGCGCGTTTTAAGAGGTAGTTTTAATCCCCTGCCCTATTATATACTAGGGGCTTACAGAGGAGGTCATGCTAATCACAGGAGGACCCCAACGCATAGTGTTCCCTAGTGTATGTAGGTGTGTTCACTGTATTCTGAGTGTCTTTTAACATAGCACTGGCTCTAGGACTGGTTAGTCAGACTTAGTTACCACCAGTATCCGTCTGAAAAAGTTGAGGGTACAGGATGATTTTGCAACAAGGCTTCTTTCTGCTCTTCTGTTTGTTCTTTCTGCACGTTATCCTTCCTCCTGCACTTTTCTTCGTCTTTGAGGACTTTGGTTGCTTCTTTCTGCATTCTTTTTTTTCTTTCTGTGCGTTTTTTCTTCTTTCTTTACATGTCTGATCTCTGTAGGCATAGTTAGAAATTAGCATTTAAAAACCTTTGAAATTCACTGAAAAAAACATAGGTTTCAGGCACGTTATAGTTAGGAATTAGCATTTAAAAAACCTTAGAAATTCACTGAAAAAAACATAGGTTTCAGGGGCGTTATAGTTAGCTGGACTTTTCACTCGTACAAAACCATTGAAATTCCCCCGTTATAGTTAGTTCAGCTAACTATAACTCACGCACCCGCAATGCACTGCTGATGACGTCACATATTACATCACTCATGACATGGTCAGTGACATCACTCATGACATCACTGATGACATCACTGATGACATCATCCTTGTGATTGAGTGGCAGACCTCCTCTCCCTCTAATATAACCTTTGATACACACATTCAAAAATAGAAACTAAAATTTTCAAAACAATGGACATACCAGTACCAGTTACAACAACCTATTCAGTAATTCTAAGATCCACATACACATCCACTCATTCACCAACAGTCCTATACAGTCACTCATACATGTTCTCACTCATCATATGTACTCATACACCTATACATCCTGTTACACAACGCCACTCATCCATAGAGTTACTCACACACATAGTCACTCATGCTAATAAAGAATCAAACATCCATTTACTTGCATATACAGTTATACACACACCACCACACTTACTTCTACAGAAACTTACACATACTTAGTATTTTAAACAATCACTTATAGAAACACATACTTATTCATACAGAAACTCTTTCAATCTCTCACTCTCACATATACTCACTTATTTACACCAATAGTCACATATACTAGTTTAAAACATATGTAGTTACTCATAAAGTCACTATTGAGACAGTCATTCACTCACTAACACACCCATGCACACACTCATCCACCCATACAGTCCTGCACACATGCTGTCTTCAACACATACAAACAGTGAGTCACTCATTCATGCACCTATGCACTACGTAATATCCCCCCGAACCATACAGACACTCAGACACTCATACTGATACTCAAAAAAGCAACTAATAACCTATATAGACACTGATGTAGCTACTCACCAACCCATGCAGCCACTTATACACAAAGTGAGAGACTGATACAGATATTTATATATTTAAACATTACTCACTAAGCCATGTATTCACTAAGATACACTTAATCAGTCAGTTATACAATCAATTTTTCAAAAACAAATCATCAATTTAGACACTTATATACCCATTTATTCTTCCATCGACCTTGAGATATACATATATAAAACATATGTAATTTTCAGAAAAACACACATTCACTGGATTATGTCATCAGTGATGTCATTTGAGATGTCATCAGTGATGTCACTGACCATGTCATGAGTGATGTAATATGTGACGTCATCAGCAGTGCGTTGCGGGCGCACGAGTTATAGTTACCTGAACTAACTATAATGGGGGAATTTCAATGGTTTTGTAGGAGTGAAAATTCCAGCTAACTATAACGCCCCTGAAACCTATGGTTTTTTCAGTGAATATATATATATATATATATATATATCTACACAGACACACACACACATATATAATAAATTTTATATCTACATATATTTATATATATATGTATCTATATACATATTCACAAAAAAAACATAGGTTTCAGGGGTGTTATAGTTAGCTGGCCATTTCACTCGTACAAAACCATAGAAATTCCTCAGTTATAGTTAGTTCTGCTAACTATAACTCGCGTGCCCGCAATGCACTGATGACATCACTGATGACATCTCAAATGACATCACTGATGACATCATCCAGTGAATGTGGTTTAGTTTGAAATTTAAATATGTATTATATATATACCAATCTGTATTGAAGATTGAGTGGATATATAACTGTCTGGATGGAGGATTTAGTAGCTGTCTGACTGTCTAAGTGAGTAATTAAAAGTGTCTCACTTAATACATGGATTAGTAACTGAACTATGTAAATGTGTGCAGCACTGTCTCTGTTGTTGTATAACATGATGCATCAGTTGGTCACTAACTACATGAGTGTGTATAATAGTTATTGATTAGTTGGGTGAGTATTTGTATGGGACACTGAGTTTGTGTGTGGTTGGATGGGGTGTGTGTAACTATGCATAGATGTGTGAATGGTTGATTGACTAGGTGTATAGGTTTAAGAGTGCATGTGGAAACAGTTGTTTCGGTGACTGAGTGTATGTATTTGTGTGTTGGTGAGCGAATATATGTTTTAGTTTTACATCTTCAACAAAGTAAAAAAATAAAAGGCATTGTATTTGAGAGTTGGTGTATATAAATAAGTTTGTGTAAGAGTCAGTGATTGTGAGAGTAACTATATGAATGATTGTATAATTGTAATGGTGATTTTTTAACATATTAACTATGAGTTACTATGTGTTTGAATAAATGAGGTGTTGTTGGATAATTGTGTAAGTGAGTAAATGTAAGTGTGATAAAAAAATTTCATGAGTGAGTAGGATGACTGCATAACCGACTAAGATGACTGCTGATGTGTCAATGTCTATATATGTGTATAAGTGCATTTGATAGTGTTCTATTAATTAGTGACTGCATGTATAAATGATTCTGTTGTTGAAAGGGTAGTTGTGTGTGTAGACTTAGGAATCAGTGAGTGGGTATGTAGTAACTGGTATTGGTGTGTCAATGGTTTCAAATATGGTACTCTGTATTTTACAGTGAGTGATGAAAGGTTATACTAGTGTATGATGAGGTGTATCAGATTGTCACATGGATGATGTCATCAGTCATGTCATTTGAGATGTCATCAGTGATGTCATCAGTGATGTCACTGACCATGTCATGAATGATGCAATATGTGACATCATCAGCAGTGCATTGCGGGCGCGCGAGTTATAGTTAGAAGAGCTAACTATAATGGAGTAATTTCTATGGATTTGTATGAGTGAAATGGCCAGCTAACTATAACACCCCTGAAACCTATGGTTTTTTCAGTGAATTTCAAAGCTTTTTTAAATGCTAATTTCTAACTATAACGTCTCTGAAACCTATGTTTTTTTTCAGTGAATTTCAAAGGTTTTTTAAATACTAATTTTTAAGTGTGATAGTAGTTATACCTATATTTTGTAATGATTTTCTACGTTTTTTTAACTTTTTATTCATAAATATGTTATTAATTAAATAACATTATATATTTTTCTGAAAATGCACAATTTTTTTTTTAAAATTCAAACTGAAATATTGATTTATTTTCTTGTTTTCATTTTTTAGTTTAATATATTTCTATTATTTTCTTTAAAAAAAAATCACATTTTTTCCAGAGTCACGCACTCAAAGTATACTCATCACGGTAGGTGCGCACATTCTAGGTGCCATTTCAGAAAAGTTGTGAAGGATCCGCGTACGGTGTGCGACGGCTGCGTGTTTGTCAGTTACATCATATACATTTAATTTTACGTGATGTGCGCGATTGGTATGCGACCAGTCCGCGACTCCTGCTCCCGCGCATTCGCAACACATGCACATTATGGTACGAGATGCTTGCGCGGTTACGGGTCCCGCGTGACGTCATATACATGCTGGGGCACGCTGGGTGCGCGACTCCCGCAAAAAAATATTATGTTCCAAAATGATATGTATGTGTCTTTAATATACATATTAGGGTAAGAGATTATCTAAGATATACATAAAAATAATATATTTGTACTTAAATATATTTTCACAAAGTCGGGTGCGTGCATCGTGAGTGCAGAGAACCAGGTCAGCAGAGCCATTGTAGAGCCAGAGAAACCAGGTCAGCAGAGCCATTGTAGACCCAGAGAAGCAGGTCAGAAGAGCTGCTCTAGAGCCTAAGAAGCAGGTCAGCAGAGCTGCTCTAGAGCCAGAGACCCAGGTCAGCAGAGCTGCTCTAGAGGCTGAGAACCATGTCAGCAGACCTGCTGTAGAGCCAGAGAAACCAGGTCAGCAGAGCTGCTTTAGAGCCAGAGAACCAGGTCAGCAGAGCTCTTTAGAGGGAGAGAACCAGGTCAGCAGAGCTGCTTTAGAGCCAGAGAACCAGGTCAGCAGAGCTGCTCTAGAGCCAGAGAACCAGGTCAGCAGAGCTCTTTAGAGGGAGAGAAACAGGTCAGCAGAGCTGCTTTAGAGCCAGAGAACCAGGTCAGCAGAGCTGCTTTAGAGCCATAGAACCAGGTCAGCAGAGCTGCTCTAGAGGCAGAGAACCAGGTCAGCAGAACTGCTCTAGAGCCAGAGAACCAGGTCAGCAGAGCTGCTTTAGAGCCAGAGAACCAGGTCAGCAGAGCTGCTCTAGAGGCAGAGAACCAGGTCAGCAGAGCTGCTTTAGAGGTAGAGAACCAGGTCAGCAGAGCTGCTTTAGAGACAGAGAACCAGGTCAGCATAGCTGCTCTAGAGACAGAGAAACCAGGTCAGCAGAGCTGCTTTAGAGGGAGAGAACCACGTCAGCAGAGCAGCTTTAGAGCCAGAGAACCAGGTCAGCAGAGCTGCTCTAGAGCCAGAGAACCAGGTCAGCAGAGCTGCTCTAGAGGCAGAGAACCAGGTCCGTAGAGCTGATTTAGAGGGAGAGAAGTAGAGACTGAGTAGTAGAAAGAGAGTACTACTCAGTGAGTAGTAGAGTGAGTAGTAGAGAGTAGTAGAGAGCGAGTAGTAGAGAGTGAGTAGTAGAGTGAGTAGTAGAGTGAGTAGTAGAGAGTGAGTAGTGGAGAGTAGTAGAGAGTGAGTAGTAGAGAATGAGTAGTGGAGAGTGAGTAGTAGAGAGTAAGTAGTAGAGAGAGACTAGTAGAGTAGTAGAGAGTGAGTAGTAGAGAGTGAGTAGTATAGAGTGAGTAGTAGACAGTAGTGGAGTAGTAGAGAGTGAGTAGTAGAGAGTGAGTAGTAGAGATTAGTAGAGAGTGAGTAGTAGAGTGAGTACTAGAGAGTAGTAGAGAGCGAGTAGTAGAGAGTGTGTAGTAGAGAGTGAGTAGTAGAGAGTAGCAGAGAGTGAGTAATAGAGTAGTAGAGAACGAGAAGTAGAGAGAGTAAGAGAGAGTAGTAGAGGAGCAGAGAGTGAGTAGTAGAGTGAGTAGTAGAAAGTAGTTGAGAGCGAGTAGCAGAGAGTGAGTAGTAGAGAGTAGTAGAAAGTGAGTAGTAGAGAGTAGTAGAGAGCAAGTAGTAGAGAGTGAGTAGTAGAGAGTGAGTAGTAGAGAGTAGTAGAGAGTGAGTAGTAGAGAGTGAGTAGTAGAGAGTGAGTAGTAGAGAGTAGTAGAGAGTGAGTAGTAGAGTAGTAGAGAGTAGTCAGTCAGTGTCAGTCAGTGAGTGTCAGTCAGTGTCAGTCAATTAGTGTAAGTCAGTGTCAGTCAATCAGTGTCAGTCAGTCAGTGCCAGTCAATCAGTGTCAGTCAGTCAGTCAGTCAGTGTCAGCCAATCAGTGTCAGTCATTGTCAGTGTCAGTGTCAGTCAATCAGTGTCAGTGTCAATCAGTCAGTGTCAGTCAGTGTCAGTCAGTCAGTGTCAGCTAGAGCAGCTCTGCTACTACTCTCTACTACTCTCTACCACTCACTCTCTACTACTCTACTACTCACTCTCTACTACACTCTCTCTATTACTCACTACCTATTACTCACTCTACTACTCTCTACTACTCACTCTCTACTACTCTCTCTCTACTACTCTCTCTCTACTACTCACTCTACTACTCACTCTCTACTACTCACTCTCTACTACTCTCTCTCTACTACTCACTCTCTACTACTCTCTACTACTCACTCTCTACTACTCACTCTCTACTACTCTTTACTACTCACTCTCTACTACTCTCTACTACTCACTCTACTACTCACTTTCTACTACTCTCTACTACTCACTCTCTACTACTAACTCTCTACTACTCACTCTACTACTCTCTCTACTACTCTCTACTACTCTACTACTCACTCTCTACTCTCTATTACTCACTCTCTACTCTCTACCTCTCTACCTCTCTCTACCTCTCTACCTCTCTCTCTACCTCTCCACCTCTCTACCTCTCTACCTCTCTACCTCTATACCTCTACCTCTGCCTCTACACCTCTACCTCTCTACCTCTCTCTACATCTCTCTACACACACACACATGCATATATATATATATATATATGCATATATATGTATATGCATTTATACATATGTATGTGTATATATATACATACATAGATAAACATATATATAATCTGCATATCTATATAAATACAAATAGAAATGCATGCATACATATACATATATGCATACATATGCATGTTATGTACATGAAAGTTTGAAAAACACTAATACAAGCAAAGCTAAAATGCAACCTAATTACAAACAGAATTGCTTTAATTTAAACGAGGGCGAGACCTATTGCATTTTCAATGCTTGTTTACTTTGGTTCCGTCAAGAAGGCATTCAGATGTGTCACACATTTGCCATTAATTCTGAATGGTGGCACTCTAGTTGCTCATTAGATCACTGTAGTAATGCTACTGCTCACCAGGGAAGTCTGCTGCTGGTATTCAAAGTGCTTGTTTCAGTCTGCATGTCAGAATTTTTTTATGAAATAGAAGAGGATTTGAGAAGTCAAAATGTGCCCTAATTTTTCTTTCTGCAGCACTAATCATAATTTCTATGCCAAAATTAACCCCCTCATTTTGTTCCTTTGCAAATTAAATGTTTTAAGTGTTACCACTTTATTCCAATCAAGATGGCTTCAGGTGTGCCATACTTTTGTCATAAGTAAGACTGTTAGCGCTCTAGTTGTTCTTTAGAACACTCTGGGACATTCTGTCATTGGGCTATACTTGGGCTACATCTGGGTGATATTTGTACTACATTTGGGCTCTTTTGTCTCTGGTGGCCATCTTGGGAGACTTATTTGTAATAAAGTTTCCTAATTTCCTCATTTACTACAGTCTCATCAGTAGGAAATACTTTCAGGTTTTTTACTTTCATTCCATCAAGAAGGCATTCAGATGTGTCACACATTTACCATACATTCTGAATGGTAGCACTCTAGTTGCTCATTAGCTCACTGTAGTAAAGCTACTGCTCACCAGGGAAGTCTGCTGCTGGTATTCAAAGTGCATGTTTCAGTCTGCATGTCAGAATTTTTTTATGAAATAGAAGAGGATTTGAGAAGTCAAAATGTGCCCTAATTTTTCTTTCTGCAGCACTAATCATAATTTCTATGCCAAAATGAACCCCCTCATTTTGTTCCTTTGCAAATTAAATGTTTTAAGTGTTACCACTTTATTCCAATCAAGATGGCTTCAGGTGTGCCATACTTTTGTCATAAGTAAGACTGTTAGCGCTCTAGTTGTTCGTTAGAACACTCTGGGACATTCTGTCATTGGGCTATACTTGGGCTACATCTGGGTGATATTTGGGCTACATTTGGGCTCTTTTGTCTCTGGTGGCCATCTTGGGAGACTTATTTGTTATGAAGTTTCCTAATTTCCTCATTTACTACAGACTCCTCAGTAGGAAATACTTTCAGGTTTTTTACTTTCATTCCATCAAGAAGGCATTCAGATGTGTCACACATTTACCATACATTCTGAATGGTAGCACTCTAGTTGCTCATTAGATCACTGTAGTAAAGCTACTGCTCACCAGGGAAGTCTGCTGCTGGTATTCAAAGTGCATGTTTCAGTCTGCATGTCAGACTATTTTTATGAAATAGAAGAGGGTTTGAGAAGTCAAAATGTGCCCTAAATTTTCTTTCTGCAGCACTAATCACAATTTCTATGGCAAAATGAACCCCCTCATTTTGTTCCTTTGCAAATTAAATGTTTTAAGTGTTACCACTTTATTCCACTCAAGATGGCTTCAGGTGTGCCATACTTTTGTCATAAGTAAGACTGTTAGCGTTCTAGTTGTTCTTTAGAACACTCTGGAACATTCTGTCATTGGGCTATACTTGGGCTACATCTGGGTGATATTTGTGCTACATTTGGGTTCTTTTGTCTCTGGTGGCCATCTTGAGAGACTCATTTGTAATGAAGTTTCCTAATTTCCTCATTGACTACAATCTCCTCAGTAGGAATACTTTCAGTTTTTTACTTTGATTCCATCAAGAAGGCATTCAGATGTGTCGCACATTTGCCATAAATTCAGAATGTTAGCACTCTAGTTGCTCATTAGATCACTGTAGTAAAGCTACTGATCACCAGGGAAGTCTTCTGCTGGTATTGAAAGTGCATGTTTCAGTCTGCATGTCAGAATTTTTTAATGAAATAGAAGAGGATTTGAGAAGTCACTCAAAATGTGCCCTATTTTTTCTTTCTACAGCACTAATCATACTTTCTATGGCAAAACGAGCCCCCTCATTTTGTTCCTTTTTAAATTAAATGTTTTAAGAGTTACCACTTTATTCCAATCAAGATGGCTTCAGGTGTGCCATACTTTTGTCATAAGTAAGACTGTTAGCGCTCTAGTTGTTCTTTGGAACACTCTGGGAAGCTGCAGTAGAACACAAAGGAATCAACTGACAGTCTCTGCCCTTGTTGAATGTACATGTTGTACTGAGAATGTCAGACTTCATTCTCACATGACTGAGAAAGATAATGTGAATTTACAGAAAATATGCTCTCTGTTTAGCTTATAGATCACCTTCCAAACATCTGTGGGAAAAGCATGAGAAAATAGTTTTCTCTCAAACATGATTCATGATATACCAGCAGAAGGCTTTTTCACATGGTAAAATCAAATTAGAACATACCACAATTTCTAAAATGAGTATGGTACCATCACCAAATGATTTATAATGTAACTAAAGTCTTAAAACCTTCTATTAACTACAATGCTTTTTAACCCCTTCAGCGCTGCGCGGATTCCCCCGCGGTGCTGAAGGGTTCGAGCGCGGGCGGGGCCATGACGGAACGGTTCCGTCATGAGCACAGCTCAACCGATGCTCATGACGGAACCGTTCCGTCATGAGCATCGAAGGGGTTAATGAGGTGCTATCATGTATATTGATCCCAAGATTGCTGCCAACACTTCTTGGATGAAGTGCTGACAGCCAATCGGATCTCACGAGGAGATGTGTGGTTAGGCTCCACCCAGATATATATGTGATTTTACTTTTGATTTTCTCAGGAACTACTGAACGGATTTACACCATTGAAGCAAAAGGCATGACTCTGAACCAAGGTCTACCTTTCTGCCAAATTTGGTGTAATTCCATTCAGCAGTTCTGGCTGTAGCTGCGACTAAAGGTCCCTATGGAAAATTGCTTGAGGAAAACATGTTTTGGGACCCCCCTTTTTTCTCGACCCCCGCTTGATGAATCACCCCGAGACTTTCAAGATAGGAGCGGACCAGAGCGGGCCACGAGTTTTGCAAATTTTGCAAAGATTCGTCAACCGGCGCCAAAGTTATTCTAAATAGAATGTTGCGGTTTTCCTATGGATAATAGGTTCCAACTATAACTACCTACTGGCGACCGCCAGTTGGTAATATCTATATCTATATCTCTCTCTCTATATACATGTATGTATATATATCTTATATATATATAAAGAGAAATATAACAGTGTAGGTTTTACGTTTCCATACTGAAACTATTATTATATAAACATAAATCTGCAACATTCTAAAATCTATTTTATTGGTTATGTAAGAATAGGGTTTTTGGAGTGGGTAAATACGATGCCAATAAATACCATGATATGTGTAGGCCTAACAAAGGCAATACCAATAAACACAAAATCAGTGTGTGCCATAATCTATGCTTGTACACTAGTGGCAATACTGGCAGTAGCAATGTCAATGTATGTGCAAATGACAGTGTTGTTATCAGTAAAAGCAATGTCAATGTAGCCATGATTTAAGAATGCATTGCTATGTCAATATCAGTAAAGGCAATATCGATGTACGCTATGACAACTGTACACACAATGTTGAGAATGTTGATAAAAGGGATACCAGTGACTGCTGTATTATTGCAGGAGTTCCAGTAAACTCTACTCATTGCTATCGGATTTATACAAAGTGACCTTCCCATCAACCCCAAGTCAGAGATACGTGGTCAGGCAGGCCCTTCGACCCACACCCATGCCTTTCAAATAGAAGGTCACAGGTGTGGTCTCTCTTCACCCAAAGACAAATGCCAGCCCAGGCAAAACCCTGATGGATCCCACAGATAGATAGTTGCACCATAGCAGGTCCGAGGCAAATGGCCACAATAAAAATGGTTGGCCAAAGGCTCACGTTCCCTAAAAATACCACAAAGCTAGATACCACATGTAGATAGAAACACTCAGCCAATCAGAACACGGCATGCACACCACACGTAGTGATCACGCGCTCCTCATGCCAGACATCTAGACACATACACACTGGTCCATACTGCCGCACTGTAAGTCTCCCCAAGGTCGAGAGCCATCTGTGTCCTTATTTGATGCTGAGCTTGTTAATTTATGACTGAGATTCTTTTTAGGAATGTAGAAATAGTGTTGTACTTCAAGAGATGTGTATAATACCAGCCAAAATTTGTACACAGAGAGACTTTCCTCAGACACGTTCTGTCGAGACACTCCTGGCTGCTATATTTAATTAAACCAACTTGTTCATATTTTGCCATTTGCCTCTTGTCTTTTCATTTCTTTAAGGTAAATTCATATCCTAGCAACATTTGTTTGAGCCAGCCAGGAGGGATTGTTCCATCGAGCCCGACTGCTGTCAAATCCAGCCAGAATGGTTTTGAAACTGTGCAAAAAAATCGGTGAGCAGACGCCATAATTGATTAGAAGTTCTGCAGAATCCACTGTCTAGTGATCAGTCAGAGACAGCCGTCACAGGGTAAGAGACTACATCTGATCCTTAGTCCCCACATGTGGCATATGGCAAACTAGGACAAGTGTGTAGATCACTTTTGTTTTTCCCCTATTCAGCACGCTAGAATAAGGAGAATGTAGCTACAGTTTTTGGTATTTGACCCTGGGCATGGAGCACAGGGTATGTCTAGTCCCTATGTGTCAGTAAGGGATTGCTTGGACCATCGGGCGTGGAGAGGGGTATGCCTCGTCACTGGGTGTCAGTAAGGGAATGCTTGGACCAATGAGCATGGAAGCAGTCGGTACGTATAGGTTCTAGGTATGATATAGAGCTACCATCTCAATCATATTTCTTAGTCACAATGTTTTCCTTAATGCTACTATCTCAATGCTGATACTATCTAAAAGAAGTGAGAGGTATTCTCCTTTATGTCTCCTTTTTCTCTTTGCTTGGACCGCTGGGCATTAGACAGTCAGTATGCACAACCCCTGGGTGTGATACAGGGTGTAATTTGGAGGTTAGGGAAAATTCAGTCCTTGGTGAACCTGGTGGAGCTTTTGTCTGACCATAGAGGGCCAATAGCTATCAGGTTATTCTCTTTTCTTCTCACAAATTGTTACTATTTTTTTCCGTCAAGCCTATATTGACAGACTATCTGGCTCACTTAGCTCCGCGTATCACGCAGAGCATCCCTTCTCCTCAGACTGTAGTCACTAGGAGGGGTCCAAGTTCGTTTGGACAAAATAACTATTTTTTCTGTCAAACCTTTTCTTTTTTTGTCTCTTCTAGATTTTTCATTTCTGTATTTATTGATGCTATGATGCTGTTGAGATTCTGAAAATCATATTGCATGTTTAAATATTATGTCATGTTATGCTTTATGAAATACCAACCATTTTATCCAAATCAAAAGTTCATAATTTCTAGTTTACTTCTACAAATCAATTCTTATCTCTGAATTGATACTTGCATAATGTTTCATGTTGTTACTATTACACTGCATTTGTCTTTTGTTTAGTGTTAAATGCCCATTAATCAACGCAATGAACTTGTAACTAGTAGATTGTTTCGGTACTACCCCATGTACACTGGTCCCCAACAATTAGAGCTGAATTTGCAATTATTTAAAGAATCTTGAGACAATCCAAATTTGAAAAATCATCCTTAAAACAAGTTTCCCATTGCATCATGGAGACTCCACTAAGCCACATGCAGGTGAGGTACCCCACCCAGTCTAGGAAACTAGAGAAACATTGCCACGAATGGCATGTCCATACCAAGCCCACACATTTCCCTGGCCTGTGGGGGGAACTTTGGACACCAACAGCATAGATCATACAAACACTTGCATACAGACCAGGTATATGGGACATAAAAAGGCTAATCAGGAGGCACTACTAGAACGATGGGCCATCTTCGAGGTGGCTCCAGCCTAAAAGACTATCTTTTAGTAAGGTATCTGCACCTCCTCCACCATACACCGGCATGGATGTGCTCTCACTGATGCCGGTAAACCAAGTCACCTCCTTGCTGAGTTACACCAATCCATCGGTTGAGGAGGCTGCTGTGCTAACCCCGTGGCAGCAAGCCGCCGGATGAGGCAGAGGGTCACATGTCCCACCAGCCTGGGGGCAGTTGGCCCTGGCTCAGTCTGGTGCCCAGCCTCCTCGGCCCTCGAGCCTCCACCTATTGGTTGCGACCCATCAGTTCTGAGCTGAACAGGGAACACATACTCTTGGACACCCCGACGGGTGCCATAAGGTCAGAGGGAGGTTTGTGGCCCTACAAGAAGGTAATTCAAACAGTGGAGGTCAAAAAAGAGTGCCAGTCCCACAAAGTCAAACTTCAAAGCGGAAGTCAAGAGCTACACTCCACCCAGGCAAGTCTATGGCACGGAGGAAGCATCAGGGAGTGAGGTTGAGGCCAAGACATTGTCTAGAAAAAACGCTGGTAGCTTTGAGAGAAGGAGGCTACCCAGGTGGGAGTTACAGTAAAGAGAGTTAAGGGTGGAGAGAAGGCAAGCTTTTGCATTGGAAGCCCAGCAGGCAGGGGAAACAATGGCAGCGTTATGCTCAAAACTCCTAAGAAGTTCAATCATACGACCACTGTCTATAGGAAAATCCATAAAATGTATTATCACCACCCCATCTGGCCAAGCACATAAAGTCCCAACGAGACCATTTACTCTTGCAGAGAAAACACCGCAAATGGACAAACAAACCTTTAAAATCTCCTTACTTTTTTTTTTTAACTTTCTTTGTCATTTTGAAACATTACAATAAATTCAAGACGAATGTGCTCACTGTTGTGTCACTTTTCCCATTGATCATCCATAATGGGGTGTCCCAAATCTGACTCCCAAGCCTCCCGAACCTTGTGATCGTTAACGGGCAGTAAGGCCGAGCAGGTTTTATAAAGTTTGGAAATCAAGTGCTCACCCCCGTTTGCTTCAATAATGGTAGTGAGTGGAGTAAATGAGTCGGGCTCAATAGGAAAACTAGGGAAGGTGACTCGCAGCGCTGAGCGGACCCTATTTAATACAAAAGATTCCATGAAAGTAGCCGATCGAAATTGGGTGTCTTCCGCCAAAGAGAAAGCATGGCCCCCCGGAAAAAGATCACCAAATTTAACAATATCATATGCAGCCAGCGTGCGTTTAACCAGTGCTTCTTCCATTATGGGGAGCCAGCGAGAGTTGGAATAGGCAGAGCTGATGAATATAACAGGGGAGTCTCCAATATGCGACGCAGTTTATCCCATGCCCAGCTGGTGGTAGATACAGTTTGAATGTCCCCAGGGTCTCTAGGAATTCGCCTGGGGGGCACTACCGCTACGGTGTCAGGGAGAACGGAGTCTGCTTCCGGTCAGAGGAATGGTATCCTAGCATCTGGGTGATGCCAGGTATGGGCATAACTTCAGTGGGCAACAAGAAAATATAGTCTGAAATCAGGGACGCCAAACGCCCCTCTGTCACGGGCAGAAGCCCCCCCACATTTAAACGAATGAGATAAGAGCGCAGCGTCTGGAAGAAGTGATTCGTCAATGGTATGGGGATGTTGTTAAACAAATACAAACATTTTGGGAGGATAACCATTTTAATCAATGCGACCCGGCCAGCAATAGACAGGGGAGCAGGAGCCATCTCTCAATTTGTGATTCAAGAGCTTCCAATGCCTGACCATAATTAAGACGGATAATTTGAACAGTGTCTAAGTGTAAGTGAATACCCAGATACTTAGTGGATTCTGTGCACCATTCCAATAGAAATTCGTAATCCCAACGCACCGTGCTGGTGGTCAAGGGGAATATTACCGACTAAGACCAGTTAATATGGAGTCCAGAGAAGCGACCAAACCTGATCGTCTCCCTGATTATGGGTTCGAGATTCATCTGGGGTTTGTGAACATATAAAATGACATCATCCGCATACAGAGAGACTAATAAAGGGCCGGTGTTAAACTGAAGTCCCCGTTGTAGGTGCCGTTCCTGGAAGTGACGGATCAGTGGATCATGGCCAGGATGAACAGTAAGGGTGACAAAGGGCACCCCTACCGCGTGCCTCGGGAGAGAGAGAATGGCCGCGATAGTGTGCCATTCAAATGGATTCTCGCAGAGGTCCTGCAATATAGCAGGGCTGTGGTGGCAACAAAGCCCATAGGCATCACCATCCTGCGCATCACCGATAGGAAGAAGGGCCACTCTAAGGAGTCAAACGCCTTCTCGGTGTCCAATAATACTGCCGCAGCGGGGACGTCTGGGTTAATTCTGTGCAAGACCGCGAACAGTGTCCTGATATTTAATTATGTCGACCTATGAGGAACGAAGCCCGATTGTGCTGGGGAAATATTGGATTCCAGTAGGAGAGATAATCGGAGGGCAAGCATCTTAGTCAATATTTTGTAGTCCAAATTTAGAAGGGACAGTGGGATCCTTTCCAGGTTTAGGCATAAGGACTATGACTGCTTCACGGAGCGTGGGTAATTCATTTTTTTCAAGAGCATCCGCGTACACCTCCACTAGTTTGGGGGCGAGGAGCTCATTGTATGTTTGGTATGTTTTATAAAAGTAACCGGTAAACCCATCCAAGCCAGGGGCAGTAGAACCGTTAAGAGCCTCAATGGCGCTTATGATTTCTTCCGCGGAAAACTGTTCAGCGAGGAACTTCTGTATGTTTTTTTACAAGTATACCCGGGCAATTTCTGACAGGTAATCCTCTTGGGCTGTTAAGTCCCCTTCCGTTCTAGTGGAATACAACGTGTTATAGTAATTGAGAAACTCTTCCCGGATAGCTACAGTGTCCGTGAGCATGTGACCATCCGGATGGCGCAATTCTGTGATATAGGCCTTGGCATATGGGGGTCGAAGCATTTGCGCCAGCGTGCGCCCAGGGTGTTCGCCTTCCCCATACCTGCGAGCTGCCTGGTACTTACTCAAAAAATGTACCTCACGATCTGCGGCATCCCTGTAGTCTGTCAGTAGTGAAAGGCAATGTTTTGCGGCGTCCGAGGTCAGACCCCCTGTGTCGCGTCGTCTCATTTTGCCAGGTCCATTTCTAATCTAGCTATCGTGGAGCGCAAGTCTTTCAAGACTCCGCCGTGCTTGGAAATGCACACGCCTCTGATATAAGCTTTAAAGGCTTCCCATAGGACAGCCCACGTATCTACGGAATCGGTACTTATCCTGAAATATTCCTCTATGGCCTCACTGACCTTGGAGTGGAATAATCATCATTAAGGGCTTGGCTGGGGAAGCGCTACTGGCGTTCGTAGCCTTCCGGCCGGGGTATCTTGAGATGCAGGATCAATGGGGAATGATCAGAGAATGTTCTGGGCAGGATATCAACGGAACCAAGCCATGTGTATACATCAGGAGATAGCAGCCAATAATCAATACAGGTTCATGTGTCATGTTGCCCTGAGTAACGGGTATAGCGAGGCTCAGAGGGATGGTGACTTTGCCATGCATCCATAACGGGAAAAAGTACTACATATGTCCAATACCACAGAGTGTGCTCGCGGTTTGGCCGCCGGTACAGTGGAAGTGCTATCACGCATGGGACACATCAGCAAGTTAAAATCCCATCCCATAAGCAATGTATTTGTCTCTAGCTTGGTTAATTGTGCAGATTTAGAATTAAAGTACTCAGGATCGTCAATGTTTGGTGCATAGATACAGAGATGTGTATGTGTGTGGCCAATCAAAATACCAGTAACAATCGTATAACGACCATCATAATCATTGAAGAGGGAGTGCACGCGGAATGGGATTCGCTTATGAATAAGGATTGCCGTACCCTACATCTACCCTATGGAGGTGAAGATAATGAAGGACATGTTTACATTTCTGTGAATCATTAAGTCCTCTAACATTCCAGGACATCAACGTGAGTCCCAAAGGGCCATTAACATTTCCTAATGGGCAATAGGGACACAACATACAACTTTATGCAGTGTTTTAGATGCATTATGAGACTCAGACAACCTTCAGTAACTCTGTGTCTTAACCCCTCTACCCACCTCCCAGCCTCACTTCCCATAATGCGAGGGCCATACCCCGGTGAATGAATGAAGGAATGAATGAATGAATGAAAAGAGCTTTGTAAAGCGCGATGGCTACCCTGAGGCGTCCCAGCGCTATATAGATCTGCATGCGTGTAAAAGGAGAGAGGAAACCTAGTCTGTAGTTGTAAACAGCAGCGTTTTTAGCCCCTTTCGAGAAAAAAAAATTGTGAGATTCTGAGCATATGTGGAGAGGAAGAGCGTTCCAGAGTTTGGATGAGTTGTAAGAGAACAGTCGGCTGCCAGATCTGGCTCTCTTAATTTTTGGCACCGTGGTCAGAAACAAGGAAGCTGATCCTTGGAGTGGAGTGGTGTGGCTCACTGGTTAGAGGCAGCAGACCCGGAAGCAGAGGACGGCCCGGGACCAGGGTTCAATTCCCGACGCAGCAGGGTCGTGGACTAGGGCCAGCGGACTCGATAATTCTCGCCTCGGTGCCTACTCTAACCAGGGATCACACTTGGCAACTGTGGGCATTAGCTTGCCTCATCTCCACAACGGCCCCCCACATTCGCCGGGGATGCCTGGTTTCACCTTGGAGATACCCAGGAGGGATCATCTCACAGGGATAGCCAGGACGGGTTCCCCAGCGGTCTACAGCGCCAGGACGCCTCAGGGCAGCAGTGCGCTTTATAAGACGCATACATTTACATTTACATCTGAGATGTCTAGTGGGAAGGTGGGGAGAGATCAGGGAATGATTGATGGTGGCGCCCGTTTTCCAAAATGCGCGATGAGCAATACATAGGCTCTTGAAGGATATTCTTTCCTTGATTGGAAGCCAGTGAAGTTTCCTTAGTTCAGATTTTACTGACACGATGAGGAA
The DNA here is from genome assembly GCF_964204655.1 of Triturus cristatus. Taxonomy (NCBI): domain Eukaryota; kingdom Metazoa; phylum Chordata; class Amphibia; order Caudata; family Salamandridae; genus Triturus; species Triturus cristatus. The sequence continues at coordinate 134,921,757 of NC_140581.1, forward strand.
TCTGCAGGAGCATTCGTGCAGCGCAGTTCTGAATGACCTGAAGCTTATTAAGCGTAGCCTGTGGGGCCCCCAGATAGAGGGCATTTCCATAGTCTAAACAAGAAAGTATGAGGCCTTGGGTCATGATTTGTCTGGCTTTAAAGGGAAGTCGGGAAAGGATTTTTCTGATGAGCCTAAGTATGCCAACACAGGTAGCTGAGAGTTTAGCTGCCTGGTGGGTGAAGGTAAGAGACTTGTCCAACCAGATACCCAGACTATTAATTGAGTCCTTGGGGGTGGGAATTGGTCCAAGGCATGCTGGCCAAAGGGAGTTGTTGATGGTGTTGGGAGAGTTGCCCAAAAGCATTAGCTCTGTATTGTCCCCATTTAATTTAAGGCAGGATGAGGTCATCCAGGAAGCCACTGCTTCTAAGCAGTTCCTCAAGTTATTATTAGTCTGTATATGAGTTTGAATCAGAGCAACCACTAGCTTGGTGTCATCCGCATAGGTCACAATTTTTATCCCAAAAGGGTGGACGATCGCAGACAGGGGGGTCATATAAATGTTGAAGAGCGTGGGACTCAACGAAGAGCCCTGCAGCACTCCACATCCTAGAGGTTTACAGGGAGAGGTGGCGTTGCTCTCAAAGACCTGAAAGGAGCGATCAGACAGGAAAAATTTAAACCATCTGAGGACATGAGTTGAAATTCCCAGATTGGAGAGTCTCTGGAGAAGGATGCTATGGTTAACAGTGTCAAAAGCAGCACTCAGATCCAGGAGGAAGATGGTGACAGTGCCTCCTTGATCGATAATCTTCCTGGCCTCTTCCGTCACTGCAACCAGAGCGGTCTCAATCCCATGCAAGGGCCGAAACCCAGTCTGGGAAGGGTCCAGCAGATGGTAGGTCTCGAGAAACTCCGTCAGTATCTTATTGACATGTTTCTCTAGGATCTTGCTGAGCCAGGGTAGAAGAGAAATTGGACGATAGTTCGCAGGGTTATTGCTATCTAGGTTAGGTTTTTTTAAAAGAGCTTTAACCATGGCCTGTTTCCATGGTAGCGGGACTATGCCGGTGGCTAAGGAGGCATTAAGCAGGTCCATGATAGTGGGCAGGAGAAGTGGACTGACTAACATCAGAGATCGCGGGGGCGCAGGGTCGTTGGGGGAACCAGATTTGATCTGAAGCATCAAGGACTGTAAAGTGGGCTGATCGAGAGGGGGGAGTGTTTCAAGTGTTGCCAGGGAGGAATACTCTGTCTCAACATCCTCAACGGCCATTGAGGAAGTCTGAATGAGAGGAAAGGAGGTGTAAATAGCTTGGATTTTTCTGTGAAAGAACTCTGCCAAATCATTGCAACGGAGTTGAACTTTAACGGGGTTGGGTTTTTTTTCTGGGAGTTTAAGAAGAGTTTTTGCAATGTGATAGATTTCCCTAGGCTTAGAGGCTGCTGCATTAATCTTTGTTTAAAAAAAAGCAGCTTGCGCGGTTATAATTTTATTCTTATAAGATTTTATCGCAGCTCTGTATGCGATTTTCCTGGAGAGTGAGAAGTCCAGACGCCATTTCCTCTCCAGTTTTTTACAATGGCTCTTGCTTTCTCGCAGGTCTTGGGAATACCAAGGGGCAGTTTTGGTTCCGCGCTTAGGTTTAGTGTAATCTAAAGGGAGTATAGAATCTAGAGAATTTAAAATCCAATTATTATAGCTTCGATTGGCTAGGGTAGGATCAGAATTGGAAGGAGGTCTGGATGACTCAAGGGCCAAAGCCCAGTCAGCCCGAAGAAGTTAAGACCAATTTTGTTCTTTCCGAATGACTTTAGAGGAAGGAGAAGGGCTGTGTGCGATAGTCAAGCGAAAGGGGATCAGAAGGTGATCTGTCCAGGGTAGCGGGGCGGGGTTTTCCACCAGGAGGTCAATGCAATTGCTGAAAATGAGATCCAACAAGTGACCCTTACAATGGGTGGGTTTCATTACTAATTGCTGAAGTTGTAGCGCAGCAAGGTTCGTGGACAGATCTAAAGCATTACGGTCGGTGATATTATCAAGGTGAATGTTGAAATCTCCTAAAAGGTGAACCATCTACCATGGCAACATATTTCCCAACAATCAAACATGCATCCTGATAGTAACAGTACATCAATAACGACAAATCTCAATGGACTACGCCGGGGGGTGCAGCAACGCTACGTCTGACTGCTGACAATCTGAAAAGAAAAAATAAAGGATGGAGCAAAGTAATATCCCCACCTTAAGCATCACCACAACAGATTCATAAGAGCAAAGCACAATAGTTAACCATTGCCACCGCTTGAAAATAGTTCTGCACTTGCGTTGGAGCCGCTGCTAGTAGGAGAAGCACCCCCAGCACCAGGATTAGGGAGAGTGTTATTCTGTTTAAGTGAGTGACAAAAGTCTTGCGCCTCCGTGGGGGAATAAAAAATATGGGTTCGACCTGCAACGTCAACCCGGAGTCGGGCCGGGTATAGCATTCCATATTTTAAACCAAGGTTTCTGAATGCAGCTTTAACCCCTATGTATTTACGCCTGGCGTCCTGTACCATGGGAGTGAAGTCCGGGAAGAGCGCCAATTTAGACCCCTGCCATGTAGTGTTGCCCTTTTCCGTGGCTAAGCGGAGGGTGGTGTCTCTGTCCCGGTAGTTCATTATCCTGGCAATTATGGGCCTGGGCGGGCATCCAGAAGTTGGTCTGGGGCCCAGAGAACGATGCGCACATTCCACGACGAAACCAGAAGTAAAGGATTCCCTCCCAAACAGGTCAGAAAGGACTTTTTCCACAAACAGATCTAGGTGGCCCATGTTGGGTGATTCCGGTACCCTCCAAATTTGCACGTTATTTCTACTTCTCTGAGCTTCAAGGTCCTCATTTTTCATTGCAACATCTTTAGGGATGCGCCCTACGCGATCCAGCCTTTTGAGTAATTGATCTGTGCCATCCTCAATGTCCAAAATCCTTGCTTCCGCCACATTCAAGTGTCGATCATGCACCTTTATTTTGGATCCAAGAGTCTCGATTTGTTTCTCAAGGGTGTCAAAACGGCTATCTAGTGCCTCAAAACCAGCTTTCATTTCTTGGAGCAAAGATGTGGACATGGCCGCAGCGTCACTGCTATGCTCTGATTGTTGGTCACCATCCGCTATATCTGGAGCTTCTTCTTGATTCTTGTCCGCTAGCTTTTTGAATGGCAGGATCCGTTGCCAGGGATCTTTGCGGCCCATGCCGCTTTACGAGCAAAGTGGGGAACAAGTGCGAGCTGCTCATAGGTGTTGCGATGAGCATTGGCTGGGTGTGTGAGAGACTGGGCTGGGATAGCAGCAGAGCAAGACACTCTCGCAGGGCTAGAGGTGTGCCCCTTTTATACCAACTCTGCACCTCCACTAGAGTATTTTTACACTTCCCAACGTGAAGGAGCTTGTGTGTTCCCAAGGAAGCAGATTGTAGGCTGGCCCTGCGGAGCAGCGAGGCCTAGGGTGACTCCGCGCAGCATGCGTTTACCCCTGTCTCTGTGACTTTTGATGTGGGGGCCAGGGACTTCTCATGGGTTGAGAGTATGTGAAGCTGGGGGTGTTTCAAGCGGGGCACAGAATAAGGAGCTAATGTGCACCGCAATGTGCCCAGCAGCCTAAGGTCTCTCTTGTGCCGTCTCTGGGGTTCCCTCTCTGAGGAAGGTGTGTCGAAGCCAGCAAAAGTCTACTCACTCCACTTCTGCGTTTGAGTCAGGAAGCACACCGGGCTGGCCAGATCGATGGGTGGGCAAAGATCAACAGGTCCCAGTTCGGCAGCATCCCGAGGCAATTGGGCGCCGCAACGTTCAGGCGGACCTCTTCGCGGTGCTTACCTCGGGATAGCTGGGGACGCCCCAGAGTTTCCAACACCGGCGGGAGCCCCAGAGATGGAGCCTTGCAGTGTTAACTGTCTCATGGCAATATAAGTTGCAGCGATATAAAAGTTCCACAGGCGCCTCAGTACGCCTCACCTCACCTCCCCCAGTCAGTCCCCGCGACAGCCGGGCGGCTTATCCCCGCGGGACCTCCGGGATTTACACGGGGCTCCGTAGTGCAACGCAAGACCGCACCGCTCTTTGTTATGTGGTATAGGTGGGGGATGGAGGGATCAAGGGTTGCAGCGCACCCGGCGCACTCACCGGTGCCGAAAGCGTTGTCACGGAGAAGTCGGCGGGGTTCTGCGCCGCAGGGTCTCGGGAAAGCCATTCACTTCAGGCCGGGGTCTCACTGCCTGGTCCCGCCTCCAATTTTGACTGCGCAGGTGGTCTGAAAAACATGTTCCCGGTGGTCCCGGTCAGCGGGAAGTGGACCATTGGCATCGCCTGTGGTACCGATGCTGATTGCAGCAGTGCCGGCAGTTATTCTGGGCTCATTTCTGGGGGGAATTACAGGATCGTCAGCTGCGTCCAGCAGAGCTTCGTAGTTGCGCAGCCATCTTGGTCAGAGGCTAGGCCACGCCCCCCTAAAATCTCCTTACTTAGTTTAATGCCCGGCCTTAACCATATGTCCAACCGGAGAGAAAGAGGGTGAAAGGCTGTGACATCAGTTATGTAACCCACACCCAGTTCTTTACACACCGAGTATGCAAAGGCACTTTGTGGGACACACAAGAGAAGTCTGTAAAAAGAATTTTCCACTGTCTGCAACTCAACCTGTTTAACATATCCCCAAATGTTTTGATTGCTCACATCACATCCCAGTAATATGCCGTAGAGAATTTCAATAGAAGCCCATGTTGACACCAGAACATGGGCTTCTATGGGAATTCTCAAGGGCATGTTATCAAGTCCATTATCGCCGCTTTAGTGGCAGTTTTCTGCCGCTAAAGCGGCGATAATCTTAACGCCGTTTCTTGATAATATGCCCCTTATTTAGTACCCCAGATGGAATATGCAAATCTGACCACAAATAGGTGAAAGAACACTTCTTCAGGCAGAGGTTTTTAGCTAGAAAAGAGATTGCCCTACTAAAGCCCTGTGTTCAACACCATACTATGCTGAAATCTGTGCCAACGACAGAGCCATACCTCCTTTTTTTTTTAAATTAGGTATGATCGTTTTTTGTTAACTAGGTTCAAGTAGGACCTATTGCCCTTTCTGTTAGCTTATCCCAGTGGTAGGACTTACATCTGCAGCTGCGACAATAGGTCTCAGCAGAATACAATGCATTTTACTATGTTCTGCAATTTTTATGAAGAGCCCAGAAAGGCATATAATATTCCCATTTAAAAAAAGCCAAACTTAGCTCAAGTCCGACCGGCCCTTATGTATTTGCAGTTGCTCCTGGAAGATATCATTTTTAAAGTAATTCATTTTCTGACAGTTGCTGTAAGGCCGATAAATAGTTGTGACTAGGCACTCCACGAGATTTGTGGTGGTTGTTTCTCTTTAAGATGCACTGTATCAGTTGTGTTTGTGTATTCTTGAATAGTTTTTAAGCTTTTTACATTGTATGTAAATGTCGATTTGTGTTTATTGATGATTCGATTTTTGCTTATATATTGTTTCATGGCTGTACTGCTTTTTTTTTTTCAAAAACCGCATAAAGCTTACTTTGATTGATAGATTCAGTGGGCCTTTTCACTAACCAGTTTAATAGAAGGGTACTTTCTGTGTGTCGGCATATACATCTGAGAGAATTAACTAAATGCCCCAGGACCATACAAGTGGGTCGTCTATTTGCTTATGATGTTTGTTTTTATTTTTGGCACCTGGCAAAAATAGTTTGCATTTTATCTGTTTACCTGCTAAATGAGTGGTTTAAATTCTTAGTGCTACTGGTGTTATCATGACATAACACAAGGAGATGATGGACGGAGAGCTGGAACTTTTCAGACACTCAGCCCAAGTCAGAGATCTGGGTTGAATCCATCATCGTTTTTTTAGCTCACTTCGCCACCCCAGTTCAGATCCAGCCATATGCATATCAGTTTTGACCCTGTTCCTCGTGGCAACAGTCCAGCCCGAACTGCCAAGCCAGGTCTTCCCTGGACCGGAAACAAGCATCCTGGGACCGGTTTCGGAGTAACGCCCCTTATCAGCCAGGCTAGCTTGAATCCAGTGGCATAGTCAGCAAGGGACCCACGTCTGGGCATACCCTTCCAACTAAGGGCAAACAAGGTAAACACAAGCAGATGATGGATGGAGAGCTGAAACTTTGCAGACACTCACCCCCAGTCACAGATCTGGGCTGAATCCATCATCGTTCTTTAGCTCACTTTGCCACCCAGTTCAGATCCAGCCATATGCAAAACAGTCTTGACCCTGTTCCTCATGGGAACAGTCCTGCCCGACCTGCCAAGTCAGGTCATCCTTGGACTGGAAACAAGCATCCTGGGACTGGATTCGGGGTAACACCCCAGTGGCAAAGGGAACAAGATACCCACGTCTGGGCATACCCTGCGAACTTAGGGTAAACAAAGCAAACTGAAGGGGATGATGGATGGAGAGCTGACCCCCAATCACTGATCTGGGTTCAATCCATCATCGTTCTTTAGCTCACTTTGCCATTGATAGAAATTGGGGGTCTCTAGTTGGCAGAGGTAGGTACCTTTGTCTAAATAGGGACCCTTGCTTCTAGTCAGGTTAAGGGGGATACATATATCAGATAAACCCTGCTCACCCCCTTGGTAGCTTGGCACGAGCAGACAGGCTTATCCCAAAGGCAATGTGTAAAGTATTTGTACCAACACTCACAGTGTGAAAACATCACAAAATGACACCACACCAGTTTAGAAACATAAAGTATCTTTATCTAGACTAAACAAGATCAACACAACAAAAATCCAACATATACAGTTAAAAATATGACTTTCAAAAGGTTTCAAGAACCTGTACCATAGAAAACGACTGATGTGTGACTGTTCACTAAAGTACCCGTAGATGCGTCAAAGTTCACAAGCCAAACAGCCGCAGTGTTGGAGAACAAAGAGATTCAACACTCCTGAGACCTTGGGGAGGCGATGCGACAGTCCCGCTGCACCTCGAGGAAGGGTTGCATTGAAATGTGTCAATTCTTTGTGACGGTTCCCGTCCATGGGTGATGCATCGGAAGAACTTGCCGCACAGGTATGATGTGTGGAAAACCGGGAGGTGTAGGCGATCGATGCAGCAGCATCAAGCGGCGGTGCGTTGGTCCTCTTCAGTCGTGATCCCTCAATACTTCGATTCATGCAGCGGCGACAGGCACTGTGGTGGTTTCCGCAGCAGCCCAGCGATGCGTAGAAATTCTTCTTGCACCGTGGAGATTCGTCGGGAAAACAGCCGCAAGCAGAGCGATCCTTCAATTTCTGTAGTTCTTCTTGCTTCCAGCTCCCAAACAGCAGCAACAACCTCCAGAGGCCCAAAACTGGCACAGGCACCTCTTGGAAGGCTAGAACTCACAGCAGAAGAGTTCAGGGGAGCTGGGGTTGAAGTCTTTGTGTCCCTGGGACTTCAGAACAGGAGGGCAACACACTTCAGGTCCTTTGGGATCTCCTTCAAGCAGGGGCCACAGCACACAACAAAGTCCTTCTCCTTTCCTTGGCAGAAACAGCAACTACAGGCCAACCCTAGACACACAACAAGGGCAGTACTTATTTTCAATCTCTCCAGCTCTTCTCCTTGGTAAAGGTTCCTCTTGAAATCCAGAAATGATCTAAAGTCCCGGGTTTTAGGTCTAATACCTATAACCCAAAATGTCTTTGTTCTCCTTGTGTAAGGGGCTCTGAGCTCAGTTCAAATCAGTTCTGGGGGGCACTCTGCAAGCGCACAACAACATCCATTGTCAGTTTGAGACTTGGCTCCAGACACACCACACGGGGCGTAGCCAGCACTGTGGAAGGCAGGCACAGCCCTATTCAGTTACAGGTGCTACTCCGGACACCACTCCAAATGCAGATCAGGCCTATTCAGCCTAGTGCTGACTCATCCAGACTCCTGGAGCCACTGCACCTCCCCAGCCCCTGTCACTCCAAAACCAGACAGTCAATCCACAACCAGGCAGAGGTGCACAGGATGGTTGAACACAAAAATAGCCACTTTCTAAAAGTGGTATTTTTAAACACACAATATAAAAATCATCTTTACTAAAAGATTTGTTATTAAATCCTGAGTTCAGAGATATTAAACTCAATTTTTTCATCTTATCCCAATGGGAAGATATGCTTGAAAAATGTTACAAAGCATTCCCTATTCTGTCCTATGGGGCAAGATAGCCTTTGAAAAGTGAAAAACGAAATTGGCAGTATCTCACTCTCAGGACATGTTACACACACTAGTACGTGTCCTACCTTTCACATACACTGCACCCTGCCCAGGGGGGTACCTTGGGCCTACCATAGTGGGTGCAATATGTGTAAGAGAAGGGAAGGTGAGGGCTTTGCAAGTGGGTGCACTTGCCAAGTCGACATGGCAGTTAACAAACTGCACACAGGCATGGCGGTAGCAGACCTGAGGCATCTTTTCAGGGCTACTCAAGTGGGTGGCACAATCAGTGCTGCACGCCCACTAGTAGCATTTGATTTATCAGCCCTAGCACACTCAGTGCACTTTACTAGGGACCTACTGGTAAATCAATTATGCCAATCATGGATAACCAATCACAATAACAATTTACACAGAGAGCATATGCACTTTAGGACTGATCAGCAGTGGTAGAGTGCCCAAAGTCCTATAGCCAACAAAAACAGGTCAGGAAAAAATGGGAGGAAGAAGCAAAAAGTTTAGGGATAACCCTGCAAAAAGGGCCATTTCCAAAAAAGGTTTACCCCATCCACTGACCCGTCATGTTCCTTTGCTGACAGGAGGTCAGGAAGAGGCTCACTCTCCTCCTCCATTCCATCATCTGTTGCAAGGAGCATCGTTACTTGAGACCTCTCTAAGTGCGGCTTGAGGTGGTTTACATGCAGGACCCTCAAAGGGTTCCTATGAGTCTGCAAGTCAATCAAATAGGTCACCTCAATCAGGTGCTCCACCACCTCATATGGACCTGTCCACTTATCTTTGAGAGCACAAGGCTCCACTCGTGCCATCACCCACACGTTCTGGCCAGGCTGAAATTTGACCAGAAGGCCATTCTGGTCATACCATCTTTTCATTTCTTCCTGGCTAGCTTCTAGGTTCGCCTGAGCGAGTTTCAAGAAGCGTTGAGTTTGGTTTCCGAAGGCCAGCACGTAGCTGAACACATCATCTGGGGTCTTGCCAGGAGATCTTTCCCAACCCTCCTTCACCAAACTTAGAGGTCCTCTCACAGGGTGACCATACAGTAGTTCAAAGGGACTGACCCTAAGGACTTCTGTGGTATCTCCCTGTATGCAAACAACAGGCATGGCAAAAAGACGTCCTACTTCCGCCTCACAGGTTCTGCAAGACCCTTTATCATGCCCTTCAGGGATCGGTTGAATATCTCAACCAACCCATTCCTTGGAAGATTGCAAGGAGTGGTGAACTTGTATGCCACACCACACTCCTCCCACAAAGATGTCATGTACTTCAAAATGAAATTTGTACAGCGGTCAGAGACCACCTCTCTGGGGAATCCCACACAGGAAAAGATCCCCATCAATGCATGGCCCACCACTGGGGCTGTGATTGTCCGGAGAGGGACAGCTTCCAGGTACCGAGTGGCATGGTCCACCAAGACTAAGATAAACTTACTGCCTAACGCTGTCTTGGGTTCCTGTGGCCCCACAATATCAATGCCCACCAGCTCAAAAGGGGTGCTTACCACAGGGAAGGGTTGAAGGGGAGCCTTACACTTCCCTCCACTCTTGCCACTTGCCTGGCAAGTGTGACAAGACTTACAATGTGTACTAACGTGCCTTCTCATTTGGGTCCAGTAAAAGTGGGTGACAAGCCTCTGAAAGGTCCTGTCGCACCCCAAATGTCCTGCTAGAGGCATGTCATGAGCCAGACCCAGTAGGAAGGTCCTGAAGCCCTCGGGTACCACCATCGCACAGGCTACACTGGGCTCAGCAACCTTACGCTCACTATACAACAATCCATCTTCCCAGTAAATCAGATGTGATACAGACTGATCACCTGCTGCCTGGTTTGCAGCCAGTTGCTCAAAACCAACAAGAGTAGGGCGCTCCATCGATGCTCTGCAAAACTCCTTCCTGGAAGGACCCCCTTCCACCTGCCAATGGGTCAGCTCAGGCAGGCCTCCCAGTTTGGCTACTTGTTCCCCTGTAGGTTCCAGGGCATTCCCCTCGGGGTCTGCCTCCTCCTGGACCGTGAGAACTTTTGGGGCTGATTTCCCAGGCCCCCTGCCCTTCCTCTTCCTGGCAGGCACCAGGGCCACTGTTTCAGGCTCCTCTTGATTACCCCCTACTGGCTGCCATTGACCAAGTGGTCATACAGACCCACTCAGGCAGAACCAACATCTCAAAATGAGCCTAGCATTCCACCTCCTTCCATGGGAAACTTTCCAGGGTATTGCTAAGCACACAGTCTACAGGCATGGACTGACTTACAACAACCTTCAAGAAACCTGAGACCCCCCACTCAATGGAAACAAGCGCCACCTTACACAGGTATTCAGAGTTGTCAGCTACAACTACAGGGTGAAGTACATTGGGAATAACCTGCTCTTCAGACACCCATTGACATCTGACAGATGTCACACTGGCTCCTGTGTCTCTCAGAGCCTCCACCCTCCTCCCATTGATGGTCCCTCGGTGCCTGTACTTCTTAGTGTTCTCATGCAAATAGGATCCCTGGACTATCTCTTGCTCTCCTACTGAGACAAGGGTCATAACTGCTGGCTCCCCACCTTCACAAGGAACCAACTTCTACCCCAGCACTACACTCACTAACCCAGGTGACAGTGCACCAGTGGGTGCTGTTGGTGCATTGGGGCACTTGGGATCTCTTGCAATGTGGCCCACCTCACCACATTAATAACAACGTTGGGGACCCCGGATATTGTACCTGCCCTTAGGAGGCCAGGATGTTTTAAGCTTGGGTGGTGGGATTCCTTACCCTGGGAACTTTTTTGGGGCCCTTTAGAGAACTCCTTTTGGTTAACTTTGGTTCTCCCACTCTTCTGCTGGGGACCCTGCCCACCCTTGGCTGGGTTACCCACAATCCCCTTGCAGACCCTGGTGCTAGTCCAGCGGTCCGCCTCCTTAGCGAGCTCCCTGGGATGTTAGCTTACTATCCAATAGGCGCTGGCACAGCTCTGGAACACACTCAAGTGCTCCCAGCAAATCAAGTTGTACAACCCCTGGTAATCAATTACCTTGCTGCCCTTTATCCAACCTTCCAACGGTTATACATGTTCACACATTCAACCAAAGTATAAAAATCTATCTTCTTGAAATTCCTGAACTTCTCCCTGTACTGCTCTGGTGTGAGCCCATACCTGAGGCATAAAGCCTCCTTCATGTGGGGGTAGGTCAGGATACCGGCCTGCTCCATAGGTGGCAGGGTGCCCCTCCCAGTGGCCTCACAGTGTTTCAACAGGCCCTCCCCCCCCAATGTTTCTCAGGCACTTCATTCATTCTCATAAGCCGTAAAGCATGCATAAATATCTTCACCGTTCTAGTAATTCTGCACTAGGTACTTGGGTATGTAAACCTTACCCCCTTGCACTGGCTGTATGCTGCCACCATTTCAACTGGACTCCAATTGCTTGGCTTTAATGTCCAGTTCCCTCATGCTCATCTCATGAGCCAAAAGCAATTTATTTTCCTCCAAAGTGCGAGCGTTTTTGCTCTCCTCTGCCATCTTTTCCTTCTCCATGGCAGCTTTTTGGTTCTCCATTTCCAATTCCTTAATTTTGAACCTTAAGATCTCTAATTCATGATCTCTATCCCTTTGGTTTTCCTCCAACTCCTCTGGGGAAAAACTTCCAGCGGAATGGCTGCCGCCAGCCCTGGGGGCTACTCTTGACACAGGCAGATCCTGTGACCTGAGACCATCTCCTTGTGCATCCTCATCCACCTCTGCATCATCTTTCTCCCCAGCCTCTTTGGACTCCCACCAGGCCCTAATGGCCTTCTATAGCTCCTCCTTCCTGGAGCTGCCCTTCATGGGACATCCAAAATCTTTGCAAAATTGCTTGAGCTGATCTACTTTGTAGGAATGCAACATTTCAATATTAAACTCCAATTCTGCCATCTCACTTGCTGGTTTACCCTTTTGAGACATGATGCTTGGATACTTTAAGGGTCACTCAAAAATAGAACACGGTATGTGGTTGTGTAGTGATCTGCACTTGACTAGTGATGTACACCAATCACTGTGGGTCAAGTAGAAATACAGGTTCAAATCCTCACCGCTGACCACCAATGTTAGAAATGGGGGTCTCTTGTTCGCAGAGGAATGTACCTTTGTCAAAATACGGACCGTTGCTTCTAGTCAGGGTAAGGGGGATACACACTTCGGATAATCCCTGCTCACTCCCTTGGTAGCTTTACACGAGCAGACAGGCTTATCCCAAAGGCAATGTGTGACGTATTTGTACCAACACTCACAGCAACCCAGTGAAAACACCACAAAAGGACACCACACTAGTTTAGAAAACTAAAGTATCTTTATCTAGACTAAACAAGACCAAAACCACAAAAATCCAATATACTTAATTAAAAATATGACTGAAGAAAGGTTATTGCAAAAATAAAGCTTGTAGAAAACAAATAGCACCAACTGGGGCTATGGCGACGTCGTGATAAATCCAAAGTAGCGCACCTACTGTGTGGAGTGCGGCATCAGGCACGGAGTCACACAGACCCCCAAACAAACAGTACCTTCAGAAATGAAGTCTGTGACAATGCACAGCATCGAGGAAGTGAGGCTTTGGCGCCGCTGCCATGGGGAAGGCAAGGCGTCGTGTCCCGGAGGAGGCGACATGTCGTGTCCAGGACAGGGGAAGATGGTTGTGTCTGCGGTGAGTTTGTGGAGTCACAATCGGCGGTTATCGGCACCACGATAACAGGATGCAGGTGCTGGCAATGACGAAGCTGGTGCAAGCACTGGCATTGGGCACAGTGGAGAACTGCAGACGTTGGCAGGCATCGAAGGGTGGCAGAGCTGCGGTGCAGGCCGGGTCGTATGCCGTTCACTTCACAAGCGGTGCCCCGGGCCTCGGTGCAGGTCACGGCATCACAGACACATCACTGATGGCATCAGTATAAGGTTTTCCTACTTCTTGTAGGTTTCTTCCAGCTCCCAACAGCAGAAACAACCTCCAGAGGCCCAACACAGCCACAGGCACATCTTGGCAGCTTAGAACTCCCAGCAAGGCAGTTCAGGGGTGCTGGGAGTGAAGTCTTTGTGCCCCTGGGACTTCAAAACAGGAGGAAACCACTACTCAAGCCCTTGGAGACTTTCCTCAAGCAGGTGATACAGCACACAGCAAAGTCATTCTCCTTTCCTTGGCAGAAACAGCAACTGTATGCCAACCCCAGACACAGAGCAAGGTCAGTGCTTCTCCTCAATTTCTCAAGCTCTTCTCCTTGGCAAAGGTTCCTCTTGAGTCCGGAAGCAGTCTAAAGTTCAGGGGTTTTAGGTCTAATACTTATACCCCAAGAGGTCTTTGTTCCCATTGGGCTCTGAGCCCTGTTCAAACCAGTTCCGCTTTCACTGGTGCAGCATGACCACAGGAGGTGGAGACAGCATTGTGCAAGGGAGACAGGCTCCATTCAGATGCAAGGTAAATCTCCTCCCACCACAATATATGCTGCCACGGTCTATGCAGCTCAGGGCTGAGTCATCCAGGAAGGGCCAGACACACCCTCCCCCCCAGAGGCTGTCTACAGGGAATGCACATCCTTTGTCTCTGTCACACTAAAACCAGATAGTCAATCCACAAACAGGCAGAGGCACACAGGATTGTTGAACAAGAAAATACCCTATTTTTAAAAGTGGTATTTTCAAACACACAATTTAGAAACCATCTTTACTAAAAGATGTGTTATTAAATCCTGACTTCAGGGCTACCAAACTCGATTTTTCTATCTTATCCCTATGTCAAGATATGCTTGTAAAATGTTACAAAACATTCCCCATTCAGCCCTATGGGGCAAGATAGCCTTTTAATTGTGAAAAACGAAATTGGCAGTATTTCACTATCAGGACTTGTTACACACACCAGTACATGTCCTACCTTTCCACATACACTGCACCCTGCCCGGGGGTAACTCGGTCATACAATAAGGGTGTCCAATGTGTAAGAGAAGGGAAGGGCAGGGCCTGGCAAGTTGGTGCACTTGCCAAGTCAACATGGCAGTTAAAAAACAGGCACAGAGGTGGCAGGCCTGAGACCTCTTTTCAGGACTACTCATGTGGGTGGCACAATCAGTGCTGCAGCCCACTAGTAGAATTTGATTAAACAGCCCTAGCACACTCAGTGCACTTTACTTGGGACCTTCTGGTAAAAACAATATGCCAATCAGGAAGAACCAATCACAATACCAATATACACAACGGCACTTGCATTTTGACACTGATCAGCAGTGGCAAAGTGCCAAAAGCATCTAAGCCAGCAAAAACGAAATCCAGCACAGCATTAAAAACACAGGGAGTAGAGGCAAAAGGCCATGTTTAAAGCACACCAAGCATGCAAGGTCTAACAGCCACCCCAGTTCAGATCCAGCCATATGCAAATCAGTCTTGACCCTGTTCCTCATGGGAACAGTCCAACTCCAACTGCCAAGCCAGGTCTTCCCTGGATCGTAAACAAGCATCCTGAGACCGGTTTCGGGGTAGCACTCCTCATCAGCAAGGATTGCTTTTATCCAGTGGCAAAGTGAGCAAGGGACCCTTGTCTGGGCATGCACTGCCAATGTAGGGCAAACAAAGCAAACAAAAGGAGATGATGGATGGAGAGCTAAAAAGCAAACACAAGGAGATGATGGATGGAGAGCTAAAACTTTGCAGACACTCACCATGAGTCACAGATCTGGGTTGAATCCATCGTCGTTCTTTAGCTCACTTCGCCACCCCAGTTCATATCCGGCAAATGCAAATCAGTCTTGACCCTGTGCCTCATGGGAACAGTCCAGCCAGAGCAGCCAAGCCATGTCTTTCCTGGACTGGAAACAAGCATCCTGGGATTGGTTTCGGGGTAACACCCCTCATCAGCCAGGCTAGCTTGAATCCAGTGGCAAAGTGAGCAAAGGAACAACATCTGAGCAAACGTTGCCAACTTAGGGTGAACAAAGTAAACACGAGGAGATGATGGACAGAGCACTGTAGCTTTTCAGACACTCACCCCCAGTCACATATATGGGTTGAGTCATGCTATCATGAGATCACATGTGACAGAAATCGAAAACCTCACCTTACCTTTAGAAACAGTAGATTTCTATTTGGTCTTGGGGTCAGTATATTATTCCCGTTTGCAAATGAAGAATGTGCAACACAGCAACTGGTTGGTGAAGGGAACTGCAGTTTACGATGCATCTTATGTACTAATTCACGTTTGCAGCGAGCCTGAAAATGATCTGCCTAATGAATCTTAATAAGTCTATTCACAATTTGTAACCCCTGTGATTGGATGCAAAGCGGGGATAGAGAGCTGCGCCTATTTTGCCTTCACAAAAGGTAAACTTTTTTCTTTAAAGATGACCATAAAAATAACGATTATTGTGGACCACTCCCTCAAGCCCCTCGCCTCCACCCTGCCTCCATCGGCCCTTCTCCCGAGGCTGCCCACGCATTTCCTAAACGGAAATACGTATCAACCTCCTTTTGGATATGTCCTTATCTGACCAATGGTTTGGGACTGCATGTCCAAACTGTAGAAAGGATGAAAACGCCCTTTTCATTGCCATCTTATTTACTATTCAGAGAGGGTCACAAACCCCATGTTATTAGCCAGAAAGACTTTTACAAATTGTAAAAGGCTTTTTGTAAATAATTTTTTTTGCTGCCACAACCCCAGTGATTTTGCAAATCGTAGGCTTTGCAACTGCAAAATACCCATGCATATCAGGCTCAAAGTGCATGCGAAAGTGCCCTGCATGAGCAGATGTAGGGCGTTGTGGGGCATCAGTAGACGAGATGGTTAGGGATGAATAAACATAATAAAGTACTCTGGCAATCAAATATTATTGTTTGCCACCTCCCTGTTCCATCACAGAGCCTGCCCGGAGTCTGAGAGTGCCGCGGCGCTATCTCCCCTCAGAGGAGACGGCTGGCAGGGCAGCAGTGATGGGAATGGCGCTTCAAGAGAGATCAGCTCCTCCAATGCGGAGGCAGAGACGGAGGCTGTCTGGGAGCCTGTGTCCCTAGTGAGGGTGATGGGGGCGACTTACTCAACGTCAGCAGCAGAGCCATCGCTCACGAAACCTTGCGCAGCCAGTCTCACTGGGACAGCTTCTCCTGCGGGCTGCTTACTCTCAGGAGAAGCCGTCCCTCTTCTAAATAATGCGCGGGGAAAAATACGACATTAGTTTTCCTCGGCCCGAAAATGAAATCTGCTTCGTTCAATCCGTTATTTCACAGGGAATGGACAGTTTAATAATGCAGCTGCTGCAACAAAGCTCAGTCACATAAAATGCATATCAGCGGTCCTGCATCAGGAGACATACGATCTGAACTTCCCCCTGGTGGATTCAGAGGTTGATTCCTTGAGACCAGTCCAAAGAAACTCTCTATTTATTCTGAACGAAGTGTGTGTCTGGAAGACAGGGGCGCATTCACTGTTATCTCAATCTGGCTTTTACCAGACCATTTGGGCAAATTAAAGGCCTTTGATGAGGTTTAAAAAATAAATAGAGTTTTATATAGCGCGAACCTGACCCTAAAATATCAGGGCGCTTTACATGAGAACCAGTTTCGTTACAGATGGACACATTCATGTTTTTTAGGCACAGGGAGATTCAGTGATGTGCCCAGACTCACAGGATGTTGAGCGTCCCTGCCGGGGATCAATGAATCAAGCAATCAATCAACACTTTATTGTTTAAGTTAATTAAAACCATAACAATGTCATGAGGGATCAACAGTTTACAAACATGTAGGTGATTTAAAATATAGAAAAGAGCATATTACTTATTTTAGCCTAAAAGCTAGAGACAATATCCTTATCGTAAAATTGTTGATGGAATTGCGCTTTCATCAGATATTAACATGAAAAACATTTAACATTTTAAAATTTCAATAGGGTTGCTAGACATTAGTGGATTGGAAGTGTCTGATTCCGTCGGCAATTTGTTTTTTTTCATAAAGTAATAAAAATTTAATCATTTTACAGGTCATCTGAGGGTCTGTTTTTACCGAGTCCTCTGATGAAGGCCAATCTGCAAGTCCGAATGCCTCTGTCATTAAAAGCCTTTTTTAGGAGCAATACGCGGTTCGATTTTAAGATGGGGCAGACACAAATGAGGTGGATAAAATCTTGCCATGCTGCACCACATAAGCTGCATGTTTTGATGCCTTTATACTTCCATGCAGGTTGATCGGCCAAACTTGGTAATACCCCAAATCTAATCGCCATTAGCTTTTGTTTCAAGTGGGGCGAATATGTTGTGCTGAGGTATTCCGCCGGTCGCCGTGATGTATAGGATTGGAGAACCATCCAAGCTTGGGATCTTTTGGCTAAGGTGCGTTTATCTTCTCATGATGATTGTAGCTTATCCGCTTTGTTTGTCATTCTGCGGAAGACTTGGAAGGAGGGGTTCTGCGCCCAAAGTTCAGTTGTCTTGGTTTCCTTCAGTGCCATTTTCAGGAGTTTGCCGTAACTTGACCTTGGATCTTCGTCCTGGGCACGCCACAGGGCATCATTTAAGATATTGGATTGGTTCTGCCACAGTTTGTACCAGGTTTTAATAGCGGCGTACTTTCTCCCTATCTCCTGTTGGATAAGGCAGAATTCCAGTCGAACCTGGGCCGAGGATGCGTTCTGAGGTAGACTAAAGACTTTTTTATAGGTCTTTGTTTGGAGCGAGTCCAGGAGTTTTGCATCCTTGCCGTTTAACACTATGCTTGCATAGGTTACTGTAGGGAGTAGTTTCGTGGCCATCACGGCTGTTAGTGGCTTAAAGGAAGGACCCTGTAGTTTTTTTGCAAGGGCACAGAATGCATAAATAAGGCTGTTTCCTTTTTTTTTCCAGATAGTGTTTCTGAAATTGGAAACTTAATCGATTGTCTATATATACCCCCAGGTATTTATAAGTGCTTACTATTCCAAGGCTCGTTTCTCCCAGCTTGAATTGATACTGATGTCGCGGACAATTCGTGATTGACATAGTTTTTGTTTTTGTGATGTTAATTTCCAAGGCATTAGTCTTAGCAAACATTAATAGCTCATTAAGTGCTCTCTGTAGGCCTATTCTGGTGAGACTAAGCAGGACTATGTCGTCTGCATACGAGAGATGCGTTATGGAAAGTGTAGACAGGCGCGGTGGATGTGTATTTGCCTGATCCAATCGTGGTGAGAGATCTGCCTTAAATAGATTGAATAAATGGGGGGCTAATTCACAGCCTTGTTTGTATCTTCCTGGACAATTTTGTGCCATTTGCTATTTTCACACGGACACACGTGCATGTATACAATTGTATTATGGGTCGCAATATTGTTTCCGGGAGACCTAATTTCTGTAATTTACTCCATAACAGACCACGATTCACCCGGTTGAACGCAGCTTTGAAATCTATGAAACATAGTTGTAGTTTTCTTTTCAGGCGTTTGCACTTGTCCGCTATTGTAGCAAGGGCTAAGATATTTGTTGTTGTACCACATCCTTTGCGAAACCCTGTTTGTTTGAATGGAATCAGCCCCTTTATGTTGGACTATTCTACCAAGTCCTCCAGGATTAATGATGCAAAATATTTAGCTTCGACATCGATTAGTGCGATTAGCCTATAGTTTGCTGGATCCGACCTCTCACCTCCCTTGAAGATCGGGTTGATGATTGACCCTTTCCAGCTCAGGGGAAGGGTATTTGTTATACCAATTTTGTTATAAAGGCCTGTTAAAGGTGTTGCTCAGTAATCGGGATCACTCCTGAAGATGGCCTGCGGGATGCCGTTTGGGCAGGAGCCCCATCGTTGCGTGCCTGTTTTATTATTTTGGATACATCTTCTACTGTGTATTGCTGACTTGGCAGGACTAGTGGTAGGGTTAGGATGGTACTGAGATCATGTGGTCCAGTAGAATTCTTCCCTGAGAGTTTAGGCTCCAGAGATTTATTATTAATGTCTGTTTCACTTTTATGGAATGGTGTGAGGTCTTCAAATATTTTACTTAAATGTACTACCCAAACAGTCTCTGTTACAGAGGCATTATTTATTACTTCTTTTGATCTTGTTGTACCAGTTACTAGTTCCCAGAAGAGCCTGTTATTTGTTTGTTTAGCACAAGAAAGTAACTTTGTCCAAAATATCTCCTGTTGTGCTTTCTGGTCGTTCCAGATTTGCTTTTTATACTGCTTCCTGAAATTCTTTATGTTCTCCCAGGCGTGATTTGGGACTTTCGGTGTCTTGTTTTCCTCACCGCCTTTCTCAGTTCTTTTCTAAGCAAATGAGACTTACTGGAAATATTTGTGATGGGCTTAAACCTAATTTTTTGTGCATAATTCATTTTAGGTGCTTGAATTAATAATTTATTGGTGAAGGTGAGCCAATCCTCTACTGAGTTGTTGCCGGGAATGATCTTTGTTTCAATTATTTCTTTTGCTAGCAATATTAGTTCTGGCAGCGTTTCTGCTGACCATCGAATACGTTTCAGGTTAGTTGTTGTCAGTTGACCCATCTCAATGGGAGCTGGCCGATGGTTTGGATGGCTTGTTTCTAATTCAAGTACCTGATATGAATGGTCACATCGGGTTGAGTACTTGATAATATATTTCCCTACACAGGCAAGTAATGCAAGCGTTAGAATTGTATAATCTAAAATTGACTGAGTGTGAACACCCTGATAAGTCCATCGCGGAGGCGTGTCATCTTTAGTTCTACCATTTAATTCTCGCAAGCTGAGATGTTCCAAGGCTAAGACCATCTTTTTCCCGTTTAAATCATGTTGTTTTGTTGTAGAGGATGATTGTAAGGGAACTGACCATAGCTCATTAGCCGCTGTTAATTGCTCATCTTCATCTGGTGTATAAATTAGGTGTGAATTAAAATCGCCGGTTATTATTATCTCCCAGGCTGGGTTTTCAAATCTGATTGAAGTGATTATCGACAGCAGTTTTTCACACTGTGATGCTTTTTTTCTAGCATTCGGGTGCAAGTAGAGGTTAATTAATATGACTGTTGTTGTCTGTTTTTTAGGCCCTTGGTCTATTTTTACTTGTATGTCTAGTTTTGTACTAGGTAGCTGCTCAGTTTTAATATTTAATGCCGTTGAAATATATATACTGCTAGGCCACCCTTTGACCTTCCATATTTGTGAGTTCTAGTTGCATAGTGGAGTGTGTAATTGGCCACATCCTTGCACTCCGTCAGCCATGTTTCTCAGAGTGCAATAATATCATAATACTCCCAGTATGTCGGAGCAGTGTTGTCCTGTAATTCTCTTTTTGCACCTGCGATATTCCAGGATAGTAGTTTTATGCTATTATAGTTGGTGTTTTGCCCTTTGTGACAAGTCATTCTATTTTCTGGCCATTTAGAGCTGAGGCCATTAAGGTCCATTTGTTGGTGTCTTGCTGTGGAGTTTGTCTGTCCATGAATTCTTCAGAATGGCTTGTTTTTCCTCTTGCATTTTGTAGTACTGAGTACATTGGAATGTTGGGTTCCTCTATATTAGGTTTCTTGGTACATTTAGTATAGGTGAGGGATAGTGTGGCTTCGTTGGTCTTGCCATTGTAATGTCCCATCCTTCAAACTCTTGTCTGCCATTCATTCTTTAAGACACTATTTCATCTTTTTTCCAAGACGATAGTGTTTTTTCCGTCCAACTGTTTTTTTCTTCAGAAATAAATTGAATTGACAATAGGTCTGTGGTGGTCAGATGCTTTAAAGTATGGATTTCAGCTATAAGTCTCAGTATATTCCCTCTATTGAAAAGGTCTTGTTGCCCCTGAGAGATGTAGTGGGGAGTTAAAATAATCTGCTTATTCCAAGTGTTTTCTATATATTTTTGTCCGGTGTTGTTACTGTAGGGGTTAAGTGTTGTAATACCTCTCTGTAATTGGTTCCAGCTCTATCACCTATTTGCATATTGATTTTGATTGTGAACTTTTCCTTTGGTGCATCTTCTTTTGGAGAGCTACTTTGCTCCATCTCAAGGCTGCCCTTTGTTTGCACTAGATTATTCCTAATTTCAAATGGTCGCTTCACAAGAGTCAGATCCGATGCACATTTTATTTGCTTCTGTCTTCCTTTGTTTTCTGTGCTGGTGTCATCTCGGGTTGTACTGACAACTTCCTGCGTTACTTGGTTCACAATTATTCTGTCTTTATGTTTTTCTCGACTTATACTTCGGGTTTTCTGATGTGCTGTGGCTGAAGCTTTCTTATTTTTTACTTCCAGTGGTTTACTGTCAATAGATGCTGTTTGTATTTGTGTTTGGATTGTCTGAATCATATCGATTGATTCGTCTGTTTGTAGACTGTGACTTAATGAAGTAGCGAGGTGTAGTGGCCTTGTTTTTGCTCATCCTCTACTATAATCCTCTGTTCAGTATACGTACTTGGCGTTTCTAGACTTGTCTGTAGTTTTTTAGTTTAGAAGATATGAAACCATTTCCTACTGGTATTAGTATCTTTTGTTGTATTCTGATTGTTCTTTCTAGATTTCCTTGCTCGTTTCCTCTGTCTCTTGGTTGGCAAGCATGTTTCTGTATTGCCTTGGCCATCTAGTAAGGCCGGAAGAGGATTTACTAGGCCCATATCTTTATCTACCATCCTTGTCCCTTCACTAATGATCTTTGGTCGGTCAGTTGTACCTTTGGTGGTTATTTTCCGTGATCACTGATGTTATTTTTGAGACCTGCCCCTCTATTCGAGGTCATTGATGAATCTGATGTAATTAATACATTTGATTGACAAGCAAAGGAAGTTTGTTGGTTTGACTTTGGTGACTTGCTTGTAAGATTTTTACTTTTTGTCCGATGATCACCAGTCTTTTGCCTTTCCTTTAAGATACTTGTTGGGATTGCTGGTACTTTACTTATAAATTATTGGACCACATGCAGAATCTTTGCCTGCTCCTGTGTTTGTTTCTCGCTCCTTTATTATCAAGTCCGCTAATGTTTCCAGTTTCGTATTGATTCGTACGATATATGAGGCTATTATATTCATCAGGTCAATCTGTGTATCTAACTTATCCGATTGCATATTAACTACTGTTATTGTGGTTTCTAGCACTTTTAACAGTGATGTATATGCTGACTGATGGATCCCCTCTTTTATTTCCGGTGCTGGCCCTCCTCATCTTCTATCTCGTTCCTTTGCTATATCTGCTGTTATTATATTGTAAAAGTCGGTGGAGCTAGTTTGCAGCTGTGGTGTCGGATCTTGATCTTTTCTCTTCGCATTATGACTCGTTTGGCTCTGAGTTTGAATGGGCTGTTCCAGTGTACTTGATATTTCAGTCAGTCAGTCAAAAAAAGTCTTTATTCGATTTCCATCATAAAAGACATGCAATACATGATTAAAATATAAGACCAATAAAATGATTAGATATACATATTATTAAACCACAATGACTATACATAGTAGGTAGTTATGAAAGACGCGTGATACCTAACCCTGTAACCATAGAGATAACAATAGTTAAAATCAACGAAATGACATGTAAATCACAGATTAGGATTTAACCTTCCGAGCCCTGAGGATCCAAGCCCAGCTGATGAATTTAGAAACACCTATAACAACAGGTTTAGATGTGTCGGATTTCAAGATTCTACTGGCAACCTGTGCAGAACGAGCACTCATCAATCGGCATACAGGACGGAGCCACACCCGTCGTGGGGAAAGATATGCCGGACAACAAAAGAGAAAGTGATCCATAGATTCTATCTTGTCCACACAAAAGGGGCACTTATCACTACCAAGAGGGCTCCAGCTTTTTGTTAGCCCTCGCAGTGGTAGGGAGCCCACTCTAAATTGGTGGTACAGTTTACGATCAAAATGCTTCGTAATAGTGTCCCAATATCCTTCATAAGCGGACTCGTCCTTAAGAGCAAGAAACGTAGCTGTCATGGAGCTACCCGTAAGGGAAGCAAATCTCCTGGCCTTAATCCTACACCAGTAGGCATCCCTAAGAACGATTTTCGAAGGGAAAACAGCTGTGTCTGGATTGGCCCAGAGATCTCCCATCCCAAGATCTGTCAGCAAGGTTTTAATTCCAGTCAACCAGGTAATCCTATGTGAACCCTCAAGCCCTTTAACTTCCAGAAGGGCTTTAGCATAAATAGACAATTCCGGTGTGGTCCACAGACGACCCCAAAACGCCAGGGGTCTGTACCTTGCCATATCCTCTAGGGACTGGAAGCCTAAATCATATAATAATGGGATACAAGGTGTTGATTGGGGAAGCCCTATTGCGGACCTAAGAAATTTATTCTGAGTAGTCATTAATTTGGAAAAATTGCTAAATCACATTCACATTCATTGGTAGCACCACTAGAATCTGAAACTCTGCCTCCCTCACTACGTCTAACCGCATGCCTAGCAACCTGCAAAAAGGACCTCAAGCTCCTCCTATTTGATAGACACCTTGGTTGATTCACGCTCTACAAGACTTTAGTACTCTCTTCCAGCAGCAGCTACTGCCAATTCAACGTGGGGATGTGGGCAGCGTGGGAAAATAATAATAAGAATATAGACTTACCTTTCCTGCCGGCTGCCGCAATCTTCTGCTCCTGTGCTGCGCTGCCCCTCTACTCCCCCCCCCCCCCCCGGCACTGTAATTCCAATGAGCACGGGCTCCCAGGCCCCACGCAATCCCAGTACTCTGCTCATGCTATTACTCGCAGCATGAGAAAAACGCTGGGATTAGGTGGAGTGGGCCAGTTTCACGATCCAGCAGGGACTGGGAAAGTATGCCCCTGAGCATTGCAGATATCTCCAAGGAACAGCCTGGAGAAATCCAAGTGTGCATGTTGGTTTGGCCAGCCTACTCCCCTGTTGTATAGTTCCTATAAACCTATATATGATCTGCACGTTTAGACAACATATACTGTAGGATTGGAGTCTGATTGATTCTGGACATCCCTACTTAATATGTCAGCCTGTATACCAGCTTGCTCACAGTGCCACTAGAAACCCCTCTTATCAAGGAGAGAATAGTTCTTGGCAACTATCGAACATGACAACCTTGATCCCTCAGAATCGTGGAAATAGTGTACCACTTTTCGCTCAGTCACGCATGCTCACTTTGTTTGAGAGATACACAGAATAAACGGTTGGGACGTTTTTCAACAAGCATTTATTAAACCAGCGTCATTCTAGTGTAAAATAGGTGTGCTGAAACAACCAATAGACAGTAACAGATATAAATGATTATTATGCAATAACAAAGTAAAATGATGGTAGATTTCTACAATCGTGCTAAAACAATGAATAAAGGCAAGTATATGAAATACATCACAGTAGAATGCGTACTCCTATGAGGCATCCCTAACTAAATGTACCAAAGTGTACCTAGCATGTATGTGGGTGTAAAGCCAAGAATCCCGCTAGGATAAAGTCAACCCCATTACCTGATGTGAGAGACTGTGGGACCTCTTCTTGGTCTGTAGTTGAACACCCCGCAAGGGATGTTAGACCACTGCGAGCTTGAGTGTCTGCGTGCAGGAGCCTCAGCATCTCACATCAGTATGTCGGCATGGAAGTCCTTTTCTCCCCTGACCACCTTAGCAAGAGATGGTGTATATATACCCAGGTGTTTACCCCCTGGGGATATACCTTGCTGTGTCATGTCAGACTGGGACGATGGAAAGAAAGACCCTTGTATATAGTTTTTATGCAGGAGATTGTAGGCCTGCTTTCCTGCTGTGATTCAAAGAATCCTCATGCATAATGAATGAGGCTTAAGCTTTTCGGAGAAATCCTCATGTCATCTTTGGACACTACCGTAACTAGGCAAAAGGTCAGTACTAAGAATTGTTATGTAGTGTAATGGCAGGGAGAATATAGGTGAAGAGTTAGTTGACTACCTGAGCCTATATTAGGGTACCTATATTGAACATAACACCCACTCTTCATCCAGCTGGATTACATACTAAAAGGTCTACGTTCTGTTAAAACGTGGCACTCAACTATTAATAGGTTCATTAAAAATAGTATCTTTTTTTTAATTGTAAAATTTCTAAAAAATGCTAAAAGGAAAATAGTGCATGTGATAGAAGTCTGTACTAAATCAGTTAGTATATATAGTTCGAACAATGAGAGACTGAAACTCATGCAGTTTAGACAAAGTGTCTTGTTTAAAATTCCAAATATGGTTGTTTTTTATAAAAGACCGAATTTTCCCAGCACACGATGTGCCAAATGTTTATGTGTTCTGGGAGACGCAACATTACTGTTGCCTGTAATCGCAGAAGACGTTCCCTGCAACAGCTCGCAGATCAGGTCAATTGAGCATAGATGTTCCTCCGCATTTACCACCGCCATTGCTGGAGATGTACTTGTGTCATCCAAGGCCTGAGCATTTGTTGAGGACCCAGTATCCTTACCAACAGGAGCTGAAGCATCCCGTGGTGGCTCTAGGAATGCAGACATCAATATCGAAATACGCTGAGGACACTGCAAAACATGGGCCGTTATCGGGTCCAGTAAAGCATCAACATCCAGTGGCGCAATTGTTGGAAGTTTCAGACAGAGATCCAACATGCATTCTTGTCCGCAGAACAGGCATCGGAGGACTAGCAGAATACAGTCAATCCAGACTGGTCTAAATGGCTAGAACCAAGACTCCCTCAGTTCTCGAAGCCGAGGTGCGCCCAGTTGGATTACCATGCGATCACGGTATAGCGCACCAAGAGCGTGCGTTCCAACTCCTTGGTGACTGGGACGTCCGTTGCGTAGCAGAAAAAGGACAATCAGGATACCTGCTATTAAAAACAGGATCAGTGGAAATCCTCAAAAAATGCTTCCGAATACGAAGTGTATAAAGTTGGGAACAACTCCGAGGATTGTCTTAAAGGTGCTTAACAGTCCAGAACCTATGGTCTTAAATAGGTAGAAAATACCCTTTGTATCAGACATGTTAAAGATACGTTGTACCATTTCTGTGGAATGGAAAGTGCAGTTTGTTCGTAACAGTGC
This sequence comes from Triturus cristatus, assembly GCF_964204655.1. Taxonomy (NCBI): domain Eukaryota; kingdom Metazoa; phylum Chordata; class Amphibia; order Caudata; family Salamandridae; genus Triturus; species Triturus cristatus. The sequence continues at coordinate 134,947,903 of NC_140581.1, forward strand.
CACTTGGTCAGTGGTTAAGGGCACGGTTTGCTCTAAAAGCATGGCTTTCATTCTGTTCAAAGCATCAAACCGAATAAAGGAAACATTCAATGAAGGCCCTCCCTGCCTGTGTGGGTCAGTGGAAAAAATACTTGCATACAGCAAGTAATTCTGAAGCTTACAGTGACAAGATATGCGATGCCCTAGAGCAACCCACAACAACGTTGATCATTCAGCATCAAGTAAATCCTATTTGAAAGTAACTGGAACACCGAATTAACCACAGCAGCTGGGGAACCTTTCAAGTGGCAGGATAAGTTTGCAACTGAACCATTACAGGCCCCATGAAGCATGATATCCTGGCATATGAGAGATCTACTTAAGGAATTATTGCAGTTGGTACCGCTAAGAAACACTTCTGTGTCCCCAATCCTACTTTGAAATCTGTACGGCTATTCCCAAGATTCCTTAATGAATTCCGTACCTATCACTCCATATCTGCCTGCCTGTCGTTGTTTTAGGCAATTTTGAAACTGGAAAGTAGTGACCTGTAGTGTTATATGGCCATGGATTAACCATTCTGTGGATGGTGACTCTGCCACAGTAAAAGGAAATATGTCCAATTTTTTAATGCACAGCATTGTATACTTTGCTCCCCTTTGTACCATTGTAATCTGCTTTTCAGTTAGACTAAAGGCTGAAAATAGAGACGTACTGTTGATAAATCGCCAAGGCACATAACCAGCGCAATGATTGCAGCGTCCAGCATAACAATATAATAGAACGTAGTTGAGATTGTCCGTGTTGTAGTATGGACAAGTCTTGTTCTAGTATATCAATAGCAGAAGATACAATGTTGTCCAGTGAATAAATCCTGGATGTTAATGTAGTCATACCATTGTCAACTACAGCTAACGCCTTTTCGAGGCTTCTTGTTGAGAGATTTTCCAGAGTACATTATAGACAGCATAATAGAAACGTTTCTGACGTGGCTTTTGGAGACCTAGTAAAAAATCCCTTAAATCTACCTCATCTGAGAGTAAGGATAAGTGATGTTTCACCTGGAACAGTGTCGAGGTTTTTAGCCAATCTAGGCACAACTTCCCAACACTGTATGATGTCACTACCCCGGATGTTCTCGTTGTACATATTGTGGTTCTGGCCTATGGATACTGAACCCTTCGGTTGTACCCCTGAATTTTGATTGACATCTGTTTGTGTCTGTGGGCCAAACTAACTATCCCTTCCAATTGTGGTCTGATGTATTGCACTGCATGATGTCATCTATTGTATTCCCTCCATGTGATGTAAAATTAATGTGTGAAGGTGTGGGAAACCGTGGTGTTTTCAAATCCTTATTCTTGGCTAGTCCAAGACAGGAAGTCTGTTGCACAGTTTCATTCAGAAATATAATTTGTTGTGGAATGAGGCATGCTCTAAATAGTGGTTCTGTTCCCTGAACTTGCCATTCTTTAGAACCCCAGACTGATTTTGTGTCTATAGTGTCCTTCCATAAGTCGAAACCCTGTTCAGACATTTGGGCAATAAAGAATGGAAAATAAATCTGTTTGGTGTTAGTCAGCATATATTTTTGTGCAGATGTAAGTGCAACCTTATAGTAAATTGAGGTTGGGTCAGAGGTTTTAAACTATGAAAAATATTAACATTTCTGTGCAAACGTTTTTGAACTAACCTTTGGCAGTGTCGGGCAATGTTCCCATTGGTGGTATGTGAAAACATTACGAGGGATACTCGATTTGTGTAAAAAGTGATGACCGTAATGATGGTAACAGTATTGATTGATTGATTAAAAGTACATACTATCAAAGTCAGATGTGCAATCTAACATTTCTTTGCTTGAAAATGCAGCAGATTTTTCTAAATCAGAAAACATATTGTTGACAGTTTCAAAATCCCAACCATCAGAAAATGTACTAGAGGTAATGATATCATTAAGAGAAATTTTAAATAAATGTGGAATCTTCAAAGGTTCAGTGGGGCCAAATACATCATATTCAACTTTGTCCCAAACAATACCATCAGGAATTGGAACGGCTGTAATGTTCACAGAAAACAAGCCTCTTTGTTCATGATGAGATTATGTATGAGGTTTCAAGACCAAGTTCACATTGGATACTGCAGAGCGTCCTGGGAGATAATTTCCATTCATAAGTAAGCAAAAAACAGTCACTAGGCCAATCCAGAAAAGAAAAAACAATAATCCTGTAGCCAAGGTGATACTAAGTATGTCTTTTTCAGAAAAGTGTAGAATTCACGAATATGTTGCTTACGCGAAACTGGTGCTGCGTTGTCTCAGGTTCACTGGGATCAAGAGAGAAGGTATTGAAATCGATGAAGTAGCCAGATGCAGTTCTATCAATCTTTGGTAACTCGGCACGTTGTGTTAAACTGGCAGGTGTCTCTTGTCGAGTCATATTGATGTAGACGCGGTGTTTTGCGGAATTGATATTTGTCTTTCATCTGTGTTATGAAGTTCTGATTCCAGAGGAACGAGTTCCATTTCATTGTTGGAAACTCCATCACTGTTGACTCTTCGAACGTTATGAGTCTTTCTGTCTGTACTTACTTGATGGTAGCACGAAGAGGGCGTCAGCTACCAAGGAGCCTACGAGGCCTACTATTCAGTATCAGCCTCATAGTGTGGTTTGATCAGCTCAATGGAGATTAATCTCTTTTCTTTTTTGCCGGCAAGAGGCGGAAGAAGTACTGTTCTTGTTCCTTCGACAGCCAGGACAGGTACAAGCTTTCTGTAGGATGGCGCAAATTATTTCTTATCCTCAATCTTTTCTCTGACCAGATCCCTGACTTTTGGGATCCAACCAGGTCTTGCCATGACTGATTTGACTTCCCCAGTGGCGGTGCGCTTGACCTGCACGTTACTTAGTAGTGCTCTGGATTAATTCAGATCCTGTAAAACAGCCAAACGTTTATTGATGTCTAATCGTTTTTCATCCGCCACTGTGTCTTCACAATCGAGATCAGGTACCCACATTCTCATTGCAAATAGGACTTCATAAGTAGTGACAACCCCTAGAGAACTTCTTGGCATGTTGTTGAGGGCACCCTGTACCCCATATAGGTGATTGACCCAACTACCACCCGAAGCTAATACTCTTGCTGTTAAAGACTGCTTTAAGTCCCGGTTTTTCCTCTCCATGACCAAATTTCCCTAGGGATGGTACGGAGAGGAGTACCGCAATGCTACACCCAAACCTTCCATGGCTTCATTGTAAGCCAGAGAGCTAAATGCGGGGCCACAGTCAGAATGTAATGTGCCAACTGCGTATGTCCAGAAGACTCACAATTTTTTTTTAACAGTTCGAGCGTCAGCTGAGTGCTGACTCCATACCCGTAGGAATCTCGAGCATGAATCCACTGCCACCAAGATATACTTGTAAGCCCCATCCGAATGTAGTGGACTGCAGTGGTCCTGATAGACACATGCTAGTGTTCTGTCTGATATTAGTAAAGGTGTCTGCGCTGGACGTATCACGGTGGAACCCTTCATCTGCTGACACATGTCACATTTTAAGACAACATTTTTCATCTGTTTTGTTAAACCAGGCCACCAATAGCGCGGTTTCAATAATGCAACTGTGGCTGTTATCCTTGCGTGTTCAGAACCTAGACCCTTGTGTGCAGCTAGTATTAAACCCAATCTGAGATCCACATTTGGAATTACTCTATCCCCCACTCCAGGAATCAGAGCATTCAGAATGTCGTTTGCATCTAATTTTTAGGAGCACCCGAGTGGACCTTTTGGTAATGCTAGGCTGTTTTTGTGTAAAGCAATGACAGTTATTATTATCTGTCCATCTATTCTCATTTTTGATTGAGTGATTGCAGCTATGGCTTTTGCAGCTTCATCAGCCAGTGAGTTCCCTTCAACGTGACACCATCATGTCAATGACTCAGCGTGTGTATCTCGTGAGCTCTTGTTGCTTCATTTTTCAACTCAGCTACCTGTTCCCAAAGCATTTTATGCTTAATAGTGCTACATTTTGAGTCCTTAAACCCATGTTGACCCCAGTAGTGAAGATATTTGTTGTATGACTGAACATAGTAAAATGAATTGCACACTATGAGTGTGGGGATTCTTGATCCGTATTTATTAGTGCCAGTATTAGAGCTTTTAATTCTGCCAGCTGTGACGTGCAGTCTCCTAGAGCCTGTGTCTTCGTATCACTGAGATGGAACTTGCCTTCCCTCATACGACCTTTTACAATCACACTGTATTGCTGTTTACTTTCTATGGCCGGCTGAGCAGATTTGTCAGTGTAAATAATGTTTTCATACTGATCTAGAGGCAATATTTAATTAGGGAGAGGATATTCTTGTTTATATTGCAGGAATGCTTGTGTTTTTAGTCCTGGTTCATATCTGTGTTCTACATCTGTTGCAGTGAGAGAATTAGCCCATTGTATCCATCTTGGATGTAAGGCATTCACATTAGGAACGCTAGCCTTTGTAGCGGCCTCTAAGGCTGGTACTGGAGTTACGACAATTATTCGTTTCCCCTTAACAGTACTCTTTCTCTTACTACAGCGATCTGTACTGCTGTCAGTATTTTTTCTGTAGAAGCAAAGCGCATTTCAGCACTTGTGTACAAATGTGATTTGGAAGCTATCGGTACCGTTTTGCCTTCATTGAAGGTTAGGTAAGTGTACCCAGATTGACCCGCTATAACGCTGCCTGCTTTCCTGCTGTGATTCCAAGAATCCTCATGCATAATGAATGAGGCTTAAGCTTTCAGGAGAAAACCCCAGGTCATCTTTGGACATTACCGTAACTAGGTAAAAGGTCAGTACTAAGAATCGTGTAGTATAATGGTAGGGAGAATATAGGTGAAGGGTTAGGTGACTACCTGAGCCTGTATTAGGGTACCTATATGGAACATAACACCCCCTGCTGCTGATGCTATGAACATGGCCCTGCCCCAGCCTATACTTGAGCACTGGAAGAGAAAAATAAAATAACAATAAAATAGTTTTATTGTCATTTCTTTATTCTTCTCTCAGCTGCATTTCAGCAGTGGGGCAACGCTCCTTCGCCATAGCGCAGGAGACCCCCCTGCTCTCTCCACTGCGCCCTGATCTGCCTTTGTTTAACTGTGTATGTCCTGTGCCCAACTTTTGTAACTGTCTCTTGTGGTTACTCCTTTACACATCCACCGATGTAAACATCCTAGTTTAACTACCATTACTGTAACCCTGTATCCTGTGCGTCATAAAGTGCTGTAATGCCATCGGGCCATGTCAGCACTATATACAATTGCAAAAATAAAATATAATACCGCCTCATATGAGACACTACATTTGAGAAGCCCATTTACTTTAACATGACATGAAAAATAATCACCCCTCATAATGGGAATTGGCTTTACCATAAAAATAACCTTTTCATCATACAATGGTAAGACCTACACTCTTTAACCCCTTCGCTGCTGCGGACATTCCGCTGCAGCGCTGGGGGGGGCAGGGGGGCAGCGCGGCGGGCCTGTGCTCATGACGGAGCCGCTCCGTCATGAGCCACAGTTGAGCTGTGCTCATGACGGAACGGTTCCGTCATGACTCCGCCCATTTGCGTTGTCGCCCCGCACAGGCGGGGAAACAGCGCCGCGCAGGCGGAGCGGCCGCCGACAGGATTGTCATGACGGAACCGTTCCGTCATGAGCACACGGCAACCGTGGCTCATGACGGAACGGTTCCGTCATGAGCAGGGAAGGGGTTAACACCATATTTCACTTAACTTACAGATTGCCTATTGACTCCTTTTAATCACACAATACAAGAAATCAGCTGCTTGACTTTTCAACCTCAGGCCGTAGCGGACCTGGTTGCTGTTGATGCCGACCTTCCTGGGCACCAGTACCCTGCCCCCTTAAAGACTTAGGGCAACTACTTCCTTCCTGCTTCTAGGGCTTCTGTAAAGGTGTCCCGTTGCCTTCAGACAGCCACCCCACCATATAATTATGTTTTGCCGGTGCCCTGATCAATTAAGACACTCGCTTTACATCATGCATGTCTCATTACATTGGGGGCTTATAAGGCATACCACAGCTCCGGCAACTGATCAAATGTTTTCTTTTGTTTGCCATGTTTTTCATTTTGTCACTGAGACCCCGCCACACATAGTACTGCCCATTTGGCTGCGGACTTATTCCGGGCACCCTGGTCCAAAGGGGACACCGGTGAGCCTCTTCCCTTTTTGCTGTGCAGTGGCCTCAGTGACTGCTTGGACTTATTGGCTGCACTGCTTCTCATGACATTAGGTAGTAAAATCCAGCGCTAATCCTCCTCCACCACCGCAAACTTCTCTCCTGAAGCATGGATAGTGGGTGAGCAACAAACAATGCTCTTAGTGTCCCTACAGACTCCGTAACTACAAGGCCGGACTGGCCAGCCGGGCATGCGGGCAATCTCCAGGAGGCTGGAGTCCCAGGTGGCCGGTTTTGACACTTGGAGGCTTGTTACAGCCCAGGAGCGGTGGTGCACGTTACCAATCCCCACACATACTTGAAAGACTTGCACTACTTCTAATGCATTAGCACAGCTACCCATGGGGGCTGAATTTATAACTTTTGCTAGGACTGTTGTAAGTTTCCAGTCCCTCCCTGTGTAACCATAGTGGTGTAGTGGTGAGGTTCATTTTACTCATGGCTGCCCCAGCCCCTCTGAAGGAGATACTAACCAGAGAGCACACATAAAAACGATACTAATAGTTTAGGGCCAGATGTACGACCCTTGAATTTGTGACTTTAAAATTTAATGTACAACAGCATTTCAGACACTGTTTGCGATTCCTTATAAGGTTGCTAATTGCATGCCTCATTAATATTAATGAGGCAGGTTCAATTTGCAACCCCATTGGGAATGGCTAGCACTCCGAGGAATGGTGGCCTGCTGGTGACAGCCGACCACCATGTATGTGACTGCTTTTCTAATAAAGATTTTTATTTTATTTTTTATATGCAGCCTGTTTTCCTTAAAGGAAAACAGGATATATTTAAAAAATAAAAATAAAACCTTACAGTTTCATTTTTTAAGAGTTGGCAGTGGTCCATGGGACCACTGGCTGCTTTTAAAAAATATTTTCGCATAAAGGGGGCAGTGCTGTCTTAATATTGCTGGATTTATCCGCAGCCTTTGACACCATGCCCCATGACCGGCTTTTGCGCAGGCTAGTAGAGTGTGGTATTGGGGGCACGGTGCACAACTGGTTTGCTTCCTTCCTTATGGAGCGACAGCAGGAAATTTGGTCTCCACCTTTTAAAGCTGCCATCCCTCCAATGCAAGTTGGAGTCTTGCAGGGCTCTATTCTGAGCCCCACTATCTTTAATATTTATATGCCCCCTTGCACGTCTGTCAGAAGTACATGGAGCTAAAATGATATCTTGCGCAGACGATACCCAACTCCTGTTCACTTGTGACAAAGGTGACAGTTTTCATGGAGGGGTAATAAATAAGTGTTTAACAGAGGTTTTTTCCTGGCTTCGACTTAACCAGCTTAAATGCAATCCATAAAAATCTGAAATTATTTTTTTCGGATGTGCCCCTTGTGCGGATTGGAACTCATGGTGGCCCGGCGACATGTCCCCTCCCTCGGCCCCAGTCAAGATGGTCAAAAACCTGGGAGTCAAGCTTGAATCAAGCCTAGCGATGAAGGCCCAAATCCAAGTGGTCGCTGATTCTTGCTTCGGCTTGATAAGGATGGTTAAAAACATTCTTCCCCTCCTTCCGATGGAATCTCGTAAGATCGTAGTGCAGGCCTTAATCAAATCCGGGTTGGGTTATGTGAACATCCTGTATCTGGGGCTGCCGGAGTATTTGCTGAATCGGCTGCAAGTTGTACAGAACGCGACGGCCAGAGCTATTCTTATGGCAAATTGCAGAACACGCATGTCACCTCACCTGCAGGTGCTGCACTGGCTCCCGGTGAGAAAGAGGGTTCAGTTGAAGGCCCTTGTGCTTATCGTGCCTTTCGTGATACAGGAGCACTCTATCTGTGGAATAGGATCCAACGTTACCAACCTCAACGGGTTCTAAGATCCTCTAATCAATCCCTCATGGTGATTCCAAAAATTACGAGATCTCGGATAGGAGGGAGGTCTTTTCAGGTACTTGCTGCTCGTTTGTAGAATGAACTACTCCTACATCTTAGTCTGGCTCAGGACTTGCTGTCTTTTAGGAAACAGTTTAAAACGTGGCTGTTCCAACAATAACTCCTGGTTGTGGGGAGGGACACTCATTTACGCTTCAGTTTTTTAGATTAGCGCCGGGACACTCCTTGTGAGTATCCGTGCGCTTTATAAATTCTTTATTTCATTTCATTTCATCCATTCAGAAAGGGGAAGGGGTGGTAAACTGTGATTGTTTTGCGGCTGCAATTGGGGCCACAAAACAATCTTACATTGGAGTGCGAGTCACTATTAGGAAGGGATGCCCTTGGCACACCCCTTCCTAACAGTGTGTCGCAAACCTTATTTTGTGAGTCAGTAATAGGTTACTGACTCACAAAATAGGGTTTGTAAATTGGGCAGACCTATTTAGCGGTCGCAAACAGGCCGATTTCCTGTTTGTGACTGCAAAAAAAGGGTCTTACATCTGGCCCTTAGTTGTATACATTGCTTCTGTTGGTAGGGAAACTACCCTTCATGAAGAGAAATCTGATGCCTTTGATGGAGCAAGGTTTCGTATAAAAAGAAACTTGCTCGTATGCAATCCTCTCAAATAACCTGTAACATTATAACCAACCTGTCTGTGAATACTAATTTTGCACCACAGTTTACATATCATATCTAGGGGAAGCTTTTCTATGTGCTTTACTAATAAGTAACCAGAGTGTCCTAAAATGGCGGCCAAAAATGCGGGAACTCTTCTGCGTATGCGTCTACTACATCTACGTAGTATGACGTCATCTGTCGCTTGGGGGGAAATCATTGCAGCTGCGCAATAGCTTTTAACATGGCTGCTCGAAAACACTCGCACTAACGCACATGCTGTGCTGATACTAACATATGCAAGTTTTACTAAGCTATTAATGCAAAATAAATATTAAGTAAATGGGGTTAGAATAAAAGTAAGTGGTATACAGTGAATCCATTTAATTTTGTATTCTAACATGTTCTTCTCTGACTTTATTAATAGTTTGTATTTGGGCCGTGGAGGATGACCGATGTCCCTAACCTTTACGACAAACTACACATGCGTAAAAACCTTCTCCTTCTGAGACCAATGAAGTCATTGGGTGGCTGCCAATCCATGTGCCCAGCAAAGACATGGGAAGATCAACTCCTGACCCTACGAGAGGAAGGACCTGAAACTTTGTATTACAGATTTATTTATCCACATATGAAATGCTTGTGGGAATAAAGCTTGTGGGTATTAAAATTAAGGGGCAGAGAATTAGACAATAGAACTAAAGAAAATTATTGCACTTAGTATGGTGTGATGTCCTCACCCCACTGCTTGGCCCAATCAAATTGCGGGTGAACATGGAATTGAAACATTTGGGGGTGGATCATACATTTGAATTGAGGTAAGTTCTAGATAGTTAGACACACTTGACCCATCAGATGCCGATGCTATGCTGAGATGCTGCCCGATTTTGCTGCAACCAGACTGAAGAATCCAACACTAGGAACATTTTGAAGAACAATCGAGGAGGCACATCTAGGAAAGGGTTCGGACGAGCCCAAGCCAGAGAGAGTATCACCGGAGAGGGGTGTAACACTGGTGTTACACTAGAAGAGGACACCTTCCCTGTCCTGAAGCTGTCCTGAATCTTTGACACTCTGATGTCTAGGTCCTCACACCATTCTAGGTAAATATAACTGTAGGGTTAATGCTCCGTATTTTGCTCTCTATTCTTTATCTCCTCAGGTACTGTCATTGCAAGAATTTAATGCACATATGATTATAAGTTAACTGTACTATTTTTCCTGATGGAGAATTCTGGTATATCTATGTGTATTCTGGTTTGACTCACAAAATTATTAATTCAGATAAACTTCTTTTAAAACTCCTTCTGAGTCTGTGGTTCTTTGAATAAAGGTAAATGTATTATATTGTTTCCTCCCTGTTCTAATCTACTATTAGATCTTTCGAACGTGCATTTACTCAGGAGACAGGATTAGTAGTAATACGGTGTAAAGGTTTCCTAGGGTAAAACAAAATTGATGTCCAGTGGATATTTACTAGCTCATTGAGTATATGAATGTATATGGGCCCAAATGAGTGTTGGGTGAATGAATGTGTAGAGCTCGTAAACTCTGCTGCATCACCTTGACCCATGTTGATTGTATACCTATTAATTTCCATCAATTTCTGACAATCATTTGAATTCCCTACAGGTTCTCTTGTCTATTTAACCGACACCCAGAGCTCAACTCTAACTTGGGTGGGGCATCGCCCAATGTGCACCCCTTTGTGGGGCTGGAAATGGTAGCAGTGTGAATTGTAGTTGAGAAATGGGCTTTCTCCCCATGAACTCTGGAACATTAGGCCTACCGCCCTCCCCATGCAACAGGTTTACCAGTCTCCTGGGACTGGGACTTTTTTCTTCCATTCATTTGAGACATGAATGAACAATGTATTTATATGTTGTGTATGGTGTGAGTGAGTCTAGGGACTGATGCATGTCTGTAGAGTACATGCTGGAATCTGCTTTTGCTTCACTCAGTAGACAGACTTTGTGTGAGGCTGCCCAGGTCTTTGCAGACCTCAGAGTCTGTTCTCTGCATGGTTTTCATTCCTGAACCCCTGGGAGGATTTGGTGAGTGGTGATGGCAGGTTTTTCTTCTATGTATTTGCTGTGGTACCTCTCATAGAATGTTTTTCACTCACCCACTCTTCCTGCCTCGATTTACATTCTTGTCTGATGTGGCCTCCAGTCTAGAGCCTAGGAAACATTTCACCTGGTCTGGTTACAGTCAGCCAAGAAGATACTCCTGCTGTCATTGGGCCTGGCATGAGATGACCCTGCAGTATCCATGCCATTTTTGGTTAAAGATCATTCGAAATTGATGTTTAATTGAGAGCTGATTGATCAGATTTCTCCCTATAACTAATGTGCCTTTTGATTTTGCTTTGTTGCAAAAGGCTCATCATCCAAGGCGGGTATTGACAGTAGTGTTAAAAAACTGATGTTCTCCAGAGGCAGACCCTTTGATAGCAGCTGCCTTCATTTCCAGGCTTGGGCTAAGCTTGGGCTCAAGAAACAGAAGAAGAAGAGTTGCTGTACCGGTCTTGTCGGAGAGACTATTGCCTTTGAGAAGAAGACACTTACTGCCTTGTCAGGGGAAGTGTTTGTGCTCAGAGCACAGCTGATGTGATGAGACATGTGATTGTCATCATGGGATTCCTCCAGCTCTACTGTACAAGGTTACCTCACTCTGTTTCTTGAGTACACCATCAGACAGTTTCAGACTGTAACACCAGGTTCCCAAACGAAGAGCCATGACTGTCTAATACTGCTCAGGGAGAGCCTTCTTAATTCCTGACTACATCCAGAGGATTCAAAGAGGTAGTGGGGGTGAGTATCCTAAATTCAGGGCCATCTGTGCAATGTAATTTGTAAGATGATGTGCTCACAAGCCAGGCAGTGGTGTTGCTACTATATATGCAGCGGCACCAGGGATCCCTGAGAAGCCCATTAAATCTTGATAATTATATTTTACAACTCCAGCAGCAATCAAAGGGACATTTTAATTGCATGCACCAGGGCCCAGGGGTCCTTGCTACTGACTGGTGCTGTAAGTACAAAACCTATGCAAGACGCCATTCGTCTTTGCGCAGCTAGACCAACTCTTGCTTAACGTCATGCAAAGAGGACCTTTTTAGCATGAGGAGAACACATGGTAAATATGTTTAAGTTTCTTAATTATGATTTTTGCTTGAACAATTGTGGCCGGTATGACTTGCAGGTGTGGGGGTGGGCGCGTGGGGAGGGGGTCACGTGGGGGGAAGGTGTAGTTAAAAAATAAAATAAAAGTAAAGTCATCTCACCGTTGCCAGCCCGTCCCATGTCCTCGGTCTGCGGCATCCTCTGTAAAAAAAGAAGAAGCTACAGGCAGCCTCTCTCTCCTCCCCTAAGCCAATCACAACACTGCAATGCCTACGTAGAGAAAATGCAGAGTGCGTACGGCCCTGGGGCCGACCAAACAGTAGGCACCCACAACAGTGGGCAAGCCACTGAGTTCTTGCTCAGACCAGTTCATTATGCCATCCTTGTAAAATTTGACCTTGTTATACCACAACACTCCCCCTTCTTACAGAGACTTGGCACAAGATCACGTGTCCTTTGCACCGGATTTCTCGGAAATCAGTCACCAGCTCACTTGCGTCTGCATGATATTTTTAGCCGGTTTTGAAATCTCCTTCTAACTGTCTTTCCTATTTTTACCTTTTCTCCTATTGTTTTACAGGCAATCTTACTCAGGCATGTAACACTAGGCTCTGATGATGATCCCAAATATATTCAAAAGGGATCAAAACGTTGACGACTCTATGTACACTGTAATTAATATTACTCATGTGTAACGGTGCCTTAACGCATCTATGCTTGTGCTATTTGAATGTATAACATACAAGCATTTTGCTCTGCCTGAGCCTCTGTTTTAGTTTTTTTGCTTTATGTTTATGCTCTATATACACACTTAGGGGTCGATTCCGATGCCCGACATCGGTCAGGAGCCGTAACCGACAGACCTGCTGTCGTCGGTTATGGCCTAGCAAGTACGATGCGACTGAACAGAGTTTGGTTGCACTTGTATACTTCACGATGCAAGCATGCATTCCAAGTGGAATGCGTGCTTGCATCGTGAAAAGCAGGGGTGCAGTTCATCCCTGCATCCCAGTTCATCCCTGCACCCTGTGGCCGGCACCCCAAGGTGCCTGCCACCGGGTGCAGGGATCCACAGAGGGGCACCATAGGTGCCCCCAGGCCGCCATTCAGCAGCCTCGCTCCCATGGGGGCCCTACTGGGGGCCCCCAAAGACAGTTTTTGACTACCTTTTCATGCTGGAAAGACCAGCATGAAAAGGAAGTGAAAAACTGCCATCGTACTCCCTCGGTCGCAAAGAGGCGCCTGGGGGAGTACTGAGGGATTTCCAGACAGCGGACTGGCTCTCCGAGCCTGTCATCTGCAATCTGGGAATCCGTGTCAGATTCCTTTCCGACCGAGCGCATCAGAATGGCTCGGTCGGAAAGGAATCCGGCAGACACATTCCGTTTCGGCCGGAAGGGCTCCGACCATCGTTCCGAGCCCTTCCCCTTCCGACCGGAATCGGAATCGGCCCCTTAGTAGGATGCAGGCATGTGTCCCACTTTATTCTTTCTGTGTTAACTTTACAAATTAAAATAATCCCTCTCCACCTGGACAGCTTTAAATATTGTACTGACTCTGAGTCTATATTCATCTCTCCTTACGTCTATTGTCCTTGTTTAGCGACCACTGTGTTTAAAACTCGTAACTACCCAAGGTCCCTGACCAACTGAATTGGGTTCCCTTGTCCTTTATAGCAGGAATATCAAATGAGCCTTTGAGGGAAATTGGGAAGTCCACAATCAGTTAAAAGAATAAGCACATGCTAAAACATAAGGTCACTTCAGTAAATGTACTGATTAATTCAGTGTACACAAGGTAACGTGCTTGTGCATGAGCTCTTCTATAATTAGCATTAATACTACTTAAAAGCGAATGCACAGCAGATAAAACCGAAGAAAGGGTCGCATTTCTCCCGAATAAAGTCGCTTCAGTGCGTATTCAGAGTAATTCAAGCATATACAAGGTAAAGTGCAAGTGCATGAGCTCTTCGCTAATCGGCCTTGATACTACCTGAAAAGCTAATGCGCAGCAGATAAAACTGAAGAAACGTTTGCATATTAACAGAATAAAACAATGTAAAGTTCTATTTCCTTGCTAATCACTAACGGACTCTTCATTAAAACTCCTTAGTTAAGACGGGCGAACAAACAATAAAGGGGCAGATTTATGAACCCCTTGCGCCACTTTTGCGTCACTTTTCCCATGTTAAAAGTGACGCAAAAGTGGCGCAAGGGGCTCATAAATCTGCCCCAAAGTGTTGTGGCATAGAAAGTGCAGATGAAAATGGGGAAGCTTTTAGGATATAGTTCTACCATTTGATTGTGTGACCACTTTGAATTGTTGCTCTACAAAGGTAATAACTTTTTCCAAGCATGATATTACTTGGGGGTACCGACCTTGCAAGCAGAACAGCAAGGCTTGGAAGCATGTTCCTACTCTGTAAGCGATAAAGAGATTGTGTAAAAGCTTTCTGTGTGCCAGTTGCAAAATGGGGTATATGCATAAAATGTGCAAGAAAGATTCGTCTGACCCCTGACACAGCCTGCATGATGGTAGGTTATGAGGCCCATGGTGGCATCACATCCTTTGCTGAAGTCTTAACGCTAACATTCTAGGGGGCATATTATCAAGCCAGGCGATACAATTATCGCCGCTTTAGCGGCAGAAAACTGCCGCTAAAACGGCGATAATGGGCTTGATAATATGCTCTATGGAATTCCAATTGAAGCCCATGTTAGAAGTCCTTCACATTCAACATGGGCTTCAATTGGAATTCCATAGAGCATATTATCAAGCCCATTATCGCCATTTTAGCGGCAGTTTTCTGCCGCTAAAGTGGCGATAATTGTATCGCCTGGCTTGATAATATGCCCCTAGATTTGTAAGAGCCTTTGATGGTTTCGAGGAGATAACTCTGTGGTGTTGGTGATTTGTGTGTGCTGGTGCATATCCACACGTGTACGCTTGGGGCAGCGTTTCTTATCTTGCGCCCATGATAATAGCCTAGTTTGTTCACTGCAAGTTTAAAAGTGCAATGTGGTATGCGCCCTTCTCAGAAATATCGCAAGGCCAGTGCTTGTAAAGCCTCACTTCTCGCCTTGGCCCAGTTATTTGTTTGACTGGTATCCAGAATTTCTTTCCAGATAAATGCTTATCGAGTTTTCAGAGGGCCCATTCTTACGGATGACAAGTACTTGAGAAGAGCGCTTTGCTGTGCTAGTCCTTGCTTGTGGACCCCAAATTCGAACCGGATTTGTGCCATGTGTTGTGGGAGATTGAATAGCAGGTGACAAACTTTACTCTGGGCGTTATTACAAAATAAACTTAGGGTCTCATTTAAAATGAGGCATCACTTTTTGCACCGCTTCGGCGCGCATGGGGCTGCTCCAAATTAACCAGGCAGCACTAAGCACTTTGCGTGGCTTGATGCGACCTTGAAAATATGGCTCTCTTCAACACAGTTTCTGCGTTAAAAGGACACGCAATGGATGTTGCTGTGGGTGTCCCATCAACACCTCTCATAGAATGTTTGCCACCCTCCCCTTCTTCCTGCCTTGATTTACATTCTGGTGTGATGTGGCCGCCAGTCTAGAGCCTAGGAAACATTTCACCTGGTCTGGTTACAGTCAGCCGAGAAGAGACTCCTGTTGTCAGTGGGCCTGGCATGAGATGACCTTTGACATTGCCTCAGATTTATGGGGAATTGTAACTCTGAGGCAGCGCCAAAATCTTATGCAGGCACAACGAGAAGAAATACCTTTATTTCTCCTCGATTTTCAATTTTCTATGTGTGCTGCATTTTGCACCGCACATAGGAAGAACAAAAAGCCTCTTGATTTTCATTTTGTGTCACATCATGGTATTGTTGTATGCCTCAAAAGTAACAACTAATAGCAAGAATGTTCAAACCCAGATGTGGGGTGAACTGTTTATTTGCATCTTTGGTGATTCATTTATTAACAGGTGCACCTATTGTGCACCTCTTCTGGTAGAGATACTATATGTTTACATGTCATTTGGGATTACACCCGGTTCTGGAAAACTCGGAGAGCATGCATAATATTCCATTTCATGGATGCAAGGAGTATACGTAGGTACTCTTAGCAATCAATTTTGTTGCAATGCTTTCTGCGGGAGTTACGAGTAAACAAACAATGGGGCATATCAGCAACTACCGGCGATAATTATCGCTAAACGCACTTAGCGCTAGAATAATTATCGCAGGCTAGCGTGAATTTTTATCGCAGTGATAGCGTGCTATTAGCAACGCTTATCTCAAAAGCGATAAAAATCCTAGCGC
Organism: Triturus cristatus; assembly: GCF_964204655.1. Classification (NCBI taxonomy): domain Eukaryota; kingdom Metazoa; phylum Chordata; class Amphibia; order Caudata; family Salamandridae; genus Triturus; species Triturus cristatus. The sequence continues at coordinate 134,964,029 of NC_140581.1, forward strand.
TAACTGCCAAACGTGAGATTATCGCTGGAAACCCAGCAATAATCCCTCAAAGTTTGGTGATAGCTTGCTGATAGGGCCTCACATACTTAGCCATGATATCCACCTTCCATAGGATATCATGGCTAACTAAGTCAGTTTCAAAGCAGGCGTAAGGAAAGTAGCGATAACAGAGGTTATCGCTACTTTTCCTGTCGCTATGCTGCTTTGCGTGAGGCTTGATTATGGGAGAAATGTCGCTTAGCGACATTTCTCCCGTTATCCTGGGGAGGAACGCCCACTTTGCCTCTCATTAGAGATGCAAAGATGGGCGTTAAGGGAAATGGTGATAAGGCAAAGTTTCACGCGATAGCGTGACCTTGCTGAAAACGGACGCAAAAGCGGCGATAATTTTGTATCGCCTGCTTGCTGATATGCCCCACTGTCTTTGGCAAAATGAAAAAGAAAAAAGGGCAATACTTGAGTTCAAAACAGATCTTCATGGAATTCAAAATGCATTGAATCTTATGGCAGTCCCCACAGATAAAATGTTATTTCCTGAGGACAGGCAGGATGATAAGTGGTGCACCTGCCTGCAACACATCAGCGCCAAAATGGCTATTTACGAAAGAGCAGCCGTATTTCACCGCCAATGATTTCAAAAGTAGATGAGACACGCGCGATAATGGTGAACCAGCAGCCCGTGATCAATAGACAATGAAAGGAGATTTCATAACTTGCCAGCTGGTTTTGTGTCTCTCAGCTTTCAGAATATCAGGCTGAAAAGATTCTGAATGGCTCACCAAACTGCAGAGCCAACCTATTTAAGTAACTCCTTATTGAACCCCTAGGGACAATATTGAAATTATCCTGATTTGTTCTGATTAATATTTTATATACCTTGCTATGGGCAAGAAGCAGTGGATTAAACTGAGTGTGTGTAGACAGGATAAAGGACTTGATGGAACCATACACAAGCAGCTTTCACTCCCTCTCCCGTTCACTAAGGTGTTTAAATGAAATCAATGGGGATCAATGCATGCTGGTGGCTATTTAGCCAGCCGCAGGGTAAATACTGAATTGTCTCTGCTATTTACCTGGCCACTGGCTAAACAGCAGAGATGACTTATTGTTTTGTCAGTGGTCTTGCAGATATGTGATAAACTTTATTATTGACTCGGCTTTTGGCTAAATAGTGGAGATACTGCACTGTTTAGCTGGCAACCGTGCAGATAGCGCAGAAACTTCACTACTTACCTAGCTGCTGGCTAAATAGCCGAGATGATTGATGTACTCTTTGGCTGGTGGCCATGCAAATAGCAAAGAAACATTACTATTTACCTGGGCTGTGGCTAAATGGCAGACATTATGTACTGTTTGGTCGGTGGCTGAACTAATAGCAATGAACTTGCTATTGATCTGGCCAATAGTAGAAAGCCAACATTATGCACTACTTGTCCAGCAGCCTTCAACATTGCCATAACACTTCATTCATTACCCAGTTGTTGGCAAAAGAGCAGCTATTTTGTACAATATGGGCAGGAGCCAAACAAATAGCAATTAAACCTCATTATTTATCTAGACACTGGAAAAATAGCAGAAGTTATGCACTACTTGCATGGCACCTTGCAAATGACAAAGAAAGTTATTTACTTACCTAGCTGTTGTTTAAATATCAGAAATTATGTACGAATATGTGACGTTACAACACATGCCATTATGTCGCATGCCGTTGCAACGCCAACCTTTAACTCGACTTTCTGTCGGGGTGGCGCTGGAAGTTGAAATAGATTATTTTCTATTCCAACTCCAGTGTGTGCAACAGTACAGAAGGTATTGGAGTTAAATCCAACACCTTCTACCCACTGCTGCACACCTTTTTCGTTGCAACGGCATGCGATGTAATGGCATGCATTGTAACAGTTGCGTAGTAAAGGCTGTTTCCCATTATGGACTGTTTGGCCAGCAGCTCTGCAAATAGCAAATTCACTTCTTTATTCACATTGAGGCTGGCTAAATAGCAGACAGTATGAATCCCTTGACCAGTTGCTGTGCAAATAGCAAATGCACTTCACTGTTTTCCAGGCAGCTGGCTAAATAGTAGGCCTGGGCTAAAATTTTGTTCCGTTCGCGGAAATTGCGATAATTTGACATTTTCGCGTTCCGCGGAGAGCGCGAAAATGTCAAAAACTCCGCTTTCCGCAGCTTGGCGATAATTTGTTTCTTGCTTGCGCTGTAAAATAATACATTCTCATGCGCGCGCGATCGCCTTACCTCAATCCCTGCGTTCGCCGACAAGTTTTCTTGATCCGGTCGCGTTCTCCATGAGATGTTGTATTGTTTTTAGCCATTTGCGCTGTCTTGCGACAGTTCGCGCCCGCAGTGACGTCATGCGTCGTGCGATCACGTCTTTTTTCTCGCGATCATGCACCGCAAGACAACTCAAAACAAGATGGCCGCGCCCGCGAGCAACCAGATGGGTAAGTTGGCCACCCGCAACCATGCAGAAAATCTCGCAAACATGCGGGAAAAAAACTTCTGCATCTTCACGATATTTCCGCTTGTTTGCGATAATTTTAAATATTTTTGCGATAATTTGCGAAAGTGGATTTCGCAAATTCTGCCCACCCCTACTAAATAGGTGAAATGATGTATAATGCCTGACACAGATTTCAAAAGGTGCCTACTACCCAGTGCAAACTGCAAACAAGGAGTGAGCACACTTGGCACCAATCTCCTCATGCAAGCTAGGGCTAAATCTGGCTTAAATTCAATCTGCACAAGAACATCACTAACTCATAGGTCTAAAGAGTCCAATAGCCATCTAACAGTATGTCTGAATGGTTCCAAATTAATTTGGAATACATGGCACAGAACACCACTCATAGACCAAACCACAGAGACTTGAGAGGCTCATTTAGAGCTGTCACTTACTTCACAAATGCTCCTGTTTCTACAAGTTTACATGAATATGTAGCAAATATTAAAGATGATTAGATCCTTTGCTAAACTAGGTGAACCTGTTTACTCTCCTACAGCTATGTACTCGCTCTTACTTGCAAAGTAAGAGCGAGTACAAAAGTAGCTTTCTGGTAATACTATTGCTGGTCATGGTACTTGGAAAGTACCATGGCCAGCAATAGTGTTGGACTTGGCCCTTTTTGCAGTGTAATCCCTGAACTTTTTGCCTTCCTCCTATATTTTTTCTGTCTGACCTGTTGTTGGCTGTTTTATGACTCTGGACACTTTACCACTGCTGATCAGTGCTAAAATGCATATGCTCTCCCTCTTGTAAATTGATGTATTAATTAGTGACTCCATGATTGGGTTATTTGGTTTACTTCTCAGACCCTAGTACAGTGCACTGCATGTGCCCAAGGCTTGTAAATTAAATGTTGCTGGTGGGCTTGCAGCACTGGTTGTGCCACTCACAGAAGCAGCTGGTAAAGTGTGTCTAAGGCTTGCCATTGCAGAGCCTGTGTGCAGTCTGGTACTGCCATGCTGACTAGGCAAGTGCACCCACTTGCCAGTCCCTAAACCTTTCCCTTTCTTCATATCAGACACACCTATGGTAGACCCAAGGGCAGGGTGCATTGTAAGTATCAGGTAGGACATGCCCTGGTGTGTGTGGCATGTCCTAATAGTGAATTACAGCCATTTTCGTTTTTCACTATTGCAAGGCTACCTGTTCCCCATAGGCCGTAATGGGCAATTTGATTATTACAGTTTATAATCCTAACTGACTCAGGGAACATGGTATAAATTCGAGTTTAGTATGCCTGAACTCAGAATGATAAAATACATCTTTTAGTGAAGTTGTTTTTAACATTCTGTGTTTGAAAATACCACTTTTAGAAAGTCTAACAATCCAAACCTGCCTCTGCTAGGTTGTGTATTCCTTGTCTGGAGTTTGAGTGACAGGGGCTGGGGAAATTCCTGGAGGAAGGGTGAGTCAGCACAGGGCTGAATAGGACTATCTACATGTAGAGTGGTGGGAGGAGTTGCACCTGAGACCTGAATAGGGCTGTGCGTTCCCTCCAGAATGCTGGCTCCACCTCCTGTGGTGCGTCTGATGGCCCTGGCCTACACTGTCAAAGGAAAGAAGGAGTCTTGTCAACAAAGTGCTCCAGGACTGACCAGAACTGGTTTGGATTAGGCAAAGGCCTCTCTGCCTTCAGAGAACAAAGAGAAACTGGGTATAAATATTGGGACCCAACCCCAAGAACTTTAGATCACTTTGGGAAACAAGAAGAAACCTTTGCTGAGGAGCGGAACCAAAAGAGACTGACGAGAAACTATCCCTAAGCTTGAGGGACTGGCCTGCAGTGGTTGCCTGACTGCCAAAGAAAGGAGAAAGGACTTTGTGTGCACTTTATATAACTTGTGAAGGATCTCCAAGGGCTTGGAAAAGAGCGTGCCTCCTGCTGAAGTCTCAGGGACAACAGACTTCACCCACCAGCTCCCCAAGAGTTCTTTTGAAGTGCCTGCAGTTGTGCTGGACGTTTTGAGGACTTGCGTGTCGCATGGAGCTGGAAGCGCGACTCAAGAACAAGAAGCATGTCGCCGAACTGCCGCTACAGCTTCGCAACTCGAAGCGCCTCGCTGGAGAAGAGGATCGACGTTGCAGCAGACACCTCCGCATCACCTGGAAGTGTGTCACAGAAGAATCATTGAGTTATCGCAGGTCCACCGAAGCGCCTCGTATCGCCAGGAGAAGAGGATCGACGTCGCAGCAGACGCCGCCGCATCACTGGGTAGCGTGTCGTAGGGCCTGACGAGGCTCATCGCAGGAGACGAGGATCGACGTCGCATCAGACGCCATTGCATCTCCGAGAAGCGTGTCGCAGGGCCTGTCGCGGCTCATCGACGGAGAAAAGGATCGACTTCGCAGCAGACGCTGCTGCATCACCGGGAAGAGTGTTGCAGTGCCTGTCATGGCACGCATCGTTGTGGAAGCAACTCGCATCGCATGGGGAGAGGATCGACGTTGCAGCAGATGCCGCCACATCACTGGGAAGCGTGTCACAGGGCCTGTCGCGGCTCACATCTTGAGGAAACATCTCGTATCGCCGGAGAAGAGGATCGACGTTGCATCAGACGCCGCCGCATCACTGGGAAGCGTGTCGCATCATGAAGAAAGCGTCATCTTTGTTTCTTTGCATCGGATCTGCAATGCATCACCGTCCTTGCAACACTTTCATTGTCCTGCATGTCGCATCTTAAGGTACATTGAACTCTGAGTGTCGCATTTACCATCTTAAGAGAACTGAGCTAAGTTCTACCATTTTAAAGTAACAGTATTGTGAATTTGTGTTGTTTGTGGTCTTGTGATAAGTCTATATAAAGAATACTTATTTTTGATATAAAACTTGTGTGGTGTCCATCTGTAGTGTTGTCACTTGATTACTGTATGTGTTCATAAATGCTTTACACACTGCCTCTGAGATAAGCCTGTCAGCTCGTGCCAAGCTACCAAGGGGGTGAGCAGGGGTTATTTTATCAGTGTACCCCCTTACCCTGACTAGACGCAAGTATCCCTATTTGTCACAGGTACCTACCTATGTCAACTGGAGATTCCCAAATCTAACAAATAGGATTACCAGAAAGCTTCATGTTATCGAGCAAATCAAACTAAACCACTTGAAAATAATGATTTGTAAACATAAAGTTGGGAACTGGAAAAGTTGATTTGCTGTGAAATAATGCCATTTGATATCTACAGTGATCTTTTCAAAATAGACACAATTGCACAAGGCCCCTTATGCAAGTCACCATTTCAGTATAATTGAGAGGCTCCAATCCAAGAAAAAACTGATGCATTGAATCAACATATCTTTAAAAAAACATAGAATATCTGTACCTACTCAAATGTCATTTAACATTTTTGACAGATGCCTTGGGACAATGATCAGCATGGAAATATTAAATATAATTAAATGACTGTGTGTTTGGAAATCGCATCTTCATTCAAGTTTAATTCCTTTAAATAGAAGCATCAGGGGCAGTGGATCAAACCTCGGTAATCCAGTGTCGAAATCCTTGAGTCTAAAAAAGGAGCCTCTATGCTGTGCCTTTATAGACCTATAAATGCAGGTAGTGATGTTACATTGATTATCTTCTCGTTAAAAACTTTATAGTTTTTTAACAAATAGCCTTCTACTAATTGCTTACAGCTGAAGCTACAGATTTAGCTATTAGGTATGCTGTGATTGAGTCCTAGCACCTCCTACATTTTCTGCATTCAGTCTTTCACCAGGTCACTTTTTGCTTCCCGTAAACTAACAATGAAATGATTCTTCCATCTCTGTGCCTGCCTTGTGGAACTTGTGCTATTAACAAAGACTGTATTAGGGAAACTTCTTACATGATCCGAGAAAAATCCTCATTTGAGTTTGATGGAATGAATGAGTGTAATTATTACATTATTTAGTTTATTGCCCTCTGTTAGAAATGGGGATCTCTAGTTGGCAGAGGCTGGTGCCAGTGTCCAAAGAGGGACCCTTCTTCCTAAGTCAGAGTAAGGGGGCTACACCCTTTGATAACCCCTGCTCAACCCTGTGGTAACGTAGCACGAGCAGACAGGCCTGTCTCAGAGGCAGTGTGTGAAGCATTTATGACCATACACAATAACGCAGTGAAGACACTACAAAGGGACACCACACAAGTAGTTATAGAAAAATCAGTATCTTTATATAGGCGTAACACAAGGCTCAAAAGCGATCAAGAAGCCACAATGCACGTGAATATAGATGCACTTAAAAAGCAATAAAAGCAATCAAAAGCGTGTGAAACAAACTTAGTTCGAGGCCGGGGTCTACGCGACACGGTGATGCAGAATGTACCTGAGGTTTAAAGGGGCATGGCACACAGCTTCGTGAGGGAGCAGCGATGATGACAGGCGGAGTTGTAGCGGACACAGCTCCCAGCTGCAGCAGTCCGTGGCGTGCACTCACGATGACCCTGAGACGGTGATTAAAGGCGGGCACTCAGTGGCACAGTTCCTCAGCTGCTGCGGCCCACAGTAGCGATAGCGATGATCCTCGTAGCACAGATAGATGCACGCTGTGGCACTGAATGGCAGTGGCACAGCGCCCAGAGCATCTAACATCAGCAAATACAGAGGAGACAAAAGCGAAAGATGGAAAGGAGACCCACGCCAATGGTGCCAGGTCTAACACCCTCCCACGGTCATAATGGTTTAACTGAGTTAGAGGGATTTACTATACCATCCTACTCTGTCAGTTATTTTGGCTATCCCTGTGTTCCCCTTGGAGAACTGAACAATCACATACCCTCTGCAAGGACTCTAGCCGGTTGCTTTTCTGTTTGGCTGGGATCTGATGACTGGGAAACATCCACATAGTACCCATTCTGGGTGAAACTGGCTCCTGGTCCATCAATCCAATCTATACAGTGACAGTTCATACCTAGAAGCAGGGTTATATGGCTTTATTTCAATACATACCTTTGACCACACATCCTTTACCACGCATATGCCTTTACCATACAATGCAAGTATAAATTAATTGTATTCTTTTTTCTATTAGGGGAGAGAACACCCAAACCACCACACTTTAAACAATCAAAAATTATATCGTTTTCTAATGGGGGTACCAGCCCAAACACCCGCCGTTTTAATTACCTTTACCACCCCACAGCCCCTACCTACTCCTAAACCCTAAAATAACCTTTACCACTTTATTTCCTTAGTGTTAGAAATTGGGTCTATAGTTGGCAGAGGTGTGCACCCTCTCCAAAGTAGGAACCACAATTTTAGTCAGGATACATCAGATACACTAACAAAATTCAATCAATCAACCATTTGATGAGCGCAACTACTCACCCGTAAGGGTCTCAAGGCGCTGGGGTGGTGCAGGTTCCAGTCCATTTAGGAGGGGGTCTGTCGAAGAGCCAGGTGTTGAGGTCTCTTGCGAAGATGGGAAGAGATGTTGTCTGTCTGAGGTGGAGTGTAAGGGCGTTCAAGGGCTTGGCCGTGAGGAAACAGAAGGAGCAGTCTCCTGATCTGTTTTTTCTGGTGCGTGGGACCATGGCGTAGGAGAGCTGGGCTGATCGTAGGGTCCTTTGGGGTGCGTGGAATTTGAGTTGGCTGTTCAGGTATGCTGGTCCGGTGTCGTGGAGGACCTTGTGTGCATGGGTGAGCATCTTGAAGGTGACTCTTTCCTCGATGGGGAGCCAGTGGAGTGTGCGCAGGTGCTGTGCTCACCCTCTAGTAGCTTGACACTAAGCAGTCTGGCTTAACTTAAGAGGCAATGTGTAAAGTATTTGTGCAACACTTTGATTATAGTAGCATAGTGAAAACACCATAAAAAGACTCCACACCAGTTTAATAAAATAGAGAATAATTATTTTAGTAAAAGAAGACCACATTAAAAAAAATCTAATAAGTAGAAGTTAAGGTATGAATTTTTAAAGACTTAACTGCAACATAGTGCTTAAAAGTCAATAGCGCTTAGGGGTTTCTTAAGGTCATGCTAGACCCTGGTAAATCCAAAGTTTCAGGCCAACCGTGATGGAGGGCAGGCCGGGTACAAGACCCATGCAGGGCCCACTAAAAAGTACCTTGGACGGAGCAAGTGTCAATGTTTAAGACTCAATGCGTCGGTTCCAATTCACACAGTTGGTTCGATGCAGGCTCTACGTCATCACCGATCCTCAAAGTGGTGTCTTTGGATCGGCCCTGCTTCGTCATCGAGCCTTTTATTCAGGACGCATATCGTTGTTGAATCGGCACTGCATCGGTGGCGAAGGGTACTGTGTCAGTTCTGATTGGTGCAAAGTTGGCACTGCATCGCTTTATGCAGGTAAACAACTGCAGAACACATTTTTAAGGCCCAGAATGGGATTGGCACATCTTGGCAGGGCAGGACCCCCAGTTGGCAGAATCTAGCAGCTAAAACAGAGTTGAGGGAAGTTTTTCATAGCCCTGAGACTTCAAGAACAGGGGGCAAGCCAGCAAGCTCTTTGCGAAACTTGGGTTCAAGGATGTAGAGAGCAGGTCCAGGCCTTGTGACTTATCTGTCAAAAAGCAGCAGGCAGCAGGCCAACACAGTAAAGCAGGTAGCCAAGTGGCAGTCCCTCCTGCAGCACAGCAGTACTTCTTTAAGGCGGAACATCATTGGTTTGGTGGTGTTGGGTTCCATTTCGTATACCCAGTTGTGCCTTTTAAATGAGGGAGACTTCAAAAGGTCCATGCCTTTACTGGGGGTATGCAGCTCTTTGTGTGGGGACAGGCACAGCCCTATTCAAGTGCAAGTGTCAGCTCCTCCCTCCCAATCTAACGCAGGAAGGCCGATCAGCTTGGTGATGGGCCATCAGGATGGAAATGTCACTCCCCAGCTCCCTTTGTGTGTGACTTTCTAGAGGGGATGCACAAAGCCCGGCTGTCACCCAACCCAGGATTGTATTCAGAGACAGGCAAAGGCACAGAATGGTTAAAGTAAGAAAATGCCAACTTTCCAAATGTGGAATATACAGATTTGCAATTTAAAATCTGACTTCACCATAAGTTATGATTTTTAATTGTGAGTCACCAAACTTCAAATCTTTTTCTTTTCTCAATTGTAAATTACACCTAAAAAGATGTTTTAAGGCAATCCCAATGTTAACCATTGGGAGAGACAGGCCTTGCAGTAGCGAAAAATTTATGTAACAGGTTTTCACTACCACGACATGTAAAACTCAAAAGTGCATGTCCTACATTATATATACACTGCACCCTGCCCATAGCTGTCAAGGGCCTAACTTAGCGGTGACTTATATGTAATAAAAGGGAAAGTTTGGGCCTTACACGTAGGTTAGCTTGCCAGGTTGAAATGGCAGTTTAGAACTGCACACACAGGCTCTGCAGTTGCAGGCCTGAGACAGGTTGACGGGCTACTGAAGTGGGTCGCACAGTGCTGCAGCCCCACTAGTAGCATATAATTTACAGGCCTGTGTCACATATAGTGCAATTTGCTAGGACTTATAAGTAAATTAAATATGCCATTTGTGTATAAGCTAATGTTACCATGTTTAGAGTACAGAGCACATGCACTTTAGCATTAGTTAACAGTGGTAAAGTGCCCAGAATCCTGTAGCAAGCAAAAATGAATTTTGCAAAAAGGGGAGGAGGAAGGCAAAAAAGTGTGGGGGTGACCCTACAGAAAGGGACATTTCTAACACATACCCACCTCTAAACCCTACAAATTCCCTTACCACCCTAAACACTTTCCCACCCCAAAAACTCTAAAAAATACGCTTACCAACCTATATGACTACCCACCCAAATTCTAAATTATATATCTATGTGTGCATTGCACAAGTTGGTTGCTTTCCCACAGCAGGCTGTCTTTATGTATGGTCCACATGCTAGGCTGCACATAGTACTTCCTAAGCTCCCCTCTATAATATTAGTTGCAGTTGGTGGATCAGGAGAAAGCTACAAATGTATTCCCTTTGTCACATTAGGTTTCCTCCTGTTCTTGTGAAACCCACTTATCCCCTACTTCCTATGTTTCTGTTGGGGTCAGACACATTGAGAATAGACGGAGAGAGCTCTCTGGCCCAGTATTAACAATACAACCTTGACCAGTCCATGCTGGCTTGATTCTTGGCTTCCGAATCCAGGAAAAGTTAGAAGAACTAGATAAAAAAGCACTTCTCCAGGATTGTACTGCTTTGTATTGAAAGATTTGTAGTCCTTCCTACCCATCATAATGCTCCAAAGCACCTAAGGATCGTAGTCTAAAAGCAACCTATTTGTCGTGCATGACTGATAATGTGTGACCTATGTTGTAAACTTTGGATATGGTGTATGAGGGTCAGTAATGTGTTCCAATCAGTTCATAGCACTTATGATTGTGCTAACGTATGAAGTGAAGCGCAGAGTTTTAACAGACATAGAGCCAGATGTACAAACCTTTCATGAGGTTGCAAAAGGCCCGATTCACAGAACTGGGTCATTTGTGACCGCAAAAAAACATTTTTAATTGTACAAATGCCCAATTTGCGATTTAGAAACCTTTTACCAAATCGCAATTTGGGTTTGCGATTCAGAATTAGGAAGGGGTGTGTTTAGAGCATCCCTTCATAATATTGACTCGCAGTGGTATGTGTGAATGTTTTGCAGCTGAAATGCGGTTGCAAAACATTCGCATTTTAGCACCAACTACGAGTTGGTGGTAACCCATTCGCAAATGGGGAGGGTCTCCAAGGGACCCCTTCCCCTTTGTGAATGTTGGGGAGCACAGTTTTAAAGAGCAGGCAGTGGTCCCAGGGACCACTGCCTACTTTTAAAAAATGAAAAGAGAACCTTCCTATTTACATTTTGAAATGCATCCCGTTTTCCTTTAATGAAAACAGGCTGCATTTCCCAAAAAAAAATTGCTTTATTTAAAAACAGTCACATACATGGTGGTCTGTTGACCCCAAATGGCCACTTTCCCTGTGATTTTTACGATTCCCAATGGTTCGCAAACCGAGACCTAACTCATGAATAATATTGAGGTTAGTCTATTTGCGACCCACTGGGTATCATTGAAAATGTTAAACATATGGGGCATGGCTTGGACGGCAATGGGTTTAGACGCCTGAATCCAGCGCTCCGCTGATCCTGGAGGCGAGCAACAAAAAAAACACTCAAGATCTAATCAGAATAAAGAAAGGAGCACACCAAATCTTAGCGGAACTACAAAAGAAGAGAACGGCCCGAACTGCAAGTTTCAGTCACAACTGCAAAACCGAAAAAATTAAGGAAAAGAGGATCGCCCGGAGCTAACAGCAGAAAATCAAGATGGTGCCCGTGAGGGAGCCCCTCTGCCGTTGCGCGATCTGCTGATCCTGAAGGTGCCCAAAATCTACAGTTGAACACCGGTGGTCCGACTTGAGAGACATTGTAAAGTCAGTGCGGTAGACCGCCCATGGCGAGCATCGATGCATCGAGGATAATAGCAAGGAAACTATAGTTTAGGAAGATACACGCTCTATTATAACGAAAACGAAACCACCGATGGGGGCCACCATCTTAGTTTTGTATATCGGGTAAACAACTCAGGACCTTACGATCTTGCTGATCGTTTTAAAAGAGAGGGATAGGAGGAGCGCACCAGAGGTGGCACACCCGAGTAACCCCTGGAAGAGACGGACCGACACAACAAGCTCGGTAGCTACCGACAAGCGCAAAGCTCCTACAAGAGAACAACGTAGGTCTGAACACCGGGGGTCCGATTGAGAGCCAAGTAAGGTCCACTACTGTAGGTGCCCAAAAACATACAAAAAACATTCAAAAGAATATTGGAGATCCGATTGAGAGCCAACGTAAGGACAGTGCTGTAGACCGCTTATGGTAAACATAGTGACATCGAGGATAATAGCAGCTCCTACAAACGAACTCCGGAGGTCCGATTGAGAGCCAACATAAGGGCGGAGGGGGAAGGTGCCCCAAAACCAAAAACCTACAAGTGAGCACCGGAGTTCCGATTGTGAGCCAACGTAAGGGCAGCGCTATAGACCACCCATGGTAAGCATCGACACATCTAGTATAACAGCAGGGAAGCTCTAGTGAAGAACACACATGCGCAACTATAACGAGAACGAAACCACTGATGGGGCCGCCATCTTGATTTTGAATATCGTGTAAACAACTCAGACCTAACAACGTGGCTGAATGCTTAAAGTGAGTGGAAAGACGCACCGACACCACAGCATGGTAGCCACCACCAATTGCAAAGCTCCTACAAGTGGTCACCGGTGGTCCTATGCTGAACCAACGTAAGGCCTGCTGCTGTATGTCCCCAGGAAATTCTACAACTTGACCACCGGAGTTTTTCCGATTTCTACAAGTGAACACCAAAGGTCTACTACTGAAGGTGCCCAAAACATACAAGCGATCACTGGAGGTCTGATTGAGAGCCAACGTAAAGTCAGTGATGTAGTCCGCTTATGGGAACATCGTGACTTAGAGAACGAAACCACCGATGGGGGCCGCCATCTTAGCTTTGAATATCGGGTAAACAACTCAGGATCCAACGACCTTGCTGTGAACACCGGAGGTCCGAACACCGGAGGTCTGATTGAGAGCCAAGTAAGGTCTGCTGCTGAAGGTGCCCAAAAACATACAAGTGAACACCGGAGGTCCGATTGAGAGCCAACGTCAGGTCGTGACATCGAAAACAAAACCACCGATGAGGGCCGCCATCTTAGTTTTGTATATCTGGTAAACAACTGAACAAGTGAACACCGGTGGTCCGATGCTGAGCCATCGTAAGGTCTGCTGCTGCAGATGCCCAGAAAAATCTACAACTTGATCACGGAGTTTTCCAATTTCTACATGTGAACACCGGAGGTCTGATTGAGAGCCAACGTAAGGTCAGTGCTGTAGATCGCTTATGGTGAACATCGTGACTTCGAGAACGAAACCACTGATGGGGGCCACCATCTTAGTCTTGAATATCAGTTAAACAACTCAGGAGCCAACGACCTTGCTGTGAACACCGGAGGTCCGTACACCGGAGTTCCGTTTGAGAGCCAAGTAAGGTCTACTCCTGAAGGTGCCCAAAAACATACAAGTGAACACCGGAGGTCCGATTGTGAGCCAACGTAAGGTCAGTGCTGTATGTAACGACCTTGCTGAATTTAAAGAGAGTGAATAGGAGGATCGCATCAGAGGTGACACTCCAGGGCAGCTCCTGGAATAGACGCGCCGACAACACAACACTGTAACTACCGACTTACGAAAGCTCCGACAAGTGAACACCGGAGCTCCAGCTTAGAGCCAACCGTAAGGTCCGCTGTTGTAGGTGCCCAAGGCTATCAGCGAGACATCATTAATAATAGCAGGGAAACTCTAGTGAGGATTCTCACTCATCTATAGCGAAAACGAAACCACCAATGGGGGCCGCCATCTTAGTTTTGCATATCGGTTAAACAACTTGGGGCCTAACGATCTTGCTGTCCCGATAAAGAGAGTGGATAAGAATAACGCTTTATAGTGGACACACCGGAGCAACTCCTGGAATAGGCGCGCTGTCAACACAAGCACTGTAACTAACCGACAATTGCCAGCTCTTATATTTCGCCACGCACTCAAAAGCGAAAGTAAAAGAGAAGGGCTAGCAGCCATTGCAGTCACCACAGGCAGTACAGCGGCATACCCAGTAAACAAAGGGGGCAATAATCAAAGTACAATCACACTAAGACTAGAGAACAAGAGGCAACAAAAAGCACCAGAATTTAACGCCAAGCTTGGGAATCAAGATACTAGCCATAGAGCTGTATAAGAGAGGAAGGATCAGCCAGCAGCAAAAGAGAGGAAGGATACTAGACATGGCTGGCGCCGAGGGTAGAATCACGCAGCAGACAAAAAAGAACAAGAGTGACCCTCTGGACTCTCCAATCAAACAAAAGAATGACATCAATACTACGCTGGACATGATCCTGAAAAAACTGGCTGATGTACATGACCTAGCAAAGTCGACTAAACTAACGACAGATGCTATACAGCTGGAACTGGCTGCAGTCAGAGCCGGCATCCATGCGGCGAATAATAGACTGACGGAAGTAGAGCAGAGGGTGAGCGATATAGAAGACGGTGACCAAAAAGCAAACAAAACCCTGATAGAACTATCCAAAACAACAGCAGTACTTCTCAGACAAACAGCAGAATTAGATGGCCAGAACAGACGAGGGAACATTAGAATACTAGGGGTTGCAGAGGGAGAGGAAGAGGAAAGTGGGTCGTGCATCACGTTTTTACAAAACATGATTCCAAAAATAACAAACATAAAGTTTGACCTTTCTTTCGAGCTTGATAAGGCATACAGAGTACCAGCCTTCAAATCCTCAAACAAAACGACCCCGAGGCCTATTATATGCAAACCTCTCCGCTTACAACACACAGAAGCCATTTTTGCAGTGGCCAGGAAGAACCATAACATACAGTGGAACGGACAGAAAATAATCCTCACCAAAGCCTACTCGAACCACACAGTGGACGTAAGAAAAAGGCTTTCTGGCGCAGCGCGACAAGCTAAGAAAGGAGAACATCACTTTCTCTTTCACAGGCCCCTCAAAATTCAGAATCACCAACAAAGGAAGAACACACGTATTCGAAGACCCCAAAGACCTGACTAGATACCTTCAAGGTCCTACTCAGGAAGAAATGGAACTCTCTAAAGCAAACACGATCAAGAGAAGAGCCTCGCCAGACTTAAGAGTGGAATGAAGGAGTGTACGAAACCCCAAATAAGGACTAGGAGATCACCCTACTCAACTTTGGACTTACCGCTACCTTTAGAGACGCGACACACAATCTACCGCATACAAGACTCTATCCAAACATTAACTACCTCAAATGCTCAAACGGCCGAACCAACATCAACAAAGAATCCGGAGACAGCTGCAGAAGCAAGGAGGAATTATATAAGAACAGTGTTAACACTAATATCCTTTTTAGAACTTTAATCAGAAAACTGTATAGTGTGAATGTAGTAACCTTGCACATATGCCTACATGGATCTTTAGGAAACTCTGAGATGTTAGACAAGATATGCAGTAATAACATGGCTGGGAAACAGAACTATAAGACGCTCTGGTGGATGTATGACGTTACAACGCACACTTTTACAACGCATGTACTTACAACGCATTTTTTACAACGCATAATCCATTACAACGCATGACATTACAACGTATGACACTACAACGCATTTTTAAAAACTACCTTTACAACGCATTTCCATTACAACGCATAATACCTTTACAACGCATACCATTACAACGCATAATATTAAATTGCATTTAAGGTAAGTATTAGATAGTATAGGGGTAAAAGTTACTATTCTAACTCCAGGGGGTGCAACAGTGGGGTAAGTGTTGGATAGTATAGGGGTAAAAATTACTATTCTAACTCCAGGGGGTGCATCAGTAGGGTAAGTGTTGGATAGTATAGGGGTAAAAATTACTATTCTAACTCCAGGGGGTGCAACAGTAGGGTAAATGTTGGATAGTATAGGGGTAAAAATTACTATTCTAACTCCAGGGGGTGCAACAGTAGGGTAAGTGTTGGATAGTATAGGGGTAAAAATTACTATTCTAACTCCAGGGGGTGCAACAGTAGGGTAAGTGTTGGATAGTATAGGGGTAAAAATTACTATTCTAACTCCAGGGGGTGCAACAGTAGGGTAAGTGTTGGATAGTATAGGGGTAAAAATTACTATTCTAACTCCAGGGGGTGCAACAGTAGGGTAAGTGTTGGATAGTATAGGGGTAAAAATTACTATTCTAACTCCAAGGGGTGCAACAGTAGGGTAAGTGTTGGATAGTATAGGGGTAAAAATTACTATTCTAACTCCAGGGGGTGCAACAGTAGGGTAAGTGTTGGACAGTATAGGGGTAAAAATTACTATTCTAACTCCAGGGGGTGCAACAGTAGGGTAAGTGTTGGATAGTGTAGTGTAATATTATGCGTTGTAATGGTATGCGTTGTAATGGTAGTATGCGTTGTAATGGAATGCGTTGTAAAGGTAGTTTTTAAAAATGCGTTGTAGTGTCATGCGTTGTAATGTCATGCGTTGTAATGGATTATGCGTTGTAAAAAATGCGTTGTAAAGGTAGTGCATTGTAAAAGTTGCGTTGTAAAGGTTGTTCCCCCGCTCTGGCGTACAACACATGGATCCAGGAGATGGCAGAGCAGGATCTTTGCTGTCGCACGTTCAAAATTCTATGTGCAGGAACGGGGGGGGTTGGAAGGGAGTTTTTTTTTTTTTTTTTTAGTGTTTGTTATGTAATGTCAGTAATGTTAGTATCGTACGGGAGGCACTCATGTTTCTTTTTCTACCCGCTGCACCCTTTTCTTTTCAAACATTCCCAACTACACACTTTCACTCACGGCAGAGACCCACACCAGGTATGGGGAGGGTTCATGGAGGAGGGACCAATGGAGGATGACACAGGTATCTCACACCCGAGGTCTCGAATGGAGGGGGACTATACAGATCCAAAAAGGGGGAAGGACATGATCAAACAACCGGTACCTAGCAGAACAAAATGGCAATAGATAACACAAATTCACTAATGTCCAACCTTAAATGTTAAAGGGCTCAACCACCCAGTGAAAAGGAAAACATTTATAGACTACCTAGCCAATACTAAAGCAGAGATCTTCCTCCTGCAGGAGACCAGATTATCCCTTGACGATGCCGAACGGATTAGGGCGAGATGGGTTGGGCAGATGGCATGCTCTCCAGCCGTAGGGAAGAAACGGGGTGTGATCACTCTGATAAATAGGAAGTCCAAAATAAATATAGAAGACCAACATAGCGATGATGAGGGGAGAGTACTATTGACACATCTGAAAAGGGGGGAAGAAATCATCCAGGTACTCAACATCTACGGTACAAACGCTGATGACTCTGAATTCTGGGTGGACATCTCTAAAAGATTGGAGGCAATGCCACAAAATGACCTAACAGTGATGGCAGGTGACTTCAATTTGGCACTAGACTACACTTTAGACAGACAGTCTTAGTGCCACTCACTCCCCCCAAGCGCACACAAAATACTACGAAATTTATGTACCAGATTTAATCTTAAACACACATGGCGGCTACAACACCCGGACACAAGAGACTACACGTTTTACTCCAACCCACACAATTCATACAGCAAAATAGACTACATTCTGATCACGGGAACACACACCCACCTAATAGAACACACGGACATAGCCACGAGAACTATTTCGGACCATTCCTGCATTAGTCTACCGTTATGTGGGCGGCACAGCGAGAACCACCCACGTAGATGGAGATTCAACACTGATGCATTGTCAGACCAAGCCAACAGATTCAAAATAGAGGAGGCCATTAGGGAATATATTAACTTTAATGACACTGTAGGCACCGATCCTAAAAACATGTGGGACACATTAAAAGCCACAATTAGGGGGACAATTATGGACATTAAAGCCAAGATGAACAGAAATGCGAAGGCACAACTGTGCCAACTAGAGAAGGATATGCAACGATTAGAGACAATCCACATCTCAGATCCAAAGAATGGAGGTGCACTCACAGAACTCACAAGGAAGAAATATGAATTCAACAGAATTTTGAGCAAAAGGACGGGTATGTGAATAAACAAATTTAAAGCAATAAATCTATGCGAAGCTAACAAAGCGGGGAAGCTCCTGGCCTCGTACCTAAAACACAAACAGAGACAACATACCATCTCATCAATCACAGACTCACAAAATATCTCACACACAAGACACACAGAAATTCTACGGACATTTAGTGAATTTTATCAAGACCTCTATAAAAAAGACCTAACGCTAGAAGAAAATGGCTGCACTGAGTACCTAAACAGACTAAATCATCCAAAGCTAACACCAGAAGCATCACACACCCTAGGGAGGGAGATAAGCGCTACTGAAATTGAGATGGCAGTCAAGTCCCATGAAGCTAACAAGGCACCTGGACCAGATGGATAAACAGCCGCCTTTTATAAGACATTCTTAACTCAATTACAACCCACTATGAAAAAAGTTTTTAACTACTGCGAAGGGGCGGGGATGGTCTCACAGACCATGTCCGAAGCTAATATTATAGTTATTCCCAAGGAAGGCAAAAACGCTCAGCTGCCCCAAAATTACAGGCCTATCTCTCTGATTAACGTTGATTGCAAGATATACGCAAAAATCCTGGCATCAAGACTTAATAAGGTACTGCCTCAATTGATAGGTAATTCACAAGTTGGCTTCCTCAAGACACGCATGTCACACGACAACACCATGCCATATACTAGATAATGCTGCCAAGTCCGACAAACAAGCTGTGACCATCACACTAGACGCTGAGAAGGCATTTGATAGGGTATCGTGGCATTTCCTAGAACAGTGCATGCGAGCCTTCAACCTGGGGAACTCCTTCGTGCGGAAAGTAATGGCACTATACGTAAAGCCCGTTGCCCGTATCGTAAGCAGTTGAGCGATATCAGAGCCCTTCAGCCTACAGCGAGGCACAAGGCAAGGCTGCCCCCTGTCCCCCTCACCTTTCCTGCTAGCTCTTGAGCCGCTGATTAAAGATATAGAGGCCAATGAAGAGATGAAAGGGGTCACCATCAACGAGACCACAATTAAACTAGCCGCATACGCGGATGACATTCTCATTGTCACGGAGAGCCCTAAATCCTCTATCACGGCCCTCATGGACTCCATAGACAGATATTCGGTCCTCTCAGGCTACAAACTCAATAAAATCAAGTCAGAATGCAAACCACTCAACATACACACCACAAAAGACATACTGGGGGACTCAGGCCTTGCCTGGCAAACCAATTTAATAAAATACTTGGGTATATACTTTGGGACTGACCTCAAAAGCACACTACAACAAAATGAGAAACTAATATTGGACAAGATAAAGGTGCTGCTGGAGGGCTGGTCACCCAAATTCATCACCTGGTGGGGAAGGATAGATACAGTTAAATTAATGGTCACCCCTATGGTCAACTACCTGGCAAATATGCTCCCTCTAGTACTCACAGACGATTTCCATCGCAAAATAGACAAGCTGCTGAATAACTTCATCTGGCAAGACAAAAAAGCAAGGATGAGCCTTAAAAAACTAAGACTGGGGAAAACTCTAGGGGGTTTAAACCTAGCAGACTTTAAAACCTTCCAAACAGCCTTCTTAGCAAAACAGGGAAGCTACTGGATCCTGCCGAACAGGAGTATACTCCACTATGGCTGAAATTGGAGAGAGCCTTACTAAATAACCTCGCGCCATTAGCCCTACTAACTACCAGCAAACAGTCACTAACAACAAACCCAATACTCAAAAACACAAGAAACGCTCTACTGAAGGTGGACCAAAAAATGGAACACAGCATAAAAAACTCGAGATGGAATCTCTGTGGGCAAACGCTAGAATAAAATACAGTGGCAAGCCGCTCTCGTCCATCTCATGGGGGATAACATGGATCTCCTACCCTATACAACTTGAAGAGGGAGGGAATCCCATCACTTTCAATATG
Organism: Triturus cristatus; assembly: GCF_964204655.1. NCBI lineage: Eukaryota > Metazoa > Chordata > Amphibia > Caudata > Salamandridae > Triturus > Triturus cristatus. The sequence continues at coordinate 134,984,036 of NC_140581.1, forward strand.
TTAAAAAACAAACATAGCTTACCAGACATAGAACTATATACTTTTCTAAAAATCAAAACAGCACTGACCAAAGCGAAGCTTTCCACTACCAGGCCATCAATATTTCAGTATATGTCTAACCTTAATAAATTAGGCCACCAGGTATCACATCTCTACAGACTCCTAAGGTCCAGCCCAAACAAAATCAATGAAAAAACACGCAGATACTGGGAGTCCCAGCTTGGGGACTCACTTAACGAAAATTAGATCCAGGCGCTATGGTCATCCCCCACGCAAAGCAAAATATCCCCGGTCCTAGCACAGACAAAGTTTTGGACACTACACAAAATCTACTGGACCCCAGCGTGTTTGGCATCCTTGGGACTGAACCTCAATGACCAGTGCTGGAACTGCAACAATGGAAAAGGGGACCTGGCCCATCTCATATACTACTGCCCAAAAGTCAAGGTTTTCTGGGGAAAGATCTTTGCCTTCTTAAACAATATAATAGGTTGTACCCTTAAAACTGAGTTTGCCACCCTAGTAACTGCTTTCATTAGGACAGATGTAGACACCCAACAAGACAGAGACCTACTCGACCTCCTTCTAACAGCAGGAATAAAAATGGTCCTCAATAACTGGAAAGACACCTCTAAGGCAAAGTTTAAAGGATGGCTCAACTGGTTGACACACCTTAGAGGAGTGGATACATTGGCCCTACGCGATTCACCATGGAGACAGCCCGACAGGAAAATGTGGGCAACCCTGGACAAATACCTAGACCCGTATGATCCACCCTGAATAGGACCAGTAGAACTAGTCGGATAGCAACCCACAATAGACAATAACGAATATGCTAACTCTCATCCTGTGCCGTCCTCTCTCTCTCGTACTCTGGCCCCCTGTCCCTGCCACTCTCTGTGCTTTCTATGAACCATAAGAGTGCAATGGGTGGAAGATAACCAAAACAGGCTAATTGTAACCTAACCTTTACTACCAAAGTGGGCGACCCTGTTACAACGTGCGATGCAGAGTGCTTTTAAGTGTTATTTGTTTTATGTATGTTTTACGTTATATGTTTAGGTGTCATGGGTTTTTGGGGAGAAAAAAACAAAATGTTAATAAAAATCTACTGAAATTAATAGAAAATGTTAAACATACATCTGTACATCGCTGTTGAGACTGCTAAATAGTGAATTGCTAAAATTCTCTATTTGGTATTTGCGATCCGTAGGGTACGTACATCTGGCCCCTGGAGTCGAGGAAAAGTACCATATTTTTGGTGATTATCCTTGGTCAATAGGTTGTGAGTTTGTAGTCTGGCCTATATGCAAAGTATTAGGGGGCATATTATCAAGCCAGGCGATAAAATTATCGCCGCTTTAGCGGCAGAAAACTACCGCTAAAACAGCAATAATGGGCTTGATAATATGCTCTATGGAATTCCAATTGAAGCTCAGGTTAGATGTCCTTCACATCTAACATGGGCTTCAATTGGAATTCCATAGAGCATATTATCAATCCCATTATCTCCGCTTTAGCGGCAGTTTTCTGCCGATAAAGCGGCGATAATTTTAACGCCAGTCCTTGATAATATGCCCCTAGATATCATAGTGGAGTTTCGGAGGAATGCTCCAGTCATGTGACAACAATCTTGAAGGTGCGTTTATGCATAGAGACTGGTACAAAAGTGTAAGGCAGATGAAGTCAGCCTTATAGAAATGTACTACCATCCTCAAATTTGATCTTTGGATGATCATCTGTATGGAAACAGCAATAGTAACCCCTCAAATAATGACTGAAGCTAGACCATGCAGTCGTCCAGATTTCATTATTATAACCTTAAAACAGAGATATTTCAACAGCAAAAATGGTACTATCTTATCAACAATACCCTCCTCATGACTTATGAACAATATAGATATACAAAGAATACGATAGGTGGCACAGTATACCTGGGTCTAAAACAATTAGATTGCCCAAAATATCCTACAATGACTGATTCCGTTGCTCCATCAGTTCCTAGTTACATTTCTCTCCTTATGGAGTCAATACTAAGTAATAAAACACTGAAAGTCCATTCTAAAAAAGTTGATACAGGGAAAGGATTCGCATAGCAGGAGGTGATCTTCAGTAGGTGTGGCTTTCCATACTGGATGCCAATGGTTGCTCAGTCTCAGCAGTTGCAGCCCCTGAGATGGATCTCCAGCAGATGTTTGTATTCAGCAGATGAGCCTCCCAGGATGCTTCAGGGCACCGCCCAACACTAGTTCACTGCTTGCTTCGCTCCTTCTGACAGTCTGGTTCTACTGGGTATTTCTTATGCTGGGACTATGCTAGTCTTCTCCTCCTGGAATCTCTCCTTCTGCAGGGCCAGGCACCCTGTTTCTCTCGCTGAGAAAGCAGGTGAAGTTGAACGTACTAGGCAGACCATCAGCTCCTAGGAGGATGTGTCCTTTTCAGGGGATGTCCCCACACCTCTGAGAGTCTGACTCTTATGTAGATACCACTGCTGGTCACACAGTAGTTTCTCCAGTACCTTGGTCATGAAGAGCTGTGAATTTGAACAAAGTGAGGTGGTTTTGGTCCCACTGAAAATTGCCAATGCATGTCTTTCCCAATAAGAGTCTTACATGGTGAATGCAACACAAGGACAAGGTAGCAGGTAGGGTAGATGGCAGTGTTAATTTAGTACCCAAAAGCTAGCACCGCCACTGGCCTTGGTGAAATAATCCAGAACTCTGTTGTTCTGTCGGCTCCCACCAATAGGCAGACAGTATGTCAAGGTAAGTGAGAAAGGTGACTCCCAATTTCACCCCAGGCTGCAATAAGTATGACATAGCGGACACAGTACCCCATAAAAAAAGGATCTTTCTGTCGCTCTTTGCCATCCATAGCAGGACTGCAGAAGTGATGGAACAGGAGCCAGGTTTTAAAGGGTATGAGGTTAGGAGCATCTTTTACTAACGATCGTCCAGTCAGAATCCTGGGGATGTTATGGCCATTTCGTCTAGCTGGAACCTCACCAGTAGGGAAACAGAAACTTTGGCCCTCCTTGATTCTCTCTGAATTCTACCCTACATAAAACAGAGCAAAATAGATGGCAAATCGTGGAACATTCGATTTCATGCAGAAGACCATTGCCTCTTCTTCTCTGAGGTAAAAATTGCCAAGGAAGTTATTCTTAAGGGGTAAAATGAGCATTGAGGTTAAACTTCAGAGATTTCCATTGTCAACTTTCTTTCAAGATTGGGAAGAATTTTGTGAGGAAGGGTAAGGAGGGAAAGATATGGTGGAATCATCTAATCTCCACCATATGGTGGACTCACGGATGATTTCCTCTTTACTAGCAAAGGAATCAGACTATATCTAATTGAGTTGAATACATTTGTGAATGCAGGAATATTTTCAGTAAATCAGAGAAAGACATATAGGCATAAAAGACACAGAACAAAAGAAACTGAGAGAGATATTTTATTCATTGATTTTATTACAAACATTATAGGAAAGAAGATATTGGGAATAGACAGAGACTTTTTGTTACCTCCAGTCTTGTGACCCACGAATCGATCATGTTGCAGTCCCACTTTTATACTCATTTTCTAGACTGGGTGTGTGGATCCACTGTCTAAGGGTTGGGATCTGGTTTGGGATGGTTGTCTTTCCATTGTCATTTTTTGGATTTACCTTATACACAGCCTTTGTGTAAGGTGATGTTCCTCACAGCAGGCAGTGATGGTGCTGGCTCCAAGCAGGAGAATTCAAATCAAAGGTAAAATGAAATGTGAGATCTCTGCACCTGGATGTTATCAGCCTTTTTGAAGCAGTAATCAGGCACAGACAACAGGGCAGACCCAGACTAGAAACGTGCTCACCTTTAACAACAGAAACCACTGACCTATCCCACACTCCTAACAACTACCAAATGTCATTGCTCAGGAAAAAATAATTGCCAGCCCTTTGCTAACAGGAACCTGAATATATTTCTATGGATAGCCACTTCAGTGTCCGGTTCTCTGTCATCCTGCCACAGCAATGCAGTCAACACACTATCACTGTTAGGGGAAGCTGGATCTACTCTCTCTCATGTACCATGCTAAATCAGGGCTCTTCCAAAATGGATCCAACTGATCCCAGCACACAGACTTTCACCACACATGGAGTCTCCCTACTGCACACTTGCTTCATAGCTACTGCACATACCCACACTTGACACTCATATGGAACGGCAGAGCAAGGGTCTGGCTGTGACACTAAAGAGTAACTTTATGCAAGTGAGCTCAGTGGAGTGCAGTCTTCTTTGACACAGAAAAATGCCTTGTCAAGATTAGTAATTTACAAAACATGATAAGCTGCAACCACCACTTCACGTGATGAACCCAGGACCTTCACAATAGTCACATTTAAGTTTTGAGGGCACCCTTGGTGTGCTCTTTCGGGTCTCAGAACAGGTTGTAGAACTTGTGTTTCCATGGACAGGCCTAGGCCTCTGCAGACATGCAAGAATAGTATGGTTTCAGGGCCAATAAAAATTCAGGATACTAGTTTCACAAGTAATAGGGAACTCAGGGCAGAGGTACATATTTATAACCCATGCAGGGGACATGTCCGCCTCAACATTTTCTAAATTCATTTATTAAATTGTCCAAATCAGCCCTCAGCGAAGGCTAGTCCAGACTGATAACACCCATTCAAACTAACCTCATTCACACCCATCCTATTTTCACAACTTCTTCTATCCACAGTTTTGCCAGCAGCATTCACTTTTCATTGTTTCCCATGACCCCAGCCCTGCTGCCCCTGATAAATCTTTTCACCCATCTGTTAGCCCCCAGACTATTCCTGCATGATCGCTGCTGACTTCAGAGACCTTCCAACCCTTTTTCTGCCTTAAAGCCCTGCCACCCATCTTCCAATTCCTTTGGCAGCCAACAGTTCCAAAGTCTACTATACCCTTCTTAACACTTAGAGCCTATTTGCTACCCTTTCAAACCCTTCTGTCATAACTTCTCTCCACCACCTACCCACTTGCCCTCCATGTTTTGCAGAACAGTTGTTTCATGCTGAAGCTATCCCTGCTGGCCTTGGGTCTTAGCAGCCTCCCCGATACTCTCTATTGGTTTTTAGAGTCTTCTTATGATCCTGAGCTCCACTCTGTTGATTTCCATAGACCTTTGACCCCCTTAGGTAGCCAATATCCATGTTTGTTGACATGAGTTTCCTGAGTTTCTCAAACCCTTCCTGCTATTCTTCACGTCCATCATTTCACCCATCCACCTGTAGACCCCTCTGCCAGGTTACAGTCCCCAGAGCCCTCTGATAGACCCTGAGACAAATTTGACAGCATCGAACAGCATTTGCTCAACTCACAGTGTAACAGTGTTTGCTTTGTATTAAATTTGCGTGCTGTCATTTTTAGCAAATACGTATCATCAAATCTATAGGTGGACTGAAAAGGTAGGGCTATCAAGGGATTAGCAGCATAAGAAGCATGAATAAGAACAGTTTATGAAAGGGATATCCTAATTCAAGTGGCCTAGAATCACATAGGTTTGTTTCTCCACCCAATCTTCTTCTTTCTCTTACTTATATTCCATGCTTTCTGGTATTGGGCCTCCTCCCAGATCTGATCCAATTACACTTTTTGAGGGTTATTTGGGTCCTCTTGGTCCTTCTCCTTATGTTGGTCCACCTAGGCCTGATCACCCTGGTACTGGTTTCCTGACTCTGGTGCTCCGGTTCTAGAGCTTCCTGGTCCTGTTCAATCCCAGCAATTATTGGTACCGACCCTTGCTTGAATTGACACTTCCCGGTCCTGGAACCCTATTTCTTGGTCCTAATGATCCTGCTGTTGCCTTCTGTGATGAGTCTACTTGTCCTGCTGCTCCTGGGTCTGACAGTCTTAATCACCCTGGTTTGGGTCTAAATAAAGGCTCCTCTTCTTACATCATATGGGAGTCCTTAAGAAATCACCAAGACCTGGTCTGGAGGAGAACCTATAATGAATATGGTTCGGAACACGTGGACTACTATTATGGGGTTTCCATATCCAACCAACACTAATATGGAGTATGATTAAGGACTCTGAAAAGCAATTGTGTCTTTCTTTTTCCATATTGGATGCCATTGGAACCCATACATGACATCAAGAGCATTAAGAAAAGTCGCTCTGGCTTATAAAGTCGGACTGGTTGAATACTGATTTGTTCTAGTTTGATTTGTGTCCTTCTGTTTACTAATGTGATTTAATTGGTGATGAGAAAAATGTTTGTGTAGGTTTGTAATTCTTTAGGTATCACTGTCTTTCTCAAAAATTGAGTAATGTATGTTAGTACGGTAATATGTCTTAACTGATTTACAGGTCATGTTTATTAAGTAGAATGATCTTGTGAAAAAGAGTAAAAAACTAAAAGAAACAAAACCACCTATTATTTAGTGTTCTTACTTTTTAGAAAGTTGGCATTTTCTTGCCCTTACTATTTGGTGCATGCAGCCTGTACTCTAGGTCACATGACTAGGTGTAATTGGCAGTTGGTCTGTGTGTATTCCTCCCAGGCAATGAAACAAAGGGTACTAGTGGTTGGCAGGATGGGCCATCCTGCCAGGATGGGAGGTGAGGAACTGTGCACAGCTCCACTTACATTTCAAAGAAGCTGCCTGAGCACAATTACAAAGGGCTTCACACTAGCTTTTAGTCACAACAGACATCTTGGGGCCTGGGCAGGGAAAGGAAAGAAATTCTAGAGCCAACCGTGGGGGAATGTCAAAAGGTTTCTCCCACTTCAAAGCTAGCACCACATATGAATAGTGGATCCTCAGACCAACTCTTCAGTACACTTCAGGTCCTGCAGATACTACAGAAGAAGGACTACCCTGCTGCCCAAGGATTGCCCTGTTGCTTGAGGCATACCCTGCTCTTTTAGAGGGAAAACTGGACCTGCTGCCTTCATTTCAGGCAGAGAGACTCAAAGGCTCAGCTGGCTGACCACCTGATCTGAGCTACAGGGACACAACAAGCTGCAGAGGGATCTATACAATCTTTTGAAATGGAGATCAGGTTACTGGCTCGAGTGAAAGGCAGACTGATAATTTCACTGCTCCCAGGAGCAGGTCTGGGTCACACCGGCAATGAGAAAAGCACATTTTCTGTTATATATTGTATTGTCCCAATCTGCACCATGTAGATATTTATAGATGAGCAGCAGCACAGAGTGTGACACTACATTGTATCTGTAATACAGCTTCCAGTCTCTACAAATGAGACATTCTCACTGATTTCATGGTTCATTTTCCATTATTGTTACACATCATAACTCTTTTTTTAGTTCAAGTAGTTTTTATTAGTTAGAAGTAAAAAAGAGGCATACATTCTGAAAATACATGCTATTCAGGTAGAATCCATGCAACACAAGATGCACATGAGAATATAGTTGATTACACAGAGCAAATTGGTACAGCAGAGTCAGAGAAGTTAAACAGATGAGCAAGGACACAATGGAGGGATACGTTTGCAATATAACTAATTAGAACAAATGTGATCAAGAGCCCGAAAAGAGCTGTACTACCAGTAAGACTAAGTATGATGTAAAGCAGTACCAAGAAAAATTGACATTCTTTGTTTGCCTATAGTACATAGAAAGCCAGGGTGGGAAAGGGGAGGGAAGGAGGTCGAGGAATAGGTTGGGATGTCTTCACATGACTTCATTATGATCCCTAGAAACCAATAGTGGAAAGGGCCATTGGACCCTGAGAGCTTAATTCCATGTCATTATCAGGGGGCCGCCAAACCCTACTAGAAATTAGTGGTATGGAATGCTTTCCTAAGAGTGATGTGTGAGCCCCACGGAGATGAGACCACAGCCCACCAGGTGTAGTACGATAGATTTTGAAAGGACTTCCATTTTGTGAATATGACTTTACCAGCAATGGTTAAGAGCAAGTTTAGCAAGGCCATATCTGTAGAGTCTAAGGGCAGAGAAGTCGGCGAAGCCCAGGGGCCCAGCGTTACCATAGTGAAGGACAGAGAGATGGGAGTGTTAAGGATAGCTGATACCTGCGTATGTATTGCTGTCCAGTATTAGCTGAATCGGTGGCATCTAAAAAACATGTGTTGATGTGTACCAGCCTCAAACTTAGAGTTCCAGCACTTGTCATTACCTCTTAGTTTTAGTTTGTATAGCCGATCTAGAGTCCAAAGTGAAAGGTTCATTGTGAAGAATCTTGACTGAAGAAGAGATAGAGCAATTTTGTTATGCAGCGAGAGTTAAGTATTGTAACCAGGTCCAACATTTTGGCCAACTCAAGTTGAGATAATTTGACCTTAATTCGAAGAAAACTCTAAAAACCAAGGCCAATGAGGTTATGTTTCATAGTTAGGGTTGAAAAGGGAAGCTGATCATGATTGGTATCATACAGGTCTTTAATTTGTCTGATTCCCTTAAAGGCCCACATATGCGCACTCCTACGGTCGAGATCAGTATTGAGTTTAGGGTTGAATCACATGGACGCCCATCTAGAGGTATTATTGGGTACCTGGAGCTGTTTGTCTAGTACTTTCAATGCATGTGCCATATCAGCAACATTGCAATGAGAGTGGGGTATGACAAATTTCGACATCGTGAGAGAGGAGGAAGTGTCAAAGTGGGAGGAGAGGTCACCTTCAATGTGCAGCAATGGAGGAGTGTTATGCAAGTCTGAGCGAAACCAGGAAGAATCCTGTGCTGCGAAAATGGCTGTTTGATAAAGGTTCCAATTTGGGAAACTACACCCCCCTAATGGTACAGACCTCCAGAGAGACTTGTTGGAGATCCTAGCTCTCTTATCATTCCAAAAGAATGCTGAAGTGATCTTGTCCAATTTATGGAAGAAGGAGGGAGAAAGTTCTACAGGAAGCATAGGAGATAGGAAATTAACTATCGAATGATCATCATTTGAAGTGTTTTGAGTCTGCCCCACCAGGTGATGAATGTGGGTGACCAGGCATTTAAGAGGTCCCGGACCTTGGTTATGGTGTGAGATTAGTTAAAGAGTATTGTATCCATGAGGTCTCTGCAAAACCATATCCCAAGGTATTTGAGATGGGTAGATTGCCACTTGAGACATGAATCTCATAGATGGGAAGGGAGGCGGGAGGATTTAAGGGAAACACTTCTATTTTTTCCTTTTTGAAAGTGTAGTCAGACACCTTTGAGAAAGCATAGTTAGTATTAATTACAGCAGGAATAGCTGCCTCAATATATCTGGAGAAGATAAGAATATCATCTGCATACGTAGCTGTTTTAAAAATATGTTGTCCAATCTGAAGGGCTTTGACATTTGAATCCGCATTAATTAACCTAAGTAAAGGGTCAATAGTCAACAAAAAGAGTAAGGGAGAGGTGAAGGTGGAAATAAGAGGAAGTAGAGGCATTGGCTCTAATGTTTGTTTTGGGAATAAGAAACTTAAGCTCGGCAATATCATCTGCATTTTCTAAGACCTAGGTGTTAAGGTGCCAAGATGGGCTCCCACCCTTATCATCAATGCTACAAATGGACATCGAAACTGCAGCTTGGTCATAGAAACTATTGGATGGATTTTTTTTATCGGCCGTGTCTTTAAGCAAAGAGACATCTACAAGGAGGTAGTCAATACGGGAGAAGCTAGAGTGAGGGGAGTAGAAGAAAGTGAAATCACTACCCTTAGAATTGTGGAGTCTCCAGACATCCACCAGGTGATGCAAGGCACCAAGATTAAGTAGTTGTCTATGCGCTTTGGGGAATTCAGCACATAAATGCTGAATTTCGATCTAAGATGTGGGCCAAAGGAAGATTAAAGTCTTCCCTAACTATTGCTTTAGATCTTTGCGGAATGGGAGCAGACATTCATAACATCTAGTTCCTGAGCGTCATTAGTTAGCCACGTAAGTAGCCATCTACCACTAGTGTCATGTTCCACTGCGACTATGGTTAGATCTGAGTTCCTAGATATGAGGGTAAGAATCCCATTTTTTTCTGACTTGCTTCAGAGCACGCTGCGTCTGAAACCTATGCTTTCCTCATTAACAGGGCCTCCTTGAAGCCTATCCTGGTTTCTTAGAGAAGAATAAAGTCGCCAGATAGTTACTTACAATAGTATAAAATCTTGGCTCTTTTGACTGGGTGGTTCAGCCGCTTGGTATTTAGAGAAACATTCATGTGCGGCATTGGGGTACCGTGTGAGGAACAGATATGCGGTTCGCTGTATTAGGCTCAGTAGGAGCCTACACCGAACCGCAGTTGTGGTGAAACAGAAATCCCAACAAATAAAAAAGGAAGTTGGAGGAAGAAAAAAGGTGTGTAAAATTACACTTAGTCCATGCCATTCCAAAGAGGCTTTAGAGCCTCTTCCCACCAAGGGATGTCTATAAAAGAAAAATTGCGGGGGGGGGGAAATGTGGCTGTAGCGCAGTAAGAGCTACCACGACCAGCACAGAAACACCGTCCAGTTAAAATTGTGTTGGCATAGGGAGGACGGAAATAATATCCAATCCTTAAACCACTTATGAATCATACAAATGCAGGGAAACATAGCATAAGCACATAACCCTAAGCTGGCCATACAATATAGTTAGAAAATTGAATACATTGCATACATCAGCAAATTATAAGCATAGTTCAAACTGAATTACATCTCAAATACATTTAGTCGGGCAACATGCCAAACCAATATGATCCTATCCATGCAAAAGAAAGGCAAATAGCATATCGTAAGGAATTAGCATACTCAGTTTGTAGGCAAACATTTGAGAGTGTAGCGGAAGCCTACCATAAATGTTAGAATTAGTGAGGAAACAGTTGACGGGAATGATATCCTAAGCTACGAATGAGTAAGGGAAGTTTAAGGCCGAGTACAGTAGGCAACTGGCCTCAAGGTGCCCATACATCTGGTTAGGACACTGTATGAAACAACCAATAGCAACGTGTAGTCCAAACCTAATTATACGGCAAATGCAGATAGTCATTTTGAAGAAAGGAGGACACCATTTCATGCAGATATGATGATATGTTATGCAGCAGAAGAGACAATCATTAAAAACTAAATAATAGACATACTAGTGTATTGCCCAACCTTTGAGAAGAACTGGGCATTTTACCATATATCATACTGTACGAATATGACCATTTCTATGCAAGAATAGGGATAAATAGTTAACAGTGAACAGGAGATATATTTAGAATAAAGCATGACATCATATGTACTCGCCTGCATTGCCAATGATATTCTAACTGAGAATACGTAATACAAAGTGCAGAATTAGGACTAGTATAGCTACCCATCTGATTATGTCTATAGCTGTAGTAAGTTGTTAATATCCAAACGGGGGAGCCCTATTACTCTAAAAACTTCTGGGCACATATAAACTTGTAAATACAAATAACAATGCGTTGGAATAAATACTAGAATAATTAAATAGATAGGAAAATATCAATTAATCCTCCCACTGAGACAAATTCTCAAAATTATTTGCTATAAATGAATGTCACCAACACAAATTGCAGTTCTCAAAAAGTTATATTTTCTGTATTTGGATATATTGTATCAAAGTATTTTTTGACATACATATACTTATACACATCAATTATCATAAATATATACAAAATATACAACACAATAATAAGGAATGTATATATACCTCAAAGTATCCCATATACTTATTTATCCTTTATTACCCTTTTCATTAATACAGATGCTGAACCTATGTATTGTGAGCATTCTGTTTTCTAGAGATAGCCCTCTATGATTAAAGGAAAGTACATCATGAGGAAAAATACATAGGTACTCTATTAATTAATGGTACTCTCTCTATTCTTTATTTTGTTGTAATTGATCTAGGGCTTCTCCAATTCAAAAGATCGACGCGTTTCAACCCGATATATCTAGGGCCACATCAGGACTAGGGTAAAGTCAGGACACCTATAATACATCTATTATATACATACCACTATACATATTCAATTACCGCATAGTCTAAATAAACCGATTCTATATACAAAACAAGGATAATTACACTGGACATAAAGTCATTTTCTTGGAGGAGCAGTCCATAATTTACAAGCAGGTAAGAATCACCCAAAAATGAGATTTGTGATAGAAATAGAATATAAAACCATTAGTAGTTCCCCACTGGAGACTCAGTCGAGGTAAAAAATTAAAAGACAACGGCAGAATTATACTCAAAATATTTAGAATGAATTCTAAACACTGTGCCTACTAAAAAACTACGTCTGACTACTTTGAGTAGTTTAAATGCATTCTCTATTTTACACCAACCTTTCAAATGGTCTTTAGTGTTTCCGGAAAAATGTACCATTTGGCAGTCATTGTAGAAGTCTTTGCCACTGATTCTAAGGAAATATATATATATATATACACTTAGGGGCCGATTCCGATCCGGGTTGGAAGGGCACCGAAAGTGATCCGGCTGGAAAAACTAGGAGCCGTACATGTGCTTTCCGGCCGACTCGTACAGCTATTCGAGCGAGCCAGTACGATGCGCGCTACAGGAAATTCACTGACCGAGTCGTTTCCGGGACCGAACCGCTCTGTACGTCTCGGTCGTAAGCTAACCTTGGCGTGCAATGGATGTGATGCACGACCGAGCCAGTACGATGCACGCGTCGGACAGCCTGTGCGAGCCCGAGTGTCCGGCTCGCAAAAGCTCCCGGAGTCGGACTTCGGGGGTCCATGTCGGACCCCCCGACACCCACAGCCGAACGACTCACACACAGGGGGAGACCTATGGGTCTCCCCAACACAGGCATGTACGGTGCGGATGGCACCAATGCATACCCACTGTAGGGGGAGCACTTGTTCGAGACGTGCCCATTCAGTCAATGGGAGCACATGTACGCGTCGTACAACTGGCTCCCATTGACTTCTATGGGAGTCCGACCGAACCAAGTCCGACAGCATACGTGCGCATCGTACTCGCTCGGTCGGACTGTAGGGGTCTGGCTCGGTCGGAAAACACTCCGGATCCGACTCGGTTGGAGTGCTTTCTGACCCAGATCAGAATCGGCCCCTTAGAGTAAACCTCCTGGTGTATAGCTTCAACCAAACTACAAAATCTTTAACAAACCCAAATTCTAAGTTAAGATCCCTATATATGTTAATTCTTTAGGTCCACCGATGTCTTTCATAGTCTATCTACTTTTCAAGATGGGGTCACAATGACATATTACTTCCCCCGGTGTCCCAGATCCTGTTTAGAACAATAGTATCATAGATGGATTATGTGGTAATCTTCCACATGCGCTTATTGTCTCAACTAAACTAAGAGATAACTAACCAAAATGGGGGCTAGGCCCAGATATTCTCCTATTTATGTCATCTCTGCCCACATATCTCTCCGTAAATAAACTTTTCTTAAAGTCTAAAACCCAATGTTAATAAAACGTCTGTCCATATACCCCCTTTAGTATGTCAATCCATCCCGAGTGAACTAAAGGAAACTACATTCTCACCGCTCGTGTGCGTTTGAAAGGAGGCGCTGCTTACCGGAATAGTGATTTTGCCTGTTACCGTGTATTGAATTATGATGCTGCGAAATTGGGGGGACTTTAAACGAATCATCTTGCACATTTTCTCGCACACTGCACTTTGTATTTTAACCCTTTTTAAAGTTGTAGGAGCTGCTGAAAGTTCTGGGCCATTTTGTAAATAAATTTTTCAAGGTCAGCAGTCTAGTGTTGACGCTGACGTCGTCGCGCACGCCCAGTTATAAAAAGGGCTTATGACGCGACCGCGCTGAGGCGCTGCTTACCGGAATAGTGATTTTGCCTGTTACCGTGTATTGAATTATGATGCTGCCAAATTGGGGGGACTTTTAATGAATCATCTTGCACATTTTCTAGCACACTGCACTTTGTATTTTAACCCTTTTTAAAGTTGTAGGAGCTGCTGAAACTTCTGGGCCATTTTGTACATTAATTTTTCAAGGTCAGCAGTCTAGTGTTGACGCTGACGTCGTCGCGCACGCCCAGTTATAAAAAGGGCTTATGACGCGACCGCGCTGAGGCGCTGCTTACCGGAATAGTGATTTTGCCTGTTACCGTGTATTGAATTATGATGCTGCCAAATTGGGGGGACTTTTAACGAATCATCTTGCACATTTTCTCGCACACTGCACTTTGTATTTTAACCCTTTTTAAAGTTGTAGGAGCTGCTGAAAGTTCTGGGCCATTTTGTAAATTCATTTTTCAAGGTCAGCAGTCTAGTGTTGACGCTGACGTCCACGCGCACGCCCAGTTATAAAAAGGGCTTATGACGCGACCGCGCTGAGGCGCTGCTTACCGGAATAGTGATTTTGCCTGTTACCGTGTATTGAATTATGATGCTGCCAAATTGGGGGGACTTTTAACGAATCATCTTGCACATTTTCTCGCACACTGCACTTTGTATTTTAACCCTTTTTAAAGTTGTAGGAGCTGCTGAAAGTTCTGGGCCATTTTGTAAATTCATTTTTCAAGGTCAGCAGTCTAGTGTTGACGCTGACGTCCACGCGCACGCCCAGTTATAAAAAGGGCTTATGACGCGACCGCGCTGAGGTGCTGCTTACCGGAATAGTGATTTTGCCTGTTACCGTGTATTGAATTATGATGCTGCCAAATTGGGGGGACTTTTAACGAATCATCTTACTCATTTTCTCGCACACTGCACTTTGTATTTTAACCCTTTTTAAAGTTGTAGGAGCTGCTGAAAGTTCTGGGCCATTTTGTAAATTAATTTTTCAACGTCAGCAGTCTAGTGTTGACGCTGACGTCGTCGCGCACGCCCAGTTATAAAAAGAGCTTATGACGCGACCGCGCAGCGGATGCGCGCAGCGGGCGCGCCGCTGGCCCGCCGAAGGCGCGCTTAAGGCAAGCCCGTCTGCGCCCGTCCGCGCCCGGACGGTCCCAGGTGCCAGTAACCGTGCTGGTGGAACGAGGACCTTGATTGCGTATACCACCGAACAGCTTCAGCACTATAGAAGAGTGGAAGGAAGGAAATGTAGTCACGGAATGCACCCAGAGGTGAAAACAACCCAATGTATGCATTGTCCTTTCCACTTCCGGCCTGCTCTTAACCGGGAAAGTACCCTGGCCCGGCGGCGGTTTTTAATATGTTGTTGCTTAATTGTCAGTCATTGTCCAAACATTCTACTGAGGTTAGATTATTATTAGAGGACGAGAGCCCAGATATGCTGTTTTTAACAGAAACATGGTTGACAAATGAATCCGATATGACTCTTACGCAAGCTCTTCCCTCTGGATATACCATTCAAAGACTTGATAGAGAGCATAGTAGAGGAGGGGGCATAGCCATCGTTTCTAAAACTGAATTTAACTGCCGCATTTCCGAGAATACTATACCAGATTGCGAGAGTTTAGTCTTCTCTATTGGTTTTTCCCATACCTGCACCTTCTCAGGGATTTTAATTTATCGTCCCCAAGGGCCTTTGGGAAAGTTTTGTACTGATCTTCCCGAGATTATAGCTGATTTAGCGCGGTGCTTGTCCAATTTCTCGATGTTGGGAGATTTTAACCTGCACTTTGATGACTACGCTCTACCAGTTATTCGGGAATTTGTAAACAGCATGGAATCTTTCCAGTTATTCCAAAAGGTTAAAGGCCACACTCACTCTTTGGGTCATTTACTTGACCCTATTTTTACTAATGCCATTGATCTCCAGGTTGGAAATTCCACTCCGTTACCCTGGACGGACCACTACCCTATTTCTTTCACCTGGACTCAACAGGCGAGTAGTAGATCAGTAACTACATCTACTAAACTGCTTCGGCCATTGTCACAACTTCCATTAGAACGTTGGGTATCAATACTTAATGATACTAGACCGGCACCGGAGCCTAATCCAACTACTGCCAGACTCAATTTTGAAAATTAGTTGAGCTCCTCTTTAGATATAGTGCTCCCAAAGAAATGTATCAAGGATAAAAATGGAGCGAATAAGAATGATTGGTACACTCCTAAATTACGAAAACTTAAGCAGGCTTGTAAGGGATCGGAAAAGAAATGGAGAAAGGATTACTCCATTTTTCATAAAGCAAATTATAGGGAGAACATTAGAAAGTATAAGGAAGAAATTAAGCATGCTCAATCCCTTTATTATGAAAATCAAATATTGTCAGCCTCTAATTCTTCCCGTGAAATATTTCGTATAGTAAACTCTCTTATTAAACCCCCTCCCCCACCCACCTTGTGTGAGGACATGTTATCTCGCTGTAATCAGTTAGCCTCTTTTTTCTCTAATAAAATTCAAGAGATTTACACATTTTTTCACCAAACAGTTTTTATTGACGCTCCATCATTTAATAATATAGGATGCATTGATAACTGCACTTTAACCGCCTTTCCTATCATGGAGCATTCTTCACTTCAAGTTATACTTGGCCAATTGAAATCAGGCTCCCCTAAAGATTCAGTTTCGCCCCTTATTTTAAATCGAATTTTTGACACAGTTGTTACTGTTATCCTGGATGTGATTAATGCTTCATTTCAGAAAGGCATAGTTCCCCTTTCCTGGAAGCAAGCTATGGTGAAAGCATTGTTAAAAAAAAAACCTGGACCCGGAGGTACTGGGAAATTATCGCCCTATCTCCCTGTTACCAGGGATCAGCAAAATTGCTGAAAAACATGTAAACAGTGTTTTGTCTAGGTTTCTGGAAACCAATAATTGCTTTCATCCGTCCCAGACCGGTTTTAGACCATTGCAGGGTACAGAGACGGCCCTTTTGACGGTAGCTGAGGCCACGAGAAAATATTTAGATAACGGAGGCTGCGCTGCTATTATTCTTTAAGATCTCAGCGCAGCCTTCAATACAGTCAACCACCAGTTGCTCATCCACAGGCTCAAGCAGGTAGGAGTAACTAATCTGGCTCTTAAGTGGATTAATTCATTCCTGGAGGACCGGTCTTTTCAAGTGTTTTATGGAGACTATATTTCTGATCCTCAACCGCTTCGGTGTGGGGTCCCTCAGGGATCTTCCCTGTTCCCCACACTTTTTAACGTATATATGAGCCCCTTGGCAGGGGTTGTGGAACCTTTTGGCATTCAAATAGTCACTTATGCCGATGATACACAGCTGATTGTTTCCTTCAATCAGATGAATAACTCTACCTCGGACTTCGCATTGTGTCTGGAAGGAATATCAGCGTGGATGGATCGCTCTTTCCTGAAGCTGAATGGATCCAAAACAGAGCTGATGTTTTTGGGTAACTCTACTGTACCTAATTTAATATCATTTTGGCCAAATTGTTTTGGCACCCCCCACTTCCTAAAGATCATATTAAAAGCTTGGGGGTGTGGTTAGATCGTAAGCTTGATTTCGGGGAACAAGCAAGGAAGGTTGCTGGCAGCTGCAATGGATTACTGAGGATGACACGGAAAATTATTCCTCTCCTCCCTCTCAGTACAAGGAAAGTGGTGATTCAGACCCTTATTTTATCAAGGCTTGATTATACCAATGTTCTTTACCTAGGAGCACCTTGCTCCACGGTCAAGACACTGCAAGTTGTTCAGAACTGTACGGCACACCAACTTCTGAACATTCCCAAGCGACAGTCAGCACGGCAAGCATTGACCACTTTGCACTGGTTGCCCATTCAGCAGAGAGTACAGTTTAAGGCTCTCTGCATTTTACATAAGATTCTGTCAGGTTCTGCCCCTTCTATTATTGGTTCCTTTGCTTCCTTTTATCATCCGTTCAGACACCTTCATTCAGGCAATAAGTGGTTTGCAGTTGTTCCCAGAATTAGGAAAGTACGTGCCGGGGGCCGATCCTTTTCTTATAATGCAGCCAGGCTCTGGAATTCACTTCCTCTAGATATTCGATGTGTAACTAACCATCTGGGCTTTCGGAAATGTTTATAAACTTTCTTGTTTCCATAAATCTATACTATTCACTAGCTTTTGGCCTCTAGCGCGGGGATGCCTTTGGTAACCATGCGCTCTATAAATATTTTACAATTACAATTACAATTACAATTTGAAACGCTATTGTAAGCGCCGTGGTGCGATGAATATTTTTGGTTATTTCTTTCTACCTCTTCTTATTTCTGGAAACTGGGAATAAACACATTATATCCCTCCATCTCGATTAAATATATTCCTATTTATAATGTCATCTCTTATGGGGATTTACCTTGTCCGAAGGATTTCCAAAGACGGGCAGTTTATCCGGTGTGGCATGAGGAAACAACAATTCCTCCAGGTTCCGGCTCTGTCACTAAAACCACGTGACCGGAACTGGGCGTCTTGACGTGTTTTACGTGTTTTTAGAGGCATTAAAAAAGGACTTTCTAGGAAGGGTAGGAAGGAATTTCTACGTCCTTACATGATTAGCATGATGTCTGAGACACCAAGAAAAGACTATCGTGTTGGTAGGTAGATGATATCAATTTCTCTCTTGCTTTCTTTTAAATGAAACAACTATCTATACTTTAAACTTATTTGGACACAACAAAAAAGAGTAAAGGGAATTTTTAAGACAAATTAAAGGAAAAAACCACATCATTAAAATTGTGAACCAAAAGACAAGAAAAGTGTTATATATACCCGTATCTATAAGAATAACACCACGTGATAAATTACCTTCTGTCACTCCTCACATTCTATTAGTCTTGAGACATGACATACTGGATAAACATACCATATGATGTATATTACAATCTGCTGTATATTACAATACAGCAGGTGTATTACAGATATAGATACATTTATTTGGAATCATGGAAACTATTGTAGAAGCGACCACATTTCGTCACGGTCATTCAAACCTCTAATGGCTGTATGATATTTTTCTATCAATCTCGCCTAGTTAGTTTCTCCTGTACATCTTCTTTGTAACATTTTGTAACACAAATAATACTGACCAATGTATGTAATTTTCTGTATGATTCTCCATTAGGAAATGTTGCACCAATAGTGCTCCTGGTGTTTTACACTTAACTCGAGATTTATGTTGTAAAATCTGATTCTTTATGGGCTGTATTGTTTGACCAATATAGAACATGTCACATGGACATTTTACACAATATGACGCTTTTTTTGTATTACAGTTAGAGAAAGACCGTTGTATATGTTTTTGGCCATTGATGTTAATTTGTTTAGAGTCTGCTGTCAGCCGACAAGCAGCACACTTTTGGCATCTATAATGTCTCACCACTGGGGGTAAACTCAACCAACTCCTTGTGTCCTTTCTAATGGGTTCAGCAGTCCTCATTGCTCTCACGAGTTGCTGACGAAGATTTTTTTAGCTGTAGTAGGTGGCATGTCTCAGGAAGAGCTCCAAGGCCAGGTAATGTCACACATAGGAAAATACATGTTAATGAGCACTGCAGAGGCTGAAACATACAATGAGTGAAACAAAAGGTGGAGTAAACCAAAGTAACAGGGTTCATGACGACCTTGTAGCAATAGTTTGAACCTAAACTCTAAAATAGAGAGTGCAGAACAACACTGGCTTTTCAGCGAAACAGGGAGTATGACGAACTTTGTAACAATTATTAGGACCAAAGATCTAAAGACATATGTGATGTTCAACATAGACAGTCTAGTTCTGTTCTGGGGAGATGTTCTATCAGCGAAGCAGGTATCAAGACGATTGTGACACTTAGAACCCAAGATCTAAAGTCGCATGTGATGTACAGCATAAAACATTTTCCCTGGAAGAAAGGTCATGTCATACATTGAACATAGGACAATAGCAGAACCTCAGAAATACATGGAGGCAACTATGAGATGAAACTGCAAAATGCAGTAAAGGGATATGTTCCAGAGAGAGATCTATGATCTCTAGGCCAAAACCAACAGGTCATGATCATCGTTATGAGCTGGGGCTGTCAGGTCATGTCTCAGAATCCATTTCTGATTTGGAATGATTATCTAGGAATGTTGCTAGGTCTGATGGTTCCACAAAAATCTTGGTCCGTCTCCTGAAATTTATTCTGAAATTCGATGGACCTGAAAAGGAAAAAGGAATTCCCATGTCTAGAAGATGTCTGCTGAGGTTCAAAAATCATATTTTTTATATCATATGCAATAAAACATAAAGCTATTTCCCTCTTCTTGACTGAGAATTTATCCAGATCTCTTACATCCATTTCATTTGGACCTGTGATTACTCAAACATTAAAGTACATAAGTTAACTGTCTCTAGCTGGCGGGAATCTGTATTGTCTTCTACATGCACGATTACACATTGTCAATTGCAAACAAAATATTTCCTCACGCGGTCAAGATTACATAATGTCTATTGCCTCCACCTCAAAAGGACTGAATACTTACGATTACTCTGTCTCACACTTGTGGAAGTAATGCAGGCCCTGTGCATGTATTCTTTTCCCTGGTTTTGAAAACCTATTCTTAAGAATGAGCTCTCATTCTGGTGGTGAAATAAACTTATCACCCTTGAGATTAAAGTACTGTGAGTGCTGGTAATCTTCTGGACACAGGAGTCCTCAGAGGTTCCGTGTTCCAGGGGTTTAAATGATATTGCAGGATTGTATGCTCATGTTGCAGTTTTTCTTGCCAGCACTGTAGAGCAACCTTTCTGACTGTATGCTCTGTTCTCCAAAGTCTTTTCTCTGAATTCTAGAGTTATGGCTTAAAACAGTACATGTCAGACAACCAATTTACACCCTTGGAAATTATGCCACAAGGAAAAATGCTTGACCACTAGAATATGGCCCCCATCTGCTTTAGCATTCTCCAGAAGTACCAATTCCTGTCAGACTCCTCTACTGACTACTTCCATTCCGAATCACTGACAGAATATCGAAACTCAGAATATCGACCTACAGAAATATCGACGCAAAAATATTGAAGTCAAGAATATCGACATCCTATCTACATTATGGTCAGTACAAAAATATCGAAAAAAATATTGATGTAAAAAATATTGTTGTTAAAAATATCATTTTTTTTAAGTTACAAAAATAATGTAAAATAAAGTAAATAATACGTATAATTAAAATAAACATAGTTATAAATATTTCGAAATGTTGAAAAATTATAACTAATATATATAATGTAAAAATAAATTAAACATATACATATAATATATAATATATATACTTAATCTTTTTTAATAATTATTTTAACATAAACAGTTCAAAAAATATCTTATAAGTTACAAATACATTTATACACATAAACCAATAATATAAATAAATATATATAACAAATTAAAAAATTACAATTATTTTAAATATTTTTAAAAGTAATTATATACTACATTAACTAAAATATTACAAAAAATATTAGATAGCGGAGGGAATAAAATTACTATTCCAACTCCAAACAGTGCAACAGTAGGGAAAGTGTTGGATAGTGTAGGGGAAAACATTACTTTTCCCACTCCAGTGAGTGCAACAGTGAGGAAATTGTTGAATAGGGTAGGGGTAAAAATTACTGTTCGAGCTCTAGTGAGTGCAACAGTAGGGAAAGTGTTGGATAGTGTTAGGGTTAAAATTACTATTCGAACTCCAGTGAGTGTAACATTGTGGAAAATGTAGGATAGCACAGGGGTTAAATTAACATACTTATTATTTAAATAATGTTTGGGAAATAAGTAACATATGAATTATTAGTTAACAAAAAAATTAATAATAAATACCAATAAAATTAAATTAATATTTACTTAAATAACATCAAATTCCTTCCCACCCTACCAATGAAAAATTAACTAACAATAAATTAATAATCAATATCAATTATAAAAAATTAAAATGTACTTAATTATAATAGATTACTTCCCACCCTATTCCCCAGTAAACCCACAACCCGCTCCAAATAACAATTAACAATAAATTAATTAATAATAACAATAAATAAAAAATATAATACATTATTTATAATTAATATAATTATACATTACTCAATTATTAAACATTCATTACCAATTAATAATTAATTAACAATAAATTAATAATCAATAATGATAAATAAAACATATTAATTAATTAATTAATTATAATTAAAATGCTTCCCACCCTATTCCCCTATAAACCCACAACCCGCTCTGATAATAAAACACAAAATGTACTTAATAAAAATTACCAATTTCAAAACATTTAATACATATATTTAAAAATAATTACAAAACAATACAAAAAATGTTAAACACACATAAAAAATACATACTAAAATACATAACACTAATATAAATATTGATAATATTGACAATGATATTTTTGCTAACAATTTTACTTACTTTGATATTACTTACTTCGATATTACTTATTTCGATATAAAAAAAAAAAGATATTACTTACCTCAAGGTCGATGTTCTGGTCACCGATATTCTTGACATCGATATTCTGTCCCTACGATATTAAAAACTTGATATTAGTGTAGGTCGATAATAAAAAGTCGATATTATCTCTGCATACCTTCCATTCCACCATTAACACTAAGAAATAGACCCTGGGAATTCCTGTATCCAGGAACAAAAAAACTAAGAAAAATACCTTTTTGAGCCCAAATTCTAGAATGACCTTTTGCATTATCTAAGACTGAAGCTCCATCTCCCAAAATTTAAAAGTACAATCACAACATTACTCTTCCTACTACTTTCCATATGCTGGCTCTTATTGTATATTTTGTCTGCCTGATCCCGCTTATATGGCAGCTGAATAGCCACCTTGCAACTAGGTTGTATTTGATGCTCTGGATTTGCCCTTAAATATGACTTCAGAACTGAAGGCGTACTGGATTCTGTTGACTAAACTATATAAATGAGGATTTCGTTTGTAGACACTTGTCCTGAGAAATGAGGAACCCCTCACCCATTAGTTTTGTGAACATATACTTGAGCAAGGACAGGTGGGTGTATCAAAAATATCATGGCTGAATCAACATATATAAGTGTACAATTTAATGATTCTGAGATTATAAGGGTCAAGAAGTTTATCAGTTAGAAATTGTCTTGTGAAATAAAGCGACATTCTTCTGCAACAGTTTTGATTTCCATAATACCTTTAATATGATTGACCGAATGTTCTTGGCTGGTGTGGATCACTTTTCAAAGTTTTTGTGCCTTCTCTTATTGTACTTATGAGGGTGTATCTGCTACTTCATATAGCCAGGGGCTCCCCTTTTTTCCCCTGCAGGCTTGCTTAAAGCATGCCAATTACTCCTTTCCTCCTACACAAGGGGGGTTGGGGTCGCTTGAGCGTCCATTATTAGCCCTGTTCCGGCTTCCCAGTCTACATGTGCTCCCCTCCGCTCTTTTTGAATCTTGTTCCTGAGCTCTGGGGTCCTACTTGAGCAAAGTCTCAGGCACAGGTGAGTTTGAACACCTGTTTGTACTGCCTATCCTTCTCAGGCCCAGGAAAGAGATCCTAGCAGCTGCGTGACGCACAATCTTGACCTCCGATGCCACCAATCTCCAGGGATGTTGCCCTGAGAATATGCACCCTCTGTGATTTCTGCTATATTGGGGCACCAAATTGGGACCGCTCTGGGGTCTGCCCCTCATTCACACACTTGAATCCAGACTTCTAAATGCCTTTCCTCCTCAATGTCTTTCCTCCAGGCTGCTCCTCCTCCTCAATGTGTTTCCTCCTGCCTCCACCATGCAGTCTACTCAAACACTACATTCACAAAAAATTGGTAAGTCATTCCCTCTGGGACCACTCCTACAACCTGTCCTCCTTGAAATACATCATTGGGCCAGGATACGGGAAGACTAGTTCTGAGCTGCAAGGGGCTTTCCAAGAGTAAGCACAGCAGATGAGGTGATGTGAGAACTCAGCAGAGACTGAAAGTTACTCCCTCTGTAAGATCCTTTTTTAAGGTCTTACCTAATAACAACCCAGAATCAGTTTGCTAGCAATTCTGTTTCAAACACTCTGAAAAAAACGGGGCTCTTAGGAACAAAAGTGAGCCTGAAGTCAGTGCGGTTATGGTAAAAGGCAGTAGCTGTGACATTGGAAAGACTTTTAAAGCCACTACCTCAAACAGATTTCAGGTCTTGGGAGACAATATAGATACAAGTGAATGGGGGGAGCCAGGGGAGGCCTGCGCCTGATGGAAGAAACAATTCCCACTACAGGAGGTGACAGTAGAGTGCCCATGAGTCAGTACCAGACAAAAGCAAAGCAAGGGTAGGGGAAGATCTTAGGGACCTACCGCCTGTAGATTGCAGTCACACCCAGTCACACCCAGACACTTAGGGGTCGATTCCGATTCCGGCCGCAAATCGTACCGACCGTCACGGACCCGGACCCGAAACCGACCGACACGGAGCAGCACCGTACGACCCGTGCAGTACGATGCAACGCGTGTGAATTACAACTGACACGTACGGAATACAAGCCGTACGACCGAGCAGTAGGGAAAATAGTGATCCGGCCGGAAAACTGACGCGAGTTTCACTGACCGACACGAACCCGGAATGAACCCGGCCGGCCCTTACCCGCGATGTCCGATCCGCGCAGTACGATGCAATGCATGTAAACCCAGACTGACTCGCCTGGAGACCAAGCCGCATGACCGACACGCATAGAAAACTCGGCCCACAAGTAAGAGAGATCTCCGCGACCAACGCGTATAAAACACAGAAGATAGTCAGCGTGAATGAGGCGGAGAAGCCTGCACGAACCAACATCAGCGTCCGTTTCCGTCAGAAGAACGTCTCCTTCATGCCTACAAAACCCAAAGGAAAAAAGACAAAAAAAGGACCAAACAAGCAATGACAAAGCCAATAAATATCAAATAAAAAAAACCTGGGACAAAGACACACCCACAACTCCAACTATGTAAAGGACTACAATCACTACCATGATCCCTTACAAACAGGAGACACAGCCAGCAGCAAACACCATCACACAGCAACCACAGACACACTCACCCATCACACAACTCACACACCATCAGCACCTCATCCAAAAGCACACACACATACAGCTAACAAAGCCAACACTAACCCACCCTCACTTGCACCCTCACACACACATCACTCACTACCACTACCCATCACCATGCCCCCAAAGAAGAATCCAAAGTTCACAGATAGTGAGTTAGAAGTGCTGGTAGACGAGATCATCAGAGTAGAGCCACATTTGTTTGGTACATTGGTCCAAAGGACCCCCAGGTCACAGAAAACCAAGATGTGGGTGAGGATTGTGGACAAGGTGAACGATCAAGCACCAGCAAGGCGCACAAAGGACGATATCCAGAACAGGTGGTATGACGTGCGCAGGAGGGTCAAGAAACTCATTGAAAAAGATCACGCCCTGAGTCAGAGCACCGGCGGTGGCCCTCCTGCCAAACTAGTCTACTTCAGGACCTGGGAGGAGAAGGTGCGAGACATCCTACCACCAGAGAGCATCCATGGTCTAACAGACATACCAGAGACTGGTGAGTACGCAAACAACATACCCAATATTGTGTGGCAAGGGGACAGTGAAACCATGCACAGCAAGCAAAGCCACAGTAGCCAATAGATAATCATCCCAAGATGTGTATGCCAGTCAGACAAACACAATACCTGCCATCTCATAGTGACTTGGAACTGTGTCATGACATGTATCAACCTACAAACAAATAGAGCACGGCAATGGCACAAAGCTAAATAAACACTGCCAGTTTGCCACCACAAACACACTACCTCACAGTGCAGCTGACTGACAGGAAGGAATAGTGGGGATGCAGGTGAAGTGAGTGTATCCAAAAGCATGATGGGCTTTATAGTCACAGATAATGCTTCCCCTCCTGATTGGCCCATAAAGACATCTCTGAACCATGCCCACATCACAGGGAGTGGAAAATGACTGACAAGATGGCTGACACTGGGTCCTGCTGTGGGGAGCACAAGGCCCTGATAGGGCTGGTGCACAAATCAGAAGCAGGACACCACTGACATCCTGAAAGACAACTTGCACGCCCTATAATGGAAGCACGTTTCATGGTGGGATGTCTGGCCGGGTGGGAAGGAGGACTGGCAGCTCTGACCATACTTACCAGCATGTGGAGACATCCCCTCCCCCTCAACAAAAACTCCACACAACTCACCGGGTAGAATGCATTGACCCACACCTCTGTGAAATATCAGCAAAAGATACCCCGTACTGGGTGCTGCTGTGTGAAGCACAGGGGCTCTCTTTGGACTTGTAGCCAAACAAACACCAGGATTTCCCAGTCAGCCATCTTGACATTGCTGTCACACCCCCTCACAGGGAAGCAGAGTCAAGAGGGAAGAAGTATGGGCTGGTAAGGGGGGTTTAGCCAAGAGTATGATGGGAGTTGCAGTCACAGACAATCCACACCCACCCACATGGCCCAGCAAGCTCCCACTGAACCATGCTCGCCTCACAGGGAGTGGGAAGAGACTGACAAGATGTCTGACACTGGGCTCTGTTGTGGGGAGCACAAGGCCCTGCTGGGAAAAGGGCAACAACAATATCAAACTCTGTCCGTGACAAGATGGAAAAAAGCAGTGTACAGGCAGGCATCTGTTCGTACAGTAGAAAATGTCATGTTTGTGAACCATTGATGCCTGTAGAAAATTAACTTACATTGTGTGTCTCTTCCAAACACAGGTGGTGCTGGGAACTCAGCACCAAATGAAGAGGATTCCCAGTCCCAGACTCTGGTGGACACGGAGCTCCCTGGTTTGACTCTGTCTCTGTCCTCTTCGGATGACGACGACCAACCTGGCCCCTCCGGTGTGAGTCATCATGCAGCACCAGCAGCATCAACTTCTGCACCCCCTGTACCCACGACTCCACCATCTGGAAACCAACAGGACACGCCAGCCAACACGGACAGACCAAGGCCACTGAACACCCACTGCACAGGGACACACGACCCCCCAGAAGCTACAGCAAACACCACCAGCAACACCACCCAAGGGGTCCCAGTGTCACCTGTGCGTTCCGCCGCTGGTCCTGCCCGTGTGGATAGGGGTGCTGGGAGGGGTGGGAGGCAAAGGGCGCGCATTGCAGAGGGGTCTGGACTGCATGATGACCCCCAACTGGCACGCATCATAGATGCGTACCAGGATAGCACCGGAGGATTTGGCCAGGTAGTGGGGATCCTCAAGGACATACAACAGGAGCAGGCTGCCCATCATGCCCGCATGGAGGCAAAGTGGGATGCCCTTACTGCAGTGCATCGGGACCTACTCCATTGCCTCCGCCAGATCAACACAAACCTGTCAAAAACCTCCCTGGGTGGCCACAACATCTGTTGCAACACCATCTGCCAGCGCCACAGGGAGGGAGGAGGACTCTGGCAGAGAGTCCCCTGCATCGTAGAGGCCTGCACCTGAGGATCCCCCCCCCCCCAAGAAGAAGAGGGGTCGTCCGAAGAAGGACATGTGAGAGGCAGATGTCCCAGCACATCCCCCAGGGCCTCTAAACCTGTTCTGGACAATGTTCTTTGTGTGCAACCCGTTCACCTTGTTCAATCGCACACAACTCGCCCACATGACATGGAGGGTTCATGTTGGTCCAATGTAGCAGATGACTATGGACTTTATTCTGGACATTTCATCTACCAGCACTTCCAACTCTAATGTGAACTTTGGATTCCAAAACCAATGTACAGCACCCACCATCCTGTGCACTTTCCTCACACATGTTCGAAAATAAACTCACCAGTACACCATACTTGCCTCTGTTGTAATTCCAACTTGTCATGTGTCATGGAGATGTCGATCTGCTACACAACACAGTGCATGCCAAATACTGCAACAATGTGACCAATGTTAGGTGAGTCATGGTGATGTGACACATGTGAGGGAGACACACCACTATGGCAACACAACACATACTCACCATGGCCATGTTACTCATCACACACAATGATGGTGACCTGAAACACATAGGTATGCACAACCAGAACACCTATCCAAAGTCAGAGGTAACAAGTCCACAGGTGAGGTAAGCAAATGTCAGTCAGATGTGGGAAGACAGACAACGCACCTAACAAAGCATAGCACAGGTTCATTACACATCAGCAACATGTTTATTCAAAAATAGTTGCAAGGCAATTGTATGTTATGGTGGACACACAGTCACAGAGTGTCTGAGAATTGTTCTTCAGGGGCATGTGGCACATCACTTGATGTCAATTGACTACTCCCACACTGGTGCCGGATTCTGGGTGTTGGGGGTCAGTGTTGAGAAAACAACAGGCAAATTACCCTGTGAAGGACAGACACAAGACACAGTCAAAAGCACAGCAGAACAGGAGAGAAATGCAATACACATGCACAAAACATGTCACAAGAAACCTACACAGAAACACGTTAGCAGTACTGCCCTATTGTGGAGTACACACCACCTGAATGGACACATCACTGTACGCATCCAGTCAAGTGGCACACAGACACACTCATACAGCAACAGAGCAGCCACAACACATTCCAGGCTAACTCCATACATTGACATAACAACCCTGTAAACTCACATTCAGGTGAAGAAGTTGTTGTGAGCGGACGTCACCCTCATCCTCATCATCACTGGCATCGTGGCCCAGGCCGGGATACTCCACAGGTGGCGGAGGTTGGTCATCGTCATCCTGGTGAGAGGCACCTTCTTCCGCACTGCCATGTTGTGTAGCTTGCAACATACAAGGATTATTTTTCACACCTTTGCAGGCTCATATGGGAGGGCCCCTCCGGTCTTGTCCAGGCAGCGAAAGCGGCTTTTCAGGAGGACGAATGTCCGCTCAATCACCCTCCTGCTCCGACCATGTGCCTCATTGTAGCACATCTCGGCTGGTGTCACAGGGTTCCTGAGGGGTGTCAGCAACCTCGGCATGTTGGGGTATCCGAAGTCACCTACATACAAAAAAATGAACAAGTAGCTGAGTTTTGTAGGAGTGCGGAATACAACATTGACAAACACACACAATGATAAACAGTCAGTACACACCGACAAGCCAGGCACGCTGATCTGTCATCTGTGACATCAGCGTTGCAATGCGACTACTCCTCATTATGTAGGCATCGTGCAGCAGAACCAGGGAACCGTGCACACACATGTGTGATACACATGTCTGCAAGACATACCACCAGAGCATTGATCGAGTGGAAATGTTTCCTGTTACGGTATGCCTGCTCATGTGCCTGTGGTGGTATCAGGGCCACATGTGTCCCATCAATAGATCCGATGACGTTCGGCATCCTCCCCAATGTATAAAAGGCATCCTTTATTTCAGGGAGTTCAGCTGAGCTAGGGAACTTGATATACAGGTCAAGGAAATGTAACATTCCCTCCAAGACATCACGTAGCACACGACTAAACATAGTTTGCGACATCCCACCTGCTGTAGCCACAGTGTACTGGAAGGTACCAGTAGCAAAGAAGTGCAGGGCTGCCATCACCTTCACCTCTGGGGTCAGTGCTGTAGGGTATGTCCGGCCAGGTAGCAGATTTGGTGCCAACTGCTCCGCCAACTCCTCAATCAGTGGCCTGGCGAAGCGGTACCGTCGGATGCAGTCGCGTTCCTGCATGGTTTGAAGGTCTGGGAACCGTCGATGGACAGCTGGTGCCCTGCAGAACAGAGATGAACAAAGGAAGATTGTCGGTTCATCCACCCATGTGGCCATGACGAGGCTCAATATCACATGATACATCATGACATTACACAATGTACTGAGGTGTGTGCTGTTGGGTATGGATACATATGTCACCTGCATGACCATCACCTCACATCTCAATTCCACATGTCCACATAAGTCCCATGTAGTGCAATGGCCAATCATTTGGCTCTGTCACCCGACCTATGTACTGCTGTGACGTTACAAACACACACCACAGTGACAAATGAGGCCTGATGTCTCCCAGGCATCACAGATCTTTGCCATGCAGATACCCAGGGTCCCTGTATTGCCACATCGACACTGGCATGGACATGGCGTATCATGTACACACCACAAGGCAAGAGTGAGTCCCACAGGTAGTGGCCACTGTTGTCCCTGCAGGCCCTACATGTATGTCTCTTAGACACACACACACCATCAAGGTTGCTGCATGTACCACATGGATGTGGAGACTGTCTCCCATTGGGCACATTTGATCAGACACATCTGAGACACAACATGCACACACTCTGTTGGTGCACATCTGAATTGTGGCTACAGGTCTCACTGTGACGTACATGCCATCACCCCCAGGACTCAGGGTGTATGTGACATGTTCTAAACATATCCAACCTGCAACTGTGTCCGTGACTCATGCCCATTACTGTACATTTGCACATCACAGTGGTAATGTGCACAACACACAAAGGATTCTGCCCACGTGCACAGCCTGGGAGTGGCTGAACAAAAGTGCCACCCAACAAACCAAATGTTGCCCCCACCCCCAACACACAGGGAATGCAGCCTTACATGACATGGGACACTGTGTGGCCAATGCTGTAGTGTGGTAGGTGTGCACAGGTGTCCCTGGCAAGTAATTGTGTGTTTATGTTTAATCTGTCAAATAGCCACACCAATGAGGTCCGACGTGGGTGACAATGCGTACGCAATGCACGGTTCATGACTGACTGAGCAGGGCGTACGCTTTGCCATTGACTGCAATGAGGTCCGACGCGGGTGACAATGCGTACGCATTGCAAGATTCAGGACCGAGCCGAGCGTTCGCTTTGCCATTGACTGCGATGAGGTTGGACGCGGGTGACAATGCGTACGCATTGCACGGTTCATGACCGAGCCGTGCGTACGCTTTGCCATTGGCTGCAATGAGGTCCGACGTGGGTGACAATCCGTACGCATTGCACGGTTCATGATCGAGCCGTGTGTACGGTTTGCCATTGACTGCAATGAGGTCCGACGCGGGTGACAATGCGTATGCATTGCACGGTTCATGACCGAGCCGGGCGTACGCTTTGCCATTGACTGCAATGAGGCCCGACGCGGGTGACTATCATGCATGCGCGTCGGGCAGGCATGGACCGAGACAGGCGTACGCCTTGGCCATTGAATCGTATGGAGACAGGTGCATGTGTATTTTCAAAAATACGCGTTGTACAGTCAGTTGACCGAGCCGGGCGCACCCATTGGCTCTGGACTGTCATGGAGACGGATGCGGATTCAAAACTTGTACGAGTTGTGCGCTGGAAATTCAGTTGGATGCCTACAACAATGTTGCAATTCCTAGTGTTTCATGAAGGTGAAGATTTGAACGATGCGGAAGACGTGTACGAGTCTTACATTTCCATGGATTGGCCAGATTCATAGAATGCAACCGTGTTGGACCTTTCACTGGGGACACATGGCACGGAGTCTACCTTTGCAGCACATATATAAGGCTGGCTGGCCCCCAGGGAGCTCACTTGCCTGCACTACATGCTACTGGACCACATCCCTGCTACCACTGCTGCTGTCTCTGCATCCTCTGGTTCCTGCTATGGCACATACTCTGGAGAGGGCCCCAGCCTTCACTGAGGAGGAGAACCAGGCCTTGCTGGATGGGCTCCTTCCACACTGCAGCAAGCTGTATGGGAAACCAGGGGAGCAGGTGAGTGTTCAGTCCACTGCCTTACTAATTGTGCATGTTGTCTGACTAGCAGTACTAGCAGTGTGTACACCAGTGGCAAGCATTCTCACTGACTACTTTCATCCCCCAAAGTGTGTAGGTACATGTAATGAACAGGTGTTCTGCTGCTAAAGTGCATTAGTGCAAGCTTAAACTTCCCAGGCATTGTTAATAACTCAGACATGCAGGTTATTTGTCCTTTCCCATGGTTGCACTACCTGTGTAGCTCATTTTCCTTTGTGATGATGACATGTATATTCAAATGTGTGCAGCACAAATATGGGGCATGTGTGTTAATGGACTTTTAACTGTGTCATCCTCACAGGTTGATGCCCACCAGAAGCAGGAGATATGGCTGACCGTCGCCCGGGCAGTTTGTTCGGTGGGGGTCTACAAGCGCCGGATCCGCAACTGCCAGAAGAGGTGGCAGGACCTTCGGGGCTGGACCTGGAGGATCGCTAGAGTCCAGCTGAAGCTGTCACCTCCACGCAGGAGGGGCGGACACCGGACCCTGACCCCCCACATGCTCTGGATCCTGGCGGTGGTCTTCCCGGACCTGGATAGGCAGCTGAAGGCCAGACAGCAGCAAGGAGGGGGTAAGTCCATGCCTAGTCTGTGTACTATGTCTGACATGCTAATTGCAGTCTTTTGGCCTGGTCACACTTCCACATTACGTAGGTCTTGTAGTCTAATACTCAGGTTCCTCAATTGTGTGATGCACCCTCCTCATCTGTTCCACAGGTGTGGCCCCTACAGTCTGTTGCTTGTGTCACTAGGGCACTGTGTCCCTGCAGTCAGCTATGCTTCAGCTTCTGGACAGCATCTGTTCCTGTGACTCTGTTGTGTGTTTCATGGGTGGTTCAATTGTTTACCCAATGCCTGGGATCTTACATGTGATCTGTGTGTGCCCTTGATATGTATTCCAATTGCTGGTCTGACTCGCCACATGTGGCTGGGGCATTTCAAACAAACCCATGCAGCAGGGGACTCCAATTTGTGGGCCTCAGGAGTATGTATATAAAGTATGTCACACTTGCTTAGCCACCTGACTACTGTCCAGGGTCAAACACTGTTTCACGTAGACCTGGGCAGTCATGCCTCCTCAACACTCTGTAATCCCACTGCTGTGTATCAACTTACAGGTTGTGCTTAGTGACATGTGCCTTCAGGTGTCTACCTCTGTGTCATTATTGTGTGACCTCCTGTTACGTACAACTGGAGTGTCCATGATTTTGAGGGTCAGCAGGACATCTGAGATGTGACTGTGAGAGACAAGACCTGTGTGACTTATAGGTGTGTGATCATCTGACAGCGCACAATGGTGTATGCAACTGTGTACTTCAGGCAGCTGGGTTACATGCACAGCAGACTGTGATGTGCTAATGCACAGGGAGTTGTGTTTGCAGAGACTCATGTGTCTGCTTTGCATGATGTGGGGTCTTCTGGGTTCTGGATATGCTGTTTGCAGGGGATGGGCAAGTGCGCTTGTCATCTGCAGAGTTAGCTTTACCCCTGAGCTATGATTGTGACACAGTGCATACTGTTGTTGTCTGGAGGCCCTGCCCCTGTGACAGGAGACAGTGATGACTGACTTTCCAGGCATGCCAGTGCCATGGCATTTAACTTGCTATGAGTGATCCTGCATTGTGTTCAAGTGTGCACCATGCACCCCATTGTGGCATTGACTATCAGGACATGAGAACATCATAGTGTGTGTTGCTGGCATGCATCACAAGCATGTGAAATGAGTCTCTGCCCATCCCTTCATCCGGACACCTGTACTGAGTCAGTTGCAAGAGATGTGCTGTGTGTATAGTGACATACTCCTACATGTTCACTTGCATGTCCAACTAATGTGTGGGTGGTGCATGTCAGGACATTGTTTATTAGCATCCAACATGCAACAGACATATGGGTGCAAGTCAAGGAGGGATATGTGTGCCATGGTTGATGTTGAGAATGACAATTGGCTTATTCTAAACAATGTTGGCACTTTGAGCAGTCAGCCCTACAAAGGACCAATCAGTCCGTGGCCTCCTCCCTGACGGCAGCAGTGTCCCTCCTCCAACAGTCCCGCACCCCTCCTACCCCTGCACCACCCACGATTCCTAGAAGCCTACCTGTCCCAAGCACACACACACCTGCACATTCTCACAAAGCCACAGACATGGGCAGCTCACAAACACCCAAACCAAGGGCTAGACATGGACACAAGCAAGCGCAGGGGACTGATACCACACTCACAAGGGCTGGTTTGCAGACACACACACAGTCATCCACAATCACTCCGCAGTCCTCCGAATCCTCTCCCTCCCAGTCCCCTTCCCTTGCCTCACCTGCAACCCCAACTCCACAGAAGCTCTTCCTCTGTGACCTTGGCCTCTTCCCCACCGACCCAGCAGATCCAGATTACAAGGGGAAGAGGAAGTCCTCACACACAGAGGGGAGTGCCCCTCACACCCGTACACCCTCCCTCAGGCACAGTCAGACTGAGGCCCCCACCCGCAAGTCCCCCCGGAGCCGGAAGAGCAAGACCCCACCGCCGCCATGCAGCTCCAAGGCAAAGTCTCTGTCCTCCATCCCCCAGGCCACCACTCCAGAGGTTCCCCCGCCACACCCTGCCCCAGGTTCCCCCACCCACAGATACACCATCCCCAAAATGCTGAGGCCCCCCCCCTTAACACTTGCTCCTCCAGTGACTCTCCTGCATCCACCACCCCTTCACTGCCTCCTTCTGCTGCGCCATGATCCTGTCCCTGCGGTGCCTGGCCTGCCCCCATGTATGCCCCTCCGAGGGGATGTCCCCTGTCCTTACCAGTGCAGGCAAGCAATGTGTGACAGTTGTCACTCAAGTTCACTCCTTGTCATTTGATAATGGACTGGCCATTGGCCTTTTGTTTGAACGACGGACGTTTACAGTTTAATATGCTGAATAAAGCTTTTTTCTTTATACTTGTGAACTTGATTTAGCTGTAAAATAGGTTGATGCTGTTTAGCATGCCCTTGCACCTGTAATGCTTGGTTTCCAATGTTGAATACTGAGGTGTTGATTTGAGGTACTTCATGTGGTCCATGAGATATGTATCCTATTCTGGTCAGTATCCATGTCATCCTTTGCAGCTACCTGGGTGTGTCATGATCAACAATTTGTGGACATCTCTGTGAACATTTCATTTGCATGGTCACATCTGTGGCTTGCACCCATGCACATATGATTTGCTTCCCATTGTCTAATTTGTCTATTTCCCTGACTTTGGGTGCATCTCAACTGGACCTACAGGTGTGGGCATCATTGGTATAGGAGCAACTGGGTCCTCTGTGCAACTTGCTGTACATATATGTTGAGTATGTGCAGTTGACTTAGGGGCCAGGCTGTTGTGACCAGAGCCTTCATTGTGTGGTAACTGATGGCTGACTGACCAAGTGTTCTGCTGACATGAGTGAGATGTGCTGTGACTATGATTGGCACAGCTGGGCTTCCACAGGAGTCGGGTCCCCTCAGGCTATGTCACAGATGTGTTGTTCCGTGACATAGCCTGGGCCTATGGTGTGTGTTGTGTGAGCGTGTGTGTGTGTCCACATCCCTTTTCATACACAGGCAGTGTTCCCTTGATATGTTCCTGTTGTTTATGCTTGCTGAGTGGTACTGTGTTCATCCCACAACTTTGCCATGGGCTACCAGATGTGTGGGTGCATGACACACTACTGTTAATTGGTGTTTCATCATTGGGATTTTTCAGTTCTGAGTTGTGGTGATGTTGTCAGACACAGATGGGACACAGTCAGGGGTCCCCAAGGCACTTGTTAGTTCGCAATATCATGCAGTTGTCCCTAGGTGATACCTTTCAGTGATTGAGACATGTGTATGTGTGTGTGACTGCTCCCACTTGTCCGGTTCAGGGCTGCAATGTTTGCAGGTGTCAGCATGTGTGCCTTGTGGTTCTCCTTGGCTTCTGCATTGTCCTGGGACTGTGGGAGGTATTCTGAAGGTTATGTGAGCTTTGACATCATTGCCAGGTACCGCATATGGTGCAGTATGTCTGTCATTCACCAGGGTTGGGAACTGTCCTTGTGTGATGAGTCTGTGCACCTTAGTTCCTCCTAACATTCCTGTGTTTGTCATGTGTGCATGTGCAATGTCACCTGTCCATGTGAGCTTCACAGATGCACATTGTTGCAGTTCAGGGTGTGTGGTGTTGTAGGTGAACTGATGTAAATGTTTGCATGGATGGCCCCCTAGCTCACATTTGTCCATGGATGACAGGCCATGCTGAGTGATTTGTGTTTGTGTAGATGTGATGTACGTTTTTGGCACAGGACACGTCTGGTTTTCACAGTTTGTAAGACATCTACCTTTGTCATCACAGTGGAGGTGTCATGCATGCTTGTGTCACCCCAATGTCAGGTCCCTGGGGGTAGTGCTGTTGTGTGTCAGTCTCTTGCTGTGTTAGTTTGTGTTCATTCCAGCTTGTGTCACATGTGTCTGTTGTGCTCCCTCTCATCTCACAATGCCTGATTGCCCACTAAGGGTGTCCCAATGAGGGTTTACTTTTGTATGGAACTGTGTCCACATCTGTGTCACTGTGGTCCAGCCCCCCTCATGTGTTGTTTAGTTGCCTGGGGATACTGAGACACACACACACACACACATGTTGTGTCAGATGTGCAGTGTGAGGTTGCCTGTTTGTGTTTGTGCATCTGCATCAGTGCATTGGTATTGCTGTTGTGGGCCATTGTCTGGATGCTGTTTCTGTGATTTTCCCTGCTGTCCCTATGAGTCATATCACATCATTCTGCACATTCATCCTTATTGTTAGGTGCCATTGCTGGCATGGAATGGGAGTTTGTAACCTGACACCTACAGTCTACACATGTTGTTTTGATTAGTGTGTCTATTTTCGAGATGTGTGTATGCTTTGTGATGGTCACTTCTGCTCTTGTGTCATTGTACACTGTATGCATTGTCAGCCCCCATGCGTGGTGCTTGTCTGCACATGGCCGAGAGTATGTTTTATTTTCACAGCATTGTTAGCCTCACCACATCTCTCTGGGTATGGGACACAACCACTAGTTTGCCCCAAAAGTGTTTCATGTGTTGGTAGCAGGAATCATACATGCTGTTTGGCATTTGCAGCTTTGACCATGATCATACTTACCTTTTGGTCACTGTGATGAGGGGGGGGTTTAGACCCCATCACCACAATGCTCAACATTTGCTGCAGTTTGGAACCCCACACTTAACTTTTGTTCTACACAGTGAGGGGGTGTTATTTTTACATTGACACAGTGCTATAGTGATGCTTGCCTTGTGTAGGCCACACTCATTTGTTGGTCACACATGTGCTGTTAGTTTCATTGTATGTTCAAAGTCATAATCACTGTTGTGGGCATTTGTCACAGACTACACACTGTTGTCATGATGTTAGGGGGGATGTATTTTGCTGACATACCTAATGTTGGAGTATGATGGATGTGTGGCACATCACCCGTCCCATGGGTGGGGGTGGCTGGGGTGATGGGCAACAGGTCCCCTATGATTGGGGGTGGCAGGGGTGATGTGCAACATAAGCCCTATGAGTGGGGGTGGCAGGGGTGATGGGCAACAGGTCCCCTATGAGTGGGGGTGGCAGGGGTGATGGGCAACATAAGCCCTATGAGTGGGGGTGGCAGGGGTGATGGGCAACAGGTCCCCTATGGGTGGGGGTGGCAGGGGTGATGGGCAACATAAGCCCTATGAGTGGGGGTGGCATTAGTGATGGTCAACGGGTCCCCTATGGGTGGGGGGGGCAGGGGTGATGGGCAACAGGTCCCCTATGAGTGGGGGTTGCAGGGGTGATGGGCAGCATAAGCCCTATGAGTGGGGGTGGCAGGGGTGATGGGCAACAGGTCCCCTATGAGTGGGGGTGGCAGGGATGATGGGCAACATAAGCCCTATGAGTGGGGGTGGCAGGGGTGATGAGCAACAGGTCGCCTATGGGTGGGGGTGGCAGGGGTGATGGCCAACATAAGCCCTATGAGTGGGGTTGGCAGGGGTGATGTGCAACATAAGCACTATGAGTGGGGGTAGCAGGGGTGATGGGCAACAGGTTCCCTATGGGTGTGGGTGGCATTAGTGATGGTAAACATGAGCCCTACTGGTGGGGGTGGTAGTGGTGCTGGCCATACAACCCCTATGGTGGCCTGTTGTTAGTGGCCAGGATGTGGATCCTCTGTGTGTGTGTGCCATTTTACGGGTATGTGTCGTTTGTTTGTGTGGTAGGTGTCTGACTTACCATCTGCACCGTCCGCGTCTGTTCCTGATCCGGTCATAGATGTAGAGTACTGGTATGACCTGCGCGATGGGATTCATGATGTGTTCATCTCGTACACGCTGCTTGTTGCTCCGTCTCGTACCAGTTGAAAGCTGGTCCATCTCGTAGCCGTGGATTGAGTTGTGGCGCGAATCATAGCTGATATGCTTCTTTTCCGGATGCTGTGACGTGCCGTACGTGGTGACCTGTCCGGCGCGTAGGAAGTATGCATCGTTCTTGTAAGGGCAGAAACTGCTATGGATACTGCTTCCGGGCGACTCGGTTCAGCGTTAGGATTTACGGCTCGGACAGAGAATGGAGCTTGAATCACAGCCTACATGTCGGTCGGGTTTTTGGGAGTTATGCGCATCGTACTTCATCAACAGGACGGACTGGCTACGGGTACGTGTTGGTCGCAAGGTAAGGCTACGGACAGCTCTCGAAGAGCTGTCCGACCCGGATCAGAATCGACTCCTTAATATAACTTCAGTTGACCTCACAGTGGAGAGCATGCTGTTGTCTTTGATGTCTAAAATTACATCTAGATTTCCTATATCTGAAGCGAACCAGAAAGAGATCAAGGGAGCATGTAACACTCTGGAGATAATCTTTCACTCAGTACAAAGAACTGAGGCCTTAGAGAAGACAGTTACAGAGCTTAAAGATTCGGTAACACAGAATAAAGATCACAAAATTGAAGCACAAGGAGGGTGAGCTCCAAGAGCAACCACAACATCTGGAAAATAAATCCTGGAGAAACAATCTCAGGATCACAAACATTCCGGAGGGTGCTGGAGATGAAGACCTGAGATCTTTTGTGGTGAAGCTACTGCAATTGGTAGTTCCCATAGATGATGCCACAGTCGACACAGTGGTAGACACCCAGCGAGTCCACCGTGATCCCTATAAAAGGAGCCTCAATAGGAGGAACCTCAGAAGATATTTTTTTCAGGAATTCAGTTTACTTTTGAAATCAGGTCTGTTGTCTTTCAGAAAAAGTTACAGAGACCATGGAAGCTAGGGAATCGGATTGAACAGAAAATAAAAATTATGTGCCACTGTTCAACTAAAGTTCCCAGCTATACTAAGAGTGAAGTACGTCAACAAAATGGACTGCCTTAGAAAGCATACGGATGCTGCTGAACGAATTAATAGCATTAAAATGCGAAAGTCAGCTACTACATAGTAAACTAAGGTCAGTCATAAGTAGATCCCTGTTTAAGGTGAATGGGAATAGGGGTCATCTACTAGCAGGAGATTATACACCTCTATGACCATAATTTTTCCAGTTGTTACCTAGGGGCCAGATGTACGACAGTTTTTTGAGGGCGCAAATGGGAAATCGACCTGTTTGCAACCGCAGAATTGGTCTTCCTCATGTACAAACCTTATTTTGTGAGATGGTAACCTATTACCGACTCTCAAAATAGGGTTTGCGACTCATTATTAGGAAGGGGCGTGCCAAGGGCGACCCTTTCTAATAGCAACTTGCACTTCAATATATGACTGGTTTGGGACTGCAATTGCCGTCGCACAAGAATCACAGTTTACCACCTACTTCAAGTAGGAGATAAGCCACTCGCAAACTTGAAGGGGTCCCCAGGGGACCCCTTCCCCTTTGTGAATAGATGCAAAAATATTTTTTAAGAGCAGGCAGTGGTCGCACGGACTACTGCCTACTCTTAAAAAATGAAACAGAACCGTTTAATTTATCTTTTTTAAATGCATCGTGTTTTCCTTTAAGGAAAACAGGCTGCATTACAAAAAAATGCTTTATTTAAAAAACAGTCACAGACATGGTGGTCTGCTGACCCCAGCATGCCACCATTCCTGGGACTACTAGCCATACCAAATGGGGTCACAAATTGCACCTACCTCATGAATATTAATGAGGCATGCAATTTTAGACTCCTTTAGGAATCACAAACAGTGTCTGAGACACTATTGTACATTCCTATTTACGAGTCGCAAATTGCTAGTCGCAAAACGACGCAATTTGCGACTCGCAAATTGGTAGGGTCGTACATCTGGCCCCTAGTGTACCCATAAGTAGCTTTTTCTTCATTCCCGGTGTAGCTCCAAAGGACACTAGTAATGTCCACAACAAATTGGGAGTTTTCTCCTTGGAAGGGAAGGGAGGGCTAAGTGGAATGGGGGTAGCACTGGGTAGGAAGCAGCATGGGATTTCTTTTTTTAAACTCCTCAGTTGCCTCATGCTCACCATAGACACCTCAGGTAAGGTGTTAAGTGTGAGAAATTATAGCATTTGGTTGGTCAGTTCGAAAGCTATTAACATAAAATATGGTAAAGGTAGAGGGGGAGTGAGAGTGGGAGAATCCCTTGTAAAAATACTGTCATCGAACATATATGGCCTGTGCACAAAAAATAGACAAAAAAGAATTCTACAATATTTGTGATATTCCCAAGCACAGATAATCATTTTGCAGGAGACACACTTAACGCATAAAGAACTTTAAGTCTCACAAATAGCTCCTAAGGGAGCGGCAATTATCGCAAAAAAATAATATTCAGGCCAATATAATGGAATAGGCCACGAATAACACTGGAATAATTTCCAATCCACATATGCATGATACAATGTATTGTGGGATATCATGGGCCTAGGGTCATATTTATGACCCCAGTTGCATCGTGTTTGCACCACGCTACGTGGTACATGTGCGACGCAACTGAAAAATGAGATTTATGAAGCCCCACAAGGCCACTTTGTATGGCCCTGATTGGCTTCATAAATCTTGAGTAAAGCATGCAGTGCAAATTGCTGAGTTGCCTTACTCTCCGCTAGGGAGGCATTCCATGGGCGGTGCTTGGGTGTTCTCATACAACTCCCATGGTTTTGACACATCACTAGATTTACCAGAACTGGTAAACCTGGGAATGTGCAAAAAAGATACGTCTTCCTAGGAGAGGCATAACAAGGAGAAATATTGTTATTTCTCTGCTTTAGTTCCTCTTTCTCTGTGTGCTGCATTCTGCAGCATACATAATTGGAGGAGTTTGTCTCTCAGGATTGTTATTGTGCAAGAAGGTCCCCCAAACGGCACAAAAACTATCTTGCATGCAAAACAGGCACCTTTGAACCATGGTGCAAGTGTACATGGCACCAGCACAGAGGAAAAGGCAGGAATGCGCCGTATTATTTTAAATACAGCACATTCCTGTCCTTTCCCTGTAACTCAGGGCAGTGCAGCAAGGTGGCTTGCTCCATTGCACTGCACTGTGTGACAATGTCATAAATATGCCCGCTAGTTTGCACGATGTTAACCCTATAAAAAATGTCCACCTGGACAGTTACTACACCCCCCTGCCCTTATTATGTTGATGGGCAAATTTAAGGACTTACTGGATAACTGTTTGGATAAATCTTCCAGAGGAAAATTACGACATGCCCCAAGATGGAATCGTACATAAAAAGTATGATATTGGAGCTTGGGTTTTGTGACCATTAGAGAAGGAGGTGTGGTAAGAAAGAGAGAATATACATTTCAAAGTAAAAAGCATGTTGAGCAATTAGGGGAGGCATTCAGCAATACAACAGATTTGCCCACACATGTGTATGCTTGCTCAGCCATGATGTTGGAACTTTATCTCCTCCCAAACCAAAAAAAGAGCTGTAAAGATGGACATTAGACCACAGACTGCTTCTGGAGATAGAGGTGTTGGAGACTCTAAGGGTGGATGCCGCAAAGTGGGAAGATTAAATATTATAGTGCGGCATAAAACTAGTGTATATAAGAAAGTGTGCAGCAGTTGGAGGGAGATATGAGGGGATAGCAGCTGAGCTTCAGGAAACAAAAGATAAACTTGCCAGATTAATGGATGAGAGAATATGGAAGGGATAAGAGGCTAATAAATTGGCATATTTAGAACATGGACAGAATTATTGGCTTGGAAATTACAATCTTACTTAAAAGGAACCTGAAAAGATAAGTATAAATGCAGGGCACGGGTGGGAAATGTTCTAGCAGTAAGGGAATAGAGGAGGCTTTCCTAGGTTTCTGCAGAGAAGTATATACGGAGGATTTAGAGGATATGGAAAATAGGGTGTTGAAATGTTTAGATACTGATGCTCTGTTTAAACTCTCTGACACCCAAGCAGTAACCCTTAATAGGGTGATTAACCACTGCCAAGCCCAGCAGGCACTTAAAGGTTGTAAAAATGGGATGGCTAGTGGGCCTGATGGGTTACCTAACGATCTGTATAAGGCTATGGGGGAATCTGTTATACCAGTCTTAACCTGATTTTTTATTGAGATTTTCAATAGTGGGCTAGAGTTGCCCCCCCTCTTGGAGCGAAGCAACAATGACTTCAGTGCTAAAGCCTGATAAGAACCCCGCAAGATGTGAGTCATACAAGCCTATATCTCTGTTGAACAATGACTACAAAATCTTTGCACATATTCTAGCTAAAAGATTAAGCAATGTAGTAGGTTGCTTAGTACATAAAGATCAAAAGGGATTCATGACATGGAGGTAGCTCCATGAATTAACCCACAGCTTGATAGGTGCAATTGACATAGACTTTACTTTTGACCTCCCTCTAGAGGTAATAACATTGGACACAGCAAAAGTGTTCAACCTGGTGAACTGGAAGTTTTGGGACACATTGATTATTCAAAATAACCTCGGAAGAAACGTTTGTGGGATAATTCCGTAAACTTATAAAGATATATTATAAATCCCACTGCTAAAATCCTTCTGAATGGTTGCTTAATGTTGGAGTTAAAATAACAAAAGGCCCAAGGCAGGGCTGCCCACTATCTCTGCTGCTTTTTAACCTTTAGATTGAACTGTTGGGAACCAGACTCAGGAAGGAGTCAGAGATTTTTCCATTCAGGTTTAATTGATGGGAAAAAGGTGTCTCTATATGCTGACGACTTCATGGTATATACATCTGATCTAAAACACGTGCTCTAGATTATAGAAAAGCGGATGCAGGATTTGGGGGGCATGTCAGGATATCTGGCAAACCTGGTGTTAGAAATTGGGTTACTGTTTGACTGGGGTGCGAGCCCTGGTCAAGCAGCAACCACAATCCTAGTCAGGGTAATGCACAAGCAGACCCCAAATTAACCTGTGCTCAACTCCCTGGTAGCTTGGCAGAGAGTTGTCAGGCTTAACTTATAGGGAATGTGTAAAGTATTTGTGCAAAACTACAAACAGTAAAACATTGAAAAAACCATACAAAAATATCATACACCAGGTCAGGAACACATAGTTTAATGTGATAAATAAAGCATGACCAAAAACATACAAATCCAATCAGTAGTACCAGAGTTAAAGAATTTGAAAAGAATATACTGTAAAATAGTGCCTGGAAACAGAAAGCGCCAACCATGGCCATCTGTTTAGGGTGACCATGATGGAGCGCTGGCTGGGCACAAATCCAGATTAGTCCTGCTGAACGTTCACCTTTTCAAGTTCTGTACCAAGAGTCCTGTTTTTGTTGGAGAGGGTTGCCGGGAGCAAGGTGATCATCATTGGCGATAGTCTGTATGGTGCGTAGAGAGGGCCAGGCATCAC
The DNA here is from genome assembly GCF_964204655.1 of Triturus cristatus. Classification (NCBI taxonomy): domain Eukaryota; kingdom Metazoa; phylum Chordata; class Amphibia; order Caudata; family Salamandridae; genus Triturus; species Triturus cristatus. The sequence continues at coordinate 135,027,359 of NC_140581.1, forward strand.
GAATGGGCGGGCTGGAGCTTCCTGTTGGTGGTCCTCCGTGGCGTTGATGCTTTCTGTGTGAGGAGACAGGCTGGGAGCGGCTCACGCTGAACTTTGGTGCGAGCTGAGTGGTTCCTGTGTGAACAGGCCCCTGTTTGCAGTCGAGAACAGTCTCACAGCTTGAATTTAACAGCTCAAGAGCCACACCAAGGGTCAGGGACCTAAGGGGCACCTCTTGGAGGTCAGGAACTCACTGTAAACATGTCCAGGAGCTGTTGTGGAGCCAGTTATGTCCCTGAGGCTAAGATAAGGAGGCCAGCTGAGTAGCCATTTGAGTCACTTGGGGTCCTGGGTTCAAGTTGGAATTTACAGGTACAGTTAATCTTCCCCAGGCAAGAGGGCAGCATCTCAGCACAACAGGGCAGCAGTTCCTTCAGAGCAGCAGTTCAGCAGACTGGCAGTTCTTGTAGCAGCACAGCAGTCCTTCTTCCTGGCAGAGAATCCACTGGTCCAAAAGTGTACTGAAGTAGCAGTGTTTGAGGTCCTTCTTTTAAACACTGGTTCCCTGGTTCTGGAAGGTGGTAGAAGCTTCTAGACAGAGTTTTTGATGTGCATGGAATATAAAATCTGGCTTCACCATAAGTTAGGATTTTAAATTAGGATTCCAGCAACACCAATCATGAACCAGTTATCTATTCCCATTTGGAAATGACACTTACAAAATGTAATAAGGAAACTACAATGTCATCCTATGGGAGATATATTCTTTACAGTAGTAAAAATCGAATTTAAGGATGTTTCACCACCAGGACATGTAAAACTTAAAAGCACAGGTCCAACTTTTTAAATACTCTAGGCTGTCCAAGGCCTACTCTGAGGTTGCATTTTATGTATTAAAAAGAAAGGTTTGGGCTTGGCAGCAGGTTTAATTTGCCAGGTTAAAATGGCAGATTAAAACTGCACACTCGGGTGCAGCAACAGCAGACCTGTGACATGTTTAAAGGGCTACTTAGGTGAGTGCCAAAAACAGAGCTGCAGGCACACTAGTGGCATTTAATTTACACATGTAGTGCACTTTACTAGGGACTTATAAGAAAATATGAAATGCCAATTGGGGATAAGTCAACGTTGCCATGTTTTAAGGAGTGAGCACTTGCACTTTTGCACTGGGTAGCAGTGGTAAAGTGTGCAGAGTCCTTATGCCAGCAAAAATGGTGGAGGAAAGCAAAAGGTTGGGGGAAAGATCATCTGAAGGCTGACAGGTCTAACAGCTGGCGAAAATAGAGATAACAGCATTAAATTCCCCAAGCGAGAGCATGTATATCAAGAAGGAGATGGAATAATTATGGATTACGATCACACAAGATGTTGACAAGATAGCAGAAATAAATTTTAAAATAGCTCTTTGGGAGATTGGCAAATTTCTAAGGGGATGGGCTCACTTACCATTAAGCCTATTGGGTATAACTAATCTGATAAAAATGTCTGTTCAACCAAATCTTTCCTTTTTTGTTAACACCATGCCCCCAACTTTAAAAACATCCTGGCTATACAAACTTCAGGGGAAAATCTCCAACTTCTGTAAAAGAATTACGTAGGTAAAAGGAAAAGTAGGCTTTATCTTTACTTTTCAGAATTACATATGGGATTTCCATCTAACAAATTGTAGAACATAATGCCGTGCGCCAGATTCTTCTGACATGGGTTCACTAGTTTCAGAAATGCTGAAAGACATTAGATTGGGGAATCCGCCATTTCTCTATAGTTTTGGCGACCAAAGGTTCTTTAAAAAGGTGAAGGCTGATAATCCGGCCAGCAGCATCATTATTATGGGTTTAAATAAGGAAACCAGACTTACCCATGTATAGCGATTTCGCCTCAATAAGGAATCTCCAGGTACCAAAGAATATCTGAAAGTTTGTAAAAAGCCAGAATACATAGATGGGGACAGCTTGTGCAGGAAGGGAAGTATTTGTCCCAGGAAGAGCTGGACCTGCTACTGCGGGAACCTGCTTAGGTATACATATCAAACATATAAAAGGTGTTGGGAGGAATGATTGCAATGTGTCCAACCACGGGCAATCGCTCAGGGTAGCATCCCAACATATCATTATTTTGCTCACCATGCCACCTCAGTTTGGGCCCAGCCATATGCATTGCATAGTGAGCAAAAATAATTTGGTTTGGAGTGCTACCTCGAGCTAGACGTATTGCAAGCAGCCTCCCATCACCTTTTGTGTGTTTCATGTACCCCCCTAAGTGACATGGGTATGCCCAAATGTGAATCAAGTGCCCACTGTGCCACCGGAACCAAGTAGTATGTGGCTGATGTGCCCATGACTAGGGCAAAATCAGTCCTGGGTTGCTTGTGTTCCAATCCAAGGAGGGCCTGGTTTGGCAGTTTGGGCTGAACTATTCCTATGAGGCAGAGGGTCAGGACTGATTTACATATGGCTGGGTCCAAACTGAGGTGGCACTGGAGCAAAAGAACGATGGGCTGAAGTGCTGCCCTGAGCGATTGCCAGTGATTAGACTTATTGCAAGCGACCTTCTATCATCTTTTGTGAGTTTGAGGTATACAGATCATTAAATGAGGAGCTGGTTTCAACCTTCGTATGTCAAGGACTCTAGTATGAACTTCTCAGAAAACCTGTTACTGAATGAAGGTACCAGGAAAAAGGAAGAATCTACAGGGTACTGGTTAATTCTGAATACAGTGGATGGGGACTTCACACTGCCAGAGGAGTTATGGGAAGAAGGATGCGTCAACGCCAGAGTTACAAGACAAATGGCATCTATGTCTATATCAAATAGCAGAGTAACGCATGCTTTTTTAAGAAGGGACCAGACTCCCTACAAAATTGTGAAATGGGGAGCAATACTATTTGATTGGGAAAATGTGGGTAAGATGTGAGCAAAGATCCTTCAAACATAAATCAAGGTAAGCCTCACAATTATCATATTTGCATGTATAGATGAGCCAGTCTTAATAGGTAAAGGCAAAAGCAAGTTATTGGTCTACCTGTTTTTTCTAACCAGAAGAGACATTTACAAGAAGTGGTTGCTGAAGTCACTCCTGTTCTGGGTGGAATGGGCTGCCGCGGTGAGGGATGCACTAGATATGGACCAAAACAACGGTTCCGAGAAGTAAATAAAGATGTTAAGACTACTGCTTACTTGGATTAACCAACACACAGGCTTTTATTAGACTGCCGGTACCTAATTCCAAGCTGATCTGAGGGCATAAAAGAATAATCTCTCCAACCTGATTTACACCTGATTTACGAGTTAGGTACTCGATTGAGTCAATCTGAAAATTGCCAGTAGCCTCAGAAGTTTAAATATAACATCTCACTCCCTGAGCTTACAGAGTAAGGGCCATATTATCAAGACAGGCGATAAAATTATCGCCGCTTTAGCGGCAGAAAACTGCAGCTAAAACGGCGATAATGGGCTTGATAATATGCTCTATGGAATTCCTATTGAAGCCCATGTTAAATGTGAAGGACATCTAACATGGGCTTCAATTGGAATTCCATAGAGCATACTATCAAGCCCATTATCGCCGCTTGAGCGGCAGTTTTCTGCCGCTAAAGCGGCGATAATTTTATCGCCTGTCTTGATAATATGCCCTTTAATGAGGACAAGTAAAAAAACAATAAAAAAAAAGATTACTCTTCTCACTACTTAACCCTCCCGGTTCCCCATCACTGCATTGCAACTTTATCAAGTGAAAGCAGCTTCTTAAACTGGGTAAATGCTGAAAATTGTGAAATTTTAAATTATTGCATACATAACTTTAGCATCTTGAGATTAAGTACTCTCTGATGTTGTTTGGTCCTTTCTGCTGTAAACTACATTCATTCTGGCATACTATTGTTGATGTAAAGAGATGACGTTCCTTTGAGGGGGGTGTGTCATTGTTGGGTTTCGGTCAGTGCTATATGGATACTGTAATTTAGACTAATATTATTTGAGATGGGCAGTCGTCCACCTCAGGTAGTAATATCAGTAACTTATAATATCACTAAGGATAACAGGGTGAACCCAAACATCACTAAATTAAATTAAATGTAGACAGTCTTAACTTAGGGCAATGTGTAAAGTGTTTATGCACTACCAAAACATCAATCAAGCCAAATCACCAAACAATAAAAATCTCAAACAGAATTTGAAATAAGTAAATTGAAATAAAAAGATAAAAAGTCTGACATCAAAATGACAAAATTCAAATAAGTGGAACCGGATATATGAATTTTTAAGGTTTTAAGTAAAAATAGTTTGCACAAATGATAATATATAGAATTTGTAGACCAGGACCTATGCACAATTTCGGACTGATTGCAATGAAGTGCAGTTTGGATACAACAAGCTGGTTTGTCCTGGTCTACGATTTCACCTCTAAACCTTTTATGGAGCTTCAAAACCCCTCAGCGCTGCAAGCCTGAAGCTGTATCCGTTGAAAGTGCATTAGGTGCATTAAAATCACACACCTTTCTTCAAGGTCCTGCTGATGCTGAGGAGGTCTTGGAAGTCCACCAAACATTTTTCCAAGTCCTAATTTTTCAGGGATATATTTGCGGTTTCTCTGGGTCATGTCTAAGGCTCGCAGTACTTCAGGGACTGGATGTCACTCTAGCAGAGGCCACAGCAGGGTCCAGTCCATGTCAACAGGTACAGGTCAACTGACCACATCAAGAAAAAGCCTCTAGCAGTTTGTTGTTTCCCTTTAGCCCCACAAGAGCTCAGTCCATCTTTTTGTCCTGGAAACAAGAGGGGCTGGTTCAGTCCCTTGGGGCTTCTCTCAGGTTACAGCAAGAGAGGTCCAGTCCTCTTCTGATCTTCTGTAGGTCCAGTAAGTATTCTGAGGAGGATTCCTTGGGGTGCTACATATATGGTTTGGAATTGCCGTTACGTGGAGATGGCTGCTGCTACCTCCCTAACCAATGTGGTAAAAGATCCCAGGGGTGACCTTACCCACTTTTTCAGCAGTTCCTATTTGCCATACTGCAAACAGGCGTTGGAAATTGAGTTACTGGTTAAGGGGGTGAAAACCTAGTCAAGCATCAGCCACAAATTCTGTCAGTGTGAAGTCACAAGCAAACCCAAAATGAACCCGTGCTCAACCCTCTGCTAGCTTGACACAAAGCAGTCAGGCTTAACTTAGAGGCAATGTCTAAAATAGGTTTGTTGCACTTCAAACAGTAATAAAGTGAAAATACAACACAAGGAAAACCCCACAGTAATTTATAAAAAGAGAGTACAATTTAGTAAATTATTTGAGATCAAAACGTCAAAAATCCGGTAGAACTGGAGATATGTAATTTTTAAGATTTAAGTGAAAATAATGCCCAGAAGAGAGACAAAGTGGTAACTGCTGTTATCTGGTTGCGCCAGACTGCGACGAAGTCACAAGTTTAGACTGACCGTGATGGAACATGGGTCGGGTACAGTGACCAAGTTATGCCCACTAAACAAAGCACCTTAAATTCTGGTTTGCATAGTGTTCCATAATCCCACATCAAGGATGTGTCATGCTGCACTGGTTCTGCGGAGCTACGGGGCTGAGATGCGGAGTTCTGAGTCATCGTTGAGGGTGCTGTTGATGAGAGGCTTGCTATGCAAAGTCCTGTTTCAAAGATTCATCAACTACAGGCGGATCAGAAGAACCTGTAGGGCTGGAAGGTGGAGTCCTGTGTCAAGGATGTCGTTGAGGATGCCATCGATGATGGGCTTGTGATGTTAAAGTCTGCGTAGTGGATGCATCACACAGCGGCAGTTCTGAGGAGACTGTGGACTGCAATGCGAGGTCTGGTGTCAGGTTTGAGTAACCCTACGGTGGTTCTGATGCACCTGTAATGAGATGTGTGGAGCTGCGTCAGTTCTGCTTACAGTGTAACTGCTGGGCTGGCATTGCAACTTCAGGCCCATTTCGAAGGGTGCAGGACTAGGATGGCACCACTTGTGGGGTGAGACTCACAGAAGATAGAGCCCAGGTGCTGGGTTCAAGGTGGTTGGATCCTTCTCTGTCCCTGAGGTTCTGATCAGGAGGCCCACCAACTAGTCCTTGCTGTCACTTTGATGGTATTGGGATGAAGCTGCAGGTCCAGTCCTTCTTGCCCAGCAGGGCAGCAGAGTAGCTTTCCTTCTTAAAGAGCAGCACAGCAGTCCTTCTCAGTCTTTACCTGCTCCAGAGGTGTACTGAAAAGTTGGATCTGAGGGTCCATTATTGAATCCTGAGGCCCACTCCGAAGTAGGAAAAAGTTCTGGAGGTTTTCATTTCCAGAAGGTCTTGGAATTTCCTGTCTCCCTGCCCTGAACCAAGCTTGTCTGTGGTCACAAAAGACTACTGTCAAACCCCCAATGAGTGAGCTCTAGTACAGCTTTTGTGATGGGCATGTGCACTAGCTGACAGCTCCTTCCCCTCATCAAGTCAGAGATGGCCCTTTTTAAAGATTTTTATTTCCCCCGCCTCTTCCTACCCCTAAGTTGACCTTCTATCTAGAAGTGATGTTGTATTCAAAAATCCTAAATGTTCTAAAGTGTTTCTGTGTAAAGAAAGTAAGAAAGAAGACATTAGAGAAGAAAAAGAGAGAAAAAAAAATATATATATATATATCGTGTTCCCCGGTTTCTATCTCAAAAGCCATTTGGTCAGTGGTTCCCAAATTTTTAACCCTTTTGAGCGAGATCGAACCCCCCTTTTCCCATATAATGCTTTTTCGAAGTTGTAATTAGCAACTAGGCGTGTCAACCATTGACAGTACACTGGTGGGGGACGTTAGGGTAAGGCGATATATTGCCATACTTATAAAAATTAGTTGTTCTCCGTACTTCCTCGGGTCTCTTGATCAATCCCTAGACAGATCAGGGCTGATGAAAGGTTTATATCTCTTCTTAAAACCTCTTTAAAAAATTTCCTGATATCAGCTTTTAGGATATTTAAAGTGGAACAGGATGCCAGCATATGATCTAAATCCGCCTGGGGCAATGCACATCGAGGACATAAAGTCCCCTTTCCAGCTCCCCATTTGGCAATCCTTTTTGGCATGTAATAAAGCGAGAAACAAGTTTTATAATACTGCACCTGGAGCCGTGCTGGTATTAAAATCTTCTGTGCAAGCTCGGTGGAATATTGAAACAACTCTTCTGAGACATCAATTTCTGCTTTCCATTTACTATCCCGATAACCCATATTGTCTGTCATCAAAGAGTTAAGTGAGTTATATACCATTCCAATTAACTGATTATTCTGTCTTAGTTTATCAATGATGGAGTTTTTTAAGAATCCTATTGGGCCTCCATCCTTCTTGTTTAAAAAATCCCGTATTTGCAAGTATTTAAAAAAATCTTTCCAATCTAGTCCATACTGTGATTTAAGATTTTCGAAGGTAATTACATCGGTGAGATAATAAAAATCTCCAAGCTTGGATAGACCTTTGTCAATCCATCTCCTGATTATGGGATCTTTAAAGATTCCGGGCAGGTTAATATTATTGCTAATTGGCGTATAGTAATTCAGCCGACCCAGCCCTAACATCTTCCGGATTACCTTCAAGGTTTTATAGCCACTCAAGAATATCGGTGTTGAGGGCACTGCTCTAACTTGGTTCAAATCCTTCCTTGACCATCGCTCCTTTCAGGTCTGGGAGAATGACATCTGCTCTCCCGTAACCCCTCTCCAATGTGGTGTGCCTCAGGGCTCATCTTTAAGCCCGACATTATTTAACGTCTATATGTCCCCACTGGAGGAGGTCGTGACACCGTTCGGAGTGAAAATCATCAGCTATGCTGATGACACTCAATTAGTGGTGTCTCTATCGCACCCAAACCAACAACCTGCGGATCTCTACAACTGCCTTGCAGAAATTCAAGGATGGATGAATAACTCATCTCTGAAACTTAATGGTTCAAAGACTGATATTCTCCTCCTTGGGCAGAAGGGGCCTTTCCTCTCTCAGACCATCTGGCCTCCCTGCTTAGGTGATCCTCCAGCCCCCAAGTCTGAGATCAAGAGCCTGGGAATCTGGCTTGAAAAAGACTTGTCTTTTAAGACTCAAGCCAAAAAAAACGCTGGGACATGTTTCGGGCTCCTTAAATCCACCAGGAAGATTTTGCCCTTACTTCCCCCTGTCTCCCAGAAACTGTTAATCCAAGGCCTCATTTTATCTAGGCTGGATTACAGCAATACCATCTTTCTTGGCGCTCCCGAGGTTACCCTTAATAAACTACAGATGATCCAGAACGCAGCAGCCCGTATCCTCACCAATACCCCGGCTAGATCCTCGGCCAAACCAGCCCTGAAACTTCTCCACTGGCTCCCAGTGAGAGAGCGTATTAAGTTTAAAGCTCTCTGCCTGGCACACAAACTCTTACAGGACAAAGGCCCCCCTATCCTAAAGAAATTCATCAGGCCTTATAAAGCTTCAAGATCCCTTCGGTCCGACCATGAACACCTCATCACTATCCCTAGAGTGAAGAGGGTCCGTACTGGTGGACGGCGCTTCTCTGTCAACACAGCATGCCTCTGGAACTCCCTCCCCCGTGACTTTAGGACAGAACCAGATTATCTCAGATTCAGGAAGCTGCTAAAAACTCACCTGTTTCCCTGATTTTCTCTCCATCTTTTCCCGCTTGTGCCTGCTTCCTTTGGTCTATCCGGATCTTAGCGCTGGGATACTTACGGGTGACTACGCGCTTTATAAAACCTACCTAATAATAATAATAATAATAATATATCCTGCAGCCATCGTCTTGTACTATATTTTTTTGTAGTAAGAGTCATTCAGGAATCTCCAGGCCCACCCCCAGGCCTGATTACCCATTACTAATTCTATGGGTGTGGGGATATGGCTTGGTAAGTCATCTAATAGTTTGTCTGAAAAAAGGGTGTGATTGTGTAAAAGAGTAGTTGCCCAATAATAGAGTTTGATGTTTGGGAGTGCCAAACCACCCCTTTCCATGTTTGGGAGTGCCAAACCACCCCTTTCCCTAGGGAGAGAGAGAAACTTGTATGCTCTTGTGGGTTTCCCATAGGACCAAATAAACCGGGAAAACGTATCTTCAATCATTTTAATACATTTGGAATTAAATTCTAATGGGTTTGCTCTTATAAAATATAAGATTTTGGGGGAAAAAGCATTTTAATTATATTACATCTTCCGATTATTGAAAGGTGTAGACTGTGTAGTCGCCTCAATTCTGATTTTATTTTGTCAATCATGGGGTCGATATTTGCCTCGACTAGCTTTTCGATATTGGCGGTTATGTCTACCCCCAAGTAAGTGGCATTTCCTACCTGTCTCACGTCGTCACCCATGTTAACATTTTTACAAATAATCTGAGTTTTGGTTCGATTTAGAGAATATCCAGCAGGTAGACCGAATCTCATCGCTTCTCGCTCTACCTCTGCCATAGCTTCAATCGGGTTGGATGTTACGAACGCGATATCATCAGCGTAGGCCAATACCTTTGTTTCCCCACCCAGACTGATTATCGGTTTAATCCTCTGATTATGTTCCAGCATGCGTAAGAAGGGGTCGATGGAAATGGCGAATAGGAGAGGTGAGCTAGGGCATCCCTGACGTGTACCTCGTTTTATCCTAAAGGAATTGGTAAGTATACCATTTATAAATAGTTTCGCAGTTGGTTGCAAGTACAGCATCTTAAGTGCCTGTATGAAATATTAATTTAAAATATACACACCCAGACTGCAATGGCAGGCATGAGATGTGTTTAAAAGACTACTTATGTGTGTGGTACAATCGGTGCTGCAGGCTGTGAGAAAGTGTCCTCTTTCTTCACGGTTGCCCCCACCTTTTGCTGAACTGCTGATGTGCTTTGGCTGAGTGTGCCCTGGGCTCCTGCCAATCAGGTACCCAGGGCCTATGTTCTTTCCCTAAAACTGCATTGAAAACAAAACCCAATTGGCATCTCTGGCCACAGGTCAGCCCCTGGTAAATGGTACCACAGGTACCCAGGGCACTGTGACCAGGGAAGACGTCTAAGGGCAGCAGCACTTATTGTGCCACCCTTAGAGGCCCTGTACCATTACAATCACACACTGCCTTTGCAGACTGCGTGTTTTGGTGCAGAACAAAGTGAAGAGTCGACATGGCACACATATCTGTATGCCATGCCTACAACCCACTGTCCTGGCAAAGATCAGTCACCCCTCTAGCTGGGTGCACTATACCAGTGGTGATGGTACAGGTGCATGAGCCTTGTACCCCTACAGAGTCTAAGTCCATTCTTAGACATTGTACGTGCAGTGGTGCCATTAAGAGTATAGGGTGCTGGGAGTCTGTCATCAGGAACTCCACAGTACCATAATGGCTGCACTGAAAACTGAGAAGTTTGGTATCAAACTTCTCAGCACATTAAACCCACACGGATGCCAGTGTGGGATTTAATGAAAAATGCACACAGAGGGCATCTTAGATATTCCCCCTGAAAAACGACCTACCACTAGTGTTCACACAAAAGGAAGGTGCACTTGATAGAAGTCAAGCAGGCGACAATTTTAAGATCCAGAAAAGCTAATTTGATGCTGTTTCAAGTTACCATGCTGCTCGACTGCTGTATTAAGATACTGTGAAATTTTTACCTGTTCATTTCAATTGTGTGGCCGTACGTGGTGACCTGTTGCCTCTTACTTTGAGATATCCACAGCGGTACACCTAACATTTACGACTATATATGAATTTACGACACGGCATGGGACAATTACTGTAATCCATCCAAGATATTTTTACGTGTTGAAGGTGGGACCTGAATAAGACGCGGGACATACCACTCTTTTAGTGTTCATTTCAATTGTATGGCCGTACGTGGTGAACTGTTGCCTCTTACTTTGAGATATCCACAGCGGTACACCTAACATTTACTAGTATATATGAATTTACGACACAGCATGGGACAATTACTGTAATCCATCCAAGATATCCTTGACAGGACCCCCTCATATTCGGGTGTCCTTGAACCAAGTTTTCACTTTCATCCTTTCGGCAATCATTATTGGATTTTTGCATTGACCGCATAAAGAACTGTTTTAAATAGTAACTGAAGCGCTGTTCAAATCATTTGGGATCCTTCTGGAAATTTACTATCTGATGCAGGATTATGAGAATCGGACTTGTGTTCACAATTGCCTATATGTGAATGACCGTGAAATAATTCAGCCCTCAGGTTACTTTACCGATAATTACAGAAGCCCTGACGAAGTTCCCGTGGCACTGGGGAACCAAAAGCATTGGCTGTGTGCCGCTGTTTTAAATAAGACTAAAATAAAGAGAAGAATCTCTGGATCTTAAACTTGTAGCCTGCTTGACTTCTATCAAGTGCACCTTCCTTTTGTGTGAACTCTTGTCTTAAATGGGCATCTGTCAACAGGGGATGCTGGAAGTTGCTGCACTTACCCTTTAACTATTGAAACTAAAGAATTGAAGTGCTTGACCCTGGTCAGCTGTTGTGGTGGTTTCTGTTCTTTGTTGACCTACCACTAGTGTCCAGGCTGAGTGGCTGGATTCCTGGGTCGAGAGCCTGCTGGTCTCGGGGCCTGAAACAATGCACATCCTGGGACGAGGTGCCAAGCCTCCTCCCTCAGGATGGGCAGGGTCAATGAAGGGGAAGCTTCAAAGGCTTGCCGCCTTTGTGAGCTTCCCCAGGCCACTTGCTGCTTTCAGTTACTGGTCCCCACTGGTTCTGACCCCCACTTTGTGTGGGAGAACCAGCAGGAAAAACAAGTGAGGAAGAGAGGTGTGCCCACCTCTGCCAATTCCACCCCTCAGGTGGTGGAGACGAGGTGAAGCACAACTCTCAGTCCCCGCCATCTTGCACATGGGGGAACCAGCCAACCAGGGAAAGGCGTATGCCCCCTCCCACTAGAGGGTAGCATATAATGGGGTGTACCCACCCCAGGGAAGGGATCCATTGGTCCCAACCTTTTAACCTACCTGCAACACCCCTAAATTTAATATTTAGGGGCACCCCTGAACCTTGCTTCCTCAGACAAGAAACCAGAAGAAAAGAAGAAGAAGGAGGCCCTCTGACTTGGCCCCACCTCAAACCTGCTCCAGAAAAATCCTGGTAAGTCCTGCAGCCAGCAACCTTGAGAAACCCGGAGGACCTGCCTTCCTTCCATCCTAAGACTATGTCTCCTGTGAACACCGGATTTGTTCAAAAACAGGCTCCAGCTCCACAAGGATCCGCAGGTCTGCCCCACTCTGCTCCCGACGCCCACGTCTTGAGTTTGAGTGTCCCAACACCAAGAGGAGGTCTCCCTGGTGATTCTGACCGGAAATCCGGTGATCCCTTACCTGCCTCAAGCCTCCAGCTGAAGCCTGCAACCTCAAACCGGAAGGTCCCCCCAACCGCGACCAGGAGCTGATAAGAAGATTCGACCAGAAAAAGCACCCCTGCACCCGACGTCCCACGGCCTTGGGTGGCCCAACCGACGGTGCCTAACCAACCCCCAATATCCCAACTTACCTCTCCAATTGGTGGTCACACCCAGAAGACCTTCCTCCCCGAGCCTGCAGTGGGTTTGCAAACCGAAGACTCCCCATTGAAAGCTACAGGGCACCCGACGCAAAGACAGCACTCTGTACCAGGCCGCCACAGTGCCGCTGAGGGTGCATCTTTTGTGCTGTCCTAAACCCCCATTTGCCCTGAGCTTAAGTCCAGGAACTTGGCTCCCACAACCCAGTGGCCTGCTCATCATCAGCCACCAACCGGAGGCTCTCTATCCCCCATTGGATAACATTGGGCCGCAGCACTCTGCACCCGGCTGCCCTAGTGCTGCTGAGGGTGTAACAAGAGTGCATCCTTGACCCTGGCGGACCCCTGAGTCAAACCCCAAAACAGAAACTCCCACAAAAAAGTACTTACCTTTGAACCGATAACACTATTTTCCTCCATAGTATAACATTGACTGTTTTTCTATGAAAGGTTTCTAAGTGTGGAGTTGGAAAATCTAAGAAATCCTTTGAAACTGTAACTAAATGACTAAAACACTTTTACTTACCTGTTTACAGGAAATGTCCCAGTGCAGTATCCAGGTATACTGCATTGTGTAAGAAAAGTAATCTGAAAAGTAACATACATGATATTCTACTGAAAAGTCAATACAAACTATATCCACAGTATTCCACATTATTGCATTACCAGTAATTCAAACTGTAACCACTACAACGTACAATTACAACTGCATTTCCAAACTGTATATTTACTGCAAACTATTTATCACTTACCTGTGCAGACTTGTTTGGTTCTAGGAAATAAACTAACTAAAAGAATATTTTTATACAAAAACGATTGGTTTGAAGTTCAGGCTTTGAGTGTGTGAAATCATTTGCTCACTGAGTGTGTACAGCAAATGCTTAACACTGCTCGACCACACTACCACAAATAGAGAGTGAGGTGCTATCTACTTTACCTCTGCCTACCTTTTGGGTTCCACTGGACTCTGTGTACACTATACCTCAATTTGGCATTTAATTTAAGGGCCCTGGGTGCATGTTGGACCACTTTCCTAGGGACTTACAAATATATTTAATGGGCCAATTGGGTGTAGCCAATTTTACCATGTTTAAAGGAGATATCACAAGCTCTTTGACACTAGTTAGCAGTGGTAAGTTGTGCAGGGTCCTAAAGGCCAACAAAAACGGATTCAGAAACAGGAGGGTGAAGGCAAGAAGTTTGAGAATGATCTTGCAGAAAGGTCCAAGTCCAACACCAGGTAAATAAACAGCTTCCTTCCCTGTGTGTATTCCTAATGTTTCTATGGGTAGCTTTCCGCCCACTGGATTTGGAGGAAGCCTCTCTAATGATAGCCTGTGGAACAAAAAGTTTCCCCCTCACAGGTCTCTCCATTCACCAAACTATGAAACAGCAGGCTTCAACTCAATCCCTTTCATGTAAATGAAGCTCATGTAACCCCCTCCCCCCAGGTGTCCTTTCTGAGCTGAAAGGGATCATATGCCCCACACTGAGCCCATCCTTCTCTGGGAGCAATGTTAACACCTCATTACATTCAAGCAGTAGCTAGGCAGGCAATGGCAACCTAATGTAAAGTAGTCTCCAGGATCTTCAGACAGGGAAACAGTAAGTTTCTAAAAATTACTTTCCTGGAAATTTATTTTAAGGTCACCAATGAATTGGATTTTTAATAAATAGGAAAACTTGAATGAATATTCTAGAATATTCCTAATCCCAGCCACTGACTCCAGTTGGTAAACATCCGCCGTGGCGGTTAAGATGGCAGCTGACTGGATAGACTGGGCCCTCTTGTTGCGCCTTGGCTCATAACATTCAGGGCCAGCATGGTAGTATCAACAGGAGTAGCCGCAGGTGTTGCTAGTGTAGTGTGGGCAGATCGAACGATCAGCATCTCCTCACATGTACTAATTTGTCATTAATTCCCCCAGCCCCAGTGGTTAGGTAGGAGAGAATTGATGATTTACAGAGGCCATTTGGGGTGGAATCCATTTGAGTTTAACCTGGTTGTGAGTTCCGTATATCTGTAGAGATACTTTTCCATTTGCCCATCCTGAAGCAGTAATATGAAAAAACAAAGTCCAGGGAAAACGGCTAAGATCGAGACCCCCCCACACACAGCTCTTCCTTACTCTCTGCAAGTGAGTGCTGTTTAAACCATATGTGCATTAGAAGCTAGAAAAGCTGAGCGGGAAGACCACTTGACAAGCCCCCTCTCTTCGGCGGGTGATGATAATTCAATGCGCTCAAAACCAACTATTATAGAGGGGACCACTCCTCCTTATGGGTCAAATATAGGTCATATCACTTGCCCCCTTCAACAGGCAACCCACAAGACTATAACGTGGTGCTAAACAGTAGATCAGACAAATAGTTTAGAAGGTCTTACCAGGAGAAAAATACTGTGTTCAGCCGAAAAGGCAAAAGGGGGTAGCACAACCTCTTCCGGCCGCTGACGGGTGCAGGATGAGCGTTCCCTTGGTCCGGACTTCACCCAGGTGCTGCTCATGCACGCCCGATGCAGGACTGCTGAGCCACTTTGTTGCATATTGCCGGAAGCCCAGCACCCTTCCTACAGCGTCTCAACAATAGGGCATTCTGGTACTGGGGGTGCTGGGCTCTGGAGTCCACTAAGGTCACTGGTGGCCATTGGGGCAAAAAAAAAAACCTTGTAGGCAAACGTGATGTCCCCCCTCAAATTCAGTGAATTTCACACACCCCTAGTTACAATGTGAACTTATTAGCTACATCTTATCATTTAAAAGCAGAGTTTATTTCACTCCACCTCCCAACAAATGAAAACTACAGAATTCTCTAAATAGCTATCCCTGCTGAGTACCCACTAGTAAGTGCTTCCTGGGGCACAAGAAATCTGCCTTCCTGTTTCCTGAAGGATGACAGTCAAAGGAACTGCCACTCCCAAAGGGTTTCTTCCCTCCAGGGTTCCTGCCCTACTGTTTTCCTGAGTAGCTTGAGGCTCTTTCCCCTGTCCAAAGTGTTGGGCCCTTTGAGATTCTCACTTTTTATCCTTCTGTTGGTGGGCCATTTCTCCCCAGCATCCAGGGCTACATCTGCATTTTCTCCTTCAGAATGAGGGCTTCCCACTCCTCTTCCAGGGCCACGACCTAGGGAACCTCTGCCTTTTTATCCTCAGATTCCAGGGCCGCTCATCTTTCCTGATGTGCAAGGATTGTTAATTTCAATTTAAGGTCCTCTCAGACTGCCTATCCACCCACTCCAGCTTGCATTCCTGCAGACTTGATGGGGTCAGGACTCGATATGACGCACTGCTGTTTGCCCTAGACACCACAATTGATGGTGGTCCTGGGAGGTCATTATTTTCCTGAGCTGGAGTGATAGCCTCACACTACTCTGAGGTGACCTGTGGTTGGTGGGCCTCTCTTAAGCCCTGATGATTTTCTCATACCCCCCCTTCTCTGAATTCAAACTGACCTTGATGTTCCCCTCCTCGCACAGGGCCTTCATCTCAGGCATAGTAAGGGTAGATAGAACATCTTGATTTTCCTCCCTGTTCCCCAAACAATTAATGTGCAAGAATTTAGTGCAAGAATGAATTTAGGAACAAATATATAATGACCCACATAAGAACAAAAGTCAATTAAAAATCTAAAAAGTCAAATGTTGCTGTTGATTTGAAAAGAGATGTTTAATTTCAACTTAAATCACTGAATAGGACTGCCAAACACAACCCCTGTAACACACTGCTGAACTCAATGTAAGAGGGTTGATTAATATTAAGGGTGGGCTAAATTGGTTTCATTACGCAGATTTCCACAAAATTACATTACAATTCCACGGGATTCTGCAGAATTCCGTGAAGTGGCAGAGTGGGCACTGCAATGTGCAATGCATACCCCTTGGTGTCCTTACATAAGTATCTAAGGGCACCAAAGAGTATCCACTCCAGTGCATCACTCTTGGTACCCTTTCATACTTATGTAAGGGCAACACGAGGTATGCACTGCTCTACACTGCACTGTACTGAGGGGTATGCACTGCAGTGCAGTGCATACTCCTCAGTGACCTCACATAAGTATGTAAGGGCACAGAGGGATATCCTCTCCAGTGCATACTCCTTGGTGCTCTTACATACCATGTAATGGCACCAAGGGGTACGTACTGCAGTGCATACCATTCAGCGCTCACATAAGTATGTGAGGGCATCGAGGAGTATGCCCTGCTGTGCAGTGGTTTAAGTAGGGCTGGAAGAAGGAACAATTCCTCTATGTTTAAAAACCACTGCAGATTAAACTTTATCTGCAGTGGTTTTTAAACACATAGGGACTGCTACCTCTGTTAAATAAAATACATCACGGCACATTAATTATGCCGGCGGAGTGGCAGAATTTAATCACTAATACCTATTCTGCTGACGCAATTAAAATTCCGCCAACCCCTAATTAATGTTTGGGGTGAGAACTCACCCTTCTCAAGGAATAATAACACTTACTTGTCAGAGTGAACCAAACAGTAACTAAATTACCCTGCGCTCAAATCTCTCATAGCTATTGCAGGAAAAGCAGTACCAAAACAGTAATAACATCAAAACATGAAACAATAAAAATCCCAACCAGAATTAGAACAATTGAATACATTTTAATAAAAGAATAACATAAACATGACAAATATTTAATACGTGGAATAAGAGAAAAGGAAAATCACCCTAAAAAGCATTGAGTGTCAATGAAGGATGCTATGAATCATTGTGCAGTGTGTAATCTACATTATGCTGCACACTTCAATCATATGAAATGTGTGTTTCATTGATTACTAATTACTAAAGTCCTTCTAAGT
Source organism: Triturus cristatus (assembly GCF_964204655.1). Classification (NCBI taxonomy): domain Eukaryota; kingdom Metazoa; phylum Chordata; class Amphibia; order Caudata; family Salamandridae; genus Triturus; species Triturus cristatus. The sequence goes on from NC_140581.1 coordinate 135,044,648, forward strand.
AGACCTTGAGTGAAGGATCAAAACGATTTCCCCTAAAAATATTCAAGTACTGTCCTCTCCTTAATACCATTTCCCTGCTGTTCTCCCAAGTTTGTGCCTAATGCAGTTAACTTTGACAGTTCATGCTGAGATAGTGAATGAACTTGAGGTCTCGTGAAAATGCACGGATCTTGAAAATGTCGTGTGACTTGGCAGCCATCTTAGCCAGCGCATTTTATAAATACCACACCCCAGCCAAGCATCCTTTGATTAGCTTCGTTGATCTACAGTGCAGTGCTCTGTGCTCCATTCTTGTCCTTCATCTCTACCCTTCCCATAGAAGCAGTTCTGAGACTCCTGAGGCACATATATGTAATGAAGTTACTAGGTGCATCTTGCCTCCCGTTACAAGATTCTGACTCACCATCTGGATCCATCAACCCCAATGCAAATGTTTACCTGTATTCCAGGCCTTCTACAGGGCCAACAAGATTCTTCCCTAGTCCAGCTGGAAAACTTTCAACATAAATAGTCATTATCAACTGTTGGCAGTGTTTGAAAAGGGAAAGGGGGTTGGGGTGAGAGAGGGTTAAAGATAGGATACTTCTCAGCAGTTTGTGATCCCACTTCTTCTCCTCAAACCTTCAGGTGGTCTTCCTTTAAACTGCCAGCAAACATTTAGCTTACTTTTAGATGTGTTCACCTTTTTCTTACCTTCAGTTTTTCTCTCAGTTATTGTGTGGAAATCACAGTTACATTAGCATCATCTCAGTATTAGACCATCAGGTAGTCAAAAACCCAAATAGTGAACATACTTCACCAATTGACAATAAGATTATGCCCCATATTTACATAAAGCATTTCGACTCCCCTTTGGGAGGCAGTAAGCCCACTAGGCACCAGGTATTATGTTGATTTTGAATATCTGGGGGTGTTAGGACTGTCTTTCTACCCCCCTGGGAGGCGGATTGGGGTTATTAACCCTGGTCTGTCCCCCTAGGGGAAGGAAGCCCACTAGACACCAGGGATCTTTTCCCCCACTTTTTCCCACTTAAATGGGGACTGATGTCTTTCTGCCTCCCTTTGGGGGGAAGGTGATGCAATAGCCCCCATCTGCTCCCCCGGGGGCAGAAAGCCCACTAGGCACCTGGGACTATTTTTTTCTTTGTGTACGGATGGGGGCTGCCCTGAATGGACATGTTGATGCCCCCTTCTTAAAAACAATGGCCAAAGTATTTATACCCCCCTTGGGGGGGGAGATGTTAGTTGTTACACCCAATCCGTCCCCTCCTTTGAAAGGGGGCAGAAAGCCCACTACGCACCAGGGATATGATTCTGTGCATGCCAGGGAGAAGCCCCATAGGCAACGGTCACTCCCCTTTTATTTTGGCACATATTTTGGCTGTTTCAGTGATATATGTTTAGGCTCATCTGACCCCCAAAACCACCAGAAACCAGGGAAAGTTTGTGTGTGTGTGAACTGGAGTTTGGCTAACAGTCTGGGTGTACTGGCCTTTGGCTTGCATTTTGCTGCTCGTGTGTGGGCTTGCACTTGGCTGATGGTGTGTGTGGACTTGCGCTTGATGACGGTGTGACGATTGGCGCTTGCCTGGTGGTGTGCGTGGAGTGGCACTTGGCTGGCATTGTGCGATGACAGTGATGTGCATAGACTGACTCTTGGCTGGCGGTGTGCCTGGTCTGTCGGTTGGCTGGCAGTGTGGCTTGCATGGATCCCCTACTGTTTTCTTACCCAGAATTTACCTAAAAAGTCATATTTTCCTCACATTTCTGTGATCACGGTGCCGGAACACATTTCCTACCACCCAGTGTTCCCCTCAGTCTCCTGATAAAAATGATACTTTACTTGTGTGGGTGCCCAAAGATGCATTAGCTCAAAAATGTATTAAAAACTGCCTTTTTAGATCCACTTAGTTTCCTCCTCAATCTCTACATGTTTTTGGCCCTTACCTGTCACAAGCACTTGGTCCACCCATACAAGTGATGTATCATTTTTATTGGGAGACTGTGAAGAATGTTGAGTGGTAGGAAATTTGTGCCTGGGCGGTGATCCCAAAACTTTCCCGCACAGAAATTTGCAGAATATTTGACTTTTTAGCTAAATTTGAGGATTGCGGCAGATTCTGGGTAAGCGCTGGGATGCCAAGTAGCCAAGCGCTTAAGAAATGCTGATTCATTTATTCATTCATTCATTCAAAATGTTGGGAGATCCAAGCAAGGTACACCACCCTGGACTCCCCTGGGTGTCTAGTTTTCAGAAATGTCTGGGTTTGGTCGGTTTCTCTAGATGTCTACAAGCCTGGGACCAAAAACACATTTGTGATTCCTGCATTTATAGTGGGAAATTACAGTTTTTGGTGAGTTGGAAGGGTTACCCCATCAGTAATCAATCATGGGGACCAGCTACTGATGTCCATGTCCCTAGGTTGGTATGCAGATTTCTCCACTTGTATCCTCATAAACCTGGAGCCTCAGGAATGGAATGGAATGGAATGGAAAGGCATTTATAGAGAGCACGGCTACTCGGGAGCATCCCAGTGCTAATAGCGTTGCAGTTCCAACTATATACAGTTTTAGAGGAATAGATATGTTTTAAGTTGCTTTCTAAAAGTCAGATAGTTAGGTTCCAGGTGGATATTAGTGGGTATGTGGTTCCATAGTTTAGCGGCATTGAAAGAGAAGCGACGTCCTCCGCATCGAGTTCTTTTCATTTTTGGAATTACCGCCAGTAGTTTATTATCTGACCTGAGAGATCTCTTGGGATGATAGGGTTGAATGATGCTTCTGATAATATGGGGGCCTTTGCCTGAAAGAGCTTTGTGCATAATACATAGAGCTTTGAATGGACTCTTTCTTGGATGGGTAGCCAGTGTAGTGATGAAAGTGCAGGTTTAGCTGAAAGGCGTTTGGGGGTGTTCAGAAGCATGCGTGCAGCACAGTTTTGAACTATTGTAGTTTCTTTATAGTTTTGGCTGGGGTTCCCAGATATAAGGCGTTAGCATAGTCCAAGCGTGACAAAATCAAAGCTTGGACCAATATATTTTTAGCTGAAAAAGGGAGCACGGGTAGGATCTTCCTTATCATTCTTAAGATTCCAAAGCAACAAGCTGCCACCTTGCCTGCTTGTTCTTTAAGATCTAACTTAGAGTCAAGCCATACGCCTAGACTCTTAATATGGTCCTTTGGGGCAGGAGGGGTCCCCAAGCAACTAGGCCAGAAGCATCCTATAGTCAGTGAAGTGAAGTTGCCCAGGAGCATGAGCTCAGTCTTAGCTCCGTTTAACTTCAAGTTAGAGTCATCCATCCAGCTTGACACCGTTTTTCAGGCATAAGGCCAATTCTGATCCTGTATTCTCTTTTTGATTAAGCGCAACCACCAGCTGGGTATCGTCAGCGTAGGTGATAATCTGAATGTCAAAACGTGTGACTATATCTGCTAGCGAGCTCGTGTAGATATTGAATAGAGTGGGGCTAAGGGACGAACCCTGATGAACCCCACATCTAAGTGGTATTCGCTGGGAGATAGTTTCTTCTTCAAAGACGGCAAAGGATCTGTCCTCTAGGCAGGATTGCATCCATTTTAATGCTGTTTCTGCCACTCCGATCCTTCTCAATCTTTGAACCAACAATTGGTGGTTCACCGTGTCGAAGGCTGCGCTGAGATCTAACAGAATGAGTGCAGTGCAGCCCCCTCCGTCTAAGATTTTCCTAAGTACCGTGTTGTGGTCTAAATCCATTCTGTGAGAGATGCAGACGAGAATTGTGGAGACGAGGAGGGAGGCATACTGTTAGACACACTCGAGGGATGTGCCCGTATCAAAGAATCAGGCACTCCCTAACAGCGCATCCCATCAGCAGGATCAGATGTGCTTTTCAAACATGTACGCATTCCTCATTACCTCCTATGGTCAGGGTTGCCTTTGGGTTCTCCTTCTAGGCAGCCATTTGGGGGCAACAGGGTTAGGTTCCTGGGAGCACTAAGGAAGTGATTTTTTATATAGACCAATCCATCATGGCCATCTTATTATTGATTCTTTTGTAGTTTTCCGAACCTAAGATGGAGGGAATTACTTCCTGGATTCCTGCATCCCTTCCAGGTCATTTGTCCCAATATATCAACATGAAATGTCCTTTGGTGCATTACAATACTCCCAGATGGTCCTGTTCTGGTTTTTCTTGGCCTGTCTTCTGTGTCCACTGTGTTCTTCTGTTAGGGTAGATATTTCCAGAGATTGTTCTGCTTCATGTTTTTTCCTACTGGGGGTTTCCTTAGAGGAAACATTCCTGTAGTCGCTGATGAAGGACAGCTGCCTCAAACTCAACTCCAACAAAGCCGAAGACCTTATCCTGTGCACCACTCCCTCCATCTGGGATGTCTCCTGGTGGCCCGCAGTGCTAGGAACCTCCCCACTTCCACCGACCACGCATGGAACCTCTGCATCATCCTCGAAACCTCGCTCTCGACTACGGCAACACACTCTCACCGATGTCATACAAAAACTCCAAAAGAGATGGTTGAGCATCCAGAACTCCTTCACCAGACTCATCCTGGACATCCCCCGCCGCAGCCGCATCTCCAGTCACCTGAGAAATCGTCACTGCTTCCTGATCAACAAAAGAATCACCTTCAAGCTTCTCACATACTCCTACAAAGCCCTTCACAACACCGGGCTGCATGCATCAACCACCGTCTCTCTTTCTACACACCCACCAGACATCTTCCCTCACCCAACAGGCCCTGGCCACTATCCCACGGGTCCAGCAAGACCTCGGCCGCAGGAAGATCCTTCTCCTACCTTGCTGTGAAGACCTGGCACTCGCTATCTCTACAACTCAGGAAATCACCTTCAATGCCTCAATTCAGGAAGGACCTCAAGACCTGGCTCTTCAACTGAACTGCTACTCCCCCCGTCCCCCCAGCACCTTGAGACCCTAACAGGTGATTAGCCAAGCACTATAAGAACCCTCATTGATAGAGCTTTGTGTTTCCATGACTGGCTGGCAAGGTGACTCCAGAAGCAATCGTTCCAGCTTCATATCCCAAACTCCCAAAGCTAGACTTCAACCCTGTGTCTAGCTCTTGAGAGTTAAATATGCTTGTGAAGTGCGTAAACAACATCATTTGCTTTTCATGTGTCATTGATTAAATATGAATAAAGACCTTGCATGTATGCCTTGGGTGAAGGATCAAAATGTTCTCCTTTTAAGATAGTTCAGCACTGCACTTCCCTTAATAATATTCTGGCACTGCCCTCCCTGGTGTCTTTCTAGTGGCATTAAACTTGCCAATGCTTGTTGGGAATAGTGAACAGCCACAAAAGCTCAAAATACCACACTTCATCCAAAAGTCTGTTGCCAGGCTTGGTCGATCTGCAAATGCGGTGCTTCACGCTCCATTCTTGTCCCTCATCTGGGCACTTCCAAAAGTAGCAAGTCTGCAATCCTGAGGAACTTGCCTACAATAAAGACACTGGACGCATCTTGCCTCCTGGTATGAGATTCTCACCCACGATCCTGATCCAGTGACCCAAATGGAAATCCTGTAAAGAAAAAAGACAGATTTAGAAATATTTTAGTGCCTGCTACAGAAGAAAAGGCAAGAAAAGGTTGGTGGACAAACCCAATAAACGAGCATGCTTTATTTAGTAAGACTAACTCCAGCGTATTTTGTGGTTTGAGATGATTCCGAAGACAATTGGGGTTTTGTGTTTTAACCCGTACTGAAAACAGGTTGATGAAGGAGTGAATGATCAAAGTTTATGAAAGAGGTTTCCTCAACAATTTATAATTTTATAGAAGAGAAACAAGTCTAAGAGATTGGATACTCTGAGTACGTATATATGGTGCATACTCATATTGTGAATAAGTCAGCCATGTCTGCTATTAGGGAATATGATTATGTGATGATGTTTCCGTACTAAGGTGATACTAATGCCAATGTGATTTGTATGCAGTAACTGTGAGAAAAACTGAAGACACGAAAGAGTGAAGGCATCTACACACTAATGCAAAGACTTGCAGGTACTTTAGAGGAAGACAATCTGGAGATCTGAGAAGCTGAAGTGGAATCAAAAAGGTTTAAGAAGTATCATCTCTCTCTCACTTGTAAAAGCCTCCTTTGCCTTCTGAGACATCTACCAACACTCGATAATACCTATATGTGTTTAGAGTTGTTCTGGGGATCTTGGGGTGGAATTCATCACCCCTGCAGTATGACTGGGATTCAGATGAGATAACGAGTACAACAATGGAAGCAGTAGATCTAGGTGCAATTTCAGGCCTACCACGATCGAGCATAGGTTGGATATAACAAGAGGGTTTGTCCAGGTGAAAATGTTACCTTTAGACTTCTTTTTCAGGCCTGGAGCTGTATACTATGAAAGTGAATCAAATGTTGGAACCTTTGCTGTGAGGTCTTGGAAGCCCCACCTTTTTGGGGTTTCTGGAGAAGCTCCTTTCTGTCATTTTGAAGTCTTCAAGAACCTCAGAGACGGCACTTAGGGGCCACAACTCACTCTAGCAGTAGCCACCAGCAGGGTCCATTAGTGGTCCAGTTGGTACTGGTCACTTAACAAAAAGCCCTCTTACTGACTGCAGGAGTCCACATATTTGTCCTGGGTACAAGAAAGAGCAGGTTTAATCTTTCAGGGATCCTCTCAGGTTATAGCATGGAGGGTCCAATTCTCTTCTTACCTCCTGTAAGTCCAGTAAGGATTCTGAGGAGGGCTCATTTTAAACCACATTTAAAGTTTACACTAGCCAGTGGGTCTGGGTGGTTCCTGGTTCCTCCCTAACTAATTGGATAAAGATTTTAAGGAGTAACCCTAAACCACTTTTTCAGCAGATTCTGTAAGCCCTATCCCAAACAATCCCACATTGTACCCACAGTGTACCTTACTCCTAAAATAAATTGGGCCTTGTGTTGACCCATAAATGAGGATAGGGAAATGAGCAGATGTTAAGAAGATAACATTCAAGCAGGTAAGTGGTTTTTGACAAAGTTTATTCCAAAGAGTAACATAGCACCCACGACCCATCCTGCTCTGGGTGTCTATGCTCTACCAACTGATGGAACAGCCGCCGCCATGAGAACAAACCGGCCCATGAGGGGCAATCAAACAAAAACAACATAGAGCACAGAGTGTGAAAAAGTCACGAACAGCGCCACCAAGCAGTCATGAAGCTCGTATACGCCAAAACAAATACAGTATAGTTTGAATAGCTTAAAGACAGCGAGTAATAGAAGCACACAGAACAGTACACCATCTTGCCCCTTAAAAAAAAATATATATATAGAATATAGATAAAAATCCTTGCAATGAGAAGAAAGAGATACAATTTGAGAAGGTCTGTTGGAGGATAAAAGTACCATAGCAGAAGGCAATTGAGATGAGATGTTTTCAGAAAATGGCACATCATTTTCTGAATTTCAGGAAGATGTAGAATGTATGGTGACAGAAGGTACCTGAGAGTCTGACCACCGAGAAGCATCATGAGAGGTCTGATGACTAACCTCATTATCAGTACACTTCTTGAGTGCCAAAATATTCTTTGCCTGATTGGGGGGTATTTTAATTAATCTCCTCCTGCTCCACCAACCTTTACCCAAAATTAAAGCAGCACCCTTAGATAGTTTGACAATTTGGGTGGGAATCATGAGCTGTGATTCCCCTTTCGAAACCCTGGTGGCATTCTTGAATAAAACCCGAACATTAATGTTGATATCAATGTTGATATCAACATCCTTCACATGAATTTTCTTTGCAAAGGAGTCTGAATGGTGATATGCTTGTGGTACTATGTAGTGTAATGTGATGAGACCAGACTTTCTTTTTAAGAAAACCTTCCATCTAAATATTCATCACAAGTGCTGTTTGAATACCCTCCTTCAGAAATCTTTTCACACGTTCCACAAAGCCATTTGATGTAGATAATTAGAAGCAACCTGAAGGTGCTTAGAGTGAAAAGAATTGATGGAAGCTTTCATTTATGTAGATATTAAATGAGTGCTGTTATCCCTGATAATTTCTCTTGGTGCCCATTTTATCTCAAAAATATTGTTCAAGAACTGGATAGTACCATCAGTGTTGGGAATTGTTGTGAAATAAAAATATAAACATTTAGGAAAATAGTAAATATGGACTAATATATACTTCCTGTTACTTAAAAGAAGTTCAAAAAGGCCTGCAAAATCAAGAGCCACCTTTTGCCAAGCCTCCTCAGATAACAGGACCATCTGAAGGAGAGTTTCATGTGTGCTCTAATGTCTTTAACCCTCAGGAGTTCAGCAACTTGAATGGCCTTGACCAATGAGAATTTTGGGGTGCCACATCTTACACTGATGGAATGTCCCAAATTGTCGACTCTGCTCAGAACTTGCACTTATCACAGCGAAGGGTAACACTAAATTCTTCAGCGTAAGTACCTTCTCAAGGAAAACATTGTGTGTTGGACTGTGTTGGCAAAAATCAAAACATCATCCTTACATGCTTGAGTGCCTGCAATGCCTGAAAGAATGGTGTCCATCAATTTCTTAAATACACTTACTGCAGATGCCAAATGGAAGTCTGCAGTACTTATGTGCACCAAAAGGAGTTATGAAAGGAGTCAAGTCCAGGGAATCATTATCCAAGGCACCTGGTGATAAGCTGACCTGAGGTCAATAAACGTGATAAATTTAGCAAATAACTCATACATCTTGGGTAGAGGATAGCAGTCAATTAAAATATTCTTATTAAGGGTACACAGAGTAGTAGAAGCGAATTGCTCACATTTTTTGTGGAAATTAGCAATGGGACTAACCCCCTCAGAAGAGTAAGTAGGAACAATAATGCCTTCATTAACCAAAATATCAAGAAAAAATGTACGTTTAGCTTTCACGCTTAAACAGACTAGTCTAACCACTTGGACAACTGGTATGGCTTTTTTAGGTTTAATTTTGTGCACAAACTTGTAAATGAATCCAATGTTGTCCCTGAACACTTCCATTGTCAACAATGTGGTCACAGAAACTGTGCTGTTGGTGTCACAGTGTACTAACAATAGGCCCAATTTTGCCAACTCTAACCACCCTAAAATATTGTTTCCCTAAATTGCATCATACATTTTGGTGAGAGTATGCTGTTAGTGTTGAGAAAGTTGATATTAATATGAATATTGATCCATTTATGTATAAAAATGAAATAGCATCTTTATTGATTAATTACCCATCGTGATCTCCCCGTCAACCCCGACTCAGAAATACGTAGTCAGGCGTGCTCTGAGACCCAGGCCCAAGGTCACTGATTGACAGGTCACAGGTAGCTGGCAGACAAACACTCAAACAGGAAATCCCAGATCAGTCCAACAGATAGGCGCAGCAACACCACAATGGTCTGGAGAGATTGTCCCCAATAAGGTACACATGCGAGTGCACATTCCCAAAATGCCTTAAAGTCAGATGCAACATAAGTTAGAAACACATAGCCAATCAGGACACAGCACACACAGTACACACAGTGATCAGACGTTAACCATGCCGGACATCTGTACACATTACCCACGGCTGCATTGTGTCCATGCAAGGTCAAGGCCCTCCTAGAGTCCTCATCCGATACATAAATTCATGAGTCAATGGTCCACATTCCTCACCAAAAAGGAATCACCTGAACTGTTTTATTGCATTCAATGAACTGTATAAAACCCATGTTAACTTGATTGTATATTGAGACAAACCTGCGAGCCTATTTCTGTGGCTGATCTCCCGGCCACACTATTTAATTTAAACAAACGGATCCTGTTTGCAAAATGCTTCTTGTCTCTTGTTCTTTCAAGGTAGTTCATGTTCAAGCAACAGTGCGTACCAAGACAAGACAGTTTGTCAACAATATAGCTAAGCATATCAATATCCTGGTCACCATATGCTTTGGGTTGGACATTAGGAGTCTTAAGCTTGATAGATTGAGCCCAATGGTCATGAAATAAGGTGTTATCAATAATGGTGATGGCACCATAGTCAGCCATCATGGAAAGGGTTAAAACAGAATCTAGAGAAGCATCTCAAAGAAGTTTATTAACTAACCCTGAAGTTACATTTACAGTAAAAAACATAATTGACAGATCAATATCACACTTATCCTGTCCTAAATCGGCAGAGTTCAGTTTGAGTGAAGGTTTTCACTTTCACAAACTCTGTGGAAGTGTCTTCATGTCTTGGCCTGATTACAGTACTTTCCCTGTGGAGGGCAATTTTGGTAGTTACTCACATGAGACTTATAAATACACCTGAAAAAAAACTATTCGCTTTAAATATACTTAACCTGTGATTCTTATCTATAAGTGAAATGGTGTTGACACTGTCAGCTTCAGTGATGACATTAATGGTGAATGTCCTGATTTCTTGTACGTATTGCAGCAAGTCCCCTATGCAGGGTAAATCAAGTAGTTACTCACATGAGACTTGGAACCAAACCTGAAACAAAAAACATTAGTTTTCCATATATTTAACCTATGATTTGTTTTTCCATCACCCATCAACACAGGAAGTCACATCACTGGATCTCTCATCATCCACCTGTCCAGGAAGTCACATCACTGAATTTCCCATCATCCATCTGGACAGAAAGTGACATTACTGGTTTTCCTGCAAAAGCCATCTTTAAAAGAAGTCAAGCAATGGGCCTTCATTTCCTACCACCCATCAGCACAGGATGTGACATCATTGGATTTCCAATCATCCATCTCGACAGGAGGTGACATTACTGGTTTTTCCACCACAACTGCCTTTAGGTTTAATCTATTTTACTTATTTCCAGAAAAGAGACGTGTACGGAACTATAACCTCACCTACATCCACTGGTCAGTGAGGTGAATAAGGAATGGTAAGGTTGGATAGACTAGGCGAAAGGGGAGCAAAAAAAGGGGGGGCGCAGGGATGGTAGAAAGGTTTGAGATTGGGTATCCAAGGATAGGGGGTAGAGGCGAATTCTGCCGCTTTGGTCCATATTAGCAGTGAGAATGTCTCAGGGTGGGTAGCAAGGTCCTAGGTGCTCTCCAAGAGGTTAATCAGTGCTGTTCTCCATAGACATGAGGTGAAGCACTTGCAGGTAAACTGGGCAGGCCAATTCTCTTAAGTTCTGCTTTAAGAAGCATATTCATATCTAAGGAATCATATGCAGGGGCCCCAGGTTTTTTCAAAATGTGGGAGTTTGTACTCTACAAATTCTGTCACCTTTTTCATCCCTCGTAGTTCCCAAAGTTTATATAGCCAGTCAGTGTGGGTTGGTGCCGTCTCTGTGCCCCACTTGGACAGGAAGACATGCTTGACTGCACATAGGCCTAGAGTAATTGACCGCGCTGTTGCTGAGTGCAGTGGGTAGGTTAAGGCATTGGGGAGTCCTAGAAAGATACAGATGGGAAATTTCAGATGTCATTATCATACATGTCGTTAATGTCTGCCAGTATATCGGCCTAGTATTGGTGTAATTTAGGGAAATGCCAATGTAGGTGAGTCAGTGTACCTGGCTGGCTGCATTGGCACCAGCAACTATTGTTGCCATCTCATTTTCATTTAGCTATTCTGCCTGTCTCATAGTACAAATAATGCATTATATTAAGTAGGGTCTCCTTCCCAGATGCGTTATGCGTCGAGGTGCCGGATCTGTGAGGGATGTCTAACCATTCCTTGGTAGTGAAAGAGCATTTGCATGCTAGTTCCCATCTCTTCTGAGCTGGAGATATATTAGGAGTTGTGGGTGTGTTTAGGAAGGGGTACACATCACAAATGTGGCGGGTGATAAACCACTACTCAAAAGCCATGAAGGATCTGCTGGCATGAGAACACAGTTGAGGATGTGTCACTGATAGTGATATAGTGCCAGTACAAAACTGTCTTTAGAAGAAGAAGCCAAGCAAGAGGACTTCATTTCCCAGCACCCATCAGCACAGAAAATTACATAATTTGATTTTGCATCATTTACCTGCATATGAAGTGGCATCACTCATCATCCATCTGGACCAGAAGTAAAATGAATGGTTTTCCCGCCAAAAATATCATTGAAAAAAAGAGGTCAAGACAGAGGGGTTCATTTACTATCACCCATCAGCACAGGAAATTACATCATGGTATGCTGGACTTCTCCCCACTCCTAGGACCTTCTTAATGACCCCTCTAACACAGATACGCAATGGGTGCACCGCTGGTACGTCAAAGGTGCACCTAAGGCAAGCCCATCGGAACCCGTCCATGCCTGGACTGCACCCAGTGCCAGGAACCCTGGTCCGATCACTGCCCAGCGATACTGTACAGCACTCCTTAGGTCACTGGACCCCGGAAGTTGTTACCCAACTGCTGCTGCACCACACACCACTGTAGGAGCTTTCACCTGTACCCACTGTAGGTTCTCCAGCAGCCACTCACCCACCCCCTATGCAAATACTAACAACTGTCTCATCATGCACTTCCAAATCAACACACCTCAAGTCAACCACCCATTCCAGGTTCAGCATTCCAAACTGCATCTGGGGCAAAATCAGAGAAGCAGACTGACTCCGCATCCTCAGCACTGATGAGCCTAGCCCCAGAGACAACCTCAACAAGGGCATCAACAACTGTATCAAGAACTGCGTGGACTCCCTTGCACCCATCAAGCCCAACAAGCATAATAGATCAAACAAGCAGGCCAACTGGTCCAAAGAAAACATCAGAGACACCAAAAGCACTGTAAACAGCTAGAAAGGAAATGGAGCTCCAGCTACTACACCAGCAACAGAATTACCTAAAAGGCTGCGCTCAACTGCTGTCACCAGTAAAGTAGAGACACCAAGAAAAATGCACTTGTGGACCACATCGAAGAAAGCTCCAACGGCTGCAAGCAGATCTTCTTGATCATCATGGATTTCACATTGCACTCAATCACTGCAAACAACATTACTGCCCCCCAACAACTCTGTGACAACATATCCATATTTTTCCAAAGCAAAATCGCAAACATCTACAGCAACTTGGCACACCAACCTAATCCCAGAGAACTCATTCCTAACCTACCCACCACCAACCAAGACGACCACTCAACTGAATGGACAACCCTCAGCAGAAATGACACAGCGGCAAACATGTGGACCAGCTAGTCAGGGGCCCCAATGGACCCATGCCTCCATCACATCTGCAACCTGGGAACATCACAAATCAGCACCACGCTGGCCTACATTAGCAACACCTCCATCACATCCACCACTTTCCCGGATTAATGGAAACTTGCAAAAATCAACTCTCTCCTCAAGATGTCCACAGCTGACGCGAATCAACTGAGCAACTTTCAACCCATCTCCCTGCTACCCTATCCAGCCAAAATAATTGAAAAGGCCATTAACAAGCAACTCACAACCCATCTCAAACTTCACCATCTTCTCAACAACACACAATCAGGATTCAGAAACAAACACAGCACCGAAACAGCAGCTATCATGGTCAACAATGACATTTGAAACATCCTGGACCAAGCAGAAACAGTGGCCCTCCTCCGCATTGTCCTCTCTGTGGCCTTTGACACTGTGTCCCTCAACACCATCATCAGAATTGTAAGGACTGTTAGCCTTAGGGTGGTCTTCCCCCAACCTTTTGCCTTCCATTTTTTCTGATCTTGTTTTCACTGGCATTAGGCCCATGCAACCTTTACCACTACTACCAGTGCTAACATGCATGTGCTCTCTCCTCTAAACATGGTAGTATTGGCTTATCTCCAATTGGCATATTTAGTTAATTTGTAAGTCCATAGTAAAGTGGTAACACATGTATGTAGGGCCTGTAAATTAATTAAATGCTACTAGTGGGTCTGAAGCACTGGTTGTGCCACCCACTCAAGTAGACCCTTAAACATTTCTAAGTCCGGCCATTGCAGAGCCTGTGTGTGCAGTTTAAACTGCCATGTCAGGGGGGGTGTGGTCTGACCAAGTAGCATGATGGCCGCTTAATTCCAGAGCTCCGCGCTGTTGGGAGCGCCGGACAGTGGCATGAGTGCTTTTCTGGAATTATATGCCAATATAGATCCTGATTTTGGACAGCGAGGAAGCCAAGAGTGGTTTGGTGGTGTGCTGCTGCTGAGGGGGTGCTCTCAAGCAATATTTCCAGTGGGGAGCTGAATGTGGCCTAACATGTGGAAGACTGCAGCATGCGTCATGTATGCGGCGCTGAAGAGACGACCCTGTGAGTAGTGCGTCTCCATAAATCCACAACAGTGGACCCAAATACCTCAACAAAAGAGTCTCCTTCCACATACCCAAAAGGAACCTCCGCTCTGCCGACCTCTCCCTGGCAGAAACCCCGCGCATCTGCAGAATCAGAGCGGGTGGAAGAGCCTTCTCCTACATCACAGCCAAAGCCTGGTACAAGCTCCCAGACAGCATCAGATGCCCCCCTACTCTGCACACCTTCAGGAAGAGCCTCAAGACCTGGCTCTTCAGCTGATCCAGAGCTGCACCCCCCCCCAGTGCCTTGAGACCCTCACAGGAGAGGAGCGCATTTTAAACCCCCAAATTGATTGATTGCTGGTGACGATTTTGGGCTTCCTGACGATCCTGCCCCTGAGTGCCCTGTGGCCTACAGCATCCCGACCTGGACCTTTCTTTAGAGTGAATGAGCTGCGCTACTGCCTTACCTGAGGAGACTATCTGACTGGCCCAGAGGACTTCCCGCTGGTCTACATCGGCTGACAACTCTAGGGCAGAGCCTGCCCACTACTGGGTTCGGCACAGTGAGTGCCACGCGGTGACCCGGTCCATGTCTGGGCTTGGGCAAGGCGGATCGGGCTCATCCTGCTGCAGAAGCACTGCTATCGACAGGAGCCTGCATTGTTGGGTGGACCACAGCTCATCCGGTTCACCCACATCTGAGGAACTATGCACTGCCTCATACAAGCCACCGCTAGGAGCTATGGTATGCGGGCATCTACATTGTTACATTGGTGGCCAGGCTGTGACTCACCCGGCTCACCAGCCTTGGAAGAGCTATACACTGCAGAATATAAATGCTCTCCCTTGCTTCCCTTGGAAAACTGGTGTTGATAAATGCCGCTTACCATCCTGAATAGGTCCCACTCTCTTTTCTTCCCCCCTGGGAACAAGTCTATAATAGAAGAGCACCGTGATGTGATATGACATGCCTGCAGTGTCTTTCATCCACTCGGTTAAAGCCACAACTTCAACCCGCCAGAGGAGGGTCACCTGATCTGCGGAAAACTGCCCTCTCCCATTGCACCTGGGTTTGGTGTTATGGTTATGGCCTAAACGGCGCAACTAATGACAATTAGATGTTTTTTTTAAACTGATTGATGACCTATACAATAAAAATCCAGTCTCCAGCTACAAGATATGACAGATATGGGACCCAGAACTACAGTCTCTACTTCTCTACCTGTATTGTTCATATGCCAGATATAAGTGAGTGACTGAGTGTACTGATCAATTACCCTTCTATAGGTGGTTTCCGAAGCAGCCATTATGTGGAGATTAACCCAGGATTGAATCAACAAGGAAGTACCGAACAGCTACAGTTTGCCTCATGCTTTTGGAAGCCTGACTACACCACAATTGAACCCTACACTGGCCAACTACGACTGCCACCTCCAAGCATCCAAGCATCTCTAAAGAAGAAGATAGTCTCATCAGAGACCGGGATGCTTTGATAGTGACATGGAGATGTAATACCAGGGCCCTCCAGAAGTTGATACTCGTAGCCCTCTAACAGTCTTTCCTACCATACAGCCTCCTACATCTACCCTTTAACGTAAGTCTTGCTTGAGCTCTATCATCATCCGCACTGCTAGGGCAAGATACAAGCTATCTGGTCTCTTCCG
This sequence comes from Triturus cristatus, assembly GCF_964204655.1. Lineage (NCBI taxonomy): Eukaryota > Metazoa > Chordata > Amphibia > Caudata > Salamandridae > Triturus > Triturus cristatus. The sequence goes on from NC_140581.1 coordinate 135,060,474, forward strand.
AGAGGAGGTCTCTCATTTTGATCCTTCAAGGTACCTGCCAGCCTCTCTCCATACAATCGATTCACTAATAGATGACATCTTAGGGCTGAAGTGATACCACTACATCAGCCCTCTCTCCTCTGCCAATATACACACATTTACGTTCACTGACCATTGCATTATAGACACTAGTGGACCGACACAGAAGTGCTGGGGATGCCTTCTGCCAAGATGTCTGGGAAACCCTCTAGACACCTCCTTTTTTCAGAAGCTCTAAACCAGGGCTGCTCTGCCTCAGATACGCGTGGTGTCACTCCCTCGCCTCAGAAACCATCTAATCCTATAATGGCAACTTCACCGGACTCTAACATGGAGTGGATACTCCAGGAAATTTCTGCTGTAGGTCGGTGTTTAGAGGATATGAAGACCTCCATCTCTGCCCTCACAACCAAGACCATCCGCACAAATATAGCCGAATTCTAGACCCGGATGGATGGCCTCATTGCAAGGGTAGTTGCACTAGAAAACTGCCTTGATTCCATATCGAAACAAGACCAAGAACTTCTCTTCATAAGGAGCAAAGTGATAGATCTGGAAGACAGAAGTATGCAAGCGAATGTCTGCCTTTTTGGCTTTCCAGATAAGATAGAAGATTCTGAAGCCAAATCCTTTCTCAGAGAAACCCTTCCAAAGCTCACAGGCCTTTCCTTGGATCCACCATTGGGGATGCAGAGAGCCCATTATATTGGATTGCCGAATACAGGGAAAAATATGCTCATGCTACCACTTACAGTTTGGTTCCTGCGCCATAAACAGACCCACCAATTGATCATAGGTGCTCGTACCAATGGCCCGTACGTATTAGAAGGATATGAGATCAGAATGGCAGAGGACTTCTCAAAAGAAACAAACGATCGTCACAAAGCTGTCCTCTCTCTCAGACCCTGCCTGCGACAACTAGACATCAAGTATGATGTTTTTGAACTGGCAGGTCTACAAATTACAAAGAATTCTTTAACCCAGAGGACCTTTAACAATTTCTAGACAGCCTTCCGCCACAAAGTATGGATTGTACTGCTTCTTTACTAGTGCTTGGATCTCAACCCCTATTATTGAACCCTCTAGTGTCCTCTAGCCGTTCCGGACGCAACTCAAGCCAATTCCAGAGCAGGGGATGAGACCCAGAGAGACCCGTCTGCTCCATGGGGGATAGAGTACAGGTTCTACAAGTGGTGGCTGCTCCTATGCAGGAAAGAGACAGGGACAAATTACGTTTTCCTCTTAAGCCCTCTTCATCTAAGGAGGATGTGCCCTGAAATGCAGTGCTTCGATTTCTCTGCATCCATAAAAAGTCTTGATGTCCGCAGAGGAAGATGACCGGATGAGTACCTGATTACTTGTTATGCATTATTTCTTTCAATAATGTTTCTCCCTTACTGATACCCTTCTCCTTCTCATCCCTCCCATCCTCATTTCTTTGCTTCTACCCATGTACTCATAATGATGTTTATTAGCTATAGCTGGGTTTAACGAAGCCTTTTTGACTGTACTTTTCTAGTTGTAAGCATTGCAATATTACAGAGATGACACGTCTCCTGGTTAACCCTGCTGCCTGAAGGGGCTCCTCAGACACATATAGCCCAAAGGTTTAGACCCGCAGAGGCAGTCTAACACCCCAGTGCTATGTTTTTTCCCTTGCAGCCCATCTGTCCGACTACCCAAACCTTTTTTGTCAACCTCTCCTGATCCTAATCCCCCTTCTGGAGAGCACAACCAGAAGCAAAACCAACATACGAGGACCATACGTTTTTTGCTCGTCCTGACTTTTGCCATACAACTGTTGAGAGGAGATGGAAGCTCCGACAGCTGCTAACCCCCTTTCAAGGGATAGGGTGTGAAGCCTATCTGTTATTCCCTGCTCGGCTCAAGGTCATTGTAAAAGGGAGGGTGTGCATGTTCTTTTCTGAGATTAAGGCACAGGAATACTTGTCTGAGTTGAAGGGAACAAAGGGTGCGGTGGGGGGTTGTAACTTTTTTCTCTGTGGTTGGATTTAAACAGAGGTTACCTGTAGGAACTGGTTTTTACATGCTGTATGACTGATATTTCTATCTCCATCTCTACTACAGGGGACGGTCAGCTAGCTTCCTTATCTGTTTAACGAGGGGTTGAGCCCTCCTACCTCCTTAAAATGTATAGATATGTTCTTTTTTTTCTTTTATTCTGCTTTTCTTCTATTATCTCACTGTTTTAGGATTATAAGACACAAGCGAGGCACAGGGGGTGTTTACCGGAGTTTATTTGCAGCTTGGGTGTTCGGGGGGAAGGGTAGCCGGCAGCGGCTCGAGATGGGAGTCACAGCGGTAACGCATAGGTCATGCTTGACCTATTTCCCCGTGTGGGGAATAGGGGGGTGTGGGGGAGGGCAAGTGGGTCAGTTTGGGAGGGAGGTCACGGTACTGCAAAGTACGATACATTACTTGAGGATGAATGTAGGGAATACGAGGAATCAATACAGGGTGCATTTAAAAATGAAGGATCAAAGAGCTGAAATCAAAGGGCTAAAACAAGAGAGCGAAAGACACGATAATGTAGGGATCGCGCAGGGCAAGATAACTAATATTAAGCAATGAGTCTCCGGGTAGCATCTATCAATATATGCTGGCTAAGCGACAAAGGGCGGCAGTGATCTTAAAAACTATGCGGGTAGACATATTATGCGTCCAAGAAACTCATATTGAGGATAGCAGGGCTAATCTTATGGAACAACTGGGCTTTAAATTAATTATTAACACCAAACAGGGTACTAGGACAAGAGGGGCCATCCTATCTTGCCGACATGACGTTGTCTTTAATAGGAAAATAGCTGATAAATGGGGCTGCTGAGTGCTGGCTGAATGTAAGTGGCAAGAGGAAACTTTCACATTATGCTCTATCTATGGCTCTACTGGGGACGATCCCGAAGTCCTAGAATTCCTGGATGTTGAATTAGCAACTTGGCCCTCCCCAGTTATCATCTGTGGGGATTTTAGTATTGACGGCTTGGGGGTCTTTGGGGCGGAGGGGGAAGTCGCTATTCGGGCAGAAACAAAGGGGTTTATGGGGCACTTATCAATCTGGTTTAAAAATAACGAGCTTATAGGCATCTGGGCTCAGCTAAATCCCACTGACCCTGGCTGTACATTCTTCTCTGCACCTCATAAGATTGTTACCAGATTAGACTACTTCTTCGTGTCTCCTTCCTTAAAATCGAGATGTAGGATAGAAAAGCACCCCCGAATAATTTCAGCTCATAATCCCTTAGTTTTAACATTCACCTGGGGAGGGGTGGAAAGACAAGAGAAGGGCTGGACCTTTGTGTGAGGTCTTTTAAAAGATCCAGAATACGTGACCCATATGAATGAATGGATCAAGGGGTTCTGGGAGATCAATAGAGGGAGTGCTAGACCTGGGATCGTCTTGGATGCATTCAAAGCCGGAGTGAGGGGGGAGTCACTGAGTTATAGCTTGGGTCAGCAGAAGAGGGAGTGTCAACGGATGAAAGCTTCATGCAAGGTACTGATGGATGCAGAGGAGGAGCTTCCTAGTGCAATACGAGTGAGTAAACCACTCAATGATATAATATTGAGGTTGGCAATAGCCAAGGCGAAAATCTGGGATTATGCCGCAAGTAAGGCTGCCGAAAAATTTCTGGCAAGAAGGGAACAATGCTACGAGTTTAGCGAAAGGGTGGGGCACACTCTGGCAGTACGACTCAGGCAAAAAACTACGGCTGGGGAAATTATGGATATTATGTACAGTGACGGAAAGCTAATAGAGGGCTCATTAGGTATCCGGGACGTTTTTCGCCAATTTTATGAAGATTTATATAGGGAAGAGCAACGAGGGGAACAGAGATTAAATCAAGAATACTTACAGGGAATCTCGAAGTGAAGTATTGATTCCAGAGATAGAGAGGCACTTGATACAGCGCCGACTAGGATGAGATATATGGAGTATCAGGGAGCCTCCCGGCCGGGAAAGCTTCGGGACCAGATCTAATCCCCTTAGAGTTCTATAAAACATTTTTTGAGGCTATTGGACCGGACCTGGTGGCTATAATTGGTCAAGCACAGCAAGGTGACTCTATCCCCGATTCATGGGCTGGGGCGGATATGATCGTGTTCTTAAAAAAGGGTAAACCACTTAGAGAACCAGGCTCATGTAGGCCAATAACGCTGATTAACAGCGAAGTCCAAATTTATTCAAAGGCCTTGGCAACTCGGCTAATCAAATAATAGGGAAAATGGTCCATCCTTGCCAACATGGCTTTATTCCCGTAAGGGGGACTACAGAACATACCAGAAGAGTTATAACTCTATTTGATGCAGCGGAGGTCTCTGGGGACCCTATGGCTTTTATACTCATGGATGCTGAAAAAGCGTTCGGTAGGGTCTCTTGGGACTACCTTTGGGATGTGATGAAATGGTTCGGGATTGGGAGCAATAACATTAAGGCCACACAGGCTCTATACAAAGCTCCAAAGGCTCGGTTCAGAGTGAATGGTGAATGAGGTGTATACGGCAACAGTGATAATTAACCTAGGTACAAGGCAGGGCTGCCCCTGATCGCCCGTGCTTTCCGCACTTTACATTGATCCCCTGGTAAGGAAGCTGAACACCTCTAGCAGTATTAGTCCAATGCGGTATCATGGTTGGGAGACCAAAATATTGGCTTACGCGGACGATGTCGTTGTGATCACCTCTAACCCCCAAGACACAATGGTTGCAATAGAAGAAGAGGCTCAAGATTTTGGAGCAATTTCCAGGTATGCATTAAATAGTCAGAAGACGCTGATAGTCCAAAATAAATGGGCTAAACTAGAAGACCCGAGGGTGGCTGACTCAGCTGTTTACCTAGGTATTGAAATTACTCCAGATGTGGGAAAATTAGTGAAAAAGAACATTGAACCAATTATAGGGAAAGCCAAAACAGATTTTGATCAATTGAATAATCTTCATATGACTTTGGTTGGCCGCAGCAGTGTGGCAAAGATGGTTTTCCTCCCCAAAATACTTTAACTCTTTAGGAACATACTGTTAGAGTTTGAGAAGCACTGGTTCAGTATGCTCGAGCACATTGTGAACAGGTTTATATGGGCCCATGGGAAAACCAGGCGGGCTATAAGATATATGTCACTGCCTAGGGAGAGAAGAGGGTTGGCAGTCCCAGATATCAAGATGTATCATTGGGCTTTGGTGTTTCAATATATGTTTGCTCTGCTCGGGAGGACTGTGGATGACCCAAGGGATATCTTAGGCACTCCAGATGTATATGAACTGTTATTAGGTGAGGACACGAATAATTGTTTTATGAAATTTACCGAACCTAGCTATTATAAAAAAAACGCAATTTAAGACCCTGTTGGCTGCACATAAGATCTGGGCTGCATTTAAAAAGAAAATAGGTCTCGGCAGGTTTAATTATTATACACAGCTTTATAGAAATCCAACGCTCCCGGATATTTTCTCTGATACAATTATGCTAGAGTGGGAGGGGAAGGGCCTGCGGGAGTTGGGGGATCTGATCGGCCCTGAGGGCATGTGGTTGTTTAGCGATATCCAGCAGGAGCATGGGATAATTATAAGATTTTTTTTTTAAATATCTGCCGCTACGGAGCTTTCTTAAAGGGAAATGTGGGGGGGGGTCTTGCGGCTTTCAGTGATCGGTAATTATAGATGCCAAAAGAGCGGGAGTGAACTGCACTATTAGGAAAATTTATGCCGAACTGCAAATATCTAAACCGGATGACCTGGATAAATACGAGAAAAAGTGGGTGGATTAACTGGGCATTGATCAGAATTGCTTTTCTGAGTCATTAGAAATGGGTCAAAGTATCTTATGCTCAGCGGGATTGCAGGCTCAGCATTTCAAAACGATTTACTGGCTGTACCATACGCCGGAAAGGATAGCGCAATGGGGTGGACAGGAAGGAATCAGGTGCCCCCGGTGTGCTCCGAAGCAGATTTAATTCATATGTTCGCAACCTGCCCCCTGCTGGTAAATTTAATAAAAGCAATAGAAAAATTTATGGACCAAACTTTGAATTTACAAGTAATACTAGATCCAGCCTTAATATTCTTGGGGATTCAATCGAGCGGAAGACAAAACTCACTTGATTATTTCCTGTTTCTCGCTATGGCTGCACTACGTATTATTATCGCCTCTGCCTGGTTGGAACAATCAGCCCCATCCTTTCAGCAATGGCTAGCTAAACTGTTAGCTATATATAATATGGAGAAAGGGATCTATGAAAGAAAGGGCAAGAGAGGGAATAAACTTGGCTGGCGTATATGGGAACCTATTTATAGCTGGAAGGAAGCTTTGAAAGATAGTCGAAGCTGACTTGAATTAATTTCATAATGATGTGTAAATATTAAATAGGCCCTTGTGATATTCATTTTAAAGATGAATTAATGCTCTCTTGGTTTTGAACATATATTGGATAATATGAATTTGTACTGTATTTTGATGTAAAATGTGATCCTCAAGTATTAATTGTATGTCTATTTTTGTACTGTACCTCTTGGGCAAAATAATAATAAAATCAGGAATTAACTCGAATGACACTCAATAATCTGTATACCTCCAAAGCTGCATATGCCCTCCAGCGTTTAAAAGGCAGACACTATGAACAGGGTGAGAAGGCAGGCCACCTACTCGCAGCACAGTTGAAACAATGCACGGTTGCTATGGCTATCCCTGCCATACAAAATGAAACAGCCACAATTCTTAATAAACCTCAAGACATAGTAAATACATTTGCCTCATTTTATGAGAGTCTCGACACTCCGGAAGCCCCATCAACTGAAGACCAACTTTTTAATTACCTTGTGAATATTGAACTCCCACACCTTACTGAAGAATGCAGAGAGTTACTTGAAGGGTATATTAGTAAGGAAGAAATTGTGGCAGCTATTGCCAAATTACCCTACCACAAATCTCTGGGTAAAGACGGTTTCCCTGCGGAAAATAATAAATGGTCTGGTGAAGATGCAATTGATACTTTACACTCTGGCTTTCATGAGGCTGTCCAGACGGCATCATTAGGTCCTATTTCTTATGAAGCGATGATGGCTGTTGTCTACAAGCCGGGCAGAGACCCTCTTTCTAGTGATCGCCCCATTTCCCTTATAAGGGTGATGTTAGGATACTGCCCAGTATCCTGGCAGGATGGCTACGCAAAGTCATCTCGTCCCTTATTCACCACCCGAAGTTAGGCTTTGTTCCAGGTCGTTCTTCTAAGAATCATCTCTGAACACTGTCTCATAGTTTGTGGACTGGAAGAGATGTGCTGGAAGATGCAGTGGCTCTGTCCCTTGATGGCAGAGATGGCATTTAACTGCATCGTTTGGGGATACCTCTATGCCACCATGGAACGATTTGGCATGGGTGACCAGCTCATCTCCAAGGTCCGCCTGCTCTATGTTAATCCCGTAGCTCAGGTCAACTGTGGATGATTTATTTCTGACACTTTTCCGATTCGTAGGGGCACTCATCAGGGCTGTCCCCTCTCCCCCTCTGCAGGCTATGGAAGCCCTCATTTGCCACGCACCAATTTGCGCTGAAATAGGTGGGAAAAGTTATACATTGTGAAGTGTCAACACAGACCTCTGTCATAGAGAACCATCCACGGAAATGTGGAGTGGCCATACTCTTGCACAAATCCTTACCCGTGACAACTTCTAAGACATGGGCTGAACTGGACGGCAGATATGTCTTTGCTAAATTGAAACAAGGAGCCGGATCACTATAAATTGGCTCATTATATGCCCTGACAGGGGCCAAGCGCTCCTTTTTCCTCAGCCGGAACCGCCTATTAGTGGAGATCGGGGCATCCAGTTATGTAATCGGTGAGGATTGGAATCTTGCCCACGACGCAGTCTTAGATAGGACAGGTCCCTTGGACAGGAACAATGAAGGGGAAAGAGCCTTGTTAGGGACGTAACATAACATCTAACCACGGTCTGGTGGATCACTGGCATAAAGGGTATACCCATAGCAGGAGGTACATGTAAATTATAACTCTATGCTGACAATATTCTCTTTACCCTTAGGGACCTCCATCACTCTCTACCAGCCCTACTAGAGATCATTGACAGATTTACAGTCCTGTCAGGCTACAAGGTAAATCGGGACAAAAGTGAGGCTCTCCCACTTTCATCAGGTACTATAGAAATACCAATATTTATAAACTGCACAGCTACCTCCGGAGAGGTGTCCCGGCACTGGGGGCTGTCGGGAAGATTAAGCAAGCTATTTCCCAGAGTCACAAGGTGCTGGGCTAACCTGCTGCCGGTGATTGAACAGTGAGCCCCCGTGTTCCAGAGTCAGACACCCTGGCTGCTGCACCACACCTCTTCCCTATAAAAGCATCGATCAATGGTTACCCCTTTCCCTGGAAACCATCACAACTAAAGTACCTGGAAATTTTGCTCAACCATGGCATGGAAGAAATGGTCACAGATAATTTAACACCCCTTATAACACAAATGGAAACTATCTTTTCCAAATGGTCCCTCCTGGGTTTCTCTATGTGGGGTAGAGTACAGGCTGTAAGGATGTTCACAATACCACGCTTCACTTACGCTTTAGGAATATTATCGCCCATAGTGCCTTTGACAAACCTAGCCGTATAGACGCGTGTATACGGGTGTTTATCTGGGGCTCCATTCACCCCCGCCTGGCCGATGACAAACTAATAGCTCGCCGCTCTAGTGATGGTTTGGGTTTACCTTCTTTGGAACACTACGTCCTAGCACTACACCTTTCACAAATGCTCTATTTACTTCCAGCTACACCTGAACCCCTGCAAGGGGTAGCTACAGAACATTTGCTTATCGGCTGTGATGACAGCCTTGACTTTCTCTATGGAGCCCACGTACATCTCCCCCACATCCGGTGATGCAGGCAACCATGGCACTGGGCACATAGCCTTTTACGAGCCAACCACCATTTGCACTCCAAAGTCCGCCTTTGGAGTAATGAGAGTATTCGAATAAATGGCTGGAGAACGAAGGATATTCAGACACTGGATCAGGTCATATCAAATGGGGAATTAAAATCCTTCACTCTACTTAGTGAGGAATTTGGCCTTCCATCACAATAATCTTCACGATACCTACAGCTGCAGCACTGCTTGAGACGCTGCTTATGCCTCCACCCTTGGACACTAGATCCCTCACCGATATTGCATTATCTTCTAATATGGGGGTTGTCACAAGAGAGTGATGTTGGGACTGTATGGTACATTAACTAATCATTTATATTCACAACCTGTCCTTAATGGTCTTCGCGAGAAATGGCAAGTAAACCTACAAATATCCATAGCTGAGGAGGACTGGTCAGACATTTTAGAAGCTCTGGACAAGGTACCCAGGAAGCACATTTGAGATTCTGTCTATTCAAAACTTTATATGACTGGTATTGGAGACCTTTGAAACTGCATCGAGCTGGAGATGCTTGAGAGCAAACTGTGATCTCCCACATATTTTATGCGAATGTCCTTTGATACAGCGCTTTGGGGTCTACAAAGGAAATACTCAAAGAGATACAATGCCAATCCAACTTCCCCTTTCTCCCCCTACTATTCTGCTTCACAGTATCAGAGATTCGGCCCACATTGCGTGCCCACAATGGCGTCTCTTACACACAGCACTTTCTACAGCCAAAACCTGCATATTAAGCCAATGGAAATCATCCACTCCTCCCTCACAGGAGGACTGAATTGTAGCAATGGTTCAAACAGCGTCCCATGAGCATGTAATATATGGCCTACAGGACCAGGAGGAGGTGTTCCAACAAACATAGTCCTCTTTTCTCCAAGATACTTGAACACCAACTGTCCCTGCCCCCCCCCATTTTGGCGCTTCCCTTCCCTCCCCTCCCCTTCCTCTCTTCCCTTTCTTCCCTCTCTCCTTCTTCAACCCTTCTTCCTCTGCCTGTCCGCTCCTCCTCCACTTATCTCACTCACCATGAGTGCGTCTTCCCTTCCTCCCCTTACCATCTTCCCTCCCCCTCCACCCACAGCACCCTACCTCCCTCTACCCCCACCTTTTTTCTTCTTCTTCCCCTACCCTATCTCCCTCTCCCCCAACCTCTTCCCCCTCCTGGTAAGGAGGTCCATCAACTCACTCATCTTTCACTACTATTGACTCACTCTGCAACATTATATGCTGCGTGGTGCTGGACACTACACACAGCATGCTCCGTACCCAGTCTAGTCCTAAAATACATCTGCCTACCCCGACACTTCTGAGAATTTCTACCACTTCAACCTACTGCATGAACGAATGAATGAAGAAGCACTTATAGAGCGCCTGGTTACCCGAAGGCATCCCAGCACTCAGAAGACACTAGATCCAATTAATAACATATCAGGGGAAGAGAAAGGTTTTTTAACTGTTTACAAAAGTGATAGTGATTAAGTTGAGAGCGGATATAAAGAGGAACCCGATTCCACAGCTTGGCAACACAATATGAAAACATACGGTCTCCACTTCTTGTTCGTTTAACTTTTGGGACTGTTAAAAGGTGTTTACCCTCTGATCGTAGGACTCTTTTGAGCTGGTAGGGAAGAATCATAGCCTGAGTCAACAGGGATCCTTTTCCTGCAATGATTTATGTGCGATGCACATAGTCTTAAATTGAATCCTTTCTTGGATTGGAAGCCAGCGTAATAAAGCCAAAGCAGGTTTGGCTTAGGTGCGTTTCGGAACATTTAACAGAAGCCGGGCTGCACAGTTTTGACCAGTCTAGAGTATTTTAGTGGTAGACAAGGGAGCTCCAAGATAGATAGCATTTGCATAGTCCAGCCTCGACAGGATTAATGCTTGTACTAGCAGCCTTCTGGCCAGGAAAGGAAGAATGGGGAGAATTTTCCTGATCATCCGCAGAAGGCCTTAGCAGGTGCCTGCAACTTTCCGCGCCTGTTCCTTAAAATCTAGGTTGACATCCAGTACGACTCCTAATCTTTTTATGGACTTTTTGGGAGTGGGGGTGGGGTGTCCTAGACTGATAGGCCACCAGGAGTCTAAATTCAGAGGGGCCGCCTTGCCAAGAAGCATCATTTCTGTTTTAGCTCCATTGAGCTTCAAATAGGAAGCATCCATCCAACTAGCCACTTTTTCTAGACAGGACGTAAGGCCCCCTCCTGAGTTGTCATTTTTGTTCAGGGAAACGACTAACTGAGTATCATCTGCATAGGTGACAATCTGCACCCCAAATGGGGTGACAATATGTGCCAGAGAACTCAGGTAGACGTTGAACAGAATGGGGCTTAAAGCGGAACTCTGAGGGACTCCGCAGGTAAGAGGCACTGGATCGGAGGTACAGTCTTCCTCAAAAACAGTATCGAAGGCTGCGCTGAGATCGTATCGAAGGCTGCGCTGAGATCTAATAAAATAATTACAGCGCAGCCTCCGTTGTCAAGAATCTTCCTGGGTTCCTGCACAACCGACAGAAGGGCAGTCTCAGTGCCCTGTTGTGATCTAAAACCTGTTTGAGAAGAGTGTAGCAGATCATTATTTTCCAAAAAGGGCAGAGTTTACATGTTTTTCGGCGATTTTACTAATGCCAGGAAGCAAGGATATTGGTCGATAGGTCGCCCAATCTTCCGGATCCAGATTGGGCTTCTTCAGCAGGGCCTTGACCATTGCCCTCTTCCACAGGGGAGGCACGGTTCCCGTGAAGAAGGAGGCATTAATCAGGTCAACTAAAACTGGAGAAATGATCTTACTAATCTTAAAGAGAACAGTAGGTGGAGCTGGATCAGAAGGTGAGCCGGATTTAAGATGAGTTAGGATTTCAACTAAAGAATCCTCATTCAATAGGGGAAATTCTTTCAGTGAAGCTTGTTCCTTCATTAGATCGGTTTGATGTACCAGCTGCATATCTCTTTCCATAGGGAAAGATTTATAGATGGTTTGAATCTTTACTGAGAAAAATTCTGCTAGCTGATTGCACCAGGATTGAAGATTATCTATGATCAGTGAGGGAACAGAAGGTGTCAGAAGTGATTTAGCAATCAAGAACATTTCACACGGAGAGTTCACCACTGATGTTATTTTCTCCTGATAATAACAGCTTTGTGCAGATTTTATCCTTAATTTGTAGTGTTTAATAGCTTCCCTATATTTAACTTTATTGCTAGATGAGAAGTCTATTCTCCATTTCCTTTCCAGTACTTTACACTCTTGCTTGAGCTTCCGGAGTCCCGAAGAGTACCAAGGGTTTTTCTTGGACCAGTTTTTATCTGTGTCTCTTTTTTTGGGAGAATAATATCTAACGAGGACTCTAGCTAGCTATTGAAGGAGTCATTAGCAATTATGAGACTAGGATGAGGTGTGGGTCTAGTGATTTCCAGTTCATTCTCCCACACGTTCCATGGAAGAGTAGACCAGGTCCGGATTATCTTATTTGTTTTCTTGACTAGGGGACTTATTTCCTGCCTAGCCCATGTGAATGGGAGCAGGAAATGGTCGGACCAGGGTAAGGGAATAGGTTGAGAGGCAGTCAAAGATTGAATGTTAGAAAAAATAGGGTCCAATAGATGACTTTTATTGTGTATTGGCCCTGAGACTTTTTGAGTAAACTGAAAGGCCACTAGTCCCTCAACAAGATCTACTATTTGGGGGAGTTGGACTTTGTCAAAGTGTATATTAAAATCTCCCAATACTGTATAATTAGGTAGGGAGCTAGCCAAATTAGCTACACTTTCTGTCAAAACCTGACAGAATGGGCCAGTAGGACCTGGAGGGCGGTAAAGTAAGATGCCCGAGTGAGTGGTAACAGGAGATACCTAAATCGAAAACAAGATACTCTCACAGTTGGGGATGGGTTTATTCGAGATACGGCATTTAAATTCCTCCTTATAGATGATGGCAATGCCCCCTCCTCGACCGACATCTCGGCCTTGCCTCTGTATCAAGTAATGAGGTGGGAGAGTTTGTATGATGGCATAGTCCATATCTTTGTCTAACCAAGTTTCCATGAGAAATAGAATATCAGGTTTTTCATCTTCCAATAAAATGTGAGTCTCCACAGCGGGTTTGGGGAGGGAGCGACAATTAAGTAGGAGCATTTTGAGTTCCTTTTTATCCCCTAAGAGTTCAGACCTACATAGAGGAGAGCTAATTCTAAAGTCACAGCTAGAGCATTGTAAAGGGTAATGTTCACAGCAGATAGAATGTTTACACTTACTATTAAGTTCATCTTTAAAACATATGAGTTGGTCACGTGAGTAAACAGTCCTTGCGAAATTGAAACTGGCAGGGGACCTAGCCCCTGGTCCCGGCCGGGTGCAGACGGGCGCAGACGGGCTTGCCTTAGGTGCGCCGGCTGCGTGCGTCCGCTGCACGGTCGCGTCATCGACTCTTAATGAGGCCGAGTGAGCGTGGTCACGTGGGGAGGCTCTAGCGCGGTTGTAGCAACAACTAGAATGGTGACCTATACGGAAGTAACCAGCCTTAGGAGCATTGAACACAGCTCCGATTCTAAACGTAAGTGCAGCAGTATTTAAGCAGTTTTACATTTTAAAAACCAGTTTCTCATAAAAATAGAGCAGTTCTGTATGCAGTATCCCTTAACACTTCCCACCAGCGTAACTTATCAAAATAGCATCCTTCGTGGTCGCGTCATCGGCACCTAATGAGGCTGAGTGAGCGTGGTCACGTGGGGAGGCTCTAGCGCGGTCGTAGCAACAACTAGAATGGTGACCTACACGGAAGTAACCAGCCCTAGGAGCATTGAACACAGCTCCGATTCTAAACTTAAGTGCAGCAGTATTTAACTTTTTGTAACATGCATTCCTCTACCTGCTAGTCGAGGGAGCCAGACCATAACCCAAGTCGGGTTGGTCAATCCTAAATACATTGAACAGGTACCTCACTGTTAGATTGTAGAGTGCTTGATTTACCTTTGAGTAACAAACCACTGTGTAGTTAGTGTAGTATCCCCGGTCCTGATTAATCACCACTTGTCACAAACACATACAAAATCCTACAAACCACAGGACCAGAATACCTCAACAGCCGCATACACATTCACCAACCCACCAAACACCAATGCTCTGCCTCAACTCTCACTCGCACACACCACCCACAACCGCAAAAACAATACTTGAGGTTTCTCATTCTCCTACATCACACCCAAAACATGGAATGATTGCCATCAACACATAAGAAACTCCTCTTCACTTCTTCGGTTTGCAAGAAGCTGAAACCCTGGTTCTTCATATAAGCACCTTGGGACCACACACCTACACACCATGCCCAAGCACCTGGATATTAATGCACTATTACACATCAGCATAACATAACATTCTTATCTTTCAGTGAAATTGTATTGATAAGGTCAGCTTGCCTCATGACATTATTGGTGGATGCAGAAATGCTATTGGAATAATCCTGTGATATGAGGTGAGAAGACGCAATTGAGCATTCAATGCTTTTAGCATTATTAACCCCCTCTAATAAAGAGGGATGTCTGCAGCTAAGCAGATGATCTTGTTTCTTCCTGGAGTCACTTTTGTAAAAATACTGATTATGAATGTAAGTATCTAGTGAAATCCCAAAGTTGCAAGTGGAAGCTAACAGTCTCAGAGCTGGTATACATTTCTATTCACTCTCATCTTGGTTTGTTTTCTCTTGAAGAAATAAAATAATTCCAGCAGAACACTAGGCTTTTCAGCACACTTGCTATTGAGCCTACTAACTGCTACAGCATACTCATTTGAGTCACCAGCTTGATTGGGGGGGCATGTGCTTCAGGTAAGTTGTCAAATATATGCTGACCCCTGACCAAGATGACTATGAAGAAGCGCTGCTTTGTGTTTGGGCTCCCATGCTTCAACAAGAATGGCAATCAAATAGCTTTTGAAGGATCATATCCAAAATTTCCCTTTAAAGGATAGTTAGCCTGGATTTTGTAGAAAGAGATTCATTTTGACAAACTGAGAAGTTGCCATGACAACAATTTAAAAGTAAACTAACAGTTAAAACAATTCATGTAAAAATAGGATAATGCATAGTGTCTCTGTCGAACTTCCACAGTACTCTGGAGTTAATGGTGAGTGAACGTGATGTTGTGAATAGGAAAAAGGTGTCAAACTCCCAGTAAATTCCCCCATATATAAAGAAGACTAGTAAGTAAAAGTGAGGCGGGCCAGAAGCTGGTGATGGCGAGAGCAAGTGTCCAATAGCAGAGAGTGTTTCCTGGTTCCTCCCACCAGTGTAAGCATTGATGCCAGCCAGGATTGCTGCAACACATGAAAGAGCCTCTTCTAGGGGCTTCAGCAACACAATACCCCAAAAACATAACTTGGTGTGGCCCATTCCACACAAGTAGGCTTCAAGAATTGATGATGGCTGATGCTAGTGCCAGGGTAGAAAAAGCTATGTCCATCAGCGATCAAATTTTGAAAAGTGGATATGTGCAGCTGCAGGAGGTCAGTAGGTGCTAGGGCACCTCATTGTCAAATGTTATAAAGATAGCATTCAAGCCAGAAGTGGTTTTCGGTGAAGTTTGTTCCAGAGAGAAACATTGTTGCCCATGACATGTGCTGCTCTGAATGTTGGAAGAACAGCGGCCAAGAGAACAAACCAGGCCATGAGTGGCAATGAAAAGTAAACAACAAAGGGTGTAAAGAAGTCACACACATCATAGCCAAGCAGTCACAAAACTCTTGTGCCAAACAAAATGCTGCATAGTTTAAATAGCTTAAAACAGTGAGTAAGAGTACACCAGTTCGCTCCTGTGTCCACTCCAAACTGGTTCTGGAGTTACATCCCACCCACTGGGGTCAAAGCCAGCTTGACTAGTGTGTGCCTGTGGAACAAAGAGTTCCCCCTTCCCAAATGTCTCCTTACACCTCGTTCAAGTTAATGAAATTCCTGGCACCTCCCCACCTGTCATTTCTGAGCTGATAGGGATTCCATTATTATTATGAAATCTGTTTATTGGCATTTTAGATTTAAACAAGTTACATGGGACAATTTAGGATCCTGATGACTAACAGTTGAAATAGACCCAATGGTACGTCTCTTATCATGAGCACAGTAATGAATGGGATTGGGTTCTACGCCCACCTTCTAGAAGGGGATAATACTGCAGACCTCTCGGCTAAGCCCATTATCATAACGCCCCCTTCGCTATCTCATCATTGGGGGCTTCACCCGAGTGAACCGCTAATATTTCGCCCGCTCATCCCTGCCGTTCGCCCATAGACAGTGCACTAATCATAAGAAAATGAGGCAGAACAACAAGTGCCCAAACAAAACAACAGCAGCAGATTCCGGCCTTCACTTTAGCATCCCCTCATGCTGTCCCTTGTTCTGACCCCCCCCCGCCATCCCCACGCCCCCTAGTTCAGGCCGCTCATTCGACATCATCTCCAGTCCCCTGAACCTCGCCTAGGCAACTAAGCCCCCAGCACCGCTCTTCGTATCCAGTCCCTAGTCTAACTGCCGCCCCTCCCCTCAGTAAGGGCACCCCCATCTCGTTCCCCGCCGGGCCCCTTAGTGTCCTCGTCTAGTCGCGTCAGGATTTGCAAGAGTGTGTCCCATTGACTCGCTATTGGTGTTCGTCTGAGGCCTAGTGTTTCCTCCAGCAAGAGGGCCGTGCTCTCCGCCCTCGCCCACACCAGTAGCGAACTCCGCCACGCTCGCATATGGGGGGGGTTTGCCGCCTTCCAGTGCTTAGTAAGCAATCATTTCGCCACCACCAGTCCCAAGTCGAGAAACCTCGATGCGACCTTCATGGAGGGAGTTCTGTGAAAAAGGTGCAACAAGCAGACTGGCCACTCGAACGGGACTTGACGACTCGTGCATGTACTCAGTGCTCCATGAACTGCCCGCCAGTATGAATCCAGTGCGGGGCAGCTCCACAACATGTGTACCTGCCCAGCGTCCAGCTCCCCGCAGCGAGGACAGCCCGCATCTGTGCGATGGAAATACCGATTGATAGAGTCAGGTGTGAGATATGCCCTATGCAGAATAAAGTATTGTATTTGGCGGAATCGCATGTTCCTGGGGATCCTCGTTGGACCCTGCAGCGCTCTATCCCATTCCTTGTCGGCCATGGGTCGGGCCAAGTCCGCTTCCCATTTACGGCGCAGCGGGGTCAGATTGATCACCGCGTGTGTGCAGAGAGAAGCTGCAAACCATCTGATCATGTGCCTCCCGCGCCCCATGACATGGAGGTATTGCATCGTGAGGTGCTGCTCTGGCTCCTCCCTAATGTCACCCCACCGACTCGTCAGTGTCGCTATCAGTGAGTGGTGACAAAGAAATTGGCCAGGCGGCAACCCCGTCTCCTCCGCCAGTGAGGCGAATGAGAGAAGAGCACCGTCTCGATAGAGGTCCCCCAGCGTGTAGATATCCGCCGTATGCCAGTCCACGAGCTCAGTTGAACGCAGCACTCTCCGTCCACTAGGAGAGCCCTCTATCGGGATAGCCGGAGCATATGGAGTACAATTCCGAGTTAGATAAAGAGCACGGTGGTAACATTTGTAGGCCACTTTGACAAGAAGGGGCACCGGCTTGAACACCTTTGCGGTCAGATGGAACTACGTAGTGATATCAGCCAGGGAGATGGGGGGTGCCGCGGTTGCCGTGTTGTCTCGCTCTCTGTCCACCAGCCATCTGGCCACCCACTGCAGCTGCGGCGCTAGATAATAATGCGCAAAGCACGGCATCGCAAGGCCCCCCTGACCCGAGGGGAGATATAGCTTGGACAACGCGACTCTATGGCGTGCGTTACCCCACACAAAGTCCCAGATTGATCGCTCTAAGATTGCGAAAAATGATGCTGGGATGTAGATGGGCAGATTGGCAAAATAGTATAGGAGCCTGGGTAGAATCACCAATTTGGTTAAGGCGATTCGCCCCGTGACCGTGAGAGGGAGGGTACCCCAGAACCGCATCTGAGCTCTGATCGCTGTTACCGCTCTACCCAGATTGCCCTCCACCAGATCAGCCGGTTGCCGATATATTTGGATACCCAAATAACGGAAGGTGTCCGGCTCCCACTTGACCGGCACGCCCCCAAGATGGTATTGCGGGTCCCTAGTCTCGGCTCGGAACGCATAGAGACACGACTTAGCGGCATTCACCCGTAAACCGGAAAGTACGGCAAACTCGGACAGGACTCGCTCCAGTTCCCCCGGAATGTGTGCCACATCCCTGACGAACACCAGGAGGTTGTCCGCATATAATGAAACCTGGTGGGTCGCATCAGCCAGGGAGATGCCGTCTGTCAGTACTCTACGCAGCGTAGCAGCCAAAGGCTCTATTGCGAGCGAGAAAAGGAGGGGCGAGAGAGGACATCCCTATCTGGTGCCGCGGCCGATCGGGATGGCGTCAGAGATGTATGGACCGGTTCTTACCCTTACCACAGGGTTCTTGTAGAGAAGCGCCGCCATCTGGAGGAACCCCAGGCCCAGCCCATAATGTGACAGCGCCGCCACCAGGTACCCCCACTCAAGACAGTCAAAGGCCTTTTCAAGGTCCAAGACCAGACAACCCGCCCTAGGCCAGTGCTGCGCTCCATCAGTGGCCACCCGAAAGAACCGTCGCAAGTTAAGAGAGATGTTGCGCTTTGGCACAAACCCGTTTTGGTCCCTCTGCACTAACGCCGGTACCGATGGGGCCAGTCGCTCCACTAATACCTTGGCCAGAATTTTGTAGTCCGCATTAAGAAGGGCAAGGGGGCGATAGGACCCCAGGTTGGTGGGGTCGCGCCCAGGCTTGGGCAGGGAGATCAAATCGGCCTCCTGCATAGAGGCAGGCAGAGTGGCCTCCTCGAGGGCCGCAAGATATAACGCATGCAGCTTGGGTACCAGGGACTCCCGATAGGCCTTATAGTATTCTGCCGGGAGTCCATCCGGTCCCGGAGCCTTTCCAGAGGCCAGCGAGGCCACCGCGTCTCCTATCTCATCCACTGTGAGGGGGGCCTCCAGTGACTCCTGGTGTTCATCTGGAACTGTGGGCAATCGGGCAGCCCCCAGAAACTGATCCACATCCTGCGCCTGTCGGCACCCTGATGAAGTATATAGGGCCGCATAATGTGCTGTCAGTATTTGGTGGATCTCCTACTGTGTATGTACCAATGTCCCGTCCGGTCCACAAATTGATTCTATCGGGGCATGTACCGTCTCTTGCCTGAGCAACCAGGCCAGTAACCGTCCTGTCCTATCGGATGTGGCGTGAACCCGAGCCGAATGAGCCGCGTAGTTGTGGCCCCGTAATCTCTCAAGTAGCTCAGCATGACGTGTCCGAAGCCGCGCCAGCCGAATCGAGTCCCGGCCTCCTCCTTTGCCGTGACGCTCCAAGGCAGCGAGCGACAATGCAAGTTGTCTACGAATATTCCACGTCATCCCTAGACAGTGTCCCCGTATGGTGGCTTTGTGCGCGTCCCATTCCGTCAGCTCACTGCCTGTCGTTCCCTCATTCAGGTCAAAGAACTGCTCCACCGCCGTGCCTAGAGAGGCACGGAATTCAGAGTCCTGCAGGGCTGCCGGCTGCAGTCGCCACGTTGGAACGGGAGGTCTCCCAGGGTCCCAACGCAGGCTCAGCCTAAGAGGGTTATGGTCCGAGTGGGTCCGGCCCAGGTACTCTGCCTGACCTATCAGGGGGGTCAAGGAGGGAGAGCCCACCACCCGGTCGAGTCGGACATGAAGGTCGTGTACCGCTGAGTAATACGAATAAATGCGATCGCTGGGATGTAAGTTGCGCCACATATCTCGTAGGGCCCAACGTGACAACCAATCAGTGAGGCTCCTCGCATTCGAAATGGCCTGCGTGCTACGGAGGGGCGGGTAGGACCTATCTAGGTGCGTGTCGAGAACTGCATTAAAGTCCCCACCTAACAGCCAGGGAAGGCCCAGTGCTAATACCACAGACAGCTGATCCAAGAACGACGATTGATAGACATTTGGGGCAGAGAGGGAGCCCAATAACATATGCTGTCCATTAAGCTTCCCACGGACCAAGGTGTACCGCCCAGCGGGATCAACCACGGCGTCCATGCATGCAAATGGTGTACCCGCCCTCACCTAGATCAACGTGCCATGGGCGTGCGCAGAGCATACGGTCCCAAAGTGCTGACCCCTCCAACGAGCACGCAGCTTACCTAGGTCTGGCTGCATCATATGGGTCTCCTGAAGAAGGGCAATGGCTACCTTATGCCCCTGCAAGTAGGCGAAAACAGAATAACAACGGGCCGGCGAGTGCATACCCCTTATATTCCACATAACTACCGCTTTGTTAGCCATCGAGGACAGATAAGGACTATGTAGGATTCAAGGCCAGGGTCGAGTTGTCCGGGGGGAAAGACTTCAGTTGTGGATGTCATGTCGGCCTGCTGTACCATCATAACAAATAAGAAAACTGCGGTGTGCTGCTGCCAGGGCAAACCCCAAAATGGGCATTCGTCCAAACTTACAACCCAAATGGCTATGGAAACTACGCCAGGTGGTAGCTAGTGGGCGCTAAAGGCGATTGTGCTGGTCACGAGTTACTAGGACCCTGCGCTACCCCCGCCTTCGCCTTCTCTGCCGTCTGAGCTGCTAACGATGCCAAGCATGCGCAAGCAGTTCTGTTTTGGCCGCCGCCCGCTGCCTATTGGTCATCCCTTCACTCAGCAGCGGGCAGCGTCTGCAGTCCCGTCTCGCACTGCGGGCAGGAGAATTGGAGGATAATGGCACTAGGCTGCGGGAGCCTTATGTTCGAGCAGCCATCTTGTCCGCGTGCCCCCTAGCACCCTCAGCTGATAGGGATTCCATGTCCCACTGGCAGCTCATCCTGTCACCAGTTCTAAGTCACTGTTCTGCTCTGGGAGCAGTTTTCACACCTCATTAGGTCAAGCAATGGCTGGCAAGCTAAAGGCAGGCTGATGCAAATTAACTTCCAAGAACGTCAGCTGAGAAAACTTAACTTCCTAAAAGTTACTGTCCCTAAATATTTATTAAATATATAACTTCATCAATTAATAAGGTTTTTAATAAATATTAAGCATAGAGTTTGAATGTTTTAGCTGTTACCTGTCAAAAGTTACAGATTAAAGTTTATACTCTGAGTATTTCTGGGATGCAGCTACAGCCCTGCCAGTGAAAGTAGCTTTTAGTGACTAGCCTCTCAAGGAACTTTAATTTTGCCTATGTTCCACTTTTAAATATCAGCACCCTACCTTGTAGTCAACATACAGTACTTATAGGTGACTTATTAATATTAAAAAGGAGGGTATCCTACCTGTCAGACAGCAAGTTTTTAGACTGCTTCAGTCAGGATACACAAGGTAGGCGTGAACCAAAGTTTCACAGGTACTGCAGTTCACAGGTGGCATTTAATTTCCATACCTGGATATATTGTCAACACCGTGTATCAGGGGCTAATAAGCCAGTCACATATTTTCAGCAGAGATAAGACAGTTTAATCATGTTCAAAGGGGGAGCACAGGTACTTCCCTCTTTTAGTTAGCAGGGGTCAAGTGAACAGAGTTCTAATGCCAGTAAAAATAGGTTCTAGGAAAAGGCAACAGTATGGGGTAATCATGCTGAAAAGGCATATTTGCTGTAGATACAAACCACAAGTTGTTTCTAATTTGAATGGAGAAGTTACAGCAGAGCGTAGGGGAAACATCCACAGTAAACTAGATATTGGCCACTCTAGGTTCATACACTACAAACATGAACTGAGACAGCCGAGAGGGCAGGGTACCGTGTATTTAAAAAACCAGACATGTACATTAAAGTTTTACATATCCTGGTACTGAAAAATTCTTATATTTGTTTTTTACTGCTGCAATGCCTGGGCATAGGCTGGGTGAAGCTGGGGACAGCCCTACTTACACTTGAAAAGGCTGTGTTCTACCTCCACACAAATGACTGACACGCCACCTGTAGTTAATATGGAGCCAGGGCAGGGAAGGCAGGAAGCCTGCGCACTTCAAAGAGTAATTCTAGAAGCTTCTCCTACCTTACAGAGGATGGGCACCAGGTATAAATATTGGACCTCAGACACCGTCTCGTTAGTACACTTCTGGTCCTGTGGATACTCCACCCAGAAGAAGTGCTGCTTTGCTGATGAAAGGACTGTCAATCTGCTGGACTGCTGCTCTGAAGGATTGTTGCACTTCTGTACTGACCTGCTGTCCGCTGTCCTCTTGCCTGGGTGAGAAGAACTGGCCCTGCATCTGCTGAATGAAGGACTCCAAAATCAGTTGTTGCCGCTGCAGGTAAGAGCGGTGGGTCTAGCTGCGGGGGATTTTGAGAGACGACCACGCATGAAAATCAATTATTTATTTCATTTTCCCTTGTGGTCATGTCTAGAAATCCCCCCCCAGCCGGCCCCACCACCCTACTGCTCTTACCTGCAGCAGCCGTGGCTGTCCAAAATGACTCCAAGGGCTAGTTGGCTGACCTCCTGACTAGAGGCTCATAGAAGGTTCCAACAGCCTTGAATCCAGCACTTGGACTTATATCCGTTGAGTCTGTTTGTGCCAAAAAGTGCCACCTCAGTCCTGAGCCTTGGAAGTGGACCTACCAGTCCATCTGTGGATTTGGCAGAACTGGCACATCTCCTCTGCTCCACGGCACAACCCAGAGGAGAACCAGCGAATCACCACTGTTCTAAGGGTTCTCCCAATGCAAATACTACTCATTGACCTCTCAGCTCGCAGCCTGCATCGGAACCGCTGCCTGTGCAAAGCTTTCCTGATGCAGGGCCACGCATCGCAAATCAGGTTGTCGCATTGTAGCCTCAAGCTCTTCGAAACCAGTGCACTGCCTTGACTACATGACACATCCTAATTGCTGCACTTCACATCGCAAGCCCTCATCATTGGGATCCTCGACAACGGCGCATCTCCACGAATCACATTTCCACAGTTCCTCTGAACCAATGCATCACCTTTGCTAAGCGACGCATACCAGGTGCAGGACCTCACAACTCTCTGCAATTCAGGACCTATTCAGCGGGCCTAACTGGGTCCCTGTAGCCGGCCCATGCTGTATCGTGGTCGACCTGAACTTGTTACTTAGAGCTAGATGTACGACCATGACAATTTGCGACTCATAACTTGTGCTCAATTGCGAGTCCCAAATTGCCATGTGCAACAGTCTGAGACACTGTTTGCCATTCCCAATAGGGTCGCAAATTGCATGCCTCATCAATATTCATGAGGTATTCACAATTTGCGACCCCGTTGGGAATGGCTGGCCCTCCCAGGGATGATGGCCTGCTGTGCTCAGCAGACCTCCATGTCTGAGACTGCTTTTAAATAAAGCAGTTTTTTTATAAAATGCAGACCATTTTCCTTAAAGGAAAACAGGATGCATTTAAGGGCAGGTAGTGGTCCCTGGGACCACTGCCTGCACCTAAAAAATATTTCCTCTTGAAGAGGGCTGTAATTTGCGAGTGTCTTGCGACTGCAATTGTGGTTGCATAGCATTCTTACATAGGGTAGCTAGTCGCTATTAGGAAGGGATGCCATTGGAACACCCCTTTCTAATAGTGAGTCGCAAAAAAATTGCGACTCGCTAAATAGGGTTTGTACATGGCCCTATTGAATTTTGAATTCACAAACGGGTCGCAAACCCGTTTTGGCGTGCAAAAATGGGTCATACATCTGGCCCTTTGTCCCAGTCTGGTGAAACCAGATAGCCACAGTTGGCACTATTTTCACTGAACTCTTTAATCCTGCATATCTCAGGTTCTAATGATTGGATTTTTTGTCTTGTTTTATATATTAAAGAATAATCTACTTTTTTCCATCTGTAATAGGATAATTTTATGGTACTTTTTTCACTGTGTTACTGTCTGCAGTGTTGCACAAATACAAAAATGCTGCAAGTTAAGCCTGACTGTTATGAGCCAAGCTACCAGGGGACTGAGCACATATTATTTTAGGGTTTCCTTGTGACTTCACCCTGGCAAGGATTGTGGTTTCTGCTGGCAGGAATAGGGTTTTACAGCCCTCAACCAGTTATCCAATTTCTTACATAACACAATCGACCAAGGCTCCAGTGTGAGTTCACAGGTATTACCATCCAATTAAATATAGGAAACATCTACAGCTTTCCAAAAAAGTTACTAATGCCTTTGCACTGTTCTGCCTGAGAGCAAAACTCCCCAGGTGTAACTGGCAAGCTCATAAGATAATCAACTCGTCTAGGCCATGTATGCTCTTGTTGTGGACAAACTACAGCTTTCCTCAATGGTTATGTTGGTGGGCCTTGCAGAAGCTATCATTATTATGAGTAATCTGTATAAGGAGGTCCAGGACAATCTAACATTTTTGGGCCACAATGGTGTTAAAACAGATCACATCAACAAAACAATTTAACATTACCACACACTGATCATTTCTCATTTTACACCAAGCTGCCACGCAGCTACTCAGGACCCATTGCAAATAGGGACACAAGCTTTGCTAAGGGAGCAGATTGGGCCCAGTTTCTCCCAGTGTCACCTATCCTCCTGCCTGTGAAACTTGGAGTATCACTTTTCTCATACAGGAGGTACAAAGTCTAGTGGAACTTACCATTGCTCCTGGTGTCCCCTCAAAAGAAAAGGGAAAACATGTGAGTGCACACTCTCCTTCAGAGTTCACCTAAGCAAAATATTTCTTTTTCAATTCCCATAGACTTATGGATTGCTCCTTGACCCCAAGACATTGCCTTTAACGTGGCTATGTCATACTCTTGAAGCATTCAATTTCCTTTTCATTTACTTGACATGTGATGGAGACCGCCATACATATGTTTCAAGACTCAGCCCTCCTTGGCACCCATGCACACAGTTGCACTGACCTCTTGATGGATTAAATCAACCACGCTGCCAACCCCTGTTGCCTGACACTGGTCCTTTAGTGCTGGGCAGCTGTTTCTCTCTCACCTTGCTGGCCCATGCAGATCTATTGTGGGCATTAGTAGAGAAACTGAGCACCAGCAGTGCTCTATTTGCCTGAGGAGTCCTTCACCTCAAAGAACCACACCTCGCATGCCAGGATGCACCATTGGTCACAGGACCAACACATGGTTTCCCTAATTCTATTGGGGGGTGATTAGAATCAGTGTGGGAGTGTGTTTTGGTTCCCCTGGGAGATCCACCACCAAAGAGGTTGAAACCACTGATCCTGCTTGAGATCACCTTGTAGCTGCAGGTATCACCAACTCCAGAGAACTTGCATCAAGAATCGTGCAGGCACATGCAACAAGCTAGGATTTTGCGAGTCCTTTAATTGAGAATATTAAGGATTCGCAATGAAGGACTTGCAAAATCCTATGCATGGAGGAATCGCTATAATATTAGCGATTCCTACACATTCCTTAATAGCAACTCGCAAATTGCGAGTCGCAAATAAGAAATAGCTTCCCATTCATTCCTATGGGAATGAATGGGAAATTGCAAGCACAATTTGCGAGTACCAATAGGTACTCGCAAATTGCGCATGCAGTTTCAAGGGTGTCAAAAGGACACCCTATTGCAGCCCCTGAAATTGTTCCGTGCACATATGTTGTGCACACACATGTCCCAAGGACATGTGTGTGTGTGTGTGTGTGTAATCTACAACTTTGAAAAATGCACTTTAGTGCATTTTTCAAAGTTTTCGCTATTTACCATGTGGTATGATTCCACGGTAAATAGCGGGCCCAAATAGCGAAATCGCTATTTTTAAAAGCATCTTGCATTGCATTTAAGGAATCGCAAACATTTGCGATTTCTCACATTGCAGGTGGAAAGTTGTTTCATGCATCGCAAAAGCTATTTTTGCGATCGCAAACGGACGATTTTTGCGAATCGCACCATTTGCGATCGCAAAAAGCTTTGATGCATGTGCCTGCAAATGCTGTACATGAGGGGCTAGAACCTTTGATGATTTCTCTGGGCCATTAGGGTAGTTTATGATTTTTTTATTTGGGGGTTATTGAAAAGCTCTACAAAAAGCACAGGTAGCATAACAAAACTGTTGCTTAGGTACAAGGATTATAAGTGGGTCTACAGGTGCGTTGGGTGCCAATAATCCTAAATCAAGTGATGTGATAATAAATGTAAAAAAAAGATGCCTTAAAACGGGATAATAGTCGGAAGGTGACCCTGTAAAATGGCGGGGCTGGTTTTAGGTGCTAAACCAGAAGGCGTTATTGTTTTCTCATCTGGGTGATGATTTCCAGCAGCCAGGGGAATGCTTCTGGGCTGTCCTGACCCCTTGAATACAAAGATTCTGGATGTCTTTCTACAGCCTTAAGTTCTGATAATTTCTGCTCATTAGCAACAGTTTGGCTAAGGGGGCTTGGACCTGCTCTCCTTTTCAGCTGTGCTGTATCCTGTCCTTTGCTCTTCCCCAAGGACAGTTATAACAGAACTCCCTTCCACAGATACATAGGTCTTCTATCACTTTGTGTTCAGGAAGTGCCTATAGCGCCTTCTACTGGGGCGCAGTGTAACGAAATCCAAGGTACCCCTTCTGTAAAGTCCACAGAAAGTCTGCCCCAATAATGGACCTTAGATGTAGACATGGAGTGAGTGCAGCTTGCTCTAGAGAGAGGTCATACAAGTCCAGAGTGCAAACAAGAGTCCTTAATACCTGACAGGGGTGCAACAGCTCAGGATGATACCTACCCCAGTTGGCAGTCCTCTTTTGCACCCTCAGAGCCTGTGCACGGGTTTAAAAAGGGAGGTACTTTGGCTTTCAGTTGGTGGGGTACCCATCCAATTTGGAGATGCCACATCGCCCACCACCCCTTTGTATCACTCACAAGACCCAGCCTACCACCTGTATTTCCAATCACGATGGTCAATGCCCCCAAAGTCAAAGCACATGTCTCCCACTGAGCAAAGCTCCACCACTCAGGCCTGCTTTATCCTCGAACAAACGTCCTGTGTTTACTGGAGCAATATGTGTGTCTTTCCTACGTCTGTCCCATGTTGGAACTTTCTCCAAGCAAATGTAATGGTAGGTGCTGCTGACACATAAAAAGATTTACCCAAGACCACCATCTAATGCCAGACGAAACCTAAACTATTCACGGTGGACCCATTGTGTTCTGAGGCCTCTGATCAGCCAGCTGCTGGAGCAGATCAATGAACTCTACCAGCAACTGAGCTCAAAGCACAAACCTCATTAACGCCACCTCGGGGAAATAGGCAAAATTGTTCAATATGGGAAGCAACTTAGATATGTCCAAACTGACACCAGACCTTGGGTTTAGAATCCATCAATTCGTGTACTTTATGATCTCTGACCTCTTTACCATAAGCCAACGTGGATAAAGGCAAAAACAATTTGCATTTACGATGCATTTTGTAGACAAGTGTTACTCTGTATCCAAAATGGAAAGTGCTTTTCGTATTGATCTCCATTGAAATCATTCTAATTGTAGTTTAGGCCTCATCTGCAACCATATTACCCGTGTGCACATGCCTGACTTGGTCAGACCACCGTCTTCCTCTTTCAGCTTCCACATATGTGCACAAACATGTGAGCATATGCTTACATGCAACCTGCGCATAAACACCAGTGCTCATCTCTCCCCCCCCCCCCCGCCCACACACACACAGCAGCTGACCTTTTTTTAAAAAGGGGACCCAGGAGTTTATAGCACAAAGTCATCAAACTTACAGTCCATTCGGGGGACCTTTGTCACATCTCAGGTTCAAATTTAGAGGAAGCAAAACACAAAGGGGGGTTGCACACATTAGAACCCATTTTTAGGTTTATAGGAGGCTTTTAGGTTTTTAGGAGCGTGTAATCAGTTGTTGCCTATAACTGAACTTCTGCTCTGCTCTCTTAAGGTACAATTATTCTGTACTTCGCTTACTTTATCTAAAAAGGAATAGAAACAGATGTAATAGCGGTACTGTTATTAAACAAAACCATCTTTACAGCATCTCTGCATTTGCACAACGTGGGCATTGGATGACATCACAGCAAAACCGGTCAGCTGGCTGCCTTCATCCCCCCAGAGATCACTGTTTAGCCTAAAGTATTCTAGCATGCCACTTCGGATACAGGATATAAAACATTACATTATAACCTCTGGCCCCGGCTCTAAAAGTGCATTTACTGCCAGTTTACAAGCCTGCAATCTCTCTAAATCAATTTGTCTTGGGGTACCTCAACCATGCCAAACAATTGCAGTTATTATCATGCTTAGTGGTGTATTTGAAGCAAAGTGTTTACAACCCTTGGTTGCACTCCTTGACAACACAGAGTGAATCTTTATACAATTAACAAACCGATGGAGGAAAAAGCATTCAGAAATAATAACAAAGTATTTCATGAAGCAGTGGAAAAATGCCTTCGGACAGCAGACATCAATTCCTTTCTCCTATTAGGTGTTCTGAAAGATGCTGAGTGCCCATAATTTTAAGGCCGCATTCATTGCCTTTGTCAGAAAGAAACTGAAATTATGTAAGTTTTTTTAGTCCGGCACACTTTGGTCGATATCAATTTTCAAATGTACTATTGATTTCGGTAGAGCTTAATTTCAAAGCAAACAATGGGCTTCTTTGTAATTTCCCTGTTTCAAATACAAGTGACATTGGTACTGACCTGCGTGTTATCAAATAATATCAATTGGAAGAGAAATGGACCAGTGTCTTCCAACAACAAAACAGGCAGTGAGTTGGCCAGCATCCTGAGCCATGTGCAGCTTGAGGGCACTAATGGGTGGCAGACATGCCTCGCCTTTCTCTCTGTCCATCACTGATTCTGATGAAGGCTAACAGTCGCAAATAATGACATGCAGGGATTATGCTGTACATGAAAGAAATGCATGACTTTTTAATGTTCACATATACTTCTCTTAAAGCCACGCATTCCCACACATTTATATATATTCCTACAGATGTTCTCTTTCCTATAAAAGGTGTGTATTTCTGAGCTATAAGTTTACATTGAATTTTTAAATCGCTCTTTCTCAAGTTCTTTGGCTGTCATCAGTTATACCCTACCAGATGGGATTCTCTGTACTCCAAAACACACAAAATGTGATGGGAGGCTCCTTCCAATTAGTCTAACCACTGGCAATAGCTTGGGGTAGCACTCCAACCCATTGTTATTTTGCTCACTTTGCCACCTCAGTTTGCACCCAGCCATATGCAAATCGGTATTGACTCCAACCCATTGTTCTTTTGCTCACCTTGCCACCTCAGTTTGCACCCAGCCATATGCAAATCGGTCTTGACTCCAACCCATTGTTCTTTTTCTCACCTTGCCCCCTCAGTTTGCACCCAGCCATATGCAAATCGGTCTTGTCCCAGTACCTCATGGGAGCAGCCAAGCCCGAACTGTCGTGCAAAGTCATCCCTAAACAGGAACACAAGCAATCCAGGACCGGTTTCGCCCTAGTTATGGGCTCATCAGCAGGGCTTGGCTTGGTTCCAGTGACACAGTGAGCATGGAACCCACTTCTGAGCATACCCATACCATGTAGGGTGGTACTCGAGACTCCCCCAGGACTGCGGGGCCTCCACCACAAGGGCGCAGGCCCTTTGTGAATCAGACTCAAAGTGTTCAGAAAAGTGTAGTCAGTACATGTATCATGTATTGTAAATAGCTTCGAAGTCATAGGCGATGTCTACTTCCACTTATCAATGAGAAACGTACAAGGCTTGATTCAGTATCTGCATACTTTGCCTGCAATGTGTACTTGGAAAAATAATATTTATGCACAGTTATGGCATTTTCAGGGATTGAGGCACAATCGCAGATAAAGGCTTTGTGATGCATGCCCTTTTTTATATTAAAAGCCTCAAACTATGAAATCTATTTGTACAAGGTGATGAAGCCATCAGAGGAGCTAAATTCTCTATAATGTTAAAATTAAATCTTCTTCCTGTTTCTTTTGAATAGCAAAGTTGTAATGCCTGGTGGAGTAAATTATTATGCATTCTCAGCTCTTTTACATCGCAGTCAGTTGGCAGTATGTGAAAGCGGCATATGTTAAATCTTACGCTTCTGAAATACCGTCATTGAAATATGCCCACTCAGCGAAAAAGGGCAGATCAAGCCCGCCTATTACTATAATTGGACGTTTTTTTGCCCCTAACGTTCTTGTGAGTGTCCCTAAGCAATTTGAAAACTAGTTAAGAATTTCATTACCATCCAGTTCTGATTGATACCTTTTTAATCTACCTATAATTAATCCATAAGTAATAGCAACTCAACAAGAGGCAACAGAATTTCACTGATAGAATAACTATGCAGAGCAAAATTGAAATTCATGTTACACCAAAGCAGCCTAAAACATAAGGGCGCGTACCATTGTTAGCACATCTAACAGAATGATATGTTATGTTCTGTCATGTCATGTTATGTAATGTTATATTATGTTATCAGAGTTTCGATTTCAAATAATGATTACAATTTCCAACAAACCCTTAGCACTGGAGATGGTCTGCAGGCAGGGTGCTCCTGTGGAGCATTTGGTCATGCCACCTTCTCCTGCCACCTGCTTCTATGTGTTCGAGCCAACCCCCAGTTAAACTGTGCTGTCTGGTCTGGAAAGCATAGGTCTCTACTATAGCCTTAGAGCCCACTATAGAGCGCTCTACCGGCCATTAAAGGCCCGCTCCAGCGCCTTGAACAAGGGAGCCGGCCCTAAATGGCCAGTAGAGCCCACTACTGAGGGCTTAAAGTTATTAGAACACTCCACCCCTAGAGGGCAGAATATGCTAATTTGTAAAACATAGGCCTTGTGGAGCCTCTTTGAGGCCCTTTTTCACAGCTTTTGCTGTGAACAAACATTGGAATGTTGATGCTCCGGGCTTCTATTAGATTCCCGTAGAATTCCATTGTCTTCAGTGGAGCGCCTAACATTCTAATGTTCTAATAGTCAATTTTACATATGTTTCTATCAGTTGGAATTCGCTAAGGACCACATATTCACCCTCTCCATTTGTGCCCTAACTAAATGACAACATTGGCGTAGCAAGAGGGGCAGTGGCGGTCCACCCCAGGTGGCATGTGTTTTGGGGGTAGCGGCCTCCCACCCCGCTCCTACCTGCAGCTGTTGCAGGAATTGCCAGCACCACCCCCCTCTTGTGCCACTGTATGACTGCTATCATGTGTGTTAGAAATGGGGGTCTCTAGTTGGCAGAGGTAGGTGCCTTTGTCCTAGTAGGGACCCTTCTTCCTAGTCTCGGTAAGGGGGATACACTCCTAAAAAAAAACCTGCTCACACCCTTGGTAGCTTGGCATGAGCAGACAGGCTTATCTCAGAGGCAGTGTGCAAAGCATTTGTGAACACATACAATAATAAAGTGAAAACCCTACAAATGGACACTACACTAGGGGCGATGCAGCGTTGGGGAACCACGCCTCCACGCTGCTAGGTGCGTTCGTGGTCCCTCCCCCTCTCCTTGCTGGATGCCGCACTGATGGCGGAAACCTGGCGGGAGCCTGATGAGAATGCTCCACGGATTTGAGTGAGAACAGAGCACTGATGTGAGCGGGAAATCGGCGTCTTTTCTGCCGTCGTCTACGGAGGAAAAAAAACGGAGAATTGAAACCAGGTGATGACGCTGTTTGGGAAAAATAAAGCAGCTACTCTTCTGATCCTGTTCTCGAGATAGATCAACTGCCAGCTGCCGCAGAAGCGTACCCGGACGGATTTGCCTTGAGTTGAGGGGAGCAGCTGAGCACAGCCTGGCTCCGTATCCTACTTGACTCCTAGAAGAGAATGGTGAGACCTCAGAGAGAGGGTGCTGCAAATTTTAAAGCGTCCAGAACTGAAGCGCAAAAAGTGAAGAAAACCGCGCCCTTACTAAGATAGCGCGTTAAGCAGTCCGCAAAACCGACAGGGGGGCTGTGCTATCTTCACCGGACAGTCACAGGTCGCCTTTCAGCTCAGATGAGGATATATCCCTTACTATGGCTGTCGATAGTGAAACCTCGCGAAAGGAGACGCAAGGGGTACAATTGAACACCAGCCTGGAAGGAGCTATCCCTGTAGGTCAGAACAACCAAGACCTCAGCACTGGGGGGAATGTGCAAAAGGAGGTGAAAAAATTCCCTTTATTTGCTACAAAACAAATTTTATTACCTCCTCACTCTCCTATACTTTTACAGCCTACTGATCTCGGCGTGTTTTCTCCAGCAGCTGGATTGGATCCCACTGGGACGGGGCGAGACGCATTTGGCCTTGAGCACCCAAAATTGGTACAAAAATCAAAAAGTCTTGAACCTCGTCCCATAGGGGAGACTGGGTCTGGTGGGCAGGTGAATATTCCAGTGCCGGTCCATGACTTGCCAGACTTGCCAGAATTAAGACGAACTTTGGATAACCCACAGGCCTCTGTGCCGTTATTACTAGATCAGTCTCCGAAATCACGAGAATTACTCTTATCTTTACCATCATGCAGCGCCGAAACCTTACCGTCAGCAAAATTTGGCATGGAGAATCCTGAAAACTTTCAAATTAATATCAGAGATATGCTGAATTTAATTTTAGGAGAGATAAGGGAAATGAAAAAGCTTCAGCAAATCGAGATTAATACCCTTAATCAGAGGCTAGATAAAATCGAAGAGGCTATCACGGGCCACCCCTCCAGATTTTCTGAAGTAGAGGCCAGAATTTCCACCATTGAAGATCAATTGGTGACGGTGATGGCTGAGTCAAAGGAAGCAGCTAAGAAGAAAAGATATCTTCAGAATAAGGTTGAGGAACTGGAAAGTCACTCTAGGAGATCTAATCTGCGCCTAGTGGGGGTGCCTGAAGGGATTGAGGGTTCCCAGACCCTCCTCTGGGTAAACACGTTTATCAAGCAGCAAGTGTTGCCGGATTATGAAGGAGATTTGTCCATCACTAGGGCACATCGTATTCCAGCCTAGCCCTTTCCAAATTCCCCTTACCCGAGAACAATCCTTCTCAACTTTGCTGACTTTAGAATAACAGAGAAAGTTCTGGCCAAAGCTATTCAACAACGACAATTCCCCATTAATGAGACACAGAAATGCAGAATCTTTTCCGATATGACAGCTGTCGCAGCTCGAAGAAGAAAAGAGTTTGTTAAGATGCTACATCTCTTTAAAGCTCATGGGCCCAGGCCTCTATTGTACAGCAATCGAAATTAAGGGTGTTGGTGAAGGGGAGATTTTTTTATGTTCTCGGATATTGACGAGGCTCAGCTTTGTTTGAAGGGGATATCTGGCCCCTCATGTGAAGCGTGACCCCTAGTTCTATTTAAGCTTGGGTTGACCGCCCTCGATTAGAAATGTATTCCATTTTTTATTCTTTTTTCTATTTATTTTTATTTTGTTCTTACTCCGTAAGGTTCGGTTTGTTTTGATCAGGGGACAGGAGGGGCTAGGGGGGGCGTGACCACGATCGCCCCATGGGGTGTAACAACATGACACCCAGGAACAATTGTGGGAGGTGGGAGATGTGGCCTGCGTGGTGTAGGGGGGGATTTCCACATTTCCAGGGGAGGGGTTTTGGTTAGGGTGGTGGGGGGTTGGGTGTTAGCAGGAAAAAGAGCAGTAGTAGTAAGAAGGCCAGGATTGATTTATAGAGCAAAGAAATATGGCAAATGGTAGTTGTAAGATTCTGTCGTTGAACACCAATGGGTTATTAAATAAAAAGAAATATGGTGCACTTATAAGATGGGCCTCCTTTCTGGACCCCCATGTTCTCTTCCTTCAGGAAACCCATCTTAAGTCTAATTCCCCTAACTTGTTTATCCCTAAAAAATTCTCAAAGGCCTTTTTTGCCTCTTCAGGGGCAGCAATGAGGGGGGTTGCAATTTATTTCTCTAACAGAATGGATTGGGAGTTTCTTCAAGTTCACAGAGATATTTTGGGAAGATGGATCTGGGTAATAACTAAAATTAGGGGTCGGATAATAAATTTCATCAACTATTATGGCCCAATACCTGATAATGCCATACCCTTGACCCAGATCCACGAAAGGCTGACTAGCTCTCCTGGACAAATTGTTCTGGGGGGATTTTAACTATATTATGGATATTAGGAAGGATACCACTAATAAAAACAAAAGACAGTTGAAGCCCAATACCAAAACAATTATGGGGACGATTATGGAGCAGTTTGGGCTCGTAGATTCATGGCGGCATCTCCATCAAGAAATGGAATCTTTTACCTTCTACTCCCATCGCTTCTCTTCGGCCTCTCGATTAGACTATTTATTAACATCAAGGTCTTTACAGGTGACAAATGCATGGATCAGTAGTAATTCCTTTTCTGACCATGCGCTTGTAGGGGTTTCCTTGGTTTTGGGGGGGAGAGACAAGGAACGGTCAAGGTGGCAGATGGATCGCCTCCTCCTTCAAAACGCAGATTGGATTACTGGATTTAGGGAGTGGATTCTACAATATTTTGAGGTCAACAATAATATCGCCATCCCCTTTGCTGTCTGGGGAGGTTTTAAGGCCGCGGCCCGGGCCCAAATAATAGCTGTAATGGCCGGTCAGTCCAAAACTCGGAGGTTGCAAATTGAGAACCTTCAGAATAAGGTGGATCAAGAACATGCTGTAATGCTACAGAACTCCCCCAACTGCTTTAATAAAGCTAGCAGGGAACTAAGATATTTTTTTATCCTGGAGGAAATATGTAACTCTAAAATCTATCAGTAAAAAATCTATGAAGAGAGTCAGCTGATGGGGAAGCTATTAGCCAATTCCACCAGGGAAAAAATGGAATCCTCCCAAATTACTTCCATCAGGGATCCGGTTACAGAACAAGTTGTATCAGATAGGGATAATGTCTCACGGATTTTTCTCCATCACTACGGACAGCTCTATTCAACAGAGTATCCGGTTAATAATGAACAAATTCAGAAGTATTTGATGGATGTAGATATTCCCAGGCTTTCAGAGGATAGGATCAGAGAATTAGATGATGAAATAATGGAAGAAGAAATTATAAGTGCAATCAACTCTATGGCAGGGGGCAAAGCATGCGGGCAGGATGGATTTCCCATCGAATTTTATAAGGTTTTTATTAAAGAGATGGTATTTCCCTTAAAGAGACTTTTTAATGACATCAGAAAGGGCGGAACTGTATCGAGTGAATTTAAGGAATCTATAAAAATATCTTTTGTGAAAAAAGATAAGAACCCATTAGATGTGAATTCTCATAGGCCAATCAGCCTACTTAATTCTGATTACAACATCTTGATGAAAGTATGGGCTCAGCGCTTCCTTCCTGCTGCGCAAGAAATAATCCATAAGGATCAGACAGGTTTTATAGCAGGTCGATATATGGCTACAAATACTCAATTTTTAATTCATGCTTTAGACATTTTTATTACCAACGAAATCCCTACTGCAATTATTATGGTTGATGCTGAAAAAGCCTTTGATCTTGTGAATTGGCAAACATTGTTTCTAACTTTTGGTCGTATTGGTCTCCCACAACAGATTATTAATATGTTATGGAATATTTATCAGAGTGCTAGTGCTAGGGTGGTTATTAATCAAGAACAAATAGGGGAAGTTACAATAAAACGGGGAACCAGGCAGGGTTGCCCGCTTTCCCAGCTACTTTTTACCTTTTTTATTGAACCCCTGGTTTTAAAAATTCGTAATAATACTGCTATTCTTTCTCCTATACCAGGGATGTCAAAAGTTAAGTTATTCGCTGATGACATCATACTATATTTAACCCAGACGAAAGAGAACCTAGAGTTAGCCTTTAAAGAGTTTCTCCTTTTTCAACAAATCGGTGGATACAAAATAAATGAAAAAAAGACCGAGATACTGGCTCTTAATATTGATCCCAATGCTTTTCCTAATAATTTGAGGGCCCAAGCCATGAAAACTGACCCGATAAAATATTTGGGTATCTATGTTACTAACCAGTATCAGAAATTATTTGAATTAAATTATCTTAGAACTAAGCAGAAGATAAAAAGCTCTCTGGAACAATGGGCTGCACTTCCCCTCACGATTATAGGGAGAGTCTCTCTGGTTAAAATGTCCATTCTTCCCCTATTCATTTTTTTATTCTTAAACGTCCCTATTCGTCTCAAACAATCTTATTTTAATGAGCTAGATACATTGTTTAGGGAATTTATTTGGGCGAAAAAGGTCCCCAGAGTAAAATTAGCTACAGTTCAGCTGCCTATTAATCAAGGGGGTCTAGCATTTCCGCAGGTACGGACATATTACGAGGCAGCCTTATTGAATCTAGTGGTGGACCTAATACATCACAAATGCATCTATGACAGTTTTTTTTAAATAAAATGATAGTAGAAGGGGGAACGCAAACGCCCGTCTTTCTAAAAACTGCTAAATTACCAAAGAAAACCTGCTACAAGTCTCTACGAGAAGTCCAATTCAGGCTTCAAGCAGTCTTTAAAAAAAATAGCTCCTCTGGCTTTCAATATTTGGGTTTGGGTGAGTGTAATAGCATTGGCCTACATCTGCAATTAAGACACATTGAGATTTGGGGAGAGTGTGGGTTCTCTCAACTCAAACATTTCATTGCCCATAACAAAATAGTATCTTGGCAAGAAATTATGGCCAGGGCAGAAGGTTGTAGAAAGCCCACATTTCACGAATATATGCGGATAGTCCATTTCATTTCCAATACTGAGGGCATTTTGAATACTCCACATAATACCATGGTAGAACTTTATGATTCCAAGTGTTCGGGACTTGGGAAATGGTATTCTGTATTACGGAAGGACGAACAGGCAAAGGGTATAGTGTGCCACATTGAAAAAAAAGCCAGGGACACTGGATGTAGATTCAGTCTTAAGGAATGGGAAAAAATGTGCCTTTTTGGGCATAGGTCCCTACGTGCTGCTAATTTTAAAAGAATGTCCTTTCTATCAAGGTGGCTCGCTTATTGGACCCCGGCTAAGATTCAGAAAAGATACCCCGACCATCTTAATAGGTGTTTCCGCTGCCACCAGGAGGAAGAAGGAGGATGGCTGCATATTTTTTTTTCCTGCCCGCAACTTGAGCAGTTCTGGGGGGACATTTTTAATGATATGGGAGTAGTTACAGGCATGAGTGTTCTTCCCCAGGCCGAAACTGCATTATTCGGGTGTTCAAGGGACGAGGCCAACTTATCTAGCTCTGATAAGGTTTTTATAGCTATATCTTGTATGGTGGCTCGTTCCTTGATACTTCAAAATTGGAAATCCAAGGAGATCCCAAATCATTTAAATTGGTTTAATAAAATGAAAAGGATTTGGAAATTTGAAGAGGCTTATGCCAAGAGAGTAGGGGGTATAAGGAAATATGAGAAAAATTGGAAAAAATTTGAAGAAATGCTTCTACTCAAGGATAGGTCGTAGAGTTATTGCGGGGTTTTTTAATTCTGGAAGAGTATTATATATTTTTTATTGGTGTTTAATCTGACAGGTTCAATCGTAAAACCACTATTGACCTCCAAGGGGACTGGGGCAATGATTTTCTATTTTTCTAAATTGTATATGATTTATAACGCACAATTTCAGGGGTCAAATGAAAAAGAATTTGTTTTTTGAATGTGATATTATTATGCTATTTATTGGCTGCTATTTGCATTTGCACTTTATCTTGTTAACCTGTATTTTATGACTCAAATACTGTGTTTTTCTTTTAAGTGAATTTTTAGCTGCTATTATATTTGCACCTTATGTGGTGATAATATTCGCACTTGATGTTAATAGTACTGTTTTTTACTAAGGTAATTATTGGCTGCTATTGCATTTGCACTTTAATATAGGACTTAATTTTCGTTTTAAATGATCCAAGATGGATCTTATATCACAGTTGAGATACATGTGATTATGTTGCTATATTCTGCATTTGCACTTTATTTGTTGGTTTGTTAATATCACGATAGAATGGCATGATATAGCATATAAAACACATAGCACCCTGGATGTTGCTTAGTAAGCAGGTGTGTTTTTTTTGTTTTTTTTTTGTTTTTAGGCCCCAGTTTGTGTTAACATACCAAGTATTAATGGTTTGTCCAATTGTGGTGGTCCATATGTTGTGTTTGAAAATGTGTATCTTGGCCCCTTTCTGCTCTGCTCAATAAAAAAAAAAAAAAAAATGGACACTACACTAGTTTTAAAAAATAAGTAATCTTTATCTAAACCAAACAATACGAAAAAAAACGACAACAATCCACAATACAGTGATAAAAATATGACTTTCAAATGGTAAAAATAGTTCCGCTCAAAGCAAATTGAAGATGCAACACTTTTCACACAAAGTACCTTGGATGCAACGCACACACAAAGAAAAAGGGTTGCAGGAATGGTGATGCGTCGGTTCCTTACATGCAGGGAAGGTGATACGCCGGTTCCTTGCTAACGGAGAGGTGATGCGTTGGTTCCTTACTGCTGCACAGGGGAGGTGATGTGCCGGTTCCTTACTGGAGAGGAGGTGATGCGTCAGTTTCTTACTGTGTGGGAGGTGATGTGTCGGTTTCTTACTGCATTTCCCAACGATGCAAAAGACTTTGCGATGGATGGGTTCTTGCAGCCACACAGCAGGTCTTGCTTTGGAATCGGTGCAGTTATCTTGGACTTCGGAGATCGGTGCAACCGATGCGAGATACTGAAATTTCTCGAACCGTGGCAGGTGCTGCGTCAGTTTCCTCAGCGATGCGTTAGAAACAGGTACGAATGCATTGCACTTCTCATCGCTGCGTTGCTTTTCCAGCTGCCAGCAGCCAGAACAACCTCCACAGGCCCAGAACAGCTACAGGCGCCTCTCGGAAGGTCAGAACTCCCAGCAAGGAGTTCAGGGGATTGGGGGTGAAGTTGTGTCCCTGAGACTTCAGAACAGGAGGCAAGGGCTTCCTCAAGCCCTTGGAGATCTTCCTCAAGCAGGGGACACAGCACACAACAAAGTCATTTTCCTTTTACTTGGCAGAAAGTAGCCACTGCAGGCAACCCCAGAAAGAAAACAGCACTGGGGCAGTATTCCTCCTCAGTTTCTCCAGCTCCTCTCCTTGGCAAAGGTTCCTCTTGATTTGCCGGAAGTGATCTAAACATCTGGATCTGGGTCCCTCTTTTTATAATACAAAATCCTTTGTTCTCTGTGGCAGAGAAGCTCTTTTTGAGCCAAAACCAGTTCTGTCCTCTCTGGTGCAGCTTCCTGGGAGGAGATGGAGACAGCATAGTCCTTGGATGACCAGGCCCATTCAAATGTGAAAGAAATCTCCTCTCTCTACTCTGAATGTAGCCCAGGTATATTCAGCCCAGCACTGACTCACCCTGGAAAGGCAGGACACACCTCAACCCCCCAAGTGGCTGCCTGATCAGAACGCACATCCCCAGCCCATGTCACTCTAAAGACAGTCAATATACAACCTAGCAGAGGCACGCTGTATGGGTAGGCAAGAAAATACCTACTTTCTAAAAGTGGTATTTTCAAACCCAGAATGTGAAAATCACTCTCACTAAAAGATGCATCTTAACCTTCTGAGTTCAGGCAAATCAAACTTTATTTTCCTACCTTGTTCCCATGGGCAGTAATGCTCATAAGATGTTATGGGCAAACTCCCCATTCTATCTTATGGGACAGATAGCCTTACAATAGCCTTACAATAGTGAAAAACGAAATTGGCAGTATTTCACTATCAGGACATGCCATACACACCAGGGCATGTCATATGTTTCCCATACACTGCACCCTGCCCACATTTAAGAAATGGGAAGGTTAGGGCCTGGCAAGTGTGTGCACTTGCCAAGTAGACATGGCAGTCCCAGACTCACACAGGCCCTTCAATGGCAGGCCAGAGTTACATTTACAGGCGGCTTCTGTAGGTGGTACAATCAGTGCTGTAGGCCAACTAGCAACATTTGATTTACAGGCCATGGACACACAGAGTGCACTGTAATAGGGACTGACTGGTAAATCAAATATGCCAATCATGGAATCACCAATCCCTAACAACAATTTACAGGGAGCCCTTGCACTTTGGCACTGAACAGCAGTGGTAAAGTGCCCAAAGCATCTAGACCAGCAAAAATGATGTTCAACACACAGCAAAGACACAGGAGGCAAAGGCAAAAATACAGCGGAAACCCACGCCAATGGTGCCAGGTCTAACAACGTGGTTTTGGCTGACTATGGAAATCTTCATGCAGTAATTAGTCCTGCGATCTACTCCTGATCCGTGCCAAGAAGGGGAATTTAAAGGCATGTATTGTGCCAATGGCTCTGTCATTAGGATGTGGTTATGCATCAGTGACTTCAGGTTCCCTGATCTTACATTGATTTGTAGTGTGTTGAATCAGATATCAGATGGCCTTCACTAGTCCAGCTTCAGCCTCTGAGTGTACAGGTCTACCATGAAGGGTTCTTCCTCCTATTTCCACTCATCCCTTTAGACATATGTCTTATCAGGCCATCAATTAAAATGTGTTTGGGTTACAGGCTTATTATAGTCCTTTAGGAAAATGGGTAAATAAATGCTGATGGCCCTCAGGTGACAACACTCTCTCATGTGGCATTGCTAAACTTGTAGGATCCATAAAAGGTATTGATTCCTCTTTTAAGGTGGTATTTGTTTTAGTTTCGGCAGTTCTATCCTGTTTTCTTGCAGGAAGTAGTTACTCTGCACTGCTGCCAATATCGTTGATGAATGATTGGATTTTTGTGGTGCCATGTGCTTTAGCTCTGAGTAAAATAGCATTGTTGTTGCTGAGTTACAGTCTATTATCACCATAACTTAAGATGATACCTTGTCATTTATGTAACAACCTTCAGACAAATAATGAGCACCTTAATATAAGTTTTACTTTTGCCTTAGACAAATTAGCACCCATTAGAAAATCATCCTCTCCTTGTGCTAGACCATCAACTCCTTAGTAAGCCATCTTGTTGACAGAAGCTAAACAATACTGTAACTTGTTAGAGTGGGCCTTGAGTTGCGATTCTTCAGAAGCAGCAAAAGCCTAATACACCTACTTCCTAAGAGGATAGGAGAGAGCGGTTATGAAGCAAAGTTGCCTCTTCTCATGATCACTGTTGGAAATGACCATCTTTTGCATGGTATTCCCCCTATTTATGCCTTCTGTTGCAGAACCCATTTTTGTATTGTATCCCTGCTAAAAAGTGGTAAAGTGCTTGTGCCTTCACTTTCAAAACTGTTATAATTGGTATATATCTGATAGGCCCATTTAATTTTCTTCTAAGTCTCTAATTTAGAGTACCACTTCTATCCAGGATCAGCAAATTAAATGCTGTTAGGGGGCTGCTGCACTTATTCTGCCATCCACTACAGTAGCACTGTAAAACATGTCTCAGGGCCTGCTACTGCTGCATGGGTGTGCAGTTTTAAGCTGCCATTTTGACCTGGAAAAATAAACCTTTTGCCAGGCCTAATCCTTCTTTTTTAATACTTATAAGTCGCCCTTAAGGTAGGCACTAAACATCCATAGGGCAGAGTGCATGATTTTTAAAATGTAGGGCATGTATACTTAGTGGCCGATTCCGATCCGGGTCAGAAAGCACTCCGACCGAGTCGGATCCGGGGTGTTTTCTGATCGAGACGGACCCCTACAGTCCGACTGAGCGAGTACGATGTGCATGTATGCTGTCGGACTCGGTTCGGTCGGACTCCTATAGAAGTCAATGGGAGCAAGTTGTACGACGCGTACATGCGCTCCCATTGACTGAATGGGTACGTCTCAAACAAGTGCGCCCCCTACAGTGGGTACGCGTCAGTGCCATCCGCACCGTACATGCCTGTGTTGGGGAGACCCTTAGGTCTCCCCCTGTGTGCGAGTCTTATGGCTGCGGGTGTCGGGGTGTCCGACGCAGACCCCCGAAGTCCGACTCCAGGAGATTTTGTGAGCCGGACACTCTGGCTCGCACAGGCTGTCCGACGCGTGCATCGTACTGGCTCGGTCGTGAATCGCATCCATTGCACGCCACGGTTAGCTTACGACTGAGACGTACGGAGCGGTTCGGACCCAGAAACGACTAGGTCGGTGAATTTAATGTAGCTCGCATCGTACTGGCTCGCTCATACAGCTGTACGATTCGGCCGGAAAACGCGCATACGGCTCGTAGTTTTTCCGGGCCGTATCGCGTTCGGTGCCCTTCCGACCCGGATCGGAATCGGCCCCTACGTGTTGTACATGTCCTAGCAGTGGAAAACCTCTAAGTTGTTTTTGCATTGTGTAAGGCTTGCTCTCCCATAGATGAAAACTAGTTTACATCATTACATTTATTAAGTGGTAAATTCAGTTTGGGAATTGAAGGAAAAGTGACTCTAGGAGATTTTATATTGCTATTTTGGAAATTTCTCTTATAGAAAGATGTAATTCTCCTGCCTAAAACTAAGGGCAAGAATTACCATTTTGCGCTGTGTTTGCATCACAAAAGTGACGCAAACCAGCCAAATTATTATTTTTTTTTACTTCTCAGTGCACTGGAAAGTTGTCGAAAGGTAGCTCAAAGCAGTGCAAGGCACTGCTTTGCATTACTTGCATTACTTAGTATCAATGTGGCATTACAAGTGTGGTACATTGGTGTTTCCATGCAACCACCCATGCTTTGATTTGGGTTACTGGTTGACAGGTGGGTGAGCCCTGGTCAAGCAGCAACCATAATCCTAGTCAGGATAAGGCACAAGCAAACTTAAAATGAACCTGTGCTCACACCCTGACAGCTTGACGCAGAGTAGTCAGGCTTAACGTAGAGGTAAGATATGGAGCATTTGTGCAACACTTCAAACAGTAAAACAGTGAAACCAGCACACGAAAGATATCGCACCAGGCTAGGAAAAGAGAGCTTAATCTTAAAAATAAAACAAGACCTAAATGACAATAATCC
Organism: Triturus cristatus; assembly: GCF_964204655.1. Classification (NCBI taxonomy): domain Eukaryota; kingdom Metazoa; phylum Chordata; class Amphibia; order Caudata; family Salamandridae; genus Triturus; species Triturus cristatus. Next base: position 135,103,242 of record NC_140581.1, read on the forward strand.
AACCAGTAGAACCAGAGTTATGAATTTTTAAAGAATAAACTGCAATATAGTGCCTAAAATCATACACCCCAATCGGGGCTATCAGGTCACACAGGTCAAAGTGAAAAGTTCAAGCCAACCACGAAGGAGCACAGATTGGATACAGTCCCAGATTAGTCCTGCTGAAGTTTTACCTTCTAAAGTTTTGTGCCCAGAGTCCCATTTGCGTTGGAGAAGTTTGTGGGGAGCAAGAAGAGAGTCGTGGGTGGCAGTCAGTGTGGTGCACAGAGCAGGCTGGGTATCATGCATGAGCGGACCGGAGCTTCCGTTGGCTGTCCCCTGTGGACTGTTGATACTGCTGTACAAAGAGTCGGGCTGGAGGTAGCTCGTTCTGATTTTCCGAGCAAGCAACGTGGTCCAAGTGTGAACGGGTCCATTTGTTGTCAGGAAGAGCCCAAAAGCTTGATTTCAAGAGCTCGTGATCCACACCAGGGATCCAGGATGTGAGACTCACCACTTGGGGGTCAGGAACTTGTAAAGATGGGTCCAGGAGCTGCTGGGGATCCTTTTGTGTCTCTGAGGCTCAGACCAGGAGGCCAGCAATTTGAGTCCCTCTCTCGGGTCCCGGGTTAAAGATGAAGGTGCAGGTCCAGTTCTTCCTCCCCAGGCAAGAATGCACCAGGCAAAAGCTCATCACAGCTGGGCAGAAGCCCCTTTAGAGCAGCAGTCCAGCAGAGTGGCAGTTCTTGCAGCAGCACAGCAACCCTTCTTCATGGCTGAGTATCCACAGGTCCAGAAGTGTACTGAAGTGGTGGTGTCTGAGGTCCTTCTTTTATACACAGTTGTGACTTGGAAGTGGGGAGAAACTTCTAGAGGCAGGCCTTTGAAGTGCACAGATGCCCGGCCTTCTTGGTCCTGGCTCCAGACTAACTACGGTAGGTATGCAGCCCTTTGTGTGGACACAGGACACCGCCTATTCAGGTATAAGTGAGGCTGGGCCCAGCTACTCCCTCCCATCCTGCCAGTAATGGCCATCCAGTCACTCCTAAGCTTGCATTGTGAGTGGATGTCTAGGAGGAATACGCAAAGCCCTCTGCCAACTACACCCAGTCGTGTGACCAGTGACAGGCGGTAGGCACCAAATGCCTGATGCAAGAAAATGCTAACTTTCTAAATTTGGCATTTTCTGAATTGCAATTCAAAATCCATCTTCACCATAAGTTACAATTTTAAATTAAGATTCCGGAGACACCATACATGAACCAGTAATCTCTTCTCATTTGGAAATTACACTTATAAAATGGAAAAATGGGAACTCCAATATTATCATACGGGAGAGGTAGGCCTTGGAGTAGTAAAATATTAATTTAAAAGTTTCTCATTACCAGGACATATACAACTTAAAAGTACATGTCCTTCTTTTTAACTACATTGCACCCTGCCCTCTGGGCTGTCCAGGTCCTAGCCTGGTGGTGACTTATATGTATTAAAAAAGAAGGTTTGGACCTAGAAAAATGTTTATTTTGCAAGGTCGAAATCACAGGTTTAATCTTCACACACAGATTCTGCAATGAAAGGCCTGAGACATATTAATGGACTACGTAAGTGGGTGGCACAATCAGTGCTGCAGGCCTAATAGTAGCATTTATTTTACAGGCCTTGGGCACATGTAGTGAACTTTCCTAGAGACTTATAAGTAGATTACATATGCCAATTGGGTAATAGCCAATGTTACCATGTTTAGGGACAGAGCACAATCACTTTAGCACTGGTCAACAGTAGTAACTATATCTCTGTGGATATGGCAATCTCCTGCTCTTTCCCTGTCATGCATGCAGCACAACATTTTTGGCTGCTACATTGCATTGCTTGAGAATTTAGTAAATCTGGCCCCAATAGTCTCTTCAGACATTTTACAGCTGTCATCTGACCCCCTGGTGGTTCTCGTGTGGTGACATGTGTATTGCTCCCAGAGAGTGGACAAAAGGCTCTGGATGTTGGGAGGGTGGCTCTTCCCTTGACAAAATGGCCTGGGGCTGTGCCCAAACCCTTCCTGAGCTTCATAGGATTTCTATTGTGCTGCAAGCAAACAACGCCCATGTCTAGGCTGTCTCCTTTGCATCTCTCTGGTGAGACTGGCTTCAAACCCAGTTAGAGGGGAGAAACTGACTAGAACTGGTCTAGCCGTAGACAGAGGCTTGCCCTCTACCCAGAGGCTGGGACTAGGCATAAATGTTGACCCAACAAACCTCTCCTCAGAACACTCTTGGACCTATGAAGAATCTCAAGAAAGGCTGCTTTTCTGCCTGACGAACCTGATTGAAAACTTGAACTGCTTGCCTTGAAGCCAGGGCCCCAGAAATGGCAGCAATAGTCATTTGGCTGACCTACTGGTGGAGCTACAAACAAATGATGAGCTTCCAGATGCCTCTCTCCCTGCAACTACCCAGCTGACCAGCTCCAACTGGACCTGCTCAGGACCCTGCTGCTGGACTCTCTTGGATGGAGTCTAACCCCCAAGTGGTGCCTGGACCCTTGGTTGGTGTTAAAATGTTCTCCTCTTGTCCCTACCTGCAAGAAGTGGGCTTTAAAACTTTTTACCAACTTTCTGCCTGGAGAGCTTACAGAGACTGGGATTGATGTCAAAGCCACAGCTGTTGACATCAAATCGCTAGTTGGCCTCAACTTGTTGACTTGTCCTGATGAGCATAGAATTCTTCACTGGGCCTGAAGCTGAGCAGCATCCAATCAACTTTGAGTCGTTCCTGGGCACAGATTTCGGACTTAGCCCCCTCACAGCCTTCCCATATTCACTGAGAAAAGCACCGGTCTCTCACTCTCAAGCAAACCACAGTCACTCTGCTTCAGATACTGCATGCAGTTTGCTCCATCGACGACTTGTCGATGACCACTTTTTCTCCATAAGCGTTTGGTCCTTATATCCGACAAGCGACCAATCATGGTTGGCCTTAACTTCTGACTTTGACCACGTCTATTGCAACCAGATACCTGCGCCTGGCACCTTGTACTTTCTGCCACTGCCATTTTGGTGTCATTTGCTGTAATTTCCTAGTTTTTTTAATGGTTTGGGATTTTTCACCCCCTTCAATAAATACTCCAATTGCTCAGTCACCTTGGATTTGTCACCTCTGTCTGGATATTATTATACACAGTGTTTATGCACTCCCCCTAAATGGTACTATAAAACTGGTGTCACCTACTTTGTGTTTTTGAGTCTCCAGTAAGGCCAGTGTAAATTGGCACACAAAATGATCCAGTGGGGTGCAGGTTTAATGTCAAATGTTTTTCTGCACCGTGTCATTTCACCATCTACAAGTATGACAAGAATCCATGGTGTCAGGCAGTAGCATTGTGCTCTGGCTGGGCTGCAAATTATAATCATTGCAATGGCACTTGGATGGAAAAAGTGCATTCGTCATATTGAAAAAACACATTTTATTCATTAAATATATTGCAGGGTAATTATTAAATAAAGAAGTGGCATAATTCACATTCGGAATAGTATACCATCATAACGAACAGTTTTCGAAAAGGTGTTTCACTGTGTAGACAAGACTGAATTTTCCAGGAAGAGGCCCACTTATACAATTAATTAATTATTTACATTGTATGCATACGAAAAGATGCACTGATGATTACAGTTATGTGTCACTTAGTCAAACATCTTATTTAATAGTTAAAGTATATTTTTGATACATTTAATTGCAAAGTAACAATCAGAAACTATGCTTTGTGTTGCCTAAGATAAAACTATTTTTTTATCAGTTAGCCTCTTATCCTTATCACAGAGGTCCAATACATATAATTTGCTGGCTGTTAATTACCCAGCCCCTGTGCTTCTGGATGACAATGGCTTGTCCTCGGGCTCAGGAAGGCAGGGGTGTTGCTAACAAGTGGTTAGATAACAGATATCAGCTATATGGGAGGAGCAGGAACAATTGGTAGAACTGTTGGAACTGGGAGTGCAGTTTTAATAGTTCTTCCTTTCACTTAGAAAAGCGTAAAAGTGCTTCAGGAACTTTTCCTGGATCCTCCCACACTTTCTGTCTCCAACTCCAACAGGAATGAGAACCACCTTTGGCCCTGTCAGAGAAGAGAGTACATATTCTCCACAGGGGAGTGACAGCATGAGGAGGAGTGCACCTTGAAGTGAGGATGGATGGAGCCATTTTATTTTAGGGCTCATCAGAAGGTTTGAAGTAACGAAAGAGAAGAAATACTGAAACAAGAGGTTGGGAATTTGCTACAAAGTGTTTAGGATTGTGTGGGAGGAATTCTCCAGGTACTGGCGAGGGCATATGATAATACATCTCCTTTTAAAACATTCCCGAGCCTTTGTAGAAAAAAAATCCTTAAAAAAAAACTCTGCCTTATTGCTAGAAGAGGAAGACTCAAGGCCTTTTAACTGCTGCTGACACTCAGTGTCAGGATATGGGTGTGAGGCAAATAACTGCGAAGCCAGTCCCTACCCTGTCAATACCCTGGGATCCTCCGATTGGGCTCTGTTGGACTTCAAATTCCAGGATCCTGTTGGGCATTGAGTGACAGGAGGAGGGGCTGAAGGAGGAGCACAGAGCTTATAGCATGCTGCTTTGCCCCGCAGAACAGGGCACTTTTCCTGTTATGTTGGACTTCAAGGCCCAGGATTCTGTTGGGCATTGTGTGGCAGGAGGAGGGTTTGAAGGAGGAGTCACGGCTCTTCTAGCGTGCTTCTTTGCCCCGCTGTGTGGGGCGCTGTGCCTGTTCTGCTGGACTTCAAAGCCAAGTACCTTGTTGGGCATTGTGTTGCAGGGGAAGGGGCTGAAGGAGAGGCTACATCACTTATAGCGTGCTCCTTTGCCCCACGTCGTGGTACCCACTTAGGCTGTGCCCGGGAGAAGACTGGGCCAATATGGGCTGTTGCCCCTGTCCACGTTCCTACTAGACCGGTCCGCCACCCCGCTTTTGCCTCACTCTCTTGCTCCTCCCAGGATGGGCAAATGTAAGTGTCATCCTTCTTCAATTAATCCTAATGGCTCCCGCAAAGATTCAGGAAATAACTCATCCATCCCAAACTTATTAACCTTGGCTGTGGGTGCACTTAATGATGACATGTCTGCTCTGGAAAAATAGTTTCGTTTATACATTCGTGAGCAGGAGCCTCACACACTGATTTGGGACGTGAATGTTTTACCCTCTGAGTTACTTCTTACTGATAACAGTATGGCTAAACAACCATTGGCCAGTTCCTCGGTGGGCCCATTGGAAGATAGAGGGAGTTTAGCTGTTACAGCTGAACATCATCAGGCTGATAACTGGCCTGGTGGTTAAGATTAGGGAAAAAACGTATCAGACACAGAGCCTCCTACTGGTGAATGGAAAAAGAAAGACCTGGGCTCATGTCAAGTTGTTACGGTCAAGACTGGCAAGGTCTCCTGCCGGTTGCCAGCAGTGGCCAAATTGGCACAAGAAAGGAGGATGACGAATTGTATGAGCAGCTGACGGACAAGAAGGAGGCCAAATTAGAGCACTTTGTTAAAAAAAAATTTGATATATTTATACAGAGTGGGAATCATCTATTACAACGCAGGCATTAGATCGTCGTGATTTACAACGCAGTCAGTACCATGACTGCGATGCTACCATGAGTTCCATTGCAACGCAAGTCATTACAACAACTTGTTTTAGGGAGTGCGTTGTTGGACTCTTGTTGGATTTTAAGTCTAACATCTTCCCTACTGATACAAGGACTGGAGTTGGAATAGTAATTTAAACTATTCCAAAGTCACGCGCTTCCATAAAGCAAGTTGTGGTAAGGATTTGCGTTGTAATGGAACTCGTGGTAACGACACAGTCATGGTATTGACTGTGTTGTTAAGCCATGCTTGGTTTTGGCATGTGTGGTAACAGATGCTATTCATACAGATTTGATGCGCTATTGAGAAGGACCTTAAGATTTCAGAGGTCTGAGTCATAATGCCTGAGGGCGCAGTCTTACATTTGCCACCAGATACTACCCCGCACGTGGTGGTTCTTGGTAATGTACCAGGTCTTTCAGAAGGGATGATGGAAGACTGCTTGTGATTGAACAATAAGGCTATACATTGGATTGAAACCCATGTTGTTGGTATGGGGTTGAACGGTCTTAATATCATAATGGTGTGAGGCTGGTTAGCTGGCTGGGAATGGGCCTGAAATATTTTTCTGAAGATTGTTTTGTGGTTAATTTCCAGAAGGGGGTAGCAGCATGGATGCTGACATTTCTTTGTTACCACTTGTTTTTTTTTACAGTCCCCACAACCCAAGATGTGAGGCCCTTTTTTTCCGAGAGTTTTCCGGTTTTGGGGAATGTCATGACTGACTGTTTTAAGTGTATCCCTCACCTCAGTTACCTCTCGTTCCCACCTGCTAATTCGCCCTTTCTGCTACTTCGCCTTTGAAGTGTGTTGATTTTATGCCCTGTAAACATAAGATTGTCAGTTCCAGGAGGTCGATACGGGATCTCCCCTTCATTCAGGCTATATCGATCACTTTTTCTAACTTGGCCAAATTAATGTCACGAAATGTTTGTAATGACAAATCCTGCAGATAACAATGCTCTGTATCTCACCTTGTTCAGATCATTTGTAGAACATCTTGAGATCTATGAAACCCCACGTAATTTATGTTGTTGGGGATTTTAGTGAATCCCCTACTTTAGCAGCTACAGTGGGGGTGGGTTTCTTTATGTGCCTCTTTTGTCTGGAACTCGGCAGGCAGAAGCTCCTCATTAACCCTGGAATACAGCATCAATAGGGGACCAAGCAGAAGCAAGGAGAAGCGACAGCTGAGTAAACAGAACAGGGAAAGAAAGAAGGAATATTGGAAGGTGAAAAGAAGGAAGAATGAGTGGGTGGATGAATGAGTATGTGGATGAATGAGTGGGTGAACGATGAGTGAATGATAGATGGATGGTCAGGTGAAAAGATGGCCAATAAAAGGGATGGATGGATGGGTGAGTGAGTGAGTAAGAGAATGGATAGAAGTATAGACAGGTAAAAGGAAGTCAGAGTAAAGGGATGGATGTATGAGTGAATGAATAGGAGAGTGAACAGCTGAAACAATGGCAGAGTAAAAGAAGGAATGGATAGGTGGTTGGACAGGTAGAACGATGACAGACTAAAAGAGATAGATAGTAGATGGACAGGTGAAAAGATGCTAGAGTAAAGAAATGGATGGATACAGGAGAGTCAATGGATAGGTGGTTGGACACAAAGGGATGGCAGAATAAAGGAATGGATGGAAAAGTGGATAGGCAGGTGGAAGGATCGCAGAGCATGGGGTTGTATGAGTGAGTGAAAAAATGAGTGAATGTATGGCAGAGTGGATTGATGGAAGCAGAGTGGATGGGTGGGTGATAAATGTATGGCAGGGTGGATGTGAAGCAAAGTGCATGAATGGATAGATCAATGGATGGATGGTAGATTGGATGGGTGGACAAATGGCAAAATTAATGTGTGGATGGATGGCAGAGTGAAGGGATGTATGTTGATGAATGGATGGATGGAAGATGGATGGGTGGACAGATGGATGAATGGGTAGATGGCAGAGCGGATTGGTGGATGGCAGAGTGAATGGATGGAAGGACAAGTAGAAGGCAGAGTGGAGGGCAGAATGAATGACTGGATGGGAGAAAAGATGGATGGATGGATGGGTGTATGGATGGATGGATGGCAGAGTGGATTAATGGATGGCAGGGTGGATTGATGGATAGCAGAGTGGGTGAATGGATGATGTCAGAGTGGGTGAACTGATGGATGAATGGCAGTGTGGGTTCATGGTAGAGTGGTTGGGTAGGTGGATGGATAGCAGAATGGATGAGTGGATGGATGGCAGAGTGAATGGATGGATGGCAGAGTGGATGGATGGCAGAGTGGATAGATGGATGGTAGAGTAGATGGATGGATAGAGGAATGATGGGTGATGGATGGATGGGTGGATGGACTGATGCAGGGGCGTAGTGAATCCCCCACTGTAGCAGCTAGAGCAGAGGTGGGGTTCTTTATGGGCCTCTTCTGTTTGGAAGTTGGCAGACAAATGCTCCTTATTAATGTTAGAATATAGTGACAATAGAAGAGCATGAAGGAGCAGGGAAAAGCGATAGCTGGGTAAATAGAACAGGGAAAGAAAGAAGAAATATTCAAAGGAAGGGTTAAAAGAAGGAAGAATGGATAACTGAGTATGTGGATGCTTGAGTGGGTGAAAGATGAATGAATGGTAGGTGGGTGGACAGGTGAAGGGATAGGTGGTATGGTAAGTGGATAAACAGGTGATAGTGTGGCAGATTCAAAGGATGGATGGATAGGTGGATGAACAGGTAGAATGATGGGGATGGATGGATAGGAGATAGACAGGTGATAGGATGGAAGTGTAAAGGAATGGATGGATGTATGGAGTGAATGGATAGGTGGATAGACGTGAAAAAGGATGGCAGAGTAAAGGGATGTATAGATAGGTGGATAGGCAGGTGGAAGGATCACAGAGTAAACGGATGACTGAGTGGGTGAAAAGATGAGTGAATGGAAGGCAGAGGGGATTGATGAATGGCAGAGTGAATGGATGACAGGGTGGATGGATGTCAGAGTGAATGAATGGATAGATGGATGATCGAGTGCACGGATGGCAGAGTGAATGGATGAGTTGATGAATGGCTGAACGGATGATGGATGGATTGATGGATTGCAGAGTCGGTGAATGGACAGACCAGTGGAGGGCAGAGTAAATGGATGGATAGCAAAAAAGATGGATACATGGCAGAGTGGATAGATAGATAGATAGATAGATAGATAGATAGATAGATAGATAGATAGATAGATAGATAGATAGATAGATAGATAGATAGATAGATAGATAGATAGATAGATAGATAGATAGATAGATAGATAGATAGCAGAGTGGACTGATAGACAGGTGAAAAGATGACAAAATAAAGGAATGGATAGATGAGTGAATGGATAGGTGGATGAACAGATGAAAGGATGGCAGAGTAAAACAATGGATGGACAGATGGATGGACAGGTAAAACAATGGCAGGGTAAATAGATGGATGGATATAGAAAATGGAAAGGTGAAACAATGGCAAAGTAAAGGGATGGATGGATGAATGAATGAGAGTGACTGGATAGGTGGATGGACAGGTGAAAGGTGGCAGAACAAAGGGATGGGTCAATAGATGAATACACAAATTATGGATGGATGGATTGATGGATAGATGGATGGATGGGTAGATGGATGGATGGCTGAGTGGATTGATGGATGGCAGGGTGGATTAATGAAAGGATGTGTGGACTCATAAGTAGATGGCAGAGTGGAAGGCAGAGTGAAGGGATAGGTGGCAGAAAGGATGGATTTATGGCAGAGTGGATTGATGGATGAATGAATGAACAGATGTAAAAGTGGGTGGATTGATGGATGGATGGCAGAGGGGATGGATGGTACAGTGGATGGGTGGATGGATGGCAGAGTGTATGGATGGCATAGAGGATGGATGGCTGGATGGATGGCAGAGTGGATGGATGGCAGAGCGGATGGTTGGATGGCAGATTAGATGGATGGTAGAGTGGATAGAAAGATGGCAGAGTTAACGGATGGATGGTTGGATGCATGACTTCAGAGTGGGTGGAAGGCAGAGTAGATGAGTGGATGGATGAATGGATGGATGGATGGATTACATCACAGCTTTCCAAACTTTTCATGTTGGTGACACACTTTTTGGAGATGCATCATTTTGGGACACAGTAAGGCAGTTTAGCGAGGGAGCGTAGCAAGCAAGCCCGAACCACTTAAGGGGGGTTCTCACCCCGGAAAAACATTTTGAAATAAAAGTGGGCAAATGGTGCATTTTCAAGCAAATTTGAGGCCATGTGGTTGAACACAGGCCCCTGCAGCGGATGCCTTCGTCCACTGAGCCACCAGACATCTCTCTCTCTCGCTCTCTCTCTCTCTGTCTCCCTCCCTCTCTCTATCTCTCCCTCCCTCTCTCTGTCTCCCCCTCCCTCTCTCTATCTCTCCCACCCTCTGTCTCCCTCTGTCTCACTCACTCACTCTGTCTGCCTCCCTCTCTCTCTCTCTCTCTAACTATCTCCCTCTCTGTCTCCCTCCCTCTGTCTCCCTCTGTCTCCCTCCCTCTCTCTCTCTCTGTCTGTCTCTCTCCCTCTCTCTCCCTCTGTCTGTCTCCCCCTCTCTCCCTCTGTCTCCCTCCCTCCCTCTGTCTGTCTACCTCCCTCTGTCTCCCTCTATCTGTCTCGCTCCCTCTGTCGCCCTCCTACCTCTGTCTGTCTCCCTCTGCCTGTCTCCCTCCCTCTGTCTCCCTCCCTCTATCACCCTCTGTCTCCCGCTCTCTGTCTCACTCTGTCTCCCTCCCTCTCTCTCCCTCCCTCTGTCTCTGTCCTTCTGTCTCCCTACTTCTGTCTCCCTCCCTCTGTCTCCCTCTGTCTCCCTGTCTCTCTCCCTCTGTCTCCCTCTCTGTCTCCCTCTGTCTCCCTCCCTCTGTCTCCCTCCCTCCCTCTGTCTGTCTCCCTCCCTCCATCTAGCTCCCTCCATCTGTCTCCCTCCATCTGTCTCACTCCCTTTGTCTCCCTCCCTCTGTCTCCATCCCTCTGTCACCCTCCTCCCTCTGTCTGTCTCCCTCTGTCTGTCTCCCTCTGTCTGTCTCTCTCCCTCTGTCTCCCTCCCTCTGTCTCCCTCTGTCTGTCTCCCTCTGTCTCCCTCCCTCTGTCTTCCTCTCTCTTTCTCCCTCTCTCTGTCTCCCTCTCCCTCCCTCTGTCTACCCCGGACTCCCTCCCTCTGTCTCCCTCTCTCTCTGTCTCCCACGTTTTCCCTCGCTCTCTGTCTGTCTCCCTCTGTCTGTCTCCCTCTGTCTGTTTCCCTCCCTCTGTCTCCCTCTGTCTGTCTCCCTCCCTCTGTCTCCCTCTATCTGTCTCCCTCTATCTGTCTTCCTCCCTCTGTCTGTCTCCCTCCCACTGTCGCCCTCCTCCCTCTGTCTGTCTCCCTCTGTCTGTCTCCCTCTGTCTCCGTCCCTCTGTCTCCCTCCCTCTCTCCCTCCTTCCCTCTCTGTCTCCCTCCCTCTCTCTCTCCCTCTCTCTGTCTCCCTCCCTCTGTCTCCCTCCCTCTGTCTCCCTCTCTCTCTGTCTCCCCCTCTCTCTCTCACCCCAGCTTCCCGGGCACACACACGGCACCGAGTACTTCTCAGGTCTTTAAAAGACCATTTACTGGGAGATGTTATGCAATAGATGAGGCATAATGAGAACAAAGCTTTCAAAGGAATGCCTCTTAATTAGCAGCAGTTATGTGCTAAGTGCCCATTAATACCATTGTCATCCCGCGACACACCCACCATTTGCAGGCGACACAGTACTGTGTCGGGACACACAGTTTGGAAAGCTCTGGATTACATAGTAGATTTATGGATGGCAGAGTGGATGAATTGTGGTCAGACAGGTAGCATTTCAGCCGGAAGCATATAAGGGATGGTTGGCGCGACGCGCAGCGGACGCGCCTGTGACTGAATTCCTGCAGGCTGACCTTAGCAGCAACAACGTGAGCGCCTGGTAAAGGGCTCCGCTTTTACGAATTTTATTTGAAAGTTATATGTTTAATTTGAGAACGGTATTTTGATCTTTTAATTGTATATTCCTCTGACTCATACCTTGCAGCGCTGTAGGTGCCTCCCCGGTCCACCACGGAACGTTCCGATTGAGTGGAGGGAGCAACACCCACCGGAAGGCAGGCAATCTGCACTTCCGGCCAGCCATTGTGGTCAGACAGGTAGCATTTCAGCCGGAAGCATATAAGGGATGGTTGGCGCGACGCGCAGCGGACGCGCCTGTGACTGAATTCCTGCAGGCTGACCTTAGCAGCAACAACGTGAGCGCCTGGTAAAGGGCTCCGCTTTTACGAATTTTATTTGAAAGTTATATGTTTAATTTGAGAACGGTATTTTGATCTTTTAATTGTATATTCCTCTGACTCATACCTTGCAGCGCTGTAGGTGCCTCCCCGGTCCACCACGGAACGTTCCGATTGAGTGGAGGGAGCAACACCCACCGGAAGGCAGGCAATCTGCACTTCCGGCCAGCCATTGTGGTCAGACAGGTAGCATTTCAGCCGGAAGCATATAAGGGATGGTTGGCGCGACGCGCAGCGGACGCGCCTGTGACTGAATTCCTGCAGGCTGACCTTAGCAGCAACAACGTGAGCGCCTGGTAAAGGGCTCCGCTTTTACGAATTTTATTTGAAAGTTATATGTTTAATTTGAGAACGGTATTTTGATCTTTTAATTGTATATTCCTCTGACTCATACCTTGCAGCGCTGTAGGTGCCTCCCCGGTCCACCACGGAACGTTCCGATTGAGTGGAGGGAGCAACACCCACCGGAAGGCAGGCAATCTGCACTTCCGGCCAGCCATTGTGGTCAGACAGGTAGCATTTCAGCCGGAAGCATATAAGGGATGGTTGGCGCGACGCGCAGCGGACGCGCGCAGCGGGCGCGCCGCTGGCGCGCCGAAGGCGCGCCAAAGGCAAGCCCGTCTGCGCCCGTCCGCGCCTGGCCGTTGCCAGTGGCCAGTACCCCTGCCTCCCTTAATCCGCATTTAAACATCTCTACATCCTTAACCTACTCCAGCGCTGAACTTAAGGACATTAGATTTCGAAGTAACCTTATAAATCCCTGTATTCATTCGTGCACATTCCCAGCTCTCCTTGAAGGTCCGGTCTCTTGCAGACATTGTAAATTTCGTTGTTCAGTTCATAATGACACTTCTATAATAACAACTCCTTCTCGGCTAAAGCCAGTAAGTCTGCGGCAAACATCTATGACAAACTGGAATTGCTTTCTGGCAAATGTGAGATCATTACCTAAACATGCCATCGATATCTGGGATTTGCTATCTTCTACCCTTCCCCACATCGGGTTTTTAACAGAGACCTGGACAAAATCCCATTCTAATCCTGATATTGCTATCGCTCTTCCTGAGGGCTATAATATCCAAAGACAAGATAGGCCTCTCAGGGCAGGCGGAGGATTAGCAATATTATTTAAGGACCCTGTCAAAGTTACAATTATCGAACAACATTGTACTGACATGATGGAGATACTGATCTTCAGAATGGACTTGCACCCTCAACTAAGCTGGAAGGGTGCCTTGGTTTACCGACCCCCGGGGCCCCTATCCAACTTTTCATGTCGTTTACTGGAACTAGTTTCTCCACATGTGATCTCCACCAACAATTTTTTATTACTCGGGGATTTCAATGTTCAGGGAGAAAATCTCAATAATAGGGAAACTCTCTCCCTATTGAATGATTTATCCACCTTAAATTTAAGGAAAATAAACACCGATGTGACGCATCAGGCCGGACATATGCTAGACCTTATTTTTACCAACTCCTCGAATATTCACTATAACACTACGACCCCTCTTGATTGGTCAGATCATCATCTGATAGACTTCTCGGTCCAGAGTCAACAAACATTAGGAGGTTCCAAAACTAGATCCATAAGAACATTTAGACAATGGCATAAAATTACTCCTCAATCCTTTCAGGATTCCTTCATTCCCCCACATTATGATAAATCTGACAGCTTAGAGAAACAATTAGCATCCTTGAATACTAATATTATGGCAGCCATAAATGATCTAGCCCCTTCTAAATCTCAATTAAACCCTAACAAACGGGAACAGACTCCATGGTACTCATCTTCTCTTAAAACAGAGAAATGTCAATGTAGAAAGTTGGAACGTATCTGGCGCCTCTCGCATAAACAAGCTGATAAAGTTCTATTTAGAGAAGCACTGAAGGCCTATCACAAAAATCTAAAGCTTGCTCGAAAACTATATATTACTACTCAGATTGATAATGCTGAAAACTCCTCCCGCATGCTTTACCAAATACTAAATACATTCACCAACCCTAAAGCATGCAATACTGAGGTGGCCCCCACACAACTTCTATGTGATAACATTGCAAACTATCTAGTTCAGAAGATAGAAAAAATCTACCAAAAAATTACTTCAACTTCTGTCCCCAGTTCTAGTCCGCCTATAAACTCAATTTCCACTAAAATTCCACTACAAATACTAGACTCTTTCCCTATATGCACCAATCAGGATGTGGTCGCTCTTCTAAAAAGTACAAGATCAGGCTCACCCTTAGATCTTGTGCCAGCTAAAATTGCTGCCACTTTGTCAACCTCTCTTGCAAACTCTATTTGCACTATCCTTAATAAATCCCTGGATGAAGGTGTCCTTACAACCGAGTGGAAAGCTGCTCAGGTTGTTCCCATAAAGAAAAACCCCAAGCTGTCTCCAGAAGAAATTACCAACTATCGACCTATTTCTTTGCTCCCCCTATACAGCAAACTTCTCGAGAAACATGTTAATAAACACCTCTCTGAATTTATAGAAGTTACCAAATGCCTAGATGTATCACAGTCTGGATTCCGCCCAAAACACAGCACCGAAACAACATTGGTGGAGGTCATAGACAATATTCGAATGGCAGCAGACAAAGGTCAAGCAGTGATGTTGGTCCTGCTTGACCTGTCGGCTGCCTTCGACACCATATCCCATCAGGTTCTCATTACCCGCCTCAAGGAGATAGGTGTTGGGGGTAAAGCGTTGAGTTGGTTAACCGACTTCCTCACTAATAGAACCCAAACAGTTACTCTTGGTTCCTATCGTTCTCAAACCACCTACATCAACAAGGGGGTTCCACAGGGCTCTTGTTTGAGCCCCACATTATTCAACATCTATGTGGCCCCCTTGGCAGAACATCTCAGAAGGCTCGGATTCCTCCCCATATCCTACGCAGATGACACGCAACTTTTGCTGTCATTTGATAAATCAAATCCATATACTCAAGATACCTTCTCAGAGGGAATGAAGGGTATTGCACACTGGATGAGGGAGAATTTCCTTCAATTAAATACTGATAAATCGGAAATAATGCTGTTTGGAGAGGCCAAACTAATATGGTCCCCTAGTTGGTGGCCAGAGGAGCTAGGCTCTGCTCCATCCCCCAAAGATATAGTAAAAGATCTAGGAGTGCGCATTGATCAGGATCTAACTCTGGAAGATCATGTAAACACTACAGCCAGTACATGCTTTCATACTCTTCGCATTTTGAGAAGGGTTTGTCCCTTTCTTCCTCTAACTACTCGTAAAACTCTTGTTCAATCGTTGATTATCAGTAGATTGGATTACTGCAATGCTCTATTGATCGCAGCCAAAGAAAAATCTTTAACTAAACTACAGGTTGTTCAGAACGCTGCAGCCCGTTTGGTCAACAATGCACTTCCCAGGACCCCTTCAGCTCCTCTGCTCCATGACCTTCACTGGCTCCCTATTAGAAAGAGAATCAGGTTTAAAATCTGTTGTATGGTTTTTAAATCTTTACACAATTTAGGCCCCGGCTACCTGACTCATAAATTAGTCAGATATTCTCCTACCAGAATGTTAAGATCAAGCCATCTCGCATATTTATGCACTCCCCGTATCAAACTGGCGCGGATGGGAGGGAAGTCATTCTCTCACCTTGCCCCACGATACTGGAATCTCCTCCCGCTACAACTACGTCAGTGCACCAACTTCCTAGTCTTCAGGAAACTGCTGAAAACAGAGCTTTTTTAATCTCACTTGCTTGGTGGTCAATGGCTGTCTCAGCGCAGAGATACCCCGTATGGGGTGATTCAGGCGCTATATAAAACCCAAAAATAAATAAATGAATGGATGGCTGCATGGTGGAGTTGATGGATTGATAGATGAATGGCAGAGGGGATGAAATGATGGCAGAAGTGGATGGGTGGATGGATGGTAGAGTGGATGTGTGGATTGATGGCAGAATGGATGGTGTGTGTGTTGATGAGTGGATGAATAGATGGCAGAATGCATGGATGGACAGAGGGATGGATGGATGGGTGGATGGATGGATGGATGGATGGATTGATGGCAGAGAAAGTCTGTGTCTTGTGGTGGCATGTGTTGTGTGTCTTAATACTGCCCTCACTCACACAATTTGTGTGACATGCGTCATCATAGGGCTGCTACAAAACACTCTGGTGAAGCCAAGGCCTGTGGTGGAGCAATAGGGGTGGGGAAGACAATACAACACAAAAGAGAAACAATATTTTCAAAGGTGACTGGGAAAACCGGAAGTGAAAAGTGCAGTGTGGTGTAGGTTAAAACTAGCTCGGAGGTGTCGCTGTGCCTAAATTTTATTCCTGGACTCTCCGGCCAGGGTTAAAAATGTGAAGGATGGTAGTGATAACGAGATGCAATGTGCTCCTTACACCCCTCCTTACTGCCAGATGGTTGACATGTTTTGGCCGTGTTGGCCCCAATTGCTCCACCCCAGGCGTTGGCTGCGCCAGGGTGTTTTATAGCAGCCCTATGATGAAGCATGTCACACAAATTGTGTGAGTGAGGTCAGTATTAGGACAACCAACACATGCCACCACAAGACACAGACTTTTAATTGCTCCCCACTCCTTTTGGTGTATAATAGTATCTAATAGGTTCAGTGACCATAACCCTGCTTGCCATTCATTGAGTTGGATTTCATTGCAATCTAGGATCCTTGATAAGGTTGTTAGTAGTGAGGTTATGTTATTCCATGCAGGAGGCTGAGGTGGTCAAAGGCGATCCTCCCAGTTTTTAAAGCTAAAGTTTGAATTCAGTAATCTTCAGAGACATGCTGGCTCATGGGTCTGGTGGCTCAATGAATTAATGCATCCACTGTAGTGATATGTGCTTGAACTCATGGTCACAGGTTTGAAGGAAGTGACCCAATTAGGATCATCTGGGACACTCACGACCACCTCTGAGCCTTCCCTACGAATGAAGAGTCGTTCAGACAGTAGAGAATACAAACCAATATATTTATTCATATACACTCATGCGGAAACCAGTCTGCCCAGTCTCTTAGGATTGCTGCAGAGGGACTGACATCAGTAAACATGGTGATACATTATGTACGATTCAGAACCAATGATATCACGCCCACCATGGAATTTTCTAGGCAGATGCAGCTACACAAAGAAGCACAGAAGGTTAAGTTTCTATCCTGAGGCCGGGCACACACTATCTACTACTCAAGGTTGCTCCGTCTGTGCCCACTGCTAGACTAGTGGGAGAAGCATACCTGCGCTAATAAGAACAGTGTATTTATAAAGAAAACTGCAGGGCCCAACCTTGGAGAAACGAGACTTACCAAAAGCTGTTTTTTCAGGAAGGGAAAGATTATTTTCGATCATGGTTCAAAATGGCGGACAAACATAAAATGGTGCTGCGAATACTAACTTACATAGAACAATACATAATTAACACAGTGAAAACATGTTTATTCTAACAGACCCTCCTGTTAGCATGAGCTAACCATGTTATGTTGTTATCAAGAAAAGTATAACATTTGTATGGATAAGAAACATCGATATGAGGAGTAGTTCATATATTCAGTAAGTCTCAAAAATACCCTCATCTATCTGCATCAAATTATCAACATCCTTTTAAAACATAATTGCGGCATTAGTATCATGAACTGATATTTTCTGTTTGGGGATGAGAAC
Source organism: Triturus cristatus (assembly GCF_964204655.1). Taxonomy (NCBI): domain Eukaryota; kingdom Metazoa; phylum Chordata; class Amphibia; order Caudata; family Salamandridae; genus Triturus; species Triturus cristatus. The sequence continues at coordinate 135,120,823 of NC_140581.1, forward strand.
ATTGACACAATGGGTGCAACAAGCTGGGAGAAAGTGTATATAGAGGCAACAGGTAAAGAAAATACCGGCAACCACAGCCAAGAAAGTGAGGATCTTCCAACCCCAAGATATTAATGTTTTTCGACAACCACCCAGACAGTGTCCAAGTACCTTCTTCTTGGTGTATCTCAGCCGATATCCTATGTAATTTCTGTATAGCTCAATAAACATTGGGAGCGTTATCAGGTATGTAAACAAAACAGCTGCTGCCTATGGCGCAACTGGCTCCTCCCCGATCTGCAAGGATACCGTCTAGCATCATCCTGTTCTGCAAAGTGATGTATCTCATTACCTGGAACTCAGCAGTGACATTCGTCATTATGCCAGCAGTTGTATTAACAACTGCTTCACCAACTCTAGTTAACTGACGAACTCGAAGGCTATTTGCCATGGGTCCCCAAAAAGGTAGCAGGCCCTTCACAGCGTCTCCAAATTGCTGTGAGGTAGTACCTGTCTGATCTATATCCTTTGTGTCAACAACCCTTCTAACTCGGCCCAGGAATACACTTCTATGTTGCACACAATGAGTTTTGTGATAATCAGATGGGGCAATATATACATGGGGGAAAAGGAAAGAAAGATAACATGTGCCTGACCATCCCATTGGGAGCCAGACGTGAGCCTGTGACCCACAGACAAAATAGACATTATGGGGTAGGATCAAAGGTAGACTATTAGTCATATTCATCTAGTAGGTGAAATTACATTTACTCTCACCCACCTTTATCTCCCTAGTCTCCTGGACATAAAAATTAGCTGTCCTATTGACCAATGGCACAGGTATCGGTTTATCCTCGGTAAGATTTTGACTTCAGGAGGATTGGAAGTACTCAGAGCTGTTAAACCATTGGAAATCAGTCATTTTCATTCAACACCAGGCATTGTCCTTTACTCTATGGTACGTTTTCAAACAAGACTTTGAGGACATTGTCCCTAGAGTCCCTTGTCCTGCCGGTCCCATGGGGGTAAACTCTTGGTAGAAGCGTAAGTATTCATTTGCAATGTGAGAATCAGTGGATGTTATATCCAAAGTACAGAGATGAAATTGGAAGTACACCAGTCGAAACAGTTCATACCAACTCTTGCAGTTGCCCATATATGACAATGGCATCGACAACAAATTGTCGCTCTTATGAGTGAACGAAGGAAGAAACCCACAAACCCAACAATTAGCTGTATTGGACACATTATGAGCATGATGCAACATTTGTATAAAAACATTGTCGGTGTTGGACTGCCTGTGTACTGCTTTGTGTGGGGCTAGAGTAACAAAAATGTGTTCAGGGGGAGTGGGGTTTGTACCTCCCAAGGACATTACAGGAAATATCTCCTCTAGAAATCAGGATAATCCAAATATTGTCACTATTGCAATCACAACAATTAATATGCAAACTATTTAACTCTTTGTCGACCAACCCCGTGCTAAACGAGGTGGTGCAAATGGCTGTTCCTCCTCATCATTAGGCCGACCAAAGGGATGCATTATGAAGCAAGGAAAGGAATGCAACATAAATATTAGTAAAGGTAAGTGTTCCCAGTGTCCATCAGAGCCTCACTGGTACAGGCTCCAAGTGTTTATCAATAGGTTGGCGCTCTTGAGCACCGGCGGTGGAACATGCTCTGTCCTAAGCTCACGATGTATCCCACGCCGATCAGGATAATATACACCCTCCAAGGAAACACTGTCAATCTATCCTGTCCAATGTCAAAACAGTGCACCAATCTCACATCACCCTAAACGGGGTAAGCCGAAACGAGGAAAGAACACCTTTGGGAGTACCATTGCAGTTGTCATGGCTGTATTATCTTTAGTGGGATAAGCCTCAACCCACTTACTGAATGCACAAACAACCACCAAATCATACTTCAAATTATTGTATCTATCTAATTCTATATAGTCCATCTGGATGACCTCAAACGAGAAAATGGGTGGTGGAAAATTACTGGGTGTTCTAGGAGTACCCTTCCCAGGATCGTGCATCATGCACACAATGCAGTATTTCACTAAATGGGCAGCTGTTTTCGACATGTTATCATTCTGCCATTTAGGGTCTAACAACTTGCACATACCCTTAGCACTAATATGGGCTGGGCCATGAGTCATCGTGTCTACAGGAAGAACATATGCATCTGGTAACATCCATCTCTGCTTCCCTGACTTATCAATCCAACATCCGTCATCGTTCCACTGTGATGTACTTTCTTGCCACATTGCTAATTCGTCTACTGTGGCCTCACTTTGTATCTCCTTCACGTTCTCAAGTGTATCCTCAAACATGGTGATTTCAGGCACCCACCTAGTGGGACCTGCTACAAACATTATTTTAATTTTAGTCCGGGCTGTTTCCTTAGCCGTCTGATCTGCAAAAGCGTTCCCCTTACCTACATCGTCAGTGTCTTTCCGATGGACACTGCACTTTACTATCGCCAATTTCTTAGGAAGTGTCAAAGCAGACAAAAGCCTCAATATAAGGTGCCCATGTTGAATCTTGGCACCATGCGAAGTAAGAAAACCTCTCTCTGCCCAGACTCGCCCAAAGTTGTGCGCAACTTCAAAGGCGTACTGACTGTCAATATAAATATTGACAGCCAGTCCCTCACTCAATTCGCAAGCTCGTATAATGGCAACAAGCTCTGCAGCTTGGGTGACTGATAGGGAACTCGTGATGTTTCAACTACCGTATGGTAATTTAAAGCAAGAGCCATCAACATATAGTTCCCTGAGTGTCAGAGAAGGGAACATCAGTCTAGTCTACCCATCCTTACTTCTTTTCTACCGTCCAGAAAATACAATCATGTTTATCAATCTTATCCTTCTGAAAAGGGAGGGACAGTAACCTGGCTGGGTTCAGGGTGGCACATCTTTTGATCGGGATGTGTTTTGCAAACACTGTTAATTCATAACCTGCCAGACGTGCACTGGTGAGGTGCTGTGTCTTTGTCTTATTCACAGGGGTATCCACAGCATGGGATACCATGACTGTAAGGTCAGTATCATGTACGAGTCCACCCGATTGCCTTGTCAAGACAGCCACGGCTGCGACTGCTCGTGCAACAGGATCAAGAACAGCAGAGAAATAAGCAGAGGGCTGTTGCTCATCTCTGAATTCCTGTGTTAAAACTGGAAGCACGCAACCAGCCATCTCTTGAACATATAATACAAAGGATCTGGTGTAGTTAGGAGTACCAAGCACTGGAGCTGAACAAAGCTCAGTTTTTAGTTGCTCTAAAGACTGCTGACATTGAGACTTCCAAGTTAATGGCACATGCACTTCTTTCGTGGTTAATGCAAGCAGGGCTTAATTAGAAGGAAACAGTTAGGTATTCACTGACAACAGAAGGAAGTGATACCTATGAAGGTGCGTACATCTTTCTAGGTTTGTGGAACTGACATTTGAACAATGGTATTAATATGCTCCGGGGTCAATCTCCTACCCTTCTTCGACAGTAGGTGACCTAAGTAGGTGACCTCCTCTCAACAATATTGAAATTTTGAAAGGGATACTTTATGACCAAGCCGAGCTAAATGCAACAACAATCTAACGGTACTGTCTCTGCAACCTTGTTCTGGGTCAGAAGCCATGAGCAAGTCATCGACATACTGTAGAAATACATTACCTGTGGGGAGCGACAAGGAATCAAACTGACTTTTCAATGCCTGACTATAGATACTCGGACTCTCTGTATAGCCTTTAGGAGCGCAACAGAACCTAAAACTTCTACCAGCTAGGGTGAACCCAAACAGATATCTCCTATCAGGAAGAATAGGAATACTGAAGAACGGATTTTTCAAATCAATGAGAGAAAATGTTTTAGGAGAAGAGAGAATCATTGTCAACAGAGTGGTGATGTCGGGAACCACCAGAAACTGGGGAATCACTGTTTTATTAACTTCACGCAAGTCAATCACAAAACGATAAACAACTTCATGGTCATCATGAGAATTTGAGGGCGTCCTCTTAAGAATGGGAAAGATAGGGCTATTACAAATATTAGCTGTTGTCCCCTCAACTACTCCCTTCTTAATCAAATCCTGAACAATTTGCTATAAGGCTCGCTTTCCTGCCTGCTGTATTTTATATTGAGGGATACAAGGTAAAATAGCACCGTCCTTAACACGTATCGAAACAGGCGATATCCACAACAATGCCACGTCTGTGTCACCTGTTGCCCACAGAGTGGGTGGCACATCTTGCAATTCAACAGGAAGGGGCACATATCTGGACAGGTTTGCTTAGCGCACACCATATCTGGACCCATTGTCATATAGGCACCTGCTGGGGAACAATAAATTGTAGCAGATAGTTTTTTTAACAAATCCAAACCCATCAAATTCTCACCACAGTTAGATGTCAGCAAAAATGGTGAATCCACAGTGAAAGGACCGCTAGTCAATGCAAGGGGTCTTGAAATGGGTCTTACAACCGGTACACCAGAAAAACCTACCGAAACATTATCATGGCCGGAGAGAGCCGCCCCAGCTACCATATTTCGAGAAGCAGAACTTTTTGTCGCACCTGTGTCCACTAAAAATTCCATGCAGTTCTGCTGTTACATAAGGACCACGCTGTTCCACAGGTATCGGAACTGGTCCCCCACTCTGTCCCTGGCTGTCCTAGCTGTAAGACATTCCTGTCACTTCATCTTCATCATAATCATCGTGGTAGTACTGTCCATTCTGAGGGTCATCAAAGTAATTATTATCAGAACGACCCTGTGAAGCTGCAGCGTTCTGAGTTCTGCCTGCTCCACCAGCTCCACGACCCCTTCCATGAGAAACTCGTTCTCTAGGGCCGCCACCTTCTGCAAAAGCACAGGACACTCAGTATGCCAATGTCCCTCCTCTTTACAATACGCACACTGATTTGGATGCAGGGGCGTAGCGTTTGGCTGCCTATTAGTGCGTGGAAGCTGTTGGGCCAAAACACCACCTCTTCTACCATTCCCTCTAAATGCCTGTTGCAACAACACCTTTGTCTTCAAATCCTTATGCTTTTTCTTTGTCCTCTCCTTTTCCTCATCATCCCTATGCTCATAGCACTTACTGTGCCATATTCAGAATAACGGAAGGGGAAGAGGTGGACCAGGTGCTTTTGGAAGCCTGGAATAGAGTCGCAATCTCAGGAAGCAAATTAGAAAAAAATCTATCAACAAACAACCTAACACCTCACTCAATAGACAGATCCTGCCCACTGTAAAACAGGAATATATATTTGCAAACCGAAGGAAAAATCAGACACACTCTCATCTTTCTTTTATCGACAAGCTGTTACCTTGTCCCAATCAACCTTCCTTGGTGGAATAAGAGAATGCATATAGGTAATGATACGGCCTGACAAAGCAAGTATCTCTGCTCTAGGCCTATCACCTGGCTTCCGTTCCTGATCCCATTCTTTAATTTGGTCCCATGTACCCCCCAACTCTGCAACATGGTCTTGAGTATGCACCTGTCTCCATATATCAACCAGAACAAGAAGACCAAAAAACATTTCAATATCAGCCAGAGTCATCACAGTGAAGGGGGCGGCTTCAGTCAATTCTTTATAACGCAAATGAGTCTTAAGAGATAAAACTTCAATCCGTTACCACGGAGTGTAAACCCATTATTCCTGAAAATGAGCCACTCCTCAGCCCCTTATAACATTACTGTGGCCGTCTTGCACTTCTGGTAATTCTGGGTGGTTTATAGGATGAACCTCCCGCATCGGAAACTGAGTCACAGTCTTGGGACTATTCTCATGCAATCTTCCCATATAGGCTATTATTGTTGTGACATTACTGAAAACTTGATCTGGGCTCAAGTCACTAACATACACACGATCTCTAATATCATGAACATTTTTAGGCACTTCTGATTCAAACAATGCTGCCAAGGACCAATCAAAGACGCCGGCATGTGCTTAAGAGCATGCTGCTGTATAAAGAGCTCCAAACCTCCCATTGTACCTCAAACATCCTCCACACTGTAAATGGGATTACGAGCCCACTGGGCGGCCTGATTAGCTATTACCCTTTTATCTTCATCTCCCACATCAGATCATTCTAATGGCCCCATACATTCCTTAAATTTCGTCCAGTCTCTATCCTCAAATTCACGTACTGGTGCCCCACTACTCAGTAATGTCAGGGGATGAAAAAATAGAGTGGGAGTAGCAACGGAAGTAACAGGCACTAGCGTCACTGCTGGTTGCGCCGCAGGTGTAAGAGCTGGTGAAAGGGACACCGAAACAATAGGTGTGGCAGGAGTACTAACAGTCATAGTTACCGCAGATGGCAAGGACAAAAAAAGGACAGGAGGTACCGTGGCCAAAGCAGCCTGATCAACAGTGGCAGCAGAGACAGAACGAATGGGTGGCTGGGACTGTGAGGGAATAGTGGGATATATCATCTGCGGGGCATATGGAGGTTGGGGTCGAGTATCTAACATCTCTTCTACAGAAGTATAATTTTCTTCTTGGGCCACATAAGATTTATCATTCTGTAATTGAAACCTTCTATCTTTGCATTCAATACCCTTCTCTAGCTTTTCCCGGTCATATGCTATGGCCTTCTGAGTCAACGTCTGCATTCTCCCTTTCCGGGCCTCTTTCTCTGCTTTCATTTGTCTCTTTTCAGCTGCTTTTTGCCATGCTCTAAGGGAATCAAACATAGGCTGTCTACTTATTTTCTTAAACAACTGTTCTTGTAAATAATCGATCCTTTGCTCATCAAAAGTGCCTGTCAAAGGCCACTGCAACTCAGCATTGTCCCTCGTATATTTGTGCCATAGCGTACTAAACATAATAGGGCTAAGGCCATGCTTCACATACATATCTAAATTCGGAGTGTGTTCTGGAGGCGTCAGCTGACTTTCCTCCAGTCGAGCATCAGCAGAGCAACAATAACAGCACAAAGAAACCAGTTTACTTATTCCAGGCATTCTTAAAAGAAAACAAATTCACTACTTGTGCCTGGCAAAGTATTTGCAAACACTTTTCACCCAAAATCAGTCCTCAGACCGTACCAAATACAAACCAAAATAGTACCATATCCACAAAGAACCAAAACAAACTCACTTGATGTATGCAGGTCAAACTAATTTATTCTCCACCGCCGACTCTTCAGACTAAACTGTCCGATCCAAGGGTTTCGCCGTTCAGGACTTGAGTCTGGATGACCACTGGGCGAGACACCGCCTGGCAGGACAGAAGGGGCAGCTGCGAGTTCAGGAATTCTCTTGTGCAGGAATCCCTAATCTGTCCGTCCGACCCAACGATGGCCTCGACCTTCCCACCTGTCCTCAGGAGGGGATGGGTCACTCACCTGATGGAGTGCCTGTTTGTGTGCCAACTGAAGGAAGTGACCCGATTAGTGTCACCCAGGTCACTCACAACCACCTTGCAGCCTTCCATACAAATGAAGAATCAGTCAGACAGTAGAGAATAATAATCAATATATTTATTCATATTCACTCGAGTGGAGCCCAATCTGTCCAGTCTCTTAGGATTGCTGCAGAGGGACTGACATCAGCAAACATGGTGATACATTATGTACGATTCAGAACCAATGAAGGCACGCCCACAATGGAATTTTCTCCCACCGCTAGACTAGTATGAGAAGGCCTCTATCTAGTGGGAAAGGTATGTGCTAATAAGAACAGTGTATTCATAGAGAAAAAAGCAGGGCCCAACCTTGGAGAAACAAGGCTTACCAAAAGCTGTTTTTTCAGGAATGGAAAGATTAGTTTCGATCATGGTTCAAAATAGCAGCCAAACAAAAAATGGTGCCCCGAATACTAGCTTACATAGAACAATACATAATCAACACAGCGAAAACATTTTCCTTCTAACAGCTCTGGATACCGGAAGGTCTACCCAGCCTTTCATTCAACGAAGGTCACTAAAATTAGTACCAAGATACCCTTCTGAATGAAAATGTGATTACAAATATGTGTCATGCCTTTTTGTTCACTAGATGTGTAAAGGTGTTCGCTAAAATAATCTTGGGCAGCCTGAAGGATTGGGTAGAACAGCTGGATATTGTGACAGTGGAACAAGGTGGTTTTAAGGAAGGGCACTCTACGGTGGACCACTGCTTTGCCCTATGGTCAGTGGCGTGGAAGTCGTTGGAGCAGCGAGGAAAGTTGTGCTGCTGCTTTGTTGACTTCGGTGCGGCTTTTGACCTAGTGGACAGGAGTTGCCTCTGGGAGACTTTAAGGAAATGTGATATCCCGGAGGTGCTTCTGGCTGTCATGCAGGAATTGCATAGTTATAATTGGGCCCAAGTCATTAAGGATACAGCCAGGGCACTGACTCTGAAATTAATGATTAATAATGGTCTAAGACAAGGCTGTGTTTTGGCCCCTCTGTTCGACTTTTATTTGGCGGATTTGTCATCTGTTCTGGTGGTGGATAGAGGTGCCAGCCCAAAAAGGAATGGGAGACAACTTTCCTGCCTACTGTAGGCCGACGACTTTTTAATCCACGACCAGACAGAGATGGGCCTCCAGCTGAAGTTGTCTGCCTTTAATGAATATTGTGTGGCTAAGCAACTGACCGTAAATATGGATCAAACCAAAAACCTGTGCTTTAGAAAGAGAGTTCAGAGGTTTAACTGGTACCTGGGCCCAACCAAATTGGAAAAGGTGAATGAATATAAATATTGTGGGGTCTGATTCGACAAGTCGTTAAAATGGGACATGCACTTGGAGGCCCAGAAAGCTAAAGCTCTTGCATCAGTGCATGGACTGAGAAAGTTGAATCGAATTTATGGGGAAATGTCCCACAGACCATTGGTTTAAAGAGTATTATGCAATGATTCCCCCACAATTTCTATTTAGAGTAGAAGACCTGTGCTTAAGTGGGAAATCTAGTTAGGAAATTGAGGAAGGGAAATGTTTAAAACCCTTAATGTCACTACCGGCCTCCACTATGATTCAGGCAATCCATCTGGAGTTGGGCTTGACTTTATGGAATGTGATGGAGCAAGTGGCCCGCTTAAAGTTCTGGAAAAGATTGGGTCCAGGAGAAGATACGAAAGTATCACTATGGTGTAGGAACGAATCTTTGCATAGCGACCTAAAATGGGCCAAAGAGGTGAGAAAGAAAATCCTTTTGGTCTGTAAAAATCTAAATGTGAGTATTAACCCGCAAACTCTTCTATAAGAAGTAACAAAGGGCTAACTCAGAACATTAGGGAAGCAAGCATCAAGGTTAGAAGACATGGGGTACCTGAGAAAGAAAGTTTCTGTGAATTTTATGATGAATAGTTGGGAGAAAAAAAACTGGTACCCCTACCTGAATACATTACCCAATCAATATTTTAGAGCTGAAGTGCTAAGATGGAGAATAGGCTGTAACCATTGTGTGTCAATTGGGAGTATAAAATCAGTGATGTTACAATCTGATGGTAATTGCTCATGTAGGTTGGGCACAAAATTTGATAATTTGCATATCATATTGGACTGTCAACACTTTGTACATCTGTGGAAATTGTTTTTACGTTCCATTTTCTGAAAATATGACTCTGCCTTGCCCTCCTTAGCGATAGAGCTCCTTACGGACATGCCAAATCTTGATTTAGCAATAGCAATCGCAAAGTATATCAAGGCGGTAAAAAGGTCCTTCTTCGGTAAAGAAATGGATGGTTAAAAGTTAGGCCTAAAGTCAAGTTGGTTGTGATCTTAAAATAATCTTTCATGCTATTGGTTTTAAGAATTTGTTTTTAAAAATATTTTTTCTCATTGATTTTATAACATCATGGGTACTTTTAGACCTGGCACCTTGGCGTGGGTCTCCCTTCCATTTCTTGCTGTGCCTCATGTTTTTGCTGGTGATAGATGCTTTGGGCACTGTACCACTGCTGTCCAATGTCATAGTGTAAGTGCTCCCTATGGTAAATTGATGTATGGATTAGTGATTCCATGATTGGCTAGTTTGGTTTACCTGTCAGACCCTAGTACAGTGCACCAGGAGTGCCCAGGGCTTGTAAACCAAATGCTGCTGGTTGGCTTGCAGCACTGGTTGTGCCACCACAGAAGCAGCTGGTAAAGTGTGTCTCAGGTCTGCCATTGCAGAGCCTGTGTGCAGTCTGGTACTGCCATGCTGACTGGGCAAGTGCACCAACTTGCCAGTCCCTAAACCTGCCTTTTTCTACATACCAGACACCCCTATGGTAGGCCCAAGGGCAAGGTGCGTTGTAAGTATAAGGTAGGAAATGCCCTGGTGTGTGTGGCATGTCCTAATAGTGAATTACAGCCATTTTAGTTTTTCACTATTGCAAGGCTATCTGTTCCCCATAGGCCAGAATGGGCAGTTTGATTATGACATCTTATAATCCTAACTGACTCAGGGAACTAGGTAGAAATTCGAGTTTAGTATGCCTGAACTCAGAATGATAAAATGCATCTTTTAGTGAAGTTGGTTTTAACATTCGTGTTTGAAAATACCACTTTTAGAAAGTAGGTGTTTTCTTGTCTAACCATCCAAGCCTGCCTCTGCTAGGTTGTGTATTCCTTGTCTGGAGTTTGAGTGACAGGGGCTGGGGGATTCCAGGAGACAGGGTGAGTCATCACAGGGCTGAATAGAGAGATCTGCATGCAGATGGGAGGGAGGAGTTGCACCTGGGCCCTGAATAGGGCTGTGCCTTCCCTCCACAATGCTGGCTCCACCTCCTGTGGTGCGTCTGATGTCCCTGCCCTGCACCGTGAAAGGAAAGAAGGAGTCATGTAAACAAAGTGCTCCAGGACTGACCAGAACTGGTTTGAACTAGGCAAAGGCCTCCGTGCCGCAAAGGCACAGAAGCCCAGTAAGAAACCAACTCATCACCTCCCCTCGCAGAGAAGAACCGACGCATCCCTTACGCATCAGTAGGGACCCAACACATCACCGTTCTTGCATATAAGGAACTGACGGATCACCTTCCCTGCAACACTTTCGTTGCATAGCGTTACGCATCCTAAGGTACATTGAACTCAAAGTGTCACATTTTAACATCTAAAGAGAAGTACGCTAATTCTACCATTTTAAGTACAGTATTGTGGACTTTTGTCGTTTATGGTCTTGTGTTAAAACTATATAAAGAATACTTATTTTTAATATACAACTTGTGTGGTGTCCATCTGAAGTGCTGTCACTGGGTTACTGTATGTGCTCATAAATACTTTACGCACTGACTCTGAGATAAGCCTGTCTGCTCGTGCCAAGCTACCAAGGGGGTGAGCAGGGGTTATTTTAGGAGTGTACCTCCATACCCTGACTAGACGCAAGGGCAAATAGGTACCTTTGACCTATTTGGTCAAAGGTACCTACCTCTGCCTACTAGAGTCCCCCAAATCTAACAGGTACCTTTTATAGATGATGTATTGTGGAAGTGTTAAGGGCCCAGGGGGAATAAGGTTATTATAATGGTGTCGTTGATGATGTGTATTTTAATGAGTTTTAAATATTTACTGTATTATGTTTTTGATGTTTAAAGACCTACGGTCTCAATAAACGTATTTCTAAATCTGAATCTGAACTGTGCACACTAGATGTAAGGAATGAAGACCTTGCTGTGTCATTGCTGAGTACCATGAAACCTTCAAAGAGAGGTATGGGTGTGTTAAAGGGTTTGAGCACCATACTAAACTTAAATGCAATACTGTGACACATAAGGAAGGTCAGGCTAGCACCATTCAGTGCCTGTAATGATTTGAAAGCACTGTTAGAACAGATGTGTGATAGAACCATCATTATCCTCATAGAGGTCTCAGAGTGGGTTTTAACAGTGTTTATAACCTGGAAAAAGTAATTTGAGACAAAGTTATGCACTGATCTACTCTATTTGAATAACAATGCCATTGTAGATTGACACTCCTTGCCTTAAAAAAAGGACATTCTTCTGATCGTTTACTCATTAGGATCTATAAGGAAATGCAATTTATTAGGCGCTTTCAAAAAGCCATATTTTGCTTTTTGGAATTTTTGCAGAGTTCTACCAAATTCTACTCTTAGCACAAAATGTGATTTGTTTGTATGCATATGGCTTTTTCTTACGAAGGCATACTTTAAATAAAAAGTCACAAAAGATTCAAAAAAGCAATTGGTTAAAACAAAAATATGTTTCTTGCCGACATATGATCTGCATAATCCATTCTCATGTCAGCAAAAATTAGACAAATGGTCTAATGTAATTTTTTTAGAAAAGCAGTAATTTTGCGGCATAATTTGTATTTTATGCTTGTGTAATATTTATGCCACACCTGTTCAAACTGAACCACCCTCCACTGTTAGTATTAGGGAAAATGCATAGCTATTATTATTGAAATTGCAAGAGGCCACCTACATTTTAATACCTGTCTTTTCCATTGTTAGTGTATATATAGAAATAATCCTGCTTAACATCCCTTTAAACCTCTTCCTGTTCTCGAAAAAAGATGATGAATTGCCAAACATTTATAGAAAAGGTAATTCAATAACCTTGTTGCAGCTCACAGCTGTGGTGATTTGAACCAATAACTTTAAAATTCAAACATCAAAATCCTTTGATGCCAACTCCTTTGTCTGTCTTTTGTTTTGCTTCTTGAGCACACAACTCCACATGCACATGAGATTACTATCTTTTGATTTATTTCAACTGAAACTTTTTTCAAATAGGACAAATACATTACGTGGCCTAATTTATTACCAAATGTCACTGCTTTTGTTGATAATACTTGCCATGTTTACAGTCTTAATCACCTTATGTTCCACAAATAAATCGGAGCTGACATTACAGTTGCATAGTCCATATGCATAAAATGAGCGCTGGTCTGGAAGTAGTGGCACGGGGTGCCGAAGCACCCCAAATTAAGAAGGTGAATGAGCAATAAAGAGGCCATTAAACTTTGCTTTTGTCTTGTTACATTTGTTGCAAAATGACAGAGGTCAAATGTCGCTGTGTTTTCTGACAAATTACTGCTTATTCTTTTAACATGAGATTGGGGTTTATCTTTCTTTCTCTGACTGTAAAGTTATAGGATTTTGTAAAGTGAACTATCTGACAATCTTAATGGGGCACACAGAGAGTGAAAGGAAAGGCTGTAGGGTGTCAGTGTTTTTTTCCTGACACACATCAACATTTAAATACCTGTAAATACTGCACTCATATTTCAGCATAGATCAGCAGTTAGGAAAACACAAATGAAGCACCATTGTTGTAGTTCTGAAGTGTGATGGAAATAAACATTTTAGTAGGATCCAAACAAATCAAGACACTTTACTTGGTGATGTACAAATGAGAGATATTTGCTGAAACCCTATTTACCCACATTATTTATAAGCTATATAGTGTTATTAGTAAAACTGCATCTCAACCTGAACTGTGTAGCCGTTTAAATGGAAGGTGTGCTATCTATAAATGACTGTGTGCTACCACACTGTGCTTTAATAATATATTTGCAACAGTGTGCTCCAAAATTCAATAAATGACTGTGTGCTACCACACTGGTCTTTAATAATATATTTGCAACAGTGTGCTCCAAAATTCAATAAATGACTGTGTGCTACCACACTGTGCTTTAATAATATATTTGCAACAGTGTGCTCCAAAATTCAACACTGCTATATATCACACTCTTACCACTCTTTGCTAAACTTGTTTTTTTGTGACGCTAGGATTTTTACTCAGTCCATAGGAGTTTAGTGACATAACATAGATGGCTGCACTCCCACTCAGAAAATTGTACCAGCAACACTGAAATGGGTGGGGAGAGTGAAGTATACCCAGAAGGCCTGTGTGAAGGTGCGCAACTCAAACTGAAAGAGTGACATTTATGACACAGGTCATCCACCATGCAAGAAGAATTAAAATAAAAGCTGCTGAATACCCATGTGAAGACCAAGATTTACAAACGCGCGTCTGGTTTACGTTACTTTTCTATTGTAAACCTGATGCAAAGAGTTGAGGCGGGATTTATAATCCAATACAAATCGCGTAGGATTGTAACCTAAAGTTTAGCAATCTGCTGCCTTGTGTTGCCTTGCATCAAGGAAGAGTCGCACAAATGGTGCTTGGGTATTCCCTAGCAACCATTAATGGGTTTTGACGCAAATCCCTATCTACAAAGAAAGAAAATGTAACCATGAACAAAATTTTTCATTCCTTCTCCTTTTACCCACTTTGCATGTTTGACACACTGTGCAGCACACACACAAAGTGGGAGAAGCCTAAAAGCATACTTTGTGCACAGGAAGAGACCACTTCCAGTACAAAAGGCATGCCGCAAGGAATGCAGACACCCTTGCAGTATTTGTGCCTAAGCTGTAGCATGTCTGCCGGAAGTGCACCAGCACAGGGAGAGAGCAAAACAGCACCACATTTTTGTAAATATGCTGCTGTTCTGGTCTGTCTTGTCCATGCAATGCAGCACAACAACTTTATATTCCCTACGTTGTATGATTTCCATGTAAATATGGGTCAATGTTTGTGTGTTGTCCTTGATACCTGCTTGATGGTCAAAATGTTGGTATGTTAAGTTTTCGGGCTAAGGGCTTCTTTGAAAGTGTTATTCCCTGAAGAAAAAAACACCTAAGATAATATCAAAACGTAAACTTGCTTTTTCGTCAGGTGCAGTTTTACCTCCCTCATTCCGAGTTTTAGAGGTCACAACGCGGATAGCGAAGTAGTTCACACATTTTCCCTCACTGTGAGCTGCAGTTCTTGGAATTATGTCGGTTCACCTGCACACATTTTGGCAGGTTCTACTAATGAAATGAGGGTGAGAAAAATGAGGAGTTAAGCCTTTTGCACTGTTTCCATTCCAGAGTCAGGCCGCAAACTCATAATGCAAGGTAAATGCGGAATTAGAATTTGTCCTATACAGTTACATATATTGCCTGGGAAAGACCTCAACAAATACATTTCCCAGGGGTCTTGTTATAGGCATTACGGTATTAAAATACCACCCATGCTTGACTCATCTCTTGGTAGAAGCATTCTAGAGAAAGTTCTTCTTAATGTAGGTGCCCTGCCCTGCAGGAAAAAGAAATTCACTTTGTGTGTAACCACTATGAAATAGTTGGTATATTGAGGGTTGACTAGTTCCTCATGACTTTCAAAAATCATCGTTGCAATAAGTGGGTCAAATTCAATTTCCCATCTCACTAGTATCTGTAATATTCGGTGAGTTTGTTTTAAGATCCTCAATTTATTATGAATGTCACACTCAAAATTAGGTTTACCTTCCTTCACATGAATTAGACTCCAGTATTTCAGGTCTTTTTTGGGAAAACAAGGACCTTATCTCAGAGGCTCAGACTTCTCTAAGAAGGGTCATAAAGTGACTACTAAGTGAGGGCAACACAATGAATGTGCATGTGGATATTCTTTGTGGAGAAGCTAGACCTCCTGACAACAATGGTGCATTATTCAACTTCAGCCTTTGCACTGAAGCAGCTATTTCGATACCAAAAGTTTGGTGTGAGACTGTTCCTTTGGGGTGCAGTGACCACAAGGAAACTCTAATAGAGAAAGGTGATATGCCAACCATAAACATACACCTGGCAGTGTTTGTGGCAGCAGTTGTCCTATGGAATGCATGTTTTGTTAGTGTGGAGGCAGTTGACTAATAATAACACCACAGATGTTTTACTTTCAGTGGTTTTCCCTTACAAATCCTGCAGAAGCTTAAAACTGGTGGACTTCACATTAGTCCAACTATCCAAGATGTTATTTCTCTACATGGGCAGCTAACAATGCGATAGTTTATGGCTGCACACTGTGTAGGTTGAGTAGAGCTTGTGTAGTTATTCTGATCATTTCTGAACATCTCTAAAATTCTGTTGCCTGCTAAACTGCCTCCACCAGTAATCCCTACCACCTAGTCCGTTTGGTCGAGTCCATGCCTGGATGCCCCAGACCAGAAGAGACAAAGCTAGTCTTTGCTACCGATCTCATCATGTCTGACGCACCATCGTTATCCTGGCCCGCCTCGCGGGATGGCACCAAACGGGATGCCACCAACACTGCCCTCCTTCATACAAAGCGGATAGCTTAGATCCCCCTCACTCACTGTCCTCTTCGATATCTGAGGGAACCCTTACACCCGCTACATTCATCCCGCCCATCCATTCACAGAACTCATTGACCTTTCCCCAACTTCACGAGGAAGCCCCTAGCAGGTTGCCTAGCCTATATACCACTCCACCCATGGACATGGATCCCACATTAAACTTCCCGAGTCAGCCTCACACATTGACCCCTATTGAAGTTATCCCCAAGCAAATTGAGAACGTGATCTTGCATATAGAACAGACTGGTGATCGACCTCCATCCGGTTGCCTAGCCTCTATACCACTCCACCAATGGACGTGGATCCCACATTAATCCTTCCGGTTCAGCTTTCTGCATTGATCCCTATTGAAGTTATCCCCAAACAAATGGAGATAGAGATCTTGCTTACAGAACATACTGGCGGATCACCCTCCATAATAGATCACACACCCATATCTATTGTAGATTTCCCCAACCAATTGGAGACCATACATAAAGACTCTACGGGCGGATAGCCCTCCATAACCGATCATACGCCCACACCTACTACCTACTTTCCCAATTCCGTCTTGATCAATCAACTCAATGAGTTAACTACTGGCCTATCCAATCTTAAGGATGAAATGCATAATCTTTCTATTATCACGAAAGATCTTCTTATCTTACACAGAGCCACCAATGACACCGTGAATCAAATCAGCCTCCAAATGAGAAACTGCATCCCCACAAATGCTCACCCCGACAACACTAGTCAGTATAACCAAATCAACGTCCAATCTAGTAGACGCATATCCAAGATCACACTCCCCATAAACACTAATCTGGGTAGTTCACCCTCCCCTTTGTGGCCTACGAGGCCAAGCGATGAACTATCAGACAGAGACATAGACGACCTCCTCACATCCTATGCCCGGGATACTGACAATAGTAAGTCCCATTGTGACACTATTCAAACCATTATAACCAATCCCCTCAGAGAAACGACTCTCAATAACAGATCTGTAAATAGAGATAACCTCACAAATATCAACTTAGAACAGATCACCTTAAACCACTCGATTAACAAGTTGAAGTGTAGGCTCATTAATTGCAGATCTGCTAGCAAACATGCTACTGGTATATTCAATATCATTCTAGAGAATGATTTAGACATTATGGTCCTCACAGAAACTTGGTTAAATAGCTCCTCCTCACCCATTCTCAACTTACTGGTTCCTCCTTCCCATTACCTAATCCGACTTGATAGAATCGGAAAACTAGGGGGAGGGGTAGCCTGCATTTATCGTAACTCAATATCAGTCAAGCAAGCGGACTCCATCGAGCTATCCTCCTGTGATTATCTATGCATTAATATCTCTGATGCTAAGCGCATCGCCAGCAAGTTACACATATTCTACCGCCCCCCAGGTGATAACTTGACTTGTATCGACGAGATTATGGAGATCATGGCATCCAATGCCAACTCACTAGTTCCTCATCTTTTCTTGGGTGATTTCAACCTCCATTGGAACAACGCAAACAATCATATTGTAGGCTGTCTTAAAGAGTTTCTGTCAGAACAGGAGCTATCCCAATTCTGTGACAGCCCAACGCATAACAAGGGAGAGACATTGGACCTCATCATTGCAAAATCAAACATCATCCTACTAGAATCCATCACCCCATGCGATTGGTCTGATCATTATTGCATCCTCTTCTCCATCAATATTGAAGCTACTCATAAAAGGGGCCAACCCTCAAAATTAAGGCAATGGAAACAGAACTTACAAAATATCAACCCCATCCCTTTGTAAACCGTTGCAACTCCGCTCTGACCCTCATGACGGACATAACTGATGTACATGACCTCACAACCTTCTACAATGCCACGTTACTCAAAATCTTGGACTCTACAGCGCCCCTCCAGGAAAAAAACGTCTCCTCTAAGATTTCCAAGCCTTGGTTCAATGATGGCCTGACCTCGGAGCATAGACATCTGAGAGTTGCAGAGCGTCTATGGAAATCGGCTCCTAACACTGATAACCTTGAGCACCTTAGAAGTTTAAGGAATTCTAACAATAGGAAGATTCTTAAGGCAAAGGCATACTTTTTCAGAACTCAGCTGAACCAAGCTATCAACCGGACAAAAAAACTCTTTGAAATCGTCAAGCATCAATCATGCAATACAACTAACTCTAGGGAATTAAATGACCTGGCCACACCTACCTGTGATGTGCTTGCCAATTTCTTCTGCGAAAAGACTAAGACCATCGAGCTAGACATTCAATCCAAGATGGCCCTCCCGCAATCTATGGTCCAAGATCCTAAATTGGGCGCTCTATTCGAAGCACATTTTAATAATCCAAGTGAAGTCACAAAAAACAATGCCTCTTGGCACACCTTCTCGCCAATCTCTCAACAAATTATCAACAACATTCTTCAAGCAATCAACCCCTCCAATCATTTCTCTGACCCCCTGCCTCCTGCCCTGTTCAAAATTTTAAAAACGTCTATCCTACCATTATGGGCTAAAATTGTAAACGCTTCCCTGAGTCAAGGTGTCATTCCGGACTGCCTTAAAATAGGGCAGGTCACACCTATACTAAAGAAAGCTGACGCCTCTCAATCTGATCTAAACAACTACCGTCCTATAACCAACATCCCCACTTTGGCGAAACTATTGGAGAAATGTGTACAAATTCAATTATGCAACCACATTGAGAATTACAACCTCTTAGATAGTCACCGCCGAGGACACAGCACATAATTTGCACTCACACACATTATGGATGATATACTAAAAATGCTTGACCGCAATGAATCATGCCTATTAATACTTCTTGATCTGTCCTCCGCCTTCGATACGGTCTAGCATGACAACCTTCTGTCCCTATTGGAACGTAGGATGGGCCTCTCGGGCACAGTGTTGCAATGGTTCTCCTCCTTCCTGAATAACAGATCTCAAAGAATCAAGATGAAGAATTCATTCTCGCAACCCTCCATTGTCACACTTGGTGTGCCTCAGGGATCTGCCCTATCACCCATTTTTTTCAACCTCCTAATGGAGCCTTTGGCAAACGCGCTGAAATCAGCGAACATTCTATATCACCTGGACATGGATGACACCCAGCTGAATCTGAAAATCAACTCACCAGATGACTTCATTGCCCTCAACACTATTCTACTGAACACGCAAAGCTGGCTCACTAACAACCACCTGATGTTAAATACCAAAAAAACGGAATTCATTCTCATCTCGCCACCAAGCCACACACCAAAGCTAGACCTATGGTTAAAACACCTAACCTCCTTTGACTGTGTCCCCCTCATCATTGACTCAGCAAAATCCCAAGGAATCTCCATAAACAAACATCTGAATATGCAGTCGCACATCTTTATTGCCACCAAGGGAGCTAATCATAAGATGAGTATATTAAGGAAACTCAAACCCTTCCTCCCTCAGGCAGATCTAAAAATTGCAGTACAAGCCCTGGTGCTACCAAGATTAGACTGCGGAAGCACCACCCTCTGTGGTCTCCCCAAATACAAGTTGGCTCTGCTGAGAGCAGCAATGAATGCTGCGGCTAGACTGGTATCAGGAACCAAAAGAAATAGTCACATCTCACCAACCTTGAAAGCACTGAATTGGTTGCATTACGAGGCAATAACACACCTTAAAGTGGCCTGTATGACACACAAAGCCATTCACAACAATATACCCAGTTACTTGGCTCTAAAGCTGGAAAGGTGAGCACTTTCCTTCTGAAACCTCAATCCTTCCATAAGAGGAGAACTGGTTGTAGAGCTTTCTCAGGGATTGCACCAAAGATTTGGAACTCTTTACCTCCACTAGTGCGTGGAATCACTTCCTTTACTGCATTCAAAAAGGAAGTAAAAAGACTACTAATGAACAAATTCATGTCCTACGTTTTAATTATAGGTTGTCACCGAGTCATCTTTAAGATCCTATTACCATTGCCTATCTCAGATGGATTGGTGGAGTCTACTGTATGTAAGACTTATATCACAGCCCTTTTTGCTCAATAATTGTAGGTAGTCTAAAGCTTAGTTGGTTGTGGGACCCCCTGGTCATCTATGCATTTTACATCAACTGTGAATCGATAGAAGTTATAATATGTATGTTTGCTAGCACAATATTCATTAACTGTCTATTGTACAACGTCCTGCAGAATCATGGTCCTCTATGGGTGTTATTGATATATTTTATATTGCTTTTGTACAAATTGACACATTTGAATGCGTGTATACCACCTCAACCATTTATGTTCTTATAATGTAAAGCGCTCTGATACCCTCATGGGTCACGTTCGCGCTATATAAAACTTTATAAATAAATGCCCACTCAATGATTTTGAATAGCATCTCCTCCATCTTTTACACATCCCTACTACTCTGAGATTATACTGATGTGATGTTAAGTGTGGTACCATTTTCAGGTGTCCAGGGTAGGCAGGGGTTACTAGGCCTAGTTTGTATTACTCAAAACCATTCACCTCTGATGTCCCGGGATTTAACCATACTATTTCTCCTAAACTTGGCACCAAATGTACCCCTTTTGCACTTGCCTCTCAGAGTAGCAAAATCAAGCAGTACAAATCTTACTCACGGAGGTGATATGGAGTTTGGGACAAGCATGCACTAGCAATTTACAAACCACTGTCATGTCAATACTATAGTTTAATAAACCATACAAAAATATACTGACATAATTCACGGTGGTGAGCCTAAGGCATATTAATGGAGGGAGAACCCGCAGCTGCTACAGGGTCAAAATAGTAATGACTATCCTATGTCCTGGTACCTTGGGGGCCAAGGATCTCTTGGGTATTCTAGATAATTGTAAGCAGGACAAAATGTGCTCCACAGTCTTACTTGACAACCAAATATTTTCTTGTGCTCTCCTCCCCCATATCAGGGTTCAATGTCATTGTATATGTTTGGACTGTTGTATGATCTTGTTGAGGCACAACATTACTGCCTGCATCATGTGTCAGCAGGGTAACCCCACCCTGGTAGTGCAAGCGCGACACAGTCCACCAAGTGAAGGAATTTGTGTTGTTGCCCTTATCTAGCTGACATGTTCATGGTCTTGTACTAAGTGTGCTGGCACTTGCTGTTGTATCAAAGATGCTCTCAAATATACAAAAAAGTAATGGACGGAATGCTTGAATTAATCTCGACTCAGGGCAGCATCCCAATGCTTAGCTAATCAAGGTGGCATGGTGTGAAAATTAATCATGGGGTTGGATGCGGCCCTGAGTAATTATCAGTGGCTGAGATTAATTCAAACATACCATCCATTACTTTTTTGTATTCTTTAGTGTGTCACCCTAAGTGAGACAGGTATGCCCAGACGTGAGTCGTGTATGCACTGTGTCAATGGAACAAAGCTATACCTGGCTTATGAGCCCTAAGTAGGGTGAAATTGGTCTTGGGTTGCTTGTGTACAGGTTCCGGAAGGACCTGGTTGGGCAGGTTGGTCCAAACTGAGGTGGCATGATGTGAAAAATACTGATGGATTAGGATGTTACACCGAGTAATCACCAGTGACTGAGGTTAAGTTGAGCATTCCATCCATCACTAATGTGTATACCTTGCTGTATCAAAGATGGCAGCACCATGAAGAAGAGGTTGCATCACGGTCACAGTGTTCATTGTCTTGGCAATGTTGCAGCTTGAGTTCTTCTTTGAGTCCAGTCACAACCCACCACCCAATCAAGCTAGAGTCCCAGTTTGGGTCTCAGCAGTGATGCATTTTTCCAGGTGCAATCTCTTCATGAGATTATGAGGCTCTTTCTGTACTTTGATTGCAATGGTGGTCTGTTTCTGCTAGCGGTGATGTTCTTTGTGGCAAAGAGTATGATTTTCTTCAAAACTTCATTGAGTGAACTCCCTTCCTGATGTGTTTTGACTTAGGTGTCAGTAGCTCTGCTGAAGATATATCATTCATTCATTCATTCATTCATTCATTCCAGCTTTATTCGACAATTTTGTCATAAAAGCAGATACACACATACAATATTTTTAAGACAATAAATATTCTGAATTCTAAAACATTTAAAAACAGATTAAACATGATAGCTGCCGAATACATTGCACATAAGAATAAAAAGAAGAAACTTTCCCCTGCCCTTTTTGCTAAAAACCCATGTTCAATCAGAATTATCTTGATCGAATTACGACGAAAAGAAGCTTGGCGGCATTACTGAGGCCAAGACAATCAAACAATCTAAGGCAACGCCCTTAGTCTAATGGACCAAGCCCAACCTAGGAACTTAATTTGGGAAAAAGGGGGTGGTGATGGACAGAGTTTCTGAATGATGCAGAATACTCTTACCAAGTCAAGAGATCATGGTTTTAATCCATCACCGTTTTTTAGCTCACTGCACCATCCCAGCTCAGAACCTGGCTACATGCAAATTTTTCAGTACCTGTCCCAGTGCATGATGGGAACAAGGCAAACCAAACTACCAAGCCAATTCTTATACTGGGAAGGAAACAAGCTTCCGGGGACCGGTTTCTGGCATCACAGCCTTCGTCGGCCCGGCTTGCCTGAATCCTGATGGCGCAATGAGCAAGGGACTCACGTCTGAGCATACCCTCCCACACTGAGTGTGGATAAAATCGATTTGGGAAAAAGGGGGTGGTGATGGACAGAGTTTCTGAATGATGCAGAATACTCTTACCAAGTCAAGAGATCATGGTTTTAATCCATCACCGTTTTTTAGCTCACTGCACCATCCCAGCTCAGAACCTGGCTACATGCAAATTAGTCAGTACCTGTCCCAGTGCATGATGGGAACAAGGCAAACCAAATTACCAAGCCAATTCTTATACTGGGAAGGAAACAAGCTTCCGGGGAACGGTTTCTGGCATCACAGCCTTCGTCGGCCCGGCTTGCCTGAATCCTGATGGTGCAATGAGCAAGGGACTCACGTCTGAGCATACCCTCCCACACTGAGTGTGGATAAAATCGATTTGGGAAAAAGGGGGTGGTGATGGACAGAGTTTCTGAATGATGCAGAATACTCTTACCAAGTCAAGAGATCATGGTTTTAATCCATCACCGTTTTTTAGCTCACTGCACCATCCCAGCTCAGAACCTGGCTACATGCAAATTAGTCAGTACCTGTCCCAGTGCATGATGGGAACAAGGCAAACCAAACTACCAAGCCAATTCTTATACTGGGAAGGAAACAAGCTTCCGGGGACCGGTTTCTGGCATCACAGCCTTCGTCGGCCCGGCTTGCCTGAATCCTGATGGTGCAATGAGCAAGGGACTCACGTCTGAGCATACCCTCCCACACTGAGTGTGGATAAAATCGATTTGGGAAAAAGGGGGTGGTGATGGACAGAGTTTCTGAATGATGCAGAATACTCTTACCAAGTCAAGAGATCATGGTTTTAATCCATCACCGTTTTTTAGCTCACTGCACCATCCCAGCTCAGAACCTGGCTACATGCAAATTAGTCAGTACCTGTCCCAGTGCATGATGGGAACAAGGCAAACCAAACTACCAAGCCAATTCTTATACTGGGAAGGAAACAAGCTTCCAGGGACCGGTTTCTGGCATCACAGCCTTCGTCGGCCCGGCTTGCCTGAATCCTGATGGTGCAATGAGCAAGGGACTCACGTCTGAGCATACCCTCCCACACTGAGTGTGGATAAAATCGATTTGGGAAAAAGGGGGTGGTGATGGACAGAGTTTCTGAATGATGCAGAATACTCTTACCAAGTCAATGCTATCCTATGTCCTGGTACCTTGGGGGCCAAGGATCTCTTGGGTATTCTAGATAATTGTAAGCAGGACAAAATGTGCTCCACAGTCTTACTTGACAACCAAATATTTTCTTGTGCTCTCCTTCCCCATATCAGGGTTCAATGTCATTGTATATGTTTGGACTGTTGTATGATCTTGTTGAGGCACAACATTACTGCCTGCATCATGTGTCAGCAGGGTAACCCCACCCTGGTAGTGCAAGCGCGACACAGTCCACCAAGTGAAGGAATTTGTGTTGTTGCCCTTATCTAGCTGACATGTTCATGGTCTTGTACTAAGTGTGCTGGCACTTGCTGTTGTATCAAAGATGCTCTCAAATATACAAAAAAGTAATGGACGGAATGCTTGAATTAATCTCGACTCAGGGCAGCATCCCAATGCTTAGCTAATCAAGGTGGCATGGTGTGAAAATTAATCATGGGGTTGGATGCGGCCCTGAGTAATTATCAGTGGCTGAGATTAATTCAAACATACCATCCATTACTTTTTTGTATTCTTTAGTGTGTCACTCTAAGTGAGACAGGTATGCCCATACGTGAGTCGTGTATGCACTGTGTCAATGGAACAAAGCTATACCTGGCTTATGAGCCCTAAGTAGGGTGAAATTGGTCTTGGGTTGCTTGTGTACAGGTTCCGGAAGGACCTGGTTGGGCAGTTTGGTCCAAACTGAGGTGGCATGATGTGAAAAATACTGATGGATTAGGATGTTACACCGAGTAATCACCAGTGACTGAGGTTAAGTTGAGCATTCCATCCATCACTAATGTGTATACCTTGCTGTATCAAAGATGGCAGCACCATGAAGAAGAGGTTGCATCACGGTCACAGTGTTCATTGTCTTGGCAATGTTGCAGCTTGAGTTCTTCTTTGAGTCCAGTCACAACCCACCACCCAATCAAGCTAGAGTCCCAGTTTGGGTCTCAGCAGTGATGCATTTTTCCAGGTGCAATCTCTTCATGAGATTATGAGGCTCTTTCTGTACTTTGATTGCAATGGTGGTCTGTTTCTCCTAGCGGTGATGTTCTTTGTGGCAAAGAGTATGATTTTCTTCAAAACTTCATTGAGTGGACTCCCTTCCTGATGTGTTTTGACTTAGGTGTCAGTAGCTCTGCTGAAGATATATCATTCATTCATTCATTCATTCATTACAGCTTTATTCGACAATTTTGTCATAAAAGCAGATACACACATACAATATTTTTAAGACAATAAATATTCTGAATTCTAAAACATTTAAAAACAGATTAAACATGATAGCTGCCGAATACATTGCACATAAGAATAAAAAGAAGAAACTTTCCCCTGCCCTTTTTGCTAAAAACCCATGTTCAATCAGAATTATCTTGATCGAATTACGACGAAAAGAAGCTTGGCGGCATTACTGAGGCCAAGACAATCAAACAATCTAAGGCAACGCCCTTAGTCTAATGGACCAAGCCCAACCTAGGAACTTAGCCATGGCTATGGCTTTAGGCTGCGATGGATCCGTAGTGAGTATTCTTAAGGCCTCTTCATGTTTCCTAAAGGCCAGAATCGGGATAACCCACTTCGCGCAAGGTTTTTTGTATAGTGGACAAAAGAACAACAAATGGCTAATTGTTTCATCTTTGTCAGAACATTTTGGGCAAACTTTCATGTTAACCCCAGCCCAATTACCATTAAATGATCCAACTGGTAGGGTACCGATCCTCAGTTGAAAGTATAACTTCCTGTCGAAAGGTTTCTCAATGAAGTCCCAGTAGTCTTCTAGGGCAGGCTTTGACTTCAGTTCAAGAAACCGACCAGACAGTACTTTTGAGGCACCCTTAGCTCGCATTGATGCCATTGTCATATCCCAATACAACTCCTTCAATACCTTCTTAGAGGGAAAAGAAGCATTTTGGGGATCCTCCCAGAGGTCTCTCAAGCCTAAATTCACCAGCAGTGACCTTATTTCCCCCAACCACTTAATCCTATGGTGATGATCTGTATCCATCACATCTTTTAAACCTTTTACATAATGTGAGAGTTCGGCCGTGCACCACAATCTTCTCCAATATAAGAGAGGGCGGAGTTTGGCCAAATCCCTTATAGGTTTCTTGCCCATATCAAGCAATAATGGGCACGTGGGAGTACTTTGCGGGACACCAATAACCTTTCGCAAGAATGTATTTTCAGCAACGGTTATGGTGGATAAATTCTGGAACCCCCAAAGTTCCGCACCGTAAAGGGTAGAGCTTAGGACTTTTAGACCATAAATCTCCATTAATGGACTAATTGGCTTGGAAAAGGAGGTATTAAAGTTAGCTGCAAGGATCCCAGCCTGTTGCTTATGCTTCAGAGTGGCTGTATTGATTTGCTTAGACCAGCTCATATCTGACTGAAGCATGACCCCCAGGTAAGTAAAGGCATCTACTTTCTCAAGAGGTACGTTGTTCATAAAAACCTTGCCCCGAAAAGGCTTGTGTTCGTTAAATGTCATAAATTTTGTCTTTTCTGTATTTATTATGAGGCCACGAGATGAACAAAAGGCCTCAAATCTACTAAGGGCCTTTTGTAAACCGCTAGGGGTTTTAGACACTATCAGAGTATCATCCGCAAACATGAGGACAGGCATGCATTCATTAGCCAACACAGGAGCATCGGTGGGGGTCTCCATGAGGAAGTCAGCCTCCCCATTCACAAAGAGCGAGAACAGGGTAGGTGCAAGCACACAACCCTGACGTACACCCCTGGATACCGGGAAGGAGTCGGTGACCTCACCCCTTGTGCCCCACCTGACTCGCGCATGATTATCCTCATGTAAGCGGATGATAAAGGACAACAAATCAGCAGGGATTGCTAGTTCACTAAGGACGTCCCACATCCTTCGTCGAGGCACCAGATCGAATGCTGCCTTCAAGTCTACAAATACCACATATATAGAATATATGAAGATATATCTAAAACTCTGTATCCCACAAGTGTCGCAGGAGTGCAGATCTCTCCTTATGTCAGTGATGGTCTCAAGATGTCAGCGATGGTCTCAAGTAGTCTCACAGCAATCCTTCAAACATGCTCCTTAAACCTTGACAGCATTGTCTTTTTCATTGAAGGGCACCTCCAGCATCACTTTTAAGCATTTGGGCAACTCTGTTGGTGACCAGGTTTCAGTCAGTCACTCCTGACAGATTTCTCAGTTTCCCTTAGCCGCTGGTGCCAAAGCTGACAAGTCAGTTGACAGTTGTCACCTTAACCGTGGAGCACTAAGTATTCTTCACGGTTCCACTGGTGTGGGACTCAGGCTTCTGGTTACAAAATCTTGGCACACTGACTGGAATATCTATCCCATTGTTATACTGAAGTGGTAATCAGGCTTGGAGATAGATTTATTAACACTTTGCACTGGTGCAAAGACTCAAAATGTGATGGGAAGTGAAGCACAGTGTACATATAGTATTTACCTTCCTTTGGAAAGTAGCTCTTAAAGTACCACAAATTGCACTTTGCCCTACTTTATGCCAAGAGTTCGTACATGAGCATTTCCTTGCAATAACCTATGGTTGTTGATGCTAAGCAGCCCTATCTTCTAACAATGGTAGACAGGATTTGTGCCAAAACATTATGCTTCCACAAGGCAGGCGCTTACATGAAGAAATGTTTTTATTTCTTCTGACTTTTCACAAATTACCTGTGTGCTGCACTGTACAGTGCAAATAAAATTTGAGAAATGTTTTAAACTATGTCCAGACATAGTGTATTATTTTGAACTGGAAAAGGCACCTATCTAGTACAAAATATATGCTAGACAATATAAACAGATCATTGCACTGTGGTGCAAATGTTTGTATATGCCATTGGGCAGCCTGTTTGTGCATCGGGGATATGGAAGAGAAAAGCAGTGCTGCATCTTAGTGACTTGGTCTTGTGATGCTCTCTCCCCATCACAGCAACTTTGGTTACCGCACAGCACAGTTCTCCAGAGCCCCCTGGTGCAATCAAGTGCCACAGTTTTGTTACCGTTACAAGACAGTTCTGTACTTTTGTGATTTCACCTCAGAGTGGTCCAGGCATGGCTCATGTCAAAAGTGTGAGCAAAGACATGGAGTGGAGCTGGGAGTCACCTCTCAAGTGAAATGCAATACAGGACACTAAAGAACTGCAGGAGGAGAACCTCCTTCCTAGAGAACATAGGCCAGGGAAGAGTAGAGAGAAACTCTCTGATTTTGAAGAGGCCTACTGTCTCATCCCCTAAACCGTCTCAAGAGTGGCCCATCACAGAGGTTCTCTTGAATGTCAGGAAAGGCCTCTCTAATTTACATTAGTTATCTTGGCTCTTTTCCTTTCACTCCATCTGAGGTACCACTGGAATAGAAAATGGAATCAAATGTGGCGCAACATATACCAAATGCACTCCTGTGACACATGAACACACATGGACTTACAGAAATGAGCGACTCATATCATACACAGATGATCGAAGGACCTGGTTGTAGAGGAATAATAGATACATTGAGGAAAGGGGAGGAAGATAGCGATAGGTCCGTCCTGCCTACTGAATTCGGTATCGTTGCCACCCCTGGCAGTCCTCTCCAGCCCAGTGACTGAAGAGTAGTTACCAACATTCAAGGACGGTGCACACGGTGTGTCCTCTGGGTCTCACCCTTTCTTAAACCAAAAGCCCCTTAGCCCACACACATGATCACCGTGTGCACTGAATTGGGGTTAAAAATATCCATAGTACCATGGTGACCTAGACATAGGAGTGCAAGCTTTCCTGCGGGGAAATATTTAGCCGTCACAATATTACGTCACTAGGTCAACACACTGGAACTGTAAAATAGTAATAGCTATTATATGTTAAGGTAACTGTCGAAATACAGACTGCCATGTATAATTACATATGTGGCTTAGTTATCTATTTGTCTGGCTTGATTTTAATATTCAGAATACACATATTTCTCTATGACCCAGAGTGCTTCACTGCAGAACCATACTCTTGTTTTAGAGAGGTAACTGATATTTGTGCTGGTTTATTTAGAGGATTATGATTTAAAGCAGTAGTTCTTAGCATGTGCTCCAAGAACGCCTGAGGGTCTGCGAAGTCTACTCAGGAGGTCCACAACTGCTTAGAAAAAACTGAAGAGGCTGACTGTAAAATTGAAAATTTTAAAAGAATTATAAATGCGAAGGAATATGACATTTAGGTCTAAAATTAAGTTAGTATCCTCAGATTGATTCTTGGGAGCATGCTAGTGCATCAAACAGAATATAATATGGACAATTGGTGCTTCAATGGTATTTTGAAAAGCTCCAACCTTCTTGCTGAAATTCAAATTTGGATTTTGTTTTATATTTGTGAATTAAATAAGATATGTAATCATTTGTGTAATTGATGAATGTTTGCTTCTATATTTTTGTGTATTGTTTTGAAGTTCACATCAACGAAAAGGTTTAGGCCAGGGTCCCTGGCTTCCAGCAATTACTCATTGGGGATCCTGGATTCGAATAATGATTCAGTGGTGGTCCATGGATTCCCGTTACGATTTAATGGGAGTCCACTGAAGTCAAAAGATTAAGAACCACTGGTTTAAAGCATTGCACTTTTGAGTGGATTGAGGGAAAGTTGATATTCTGATTAGGGTCATTGCCACTGCTATTTTCCAACTTTGACAACTTTACATCTTTTTTCAAAGTATTAGGAGATCTGAATTAATATATGAAGTTCATCTGACTTTAGAAATATCAATTAATGAGCCAATACACGAACAAAGATACCTGTATTATTTTTTGTTGATTAGATTCACATTGGGATAAATAAATATAGAAGAAAAGCCAGAGATCATTCTAAAACTCACACAGCAACATCAAAAAGACAATGAAGTTTATTTTTCTTTTACTATGTTTGTTTAGTATTGTCAAGACATTTGACAACCTCTTTGGTATTCTTTTGAGTTTTAACACTAATGTAATAGCGATCATGATGCTTTCAAAGTCAAATACATTGATAAATGTTTCAGCATATTTTGGGGATACTGTTTCAAAAACTAAAATAAACAGAGGATCCGATGGTTCTGTTTCATATGTCACTTTTTGATTCTGATTTCTTACCATCCTTGAGTTTTATCATTGCCATCTGTCAGAATTCAAAGTTTTGGAATGCTTTTGTGCTTGCTTTTTATTCCCCTTAGAGGTATCACAATGAAAGAAAAAAACAAAGAAAAGAACAAGACTGAGAGGGGGAAAAAAGATTTGCCCAAGGGAAAATTCTTGAAGGCACTGTGCTTCCTTCATGAAAAGTTTCTTTGTTTGTTTGTTTGCATGTGGTTTCAATCAGTATTCCTTTAAAAGTCAACTGAGATAAGACAAAATAAAAGTGCAAATACCAGAAAGCATTCAAATGGAAACCATGGAGTGTTTGGCACTTTGTTATGATAATACATTTTCAGACACCTTAGAAAGGGGAATTATAATGTGCATTGGTGCAGTAATACTGTTTAACAGATGTAGTTTCTGAATGTATAGGATTAAAAAAATACAAAAAAGATTTTTATTTGAATGGACTGCGAAGTTCCAAATCTTTTTGGCAACCTTCTCAAAGGTCAACACACATCATTTCAATTTCAGAACGTTCAATTTTGATTTGCATATTTTGCATATTATGGGGGAGAGAATGTTCCTGCGAAAGAATACTTTGCAGCAAAAGGATATTGCTCTAGAAAACGCGGATTCTTTTAGCTGTAGTCTGTGGTGTGTACAATGAGGTCATGACCTGAAGTTGACCTCCTTTCTCTTTACATTGGCTCTCATTGTTTGCCTCACCCTTAATTACTTCCTATCCTCAATTGTGCAACTTTCCTTGCATCCTTTGTCCGCCTGTAATTTTTTATTGTCCTATTTATGTTTGCTCAGTTTTTGGTGGCTCATTTAGTGGTAATAAAGTCTAAGGCATGGATCTCACGATCTGGGGAACAGGAGCTGACTGCATTTGTATATTATACTCACAACTTGCCCCCAGGGCTAAAGTTCTCTGAAGCATGATGAGGGGCATTACTGTCACCTTTAAATGTGGGCTTATAACTCTTTCTGACTCAGGCAGTATTTGTAGTTTGGGCTTCGGTCTATTTTATAAAGAAGGTCCAAAATATATTCTGTAAAGTGAGCGGCGAACAGAACCGCCATGTAACAGATTTTTTCCTGAGATCACCAGGAAAAAGGTAATGTCAGTTAAGGTTTATTGAGGAGAATGCCAGTCTGTCTCAAATAGGTAAGCGTATTGCACTTAGTAACCCAGGAACATTCACAGTCACCCTTATCGACCCATAGAGGTTTGAAATTTTTCTCTGGGGCCGTATAATAAATCAGAGACTTAAAAAAGGATAGGGGGTGCAAAATATTCCCTTCCGCCCACTGAATATGGGGAATTTTGGCCACTCCGCATTACTCTTTAACGCAGAGTTCTGGACAAATTCCACCAATCAATGCATGGTTGACTTTTTCCCTCACCATGCTCCAGAATATGCGAGCTGGCAACCGCGAGGGAGATTTGGCATCCCCTAGCACGATTTTCGAATGCAGGAGGTTGCCAGGGTTGGTGAGCGGTACTGGTCAGAGTGATGCAGTTTACGTAGATTTGCTGCAGCTCAAGTAGAATTTCTACTCAAGCGGCAGTAAAATCAACTCGATTGTCCGTGCGCTCTTGTGCAATGCATGGTGCTGTTAGTGCAAATGTTCAATGTTGCTCGCGCTACCTGTGCTAAATTGCAGCACAAACTGCATATTTTCGGCCCAATAGCTAAATTCCCTCGAGTAAAACTTTGCAAGTTCCGCCAATCCCTAAAACAAAGGTGAAACCCATGCAACAAATGGGAAGTGCAGGAAGGTGCTATCAGTACGCTCCAGCAAATAAATCAGAGCCAAAAACAAGACGGTCACAACCATGCAAACCATATGGTGCTGTTCGCATGTGGTTTCCAGTGCGAGAATGCACTTTGCGTTGCGTATGATGAAAAACTTCATGCAAACGGGCGTGGTGAGCCACTCCGCATGCTCACTGAACTTCGTGTAGTGCTACTGAGCTTTTTTTGTACTCTGTGGAGTTCTGTGTAGTGCAGCTACGTGAACTCCGCCAGGTCCTCCTATCTTCCCAGAGACCTTTACAGATTAAATCTATTGCTTGGCCTAATATACATATCCTTGGCGCAGCAGTGAGTGACTCTGACCACTTGATAATTGAGATGGCACCTCTCCTATAGGGGTGCCGGAAGGGTGTGGGCATGTAGCCTAATACCATGTCAAGCAAGTTCTGAAATCCATCCAGCTGTTTTGGCTTGGGTTTGTAAAATCATCCCTGGTATCTAGTGGTCCTCTCTGTCCTGCTGGGATGGATAGGTTAGGTTAAACCCTAATGATAACACCCAAGTCACCTACCTCATCAGGATAGGAAGATTGATAGCGCTGCAGGTGGTGGGCAGGTGGAGTTAGATGGTGCAGCCTAATAGTATACCATGAACGGTCACCCCTCTATCTGATACATACATGCCAACATTTTAGATGAGGAAAGTGGGAGATCTTGAAAGAAATCAGGGGACTACATTTTACCCATTGACTTCTCTTGGGTCTGTTGGCATCTGTGCTTCTGTTGTTGGAAGTAAGTATTTCCCTTAGCATTGCAAAAATAATGTTCTCTGACATTGATGAAGAAGATATTTGAGAATTTACAGAAAATGTGTCCTCATTTCATTTTAGCTTTCCAGAGCATTAACCACAATTTCCATGAGAATTGAAACCCCTCATTTTGTTCATTTACTCCTGTGTCTTCTGTAGGAAATGCTTTCAGTATTAGAGCTTTGATTCCATAAAGACAACGTTCAGGTGTGCAACAGTTTTGTTCATAAATACAGAATGCTACCGTTCCAGTTGGTCATTTCAATATTGTGGTGAACTGACGATCTGATTCTGATGTTGAATGTTAATGTTTTACTTAGAATATCAGACTATCCCATGGCTGAGGAAAATAGCGTGAATTACAGATTTTTTTTTTGCTTTTTAGCTCCTACAGCACCTTTCATAACCTCAATGAGAAAATTATGAAGGAAAACAGTTTTCTCTCAAAAACAGTTAATCAAATCCCAGCAGATTATCAACATTTTTCCCAGGGCAAAATCACCTTAGGAAACACAATGAGGCATATTTTCAAGGACAAATCGCCGAGTTAACAGCACTTTATTGCAGCCAAAGTCGCGATAAATATATCACCCCATTCACAAGGTGGTGCTAACAGCCCATAGCACCAGTTTACCTGCGATAGCAGCCGCAAAAAACATCACCACAGATGACCCCCACAACTATCGCTAATGAGATGCAGAGTAGGGGTTCCCGAGCAAAAAGCTGCAACAACACCACACCACAACATTCTCAACGACCAGCCAGGTCGTCGCTAAGACCACAAAACATGCGATAAGGCGCGTTAGCAGCAGGAAATTAGCACCTGCTCTGACCTCTTGTAAAGTCGGACGACAACCGGCACCACAAAAGGGAGCCCAGCCCACAGCCACACCTGAAGAACAACAGATGCCATGGAGCTACTAATCATGCAGCTCGGAGCCCCAACAGGCCCACAACACGCACCGCCACCACCCCCAGGCCCGCCACCACCCCCTAGAGCCCCCCGCACCACTCCCCCAGACCACCACAGAGGCAGCGCAGACACAGACCGTGGACCTTCAGAAAACGCACTAGCCTCACAGACTTAACACCAGAGAATGTCATTGCCCACTACAGGCTCATAAGGACAACCATCCTCCACATCCTGAACATCATTGGCCACAGGCTGACGGTACCAACACAGCAGATAACCAACATCCCACCTAAGACAAAGCTGCTGGCTTTGCTGCACCTGTTGGTCTCTGGTACCTTCCAACCAAACAACTACCAGAGTCGGAGGAGTCTCACAGTCAGCCCTATCAAAGTTCCTCAAACCTGTCCTGGATGCCATCACCAGCTTGGTACCCCAGTACCTATACTTCCCCCACAGTGTGCAGGAACAGCTGGAGACCAAGCAAGGCTTCTACGCCATAGCTGGATTCCTGGCCGTGTTGGGGGCAATTGACTGCACACATGTCCTACTTGTGGCCCCAGTCGACACTGCACACAATTACCGCAACAGAAAGCACACACATTCCATCAATGTGCAGGCAATAGTGGACCACCGGGGACTCTTCACCAATGTCGTCGCCAACTACCCAGGCAGTGTGCATGACTCATACATCTTCTGACAGTCCATCATCAACCGGTGCTTCCAGGCTGGCACCTACAGAAATGCTCTGCTCGTTGGTAAGTAGCAAATGAACACACCACACACTTCAACTCCACAATCATGCAACTCACAACTCTGGCAATGCACACGTTACAAACTCACATACAACATGCCAAACAACATGCCCACTTACCAGACATGACTGGCTACTGTGGTAACCTGGGCTAGCCATGTACACAAGCCATTAACGGCATGGCACCTCAGCCACACAATAGCAGATTGTGGGGAGAGGTGGGAACCAGGCATGTGAGAAGGAGGCAAGTGACCCATCAATATGCATGTACACAATGCCAAGTGTGGCGTGGATGTGCTGGCCAGACTGCAGTATGCAGACCACACTCACATCCATGTTGACATACACCGCTGGTGTATGGAGTGTAGTGGACTGTGAACGCAACCATGTCACCCCAGCCAGTGGTATAGACCTGGGACATGTAACCGTGTCGTATCTTCATGTGAGCGTAAGCAGGGTGGACAGGCGTACTGTGTAGGGGTGTGGCTCTTCCACACGTAGATCTGGGTGTGGTGCAGTCTAGGCCTTGCCAAGGATGTGGCTGATGTGTGTGTCTCTGTTGTAGTGTCTGCTCCACCCGTCCCGCAATCGACAATGTTGCTATGTGGCATGTGGACGGTGTGCGTGGTCAGCCGAAGGGGTACATTGGGGAGGGCATGGATACGAGTGCCAGATGCACCGGACGATGATGATGAAGATGAGGCAGGTGGACCACACCCCACTGCAGCCGCAGCAGGACTAGCCTGTAGGGACTACATCATTGACAATTTCTTCTCTGGTTGACGTCACATTGTGTGGGTCCTTCGCAGTAATGGCACAGTACATTGACTGCCACACGCACTGCTTGTGCTAATTAAAGCATTCCAATACACATTCCCTGCATGCATTTCACTCATCTGTACAGGCACTTCACTCAGACAAGTGTGGGTGCGACATGTTATGCTGTCAATTGAGGGATTTGTTGATGGATGGTGGTTGTGTCACCTCTGTGCAGTGAGGCTGTTTATGGTGTCACTTATTCGAACTGCCAGGTCTGTGTGTCACAGTTGTTAAGGTATCCCACTCTTCGGCGTTTCGCATGTGTCCCTAATCATTCCATTTTGGCTGTCATTTGTGGCCTACAGATGACAACAGGGATTCTTTTGTGCTCTGATATGCGCCGCCATGATGCAGGGATGCACCCTGTGATTCAAGTCCCACGACATGGGCAACATGTACGTAAGGGGGAATCACTGCCCCTACATTGGTCCGTGCTTTCATTCTTGTTTGGTCATGGACATGGCACGTCAGTGTGCAGGGGTTGTTGTTTGTCCCTCTGCAATGTGAGGGTGAGATGCGGTTTCACAGTGCGTACCATGTTTGTTTCTGCTTTGGTGCAGTTTACATACTGAATGCATGTCAATGGGCATTGTGGCTGTTTGTGGGGAAATGCCTATCTGATTTTGACAATGGTAATTTGTTCTGCGTCACAGCTGTGGGGTTGTGCTCGCACGTTGTCATCTCACCATTTATTTACTCTGCTTTTATGGTGCATTTACCCACCAGACGTGTGGGATTTACAGGCCGGTCGCTGGTTTGCGCTGCTTTTTGTATTGCGATTGGCCTCATCGCAGCTTTTTTGGCATTAGTGTTTTGCATTTTGGCGGCGTGGCGTTGATTTTAACACGGTCAGTTGACGCGTTATCTGGTGACTATCGCATGGTACCGCCATGTTGTGAATACCTGGTTGACACAGCGCAAACTTCCCACAATGGACTTCGATGTTGCGGGTTGCGTTAAGTAACTTTTGCGATGGTTATACTTCCTAAAATTAGCATGGCGCCACCGACAAATGATTTATATTGAGACATAAATTTGTCATCAGCATTCATAGGTGTTTCTTTTTGATACCCTCGAAAAAACTTTCACTGTATTGGCTGGGACATGCACTGTACCATGCGATTTGTTCAGGCAATCATGTAATAAGTGCTGTTATTAATGCAGTGATTTCATATGCTCTAACCTCTTTAATATGCAAGGGTATAGGTAGTGCATGGAGAAGGGGTGAGTTATAGTTAATATAGTCTGGCAATTGAGGTGAGACGTCTGTGTGCAGAAGTGTGTGAGTTGTCTGAATTTTAATTTGGTGCATAGGAATGAATGTGAGTTATATGTATGACATATGAATTTGTAAGTGGTGCTTAAATGATACATTAAATATATGACTATAACATTTGAATTTCTAATGTTTGTGTAGTTTAAGTTGTGTTTGTACACCAAACATAAAGTTTTCCTAACTATAACTTATCTTTAACCTTTGGTTTTTGTGGGAATTTCAATGGTTTGTCTAATGTTAGTACACATGTGTAATATTGGTACAGTTTAGTGATGTGGAGTGAAGTGTTATTAAGTGGAGTGTTGTAGAATATAGTGGATAATACTGTTGTAAAGTTGTTAGAAATTGGGTTTCTGGTTGAATAGGGTGTGAAACCCAGTAAGCAGCAAACACAATCCTAGTCAGAGTAAGGGACAAGCAAACCCCAAATTAACCTGTGCTCACCCTCTGGTAGCATGGCACAAAGGAGTCAGGCTTAACTTGAAGGCATTGAATAAAGTATTTCTGCAATACTGGAGCAGTAAAAAAGTGAAAACACCACATAAAGAGATCCCACACCAAGTTAAGAAAGATTGAGTAATTTTTAATGAAAATGTAAGACCAAATCCCCCCAAAAAAACAATCAGGGAAATTAGACATATTGAATTTTAAATTGTTATGGTAAAAGAGCACCAAAAAGCACGAACGCCAACAAAGGATATCTAGTTGCACAGGACCATGGCAATGTCACAAGTTCAGGCTGACCGCGATGGAGCAAGGGATGGCTACAGGGACCCAGTAAGGCCCACTGATCAAAGTACCTTAAATCTTGCTTGTGGAGCATTGCGTGGATTCGAGGTGAGGAATCGTCATGCAGTCAAAGCAATGCATCAGTTCCAAGATGAAGCGAGGCTGCGGTGCAAGTGTTGTGTCGGTGTTGAGGATCACATCAATGGGGCTTGCAATGAGAATTCAGGGCTGACGATGCAGTGCTCAGCTAGCAATGTGCCAGTTCTGAGGAGCTGCAAGGCTGCAATGCAGAAGCATCTGTTGTCATCAGGTTGCTGTTGATGAGAGATGCGAAGACCTGCATCAGAGATGCACTCTTCTGTCGATGATTCATTAGTTCCGAGGACTGCGAGGGCTATGCGGACCTTCTGCCCCTGGCCAATCCACGCAGTAGTGGCAATGTATCAGTTCTGCTTGAGGATTCACTGCTCAGTAGAGGAGATGTTTTGGTTCGCCTCGAGGATTCGTGCTCAGCAGAGAAGATGCATCGGTTCCGTAAGTAAGCACCTTAGGCCCACTTCCAAGGATCCAAGACTGAGTGGCACCACTTGGCTGTGTAGACTCCACCTGGCAGAGTCCCGGTGGAGATGCAAGCCTGTTCGAAGCCTGTTATGTCCTGAGGCTTCAGATCAGGAGGCCGGCTAACTAGCCCGTGGAGTCACTCTAGGTTCTGGGTTCAAGAGATGCAGGTCCAGCCCTTCTTATCTGGGCAAGAGGGAAGCAGGTGACAGGTCAGCACAGCAATAGCAGGAGTCCATCTGAGTAGCAATTCAGCAGAGTGGCAGTCCTTTCAGCCGCACAGCAGTCCTTCTTCCTGGCAGAGTATCCACTGGTCCAGAAGTGTTCCAAAGTAGTAATGTCTTAGTTCCTTCTTTTATGCTCAGTTGTGCCTCTAAGGTGGGGAAAAGCATCTAGAAGCATGCCTTTGAAGTGCACAGATGCCCTGCCTTACCATACTTGGCTCCCTTCAGACTATCTAAAGCGGGTATGCATCCCATTGTGTGGGGACAAAACACAACCTAGTCAAGTGTAAGTGATTCTGGGCCCATCTCTTTCTCCCTATCCTAACAGGTATACTAGAGTACACTGGAATGGCATACAGCAGAGTGGTGTAGAGTGGAGTCACATACAATGGAATGTCGTACACTGAAGTCGGCTACAGTAGAGTGACGTGCACTACAGTGCCAGAAAGTGTAGTGCCACACAGTGCAGTGACATATAATGGGAGTGAATAGAAGGGAGTGTTGTAAAGTGGAGTTAAGTCCCGTAAATATTGTAGAGTTTATTTGTGTAGACTGTGGTGGCATACAGTGGGGTGCTATAGAGTGGAGTGTTGTATAGTGTAGGGGCATATATTGGAATATCATATACTAAAATAGCGTACAGTCTAGTGGCGTACAGTTTAGTGCAGCACAGCGAGTGGCATAAACTGCAATTGCATACACTGGAGTGGAGTACAGATGAGTAGTGTGCAGAATGCCATACAGTGGAGTGGTGTACAGATGATTAGTGTACAGAGGGCTTACTTAAACTCAAGTGTCGTGAAGTTTAGTGTTATAAAGTACAATTGCGTAAAGTGGAGTGGAATATATTGGAGTGTTGTACAGTGCTGTGGTGCAAAGCAGAAAAGTGTACACTACAGTGGTGTACAGTGTAATAGGGTACAGTGCAATAACATATACTGGGGTAGCTGAAAGTGTAGTGCCGTACAGTGGAGTAGAGTCAAGTAGTGTTTACTGTAACAGCATAGAGTTTACTGGTGTTATGTCTTGAGACGTACATTGGAATGGCATACCGTGGAGTAGCATATAGTAGAGTGTCATACAATTCAATAAGGTTAATTATAGAAGCAAAGTGTCTAGTGACGTACACTGAAGTGTTGTTTAATGGAGTGGCACAGAATGTAGTTTTGTAAAGTGAAACAGCATGCAATACATTGTGGTACACTACAGAGGTTTATACTGCATTTAATAGAATTAATTCTTCTATAAACTTGACCATAACTCTGGAGGGTGTGTTCCAATTTACAAGGATGCCTTTTGGCCTCTCGCACGCTGCCATTGTATTTCAGAGGATGGTGAGTGAACTATTCAATGGTATGGAAAGTGTAGTCTATTTCAAGAAGACTTCTTGGTCTTCGGTGAAACATTGGAGGGTCACAGTATTGCTCTCAAACAGGTTTTGGATAGGATTGCTGAGGCAGGTCTAAGCTTTAAAATTAGGATATGTGTATTTTTTGTTGCAAAAGTAGAGTATCTAGGTTATACCTTGTATAGCTGCAGGTATCAAGCCGAAAGAGATTTATTGGAAGTGATAAGAAAGGCCCCCGCTCTGAAAAATAAAGACCAACTAAGGTCATTTCTTGGGCTTATAGAATATCATTCTAAATTTGTCAAGAATTTTGCAGAACAACAGAGCATATGAAAAACTATTCAGAAAAGGATGCAATTTTCTTTGTTATGTCAAGCTCACAAGAGTGGGGAGAAGATGGTACTTTATGCGCCCTGTTCTTTTACTGACTCCGAAAGAGATTACTCAACTATAGAGAGGGAGTTGTTGACTGCTGTGTAGTTGGCGTAATATTTTAAGATGGTTTGTATAGGGTTTTCCTTGGTTTTATGTAACACACATTAGCCATTGTTGAAAATACTTTCACCAGGTGGTGAGAGTAAAAGTTCTGCAGCACTAGCTCGATTAGCTGCATGTTTACATACCAGGTTGAAAGAATGCCCAGACTGATGATGGAAGCTTTTGTTAA
This sequence comes from Triturus cristatus, assembly GCF_964204655.1. Lineage (NCBI taxonomy): Eukaryota > Metazoa > Chordata > Amphibia > Caudata > Salamandridae > Triturus > Triturus cristatus. Next base: position 135,160,543 of record NC_140581.1, read on the forward strand.
GTAAAGTGCAGTTGTCAATGTGTATGATTTGGCTGAATGGAGTCAATGAGTGATTGTGAAGCAAGGGAGGAGATTGTGGATCAAGCTATATCATGGCATACAGCATGCACAGATTTTATTGTTCCCATAGGAGGGCTCACTACTGAGTTGAGATTTGCATAGGTCATGGTGGATATACATTCTAAATGACTGGTGGTAAAATACATTCATGAGATCACAACAAGAAACACTATAAAGGTATTGGATGACACTTTCAAGGAAGAAGGATATTTTGTGGGACTTTTTACTGACAATGCCACTTAATTGACATCAGAGGAAACAAAGCGATGTTTGTAATTTTTCAGCATAATGCACTCACATTGGTCTTTATACAATCCCCAGACAAATGGTGTTGTTGAGAGGGTGAATTGCAGATTGAAGGGAGTGGTGCAGATGACATTGGAAAAAAGAGGGGATGTGAACTCCATGGTGAGTGATCTAGTTTGTGCTTACAGATCACAAAATGTGGGCTGGGAGGTGTTGGGGGTAGTTTTCTATGCTGGGGGGTCTGGGGTAGTTTTCTGGTCTGGTGGTTGGGGGTAGGTTTCTGGGCTGGGGGTCGGGGTCGTTTTCTGGGCTGGGGGGTTGGGGTAGTTTTATGGGCTGGGGCACACAGGGTTAGTTTCTGGGCTGAGTGGTCAGAGTAGTTTTCAGGGCTAGGGGGTCGGGGTAGATTTCAGGGCTACGGTGGTCAGGGTTGCTTACAGGGCTGGGGGAGGGTCTGGGTATTTTTCAGGGCTAGGGAGGCTCAGGTAGTTTTTTTAATTAGGGGTTAGGGTATTAAGCCTAACGTCAGTGGAAGTGGTTGGGGTAGCTTTAGGGATAGCATGGGGGGTAGAAAGGGGTCGGGTAGTGTGTGATAGACTTGTAGGTCTCAGGGGAGTGGGTGGGAGAGGAACAGGTAGTCGGGATAGGTTTAAGGGCTTAGGGGATGGCGGGGTAGTTTTTAGGGCAGAGGGGTTCGGTAGTTTTTAAAAGAGGGGTTTGGGTTTTAGGCCTATGGGCAGTGGAATGGGTTGGGGTAGTTTTAGGGACAGAGCTGGGGGGTAGGAGGGAGTCGAGGTAGTGTTTGTTAAGGGTTAGGGACAGTGTGAGGGTTGGGAGGGGGTCGTTTGTTGGACCTCAGGGGGGCAGGTAGGGAGATTGTGGCTTAGGGTGGGTGGAGGGGGTCGCGACACTAGCCATGCCTACCCTTTACCATTCATGACTTTACCACAAAATTACATGGAAAAGGCATGCGTTGTAAAGGAATGTGTGGTTAAGACGCATTCTTCGTTTAGGCTACGTAGCAGAGGCATGTGTGGTTTAGCCAAGCGTTCCTCTATCATACAACCAGTCCAGATATATAAAGATTCAGTTTCCAAACAAGTGATAGCAAATTGTACTCTGGCTTTTTGCGAATGGAATCACGTTTTGTGAATTTGACTATGTACTATTATCACAGTTTGCAATATCACCATTTTCAGGGGGATTGCAAAACAACCTGCCTATCTAATATTCATAAGGTAAGTCGCAATTTGCAACCCCCTGTGGCTGGCTGTAATCACAGGTATTATGGCCGGGAAGCAACAGCAGACCACCATTGCTGTGACTTAATTGAAAAACTGATTTTGTTTTTTTTAAAAGCAGCCACATATTTTAAAGGAACTGGTGCTGCTTTGGATAATCTCAGGAGGAACTGTCAGTGGTCAGAAAGTGAATTATTAGTTGGGGTGGAGGGTAGTCCAACCCCAGTAATAATAACACTATGCAGGTTAGGTTGAGTATAGGTTTCAGTCATTTAAACCTGAGCTCATACCTGGCAATAATGGCACATAGTAGACAGGCCTAATGAAAAAAATTGTGTAAAGCATTTAGAAGTATGAAAACAGTTAGAAGTACCAAAACATTTGATAAGTCAAAAACACAACATAATAAAAATCCCACTCCCAATTTAAAAAATGTATAGAATATTTTGATGAACAAAATTACACCAAAATAACAAAAATCGAATAAGGGGAATTGGAGATAGGAATTTTAAAGTGTTAATTAAAAATAGCACCAAGAAGTGAAAAAGTGCCAACAGTGGTCAACTGGTTGAGGAAGACTAGGACAAAGGTTACTTTTATGGCCGACTGCAAGGGAGGGCGGTTCAGACACAAGGACAAGGTTGGTCCTTGTTATAAAGTTACCTTTGAATGTTCCAATTTTCTGAGGAGGTAGAGTCCGCAACAAGGAACTGTGCAGGCTGGGTACGTAGATGGGCTCATCGAAGACGGGTTGATGAAGGACGAGATCTCAGTGAAGCTGTCAATGAAGGCAGGAAAAGCTCTGAGCAAGAAAAGTTCAGTCTTCGCTTAGGAAGCGGTCAGAGTTAGTTGAAAGCTGCTCGCCATTTGGCCCAGTGTAGGTTTCTACCTTCGGATTTAGACTCTTTTCTGGAATTCAGATTTCCTCAGCAGGGCAAGACTGCAAGCTGTAGCCAAAGGGGGTTCGACATTGTTGGATTCCAGTTGCTGAAACATATTTGGTGGTGCGAAGAATAAAGTTGCATAGCTACGGTGAAGTCAGGTCTACAAGAGATGCACCCTCCGCGGATTGGTTGCTAGGATGGTCCAGCTCTACGATGGTTCTCCAGGCAGAAATTTAGCAATACGTTTCTAAGTCCCACCTTTTATGTGTGGGCAGGAGGAGTACATGCTGACACCAGCCAAGATACCATTCAGATCCGGGGAACTTCCAGGTGATACTGGTCATCTGGACTCTTTCAGGAAAGAGGGCTTCTTGTAGATTTTGTGTCCCTGTAGCTTAGCAGGAGGTCCTCCAACTGATCCTTGGAGTCCCCTTCTTTGTCCTGGGTACAGTAGAAGCAGGTCCTGATGTTTCGATTCTCCTCACAGGCCTCAACTGCAGGTAGAATACTTCTGCCTTCCAAAGGTTTAGTGGTGTTCTGAAGAGGTGCTTAGGGATGCTAGATTTATGCATGTGGGTTGGGGTGAGTCCTGGTCCCTTCCTAACCAATAGAGAAAAAGGTCCCAGGGGTAACATTGCCCAATTGTGCAGCAGTTCCTGTGCACCCTACTGCAACAATCCCACAGTGCCCCTAACTACCTAAAACCAAGATGTCGGAACCTTTCATCCCTTTTTTGCATGCCTTCTTGTGCCCACCCTAGAGGTATGGCCAGGGAAATGACCAACTGTGGTCACTCAAAACCCTTTCTGGGGCGAGCTCCTCTCCCCTGGCTAGGAAGAGAAAAGTGAGGCCGGCCCAGTTCTGAGCTACATCTGCGAGTGACAGGTTAGGTATCCTTTGAAGGTATGCAAGGGGCTAGGCAGAGGCCCAGGCCATCCTGTCAAGGGAAGGTTAAGCTCTCCCCACAACTAAGGCTTTTATTTCAATTCTGGGAGCCAATTCACACATCATCAAGGAGCTATTCAGCTCCTGGAGTACAGGTGGAAGCTCTGGGAACTGGCTTAGGAGGCTTCAGGCGAGCACAAATTCACTACATTTACATGTTCTTGTTTTGAGTATCATGCACTCTGCCTTTTGGTTACTTAAGGCTAATTTTGGGGGTGACCTATCAAATGAGGGTTATGGCCTATCAAAAGGAGTTATTTTGGCTGGTAAAATTTACAGTTCAAACCTAAACAGTCAGTCTACTGGTTGGAGGCCTGGATGCATGCTTTGCATTGCCACTTTGGTTGTGGCACTATATGTGCTGCTGTTCACTAGTGACATTTAACTTACAGGCCCTGAGAACACTTACTATACGAGGGACTTATAGGTAAGTTAAATATACTTATTAGGAGTATAGCCAATATTGACATATTTTGATATGTCTTGACATGTTTTAGGGCTCAGAGCACATCCACTGGGGTATGGTTAGCAGGGTCCCTGTGTACAGATTCAAAAAACCACCATCATCAGTCCAAAAATAAAATGGAGACGATCATGCAGAAACCTCCACTGCCTGCACCACCTGAGGCTGCCATCGTGATTCCCAAACAGGAATGCGTTCCAACAGGGCCCATCCATCTTTGCGGATCAGTTAACCCTCCTTTGAGAAGTCAAAAATTCTTCAAAGCTTTAGGACCAAACTTTTGGTCACAAACCATTGAAACACACAATAGCAAATTACAATTAAGAATGACATCCTCCATTTCCCTTCTAAATTAGAATTCAGAACCCATTTTATGACGTGGAAAAAGTTTATGCTTTAGAAAATGCGTTCTGTAGAATAGAAAAAGAGATTTTGTGGTCAAAATCCCAGTGGGTTTGCAAATGGCAGGATTTGCCACGTCAAGATCCTTTTGAACAATTGGCCCATATTAATCCTTCGTATTTCTGACACCAGAGTGTCACTTTCTGCTGCATAGCAAATCTTAACCTTCTGTTATTTAAACAGGGAAATGCATTAGGTGCATAGCTGCGCCGGTGCTGTATTTTCGGTGAGAGGGTGGTGGAACAGCTGCCGACTGGCCCTGCAGGACACTAGAGCCAATCCCAAGAACCGGATTCATGGTCTCACTCAGGCATTCCATGAGGATCACGCGCCAGCACACAATTTCCAGTCTGTGCTGTATTGTTAGAGTAAAACTGTCCATTTACTTACATTAGCACTGCACACGCTTGAGCAGGCAGGCGAGGCCGCTGAAACATTTCGTCAACTTGTTGGGAACATACTGGGTGAAGGGTGCAGATATGAAATTAGCTCAGCTACTGCATTTCCACTTGCCTGTTGCTCTGACTGTTACCACCTGCCACAGCTACCGTTGTGAGTTATAGGATGAACTAATGGCACAGAACCAGAGCACCAGAGCAATGTTACTGCAATCATCAGATTCGCTGCAGGTGAGAGACTGGAGGGATAGGAGTACAGGTACAGAGTGGGGGTGGGGGGGCTGCAATTAGAAATAAAGGAGAGGGAAAGTGAAACCTCTTCCAAAACTAACATTTCCTTTGGGGGTTGCATGTCACTCTGGATATCCATGCATGTGAGGTGGAATGGAAATCTCTCAGGGACCTCTGGAGTTTTCCTGATATTTTGCTGTTATGATATCAAAACATGTATACTGTTTGTGATTTCACAACAGACCTTGGTCACTCTTTTTTCTTTTAATTGTAAATAGTGTTTTTTTTTGTGTATATATTATGATGGTGTAGAATAAAAGTGTTAGATAAAGTATTTTTATATTGAATTTTTGTATATTGTTTCACAGCCCTGAAGAAGCCTGAAGGGGTGAAACGCGTTGGCTGTTTTGCTGCTATACATACAAAAAGACTAAGAACATTTCCGGCTACAGAAATCATGTATTCTGTCATCGTCTGTGATGAATGAAAGAGATTAACTCTTTGGTCATTATAGCATTGCCTCTCCCTTCTTTCTGTATATCTGTTTTATATTTGAAACCAAATTGGTGGCTGGTTTCGGGAGGTGGGCCTTTATTGGACCGCTACTGGTTGAAATAACTAATATGTATTAGATATTGTACAAGAACACAAGTAATTGGTGCAGCATCTTATACCCTGCCACTGTTCTCACTGTGTATGTAACCTCTGGAGTTTGATTAACTTACTTTGAACTTGTAGTTATCCTCCTCCTTGACTCATCAGGTACTGACAGCAAGAGCAAAGCCAATAGGTCTCACCTTTGAGATTTATTGGCTTTGTCAATAGATGTTAGAGATGGTGTACTGCACCCCGAGTGCTGTGTGATGTGGTTTAAGAGGAATTATTAAGAAAAAGCCTATGACGTGCTCTAAGCCCACTGTAAGGAAACAATAGGTCTTTCTGCAAACCAGGCAGCTTGTGATGTCTGCTGGGTGGGACATGAAAAGACCAGTAAAGAGGAGAGCAGAAAAAACAAGGAAAGAATTATCTGGGCTGCTGAGTTTGGTCCTCCAGCCACTGTCCCCCTGTCCTCTGCATCTGCTCACAGGCAGGACACAACTTGGGCAAACACAATTACGCCTTGTCCTTGATGGGAGGAATATCCTTCGAGGAGGCTGTAGAGGGGCAAGAGGACATCCCACCCACCTGCAGATTTACATAGGCATGGGGTGAATAAGTGATTTGCCCAGAATCAAAGGACGTTGAGCCGACGCCGACACTCAAACCTGGTTTGGCAGCTTGAAAATCGGTAGCTCTGTAGATTAAGCCACATCCTCTCACCACTTGAGACTTCTAGGTTAGAAGCAGCTGTTTGCAGATGGAAAAAAAACACTGAGACACTTTACGAAGATAGTGACCTGCATGTTACGCAATGATTTCTTCCAGAAATGCAATAGGTTATGGGATCAGTAAATCACCGCAGCTGTTCTAGCTCAACCCATAAACTGCGACCAAACAGATTGCGTGTGTGCCCTCTCTAATTATGTGTAAATGTTATTTTTAATGTTGTGTTTCATTAACAGAGGCAAAGTGCTGTCATATAAATGTGCACACATTTTCCCTCAAAGGCTTTCTTCGCTATATTGTCTGATGGAACTTACACAATATTTGTTTCAGAGAGTCCCAGCTTCCATTTCCCCATGATAGTTAATCACTGTTCGGCACCAAAATACACATACAATGCTTAATGGGCAAAACACAATAAATGACCCATGAAACAGTTATTAATAACTGCAATAACAATGGAATTTTGTGGCAGCAAAGGGTTGAACTTCAACAAGGGATGGCTCAGCCTGGCCTCCAATGGGCAATGATGGATGAAAATGGACCTGTTCCGTGGGTATCAAGGTCCACTTAACACTTTTCTCAGCCTCAGCTTTTCTCAACCTCTGCTGAGGCACCTACTTAGACCCCACGAGTTGTGTTTTCTTTTTTAAACGAACCTGAACCCAGTCCTGGTGTGACTAGGAGATTTGGTAAGTAGTAGCCGTGTGCAAAATTTGCATAATTTTTCTTTGCAAATTTTTGTGAAATTTCTGCAAAATTATGTAAAATGATGTGTCATTATATGAAATTATGTGAAATGCCAATCTGTCATTTAGCTCTATATTTTCGCAGAATCGGCCCATTTGCGACCAGTAAAAAGCAACTTCCAATGCATCAAACCTAAATGCATTCGCGAAATAGGAATCGCAATTTTTGCGATTACCTATTTTGCTAATGCATTTAGGGAATCGCAATTTGCAATTTCCTACATGCAATGCATGAAGCATTTTAAAAATGCAACTTTGCATTAAGGATTCGCAAATTGATGTTCATGGTAATTTGCAAATCCTTAGAAAAATGCTCAAAATTGCATTTTTCAAAGTGCCATGTGGTGCATACATATGACTTTAGGGCATGTTTGTGGTCACATGTGCACACTTTTTTGGGGTGCATCAGGGGGGCTTAAGCCCCCTAGCACCCTTGCAATTGCATTTGCAATTTGCGATTAGCTATTAGGTAATCGCAAATTGCGAATGCTTTCCTATTAATTTCTATTCGCGTTTAGGCCCATAGGAATGAATAGGAATGCATTCCCTAATAGCTAATCGCAATTTGCCATTTTGCGATTCGCTATTAGGAAATGTGTAGGAATCGCTATTTATTTTGCGATTCCTACATGGATAAGGAATTGTGACTCCTAAATAGCGATTCCTTAAAAATCGCTATTCCTACATGGATAAGGAATTGTGACTCCTAAATAGCGATTCCTTAAAAATCGCTATTAAGGAATCGCAATTCCTTATCTTGATGTGTGTGCCCAGCAGTTTCTCATTTGCATCTCTGTTCATATTTGATTTGATTTTTATTACAACACCCGATTGTACTTTTCAGTGCTTCCCATCTAGTGAGATGTGACGTCTCATTGACCTTATTTTCTGACAGGTACATTTTAATCACCTCTTCAAGAAGAGTTTTGTTCTGTGTTGTGGTAAGGTTTCGTCATTGAACCTCCAAAGGGCTTTTTTTCAGTGGTGGGGTAGAGTCTGTAATCGTTTGGATGATACAGGAGTGGTCTGATACGACTCTTGGGTCTATTGTTGTTTGGTCTATTCTGCTGGTTGAGTTCCCTGAGATCAGGAGATAATCTATAAGAGAGTATGATTTATGTGGGTAGGAATAAAATGTGTAGTCTCTTTCTGCCGGGTTCTGCAACCTCCACGTGTCTATCACATTAAATCTACTGCAAAATCTCTTGAGGGTTTTATGTGCCTTGTTCGGTCTGACTTGACTAGTAGAGTTCCTGTCTAAATTGGGGTCCAGTGGAAGGTTAAAGTCTCCCCCTAGTATCAGTGTGGCCGTGTCTGGGATCAGCTTGATTTGTTCAGCAAAGTCATCCCAAAACTCTGGGTCATCATTAGTCGGAGCATAAATGTTGGCTATGTAGAATTCCGAGTTTTGTTTAGCTAATTTTGTTATAACCCATCTTCCTTGTGAGATTAGATCTGTCCTAGCATTCCTGGAACTCATTTTCAAGACACCATTTTTCTTGCCAACTGCAGTGGACCATGCCACACCTGTGAATTGGTAACCTTTAAGAGAGTTGGCTAGGTTGGTGTCTAGTTTTGTCACTTGCAGGAGCTATCTGCCTTTGCTGATGGATGTAGTCAAAAATCTTTCTCCTTTTGACCGGGTGGTTACAGCCTTTAACATTGAAAGATATTATTTTAATATTTTGTTGAGTATGAGATGTCATCTTGCCATTGTGCGAGATCTATGACCAGCAATTACATCGGTAGGTCATCTTTGGTGTGTGGTTGAGATACCACATATTCTGAAATGGAGGCTACCAACACTTTCATATTGCCTAATTCGAAGCATTGCCTTGGAGATTTGTGTGGGTGGGCGTGCAGGGTATGTAGGGTAGGGGACAGTGGCAGAATAGTCTCCATAGTGCAACCACTTTGTGTATGTACATTTGGAATAAAGCACTATTGGTTGTAGGGAATCAAGAGAAAATGCCTATGAAACCAAAAAGTAAAGCAAAAACAACAGGGAAAGAAAAAAGAAAAATACTAACCCTCTCCTCCCCTTTCTCCTCCCTTATACCTTCCACAAATAGAGGCTGTAGGCATGGCAATAGCAGGAAGACGCTTTTCTCTCCAAGACACTGCTATGAATGGACAGTGCTAGCACTGCTACGGAGATAAACTATCAATAGTACTAAGTAAATACCTGTTGGGGTCAAGTGAATGATATATGTTATAACACAACATGTTTTTTCAAAAACCATGACTACAGAACGTTTGTCTGCTCTAATTTGCCAATTTTGGATTGCATTAGTACGACTATAATGAACATTTTGTGTCTAACTTGTGTATCTAGTATAATAAGCTCAACCAGTTTAATATATTAATATCAACCAGATCCTAGAAAGTAGCATATATACAAGTGTCAACAGTAATGCGTGGGTATTATATTCCATGCCCAATAGACATAGCCGATTATAAACAGATAAAAACAATATGAGGACTGTTGTAACTGTTCGAGACCAGAAAAGAGCTTCCTCATCTTCCTCATCCTTCTCAGGTTTGATGACTCAAGATGTGTGTTCCAAATTAGCTTCTTAAAATTCAGCGTTTAGGTTTTACAGCCGGGTCCTTTTGTGTAGAAGTGTCCATTGTATGATCTTCTGTGTCATCTAGAAATTTCTTGAGAGTGTCGCACTCTGAGCAGAAGTGAGGTGTGCCTTGTACCACTACTGCCTGTAAAGGAGAATTGGTACCCTAAAGACCTCAGTCTGGGTCGGAGAGCAAGAAAGCCTTTCCTTGTGTCCACTGTTCCCTTGCAGTAGTCTTGCGCTACGAAGATTTTATTGTTGCTCCAAAGAATGTGTTGGTTCTTCCTCATGAAGAATAGGATAAGTTCAACATCTTGGTATCTCAACGGTTTGCATGCAATTGGTCTAAGGTGCGTTTTATTTGGCAACCTCCTGGCAGGGACCCTGTGGGCTCTATCAAAGTCCAGGGGTTTCTTGAAGGACAAACTGGTGATTTGTGGTAGCCATTTTTCAAGGAAGGTGATGCATGACCCCGCCTCATCTTCACTCCCCTCCGGTACGCCAAAAATGCATAGATTTCCTCTTCTGTTCCTTTCCTTCAATTCTGATATCTGTTTGGAGAGTACCTGTGTAGTGGAGTCGAGCTTTGCTACTGTCTTTGTCTATTTGGACACCCCATCTTGTAGTTGACTAATTTTGCTCTCTGCCACTTCAATTCTGTTGTTGGTCTCTCTGATGTCTGTCCCGATTGTGGAGATCTCGTTTTGCATGATATCAGTATGTTCCTTGATGGATTTTGTCAGATCGTGACCTTCCGCTAGTTTCTTCAATATTGTTTCCATCGTGGTGCTGATATCTTGTTTATTTTTGACTGGGGAGTCCGGATTCTGATGGTCCACCTTCACTCTCTTTAGGTTGGTCTTATTCTCTTTCTCATCCATCTCTGTATATTTGTGTTTTCCTGTATGGCCAGCTCGCATGAATCTGGATATAGCTGGTTGTGAAAGACTAATAAGCTGTGAGAGTTTATTTTATGCATATCGTATGGGTTAAATATGAGGCCAATGTTCTTTCAGTATTTTTGAGTCACCAGGATCACATTTCCGGTGTTCCTTACCATTTGCTGGTCTTCGTAAGCAGAGCTCTTAAAGGTTATAAGGATGGCGATAGGACCGTTGTGGTGTGTGTTCTACTTCTCTTGAAGTTTTGAGTCAGAATCTTTGGCTAATGAAGTTTTGAGTCTGATTCTTGGAGTAATGACATTTCTGAGCCTCTCTTGAGTCCTGGCAAAATTGAATATGATCGGAGCAAAAGCAATGTCATTTTTTTTAAACATTTTTTTTTTTAAACAACTGGCAAGTAATTACTCAAAGTAGTGTAATGGGTAATTTCAGGAATTTTGCATAACAACTGTAACACAAAATTCCAAAATGGTGTTAGCGTAATGTAGATTTCACCCAGGCATAGTTTACAGACACAAAGTTCAATGTTGGTGTGTAGCAAGAAGTAACAGAGAGACGCCCAGGTTGAGAATGTATTCGTGGACTATTTGCTTTACACTTTATATATTTGGGAAACACAGGACTGTGTTCCATTGTTCTAACTGTTTTAGTAAATATAAGTTGAAAAATTGTATTGAAAATGCTGTTTTGGGACAAATATTTTGAAAATGTGTTGCATTGACTTGCTTTTTCCTACATGGGGGGTGAGTTTGGCTGAAGGTGCCAAGACTGATTTTTGGTACCCCCTCACACCCTTGAGAGATGGAATCCTATACATAAATAAAGATTGAAAGAAAGACATTCAAAGCAATTTATATTTGCCCCACCCAAGCAACCATGCCATGCGGTTCTGAATGCTGACATCAATGATATAGAAAAACAAGAAAATTAATAATAATATGCCGGAGGTAACATTGAAGTCTACAGTAATTGTGAAGGTGGTTAATATTTGTTTCTTTGACGTTTTGAACTACAGGTTCTGCCTAATTTACAAGCATTCATTCCTCTCTGTAGACAAAACTCCTGAAATGTATAGCCAGACATTATGTTGTAGTTATGGTATGTGAATTTGTAGAGCACACTATCACCTGGAAGGTTTCCTGGCACTGGACAGATGTGGAGGACTAGCCTTGAAGGTGGAGTCAGTCGAAGAGCCAGGTCTTCAGCATCTTGCAGAATTAAAGAAGTGTGGACACAGGAGCAATGTATGAGAAGGCTTGACCTCTTGTCCTGTTTATGAGTATGCATGGGATGTGTGTGAGTAGGATTCCAGTCAAGCAGAAGTGTCAGGATGGTTGATGGAACGGAATGTGGCTGCTGAGGTAGGTCGGGGTGTGTTTTGCTGTGTAGTGCTTTGAAAGTGTGAGTGAGGGTGTTGTACTGCATGCACTTGTGTGTTTGAGTCAGTGGAGTTCCCTCAGTTTTGGGATGAGGTGTGTCCTGCTTGGGAGTATGAGTCTGGCCACAGCATTCTGGAGGGTTGGCAGCCTTCTGGTAAGATATTTGTTGATTTCAATGTGGAAAGAACTTTCATAGTCCAGCCTGCTGGTGACAAGGGCATGGGTGACGGACCATCTGGTATTGCTCAGGAGCCACTTGAAGATCTTCTTCACGATTTCAAGGTTGTGAAAGCAGGATGTTGTGACTGCGTTGACCTGGGCCAAAATATCCAGCTGTTGGTAATAATAATCCCTAGGTTTTTGACATGTGACCTGTGGGTGGAGGTAGGTCCTAGATCATCAGGTGGAGTGCCATGGAGAGGTGTTTTTTCCGAAGATCACTACTTGTTTTCTCTGCTTTGACTTTGTGACAGTTGGACTTCATCCAGGTGGAGAATTCCTTCATGCATGTTTTGAACTTGTTTCTCATGTTGAGGGTTTTGTCTGAGAGGGACAGTATGAGTTCTGTGACATTGGCCCAGGAGGTTTTCGATGTTGTTGGCACAGATAACCTTGGCTGGAGCGATAATGTAGGCATTGGAGAGGGTTGTTCTGAGGGAGAAGCCTTGAGGTCCTCAGCAGATGAGTTTTAGGATTTCCTTAGTGTATGGCAACAGGTTGACTGATCAGGTTCAGTCCATCAAGAAAGAGCAGATCCATCGGAGGTCCTTGAATGCCAGTCTTGTGTAGGTGTTTGATGAGGATTGAGTGAGATACTGTGTCAAATCCTGCTGAGAGGTCCAGAAGATCTGAAGGGGTCTGGAAGGACTCTGGAGTGGATGGGCTTCATGATTATGGTGGTTGTGTCTGTAGTGATGGCATTCCACATAGTCAGGGTCCATTCTCCAACTAAGAGAGGCAGACTCTCTCTTGCTTGGAAGTAGATGGCATTGGCTTGCAGGTCATAATTGCCAAATCTAGAAGTTATTATGTTGTAGACAAAATCTGAGAGATCATTGCAGAAGTCTTGTTGCTGGTGGTGGCTGCAGATGCAGTTAATTCTCTGATGATGAAGCATATTTCTTTACTGCGGTTGTTCCTGGCATTGATGCAGTCTGCTAGAGCTGTTCACTTAGCAGTCAGGATTTGCTACTGGTAGCACTTAAGGGGAACTTGAAGGTGTTTTTGTCTGCAGTGTTTTGGCTTGTTCTTCACCTGCAACCAAGGTTATTGCAGTGACACTCAATCAACCTGAGTTATTCTGTGTACCAGCTGGCTTGTGCTTGTGTTCTTGTTTTTTTTGCTGTGTTTGATTGGGGGGTATGTTGTCAGTGCAAGCAGTAGTCGAGTTTTTTAAGTTCTTGATGCCTTCTTTTAGTTAGGTTGCTGACTTGGGTAGGCACGCCAAGAGGGCTGAAGCCCAGTCCTTCTCTAAGATATTTTTCCAGCAGCAGCAGGCTGGTACTGAGGTGAAAGGCCTTTTATCATCCAGGATTGTAATGCTGAAGATACAAGGGTGTAATGTTACAGAGGGTGAACAAGATAGGGTCTAGGATGTTTCAGGTGGAGTGTGTTGGTCCTATGAGATGCTGGAAGAGGCAGAGGTTCCCAAGAATTTTGAAGAGGGAAGTCGAGTTGGGGTTGGTGTGGTCTTCTAAGTTAAAGTCAGGTCTCAGTGTACAATAAAAGTATTGGAGTTTATGATGTGGAATGCAATGCAGTCTGTGAGTTTCCAGGCAATTTTGCGGGGTCCTTGTGGTCTGTGTGTTAGGGTTCCACACAGGGTGAAGTTGGCTGTGAGTTGTTGCTTGAAGGTGAGGTGCTCCATGTAGTTGGTTACGGTATCTGCAGTGGTGCTGAAGGTGTCTTTGAAAATAATGGCAAATACTCCAGGCTTGTGTTGCTGGTCTTGCCTGCTGATCTTGAAGATGTTGGGAATAACTGAGGTGATGTGGTGATGTCTGGTGTGGAGGTTGGGTTCAGCCATATTTCTGTGAAGAAGATAAGGTCTGTAATTCAGTCGTGCCGCAGGTTCTAGATGACCATGATGTGTTTTCGGAGTAATCGGGTGTTGAGGAGCATGCATGTGAGTGAAGAGCAGTGGGTGAGTAATAGTTGTTTGTTTGTTGCGTGAGTGGGCATGGTGCTAGGGGTTTGGGAGTGGCGGGAGCTTGACGTGGCTGAGTGCAACAGAATCAGCAGAAAGTGCAGTTGAAGGCTCCTTCCATGCTGTGTGTTATGGTGCAGCTGCTGAGTAGTGGTCAGCCATGTGGGACCATAGATGAAGGTACTAGGCGGGGTCCTGGAGTGGCTGGCCTGAATTGGCTTGCCTTTGGTGCGCCAGCAGCATGCCTGCTGCACATCTGTACTTTGGCCACCAATAAGTAGGTTCTAAGGGAGGAAGATATGCAGGGGCATGACTTGGGGGTTGGAAAGTGATCAACATGAGCATGGGAAACAGGTGAGCACAAAGGACCTGGAGGAGTGTGAGGAGCAAGTAAGGAGTGGAGGGGAGCAAGGGAGAGAGCAGGAGTGAGAAATCTCACAAAAAAGACAGCATGAACAAGACAGATAACACAGACAGTGGCAAAGACAAACAATGAAGGATAGACAATGAAAGTACCATACAGGAAAACGGTGAAAGGGCAAAACAGAAAAATGATGAAAGGGCAACCAGGGCAATCAATAAATGGGCAAAACAGACAATCAATGAAAGGGCAAAACAGAGAGGAAAAACAAACTGAGTCAATACAAGCAAAGGCTAGACAAACAGGTGCAAATCAATGGCAAATACAAGTGGCCAAGGGTCTTGTAGGGCCAGAGGACCAGATGCAGGTATGTCTTAGGGGCTAGTACATTTATGTATATGTGTATGTATTTGGTATTTCTATAGCACAAGCCAAACCAAAATGCAGCAGACACGTATAAAGCAATGAGTAAGAGGAGATGAAGATGGGCTGTGGACAGTCAATGCATGGTGATGTAGTGTTCTTTAAAGAGGTGCCTCTTCAACTCTCCTAAACTGGAGCAGTGTTGGGGAGATCCTGATGGAAATGTGAATGTTATTCCAGATTCTGGGTGCAGAGCTGGAAAAGGCCTTCTAGCTTGTCTTCTTGTTCTTTCTTTACACTTCCTAGGTCTTTGCAAAGCTCAAACCCGCCTACAAAGCAATCACTCATTCTTTAGAACAAAACAAGAGTACACGAGGGATTTAATGAATGAGATACAAATACAGGGAGGTACAGAAAGAACATTTTAGGCAGAGGTGTGTAGACAAAGTGCTAGGGAAGTGCGAAATACAAAATCTGCCCTTGGAGGAACTTCACGTGCAGAACTGATATTACATGAAATGGTTCCTCCTCACGAAATTCTTCACGACAGGTTCGCGTGATATGTGAGCACGAGCCACACGTTTCCCTGGTTCATAAATAACAACAAATCGGTTAGCCATTCACCAAATGTTGTGTTTTGTGCGGCTTCGTGGCATGGCTGTTGATGCCACCAGTGCCCCGCGTCGGATTACATTCTGCGACCCATGGCTGTTTTATTACCCCTACTCTCTGGTATTACACATAGATAGATGAGGTGTCGCTTGAAGAAATGGGTCTGAAATACCGCTGTTTATGCGAGAGAACACAAGAAATATATTTGACCGAATAGCCGGAAAGAGACTATATAAGGACCTGAATATATAAGCTCTACATGTGGACATAATTTTTAATAATCTTTACATTGAGCAGATGGCTAATTTTGCATTTCTACAACTGCGCCTATGCCGCATATTTGAGCGCATAATTTTGTGCAAAGCCTTTTTATTTGGCATCTGGTCACATAACCCTTCGAGGCGCGGACCTGGGACTGCGGAAGGTCGGGGAAGGTCTGCCCTTTCGTTCTCTGCAGTTTTCCCGAACCCATGTTCAGGGCTGAAGGCGCGCGACTACAGCACCATCTGGCCTAACCTTCCTCTGATAATTTAAGCCACTCATACCTCTGCCACTTATGTATTCATTGTTTTCTATGCAAATTTTGTTAATGAGAATTAGCAACATAATGGAGCCCATTCAGAGTTCTTGTTGGTGGAAAATGGGTTTGACTACCAATTTTCCATTACAGCTGTTTGATAATTACTGCGGTGCACTCTGCATGCTAATGCACCTCGCCTGTATGGTTTGCACTGATTTACAAAACAAAGATAAGCCCGACAGACCTTGGTATTGGAGATATATGAGTTTGCTTCATGGCAGCCTCATTTAGCTGCAGCTTTTTATTTTTATTTTATACACTCGTCATTAACTCTTTTGATGCGGGTATGTTTTTGACGTGTTAAGTCGCAACAACGCTCAGTACTGTCTGTTGAACAAATAATGTTAGAGCTGAGTAGAAAGACGCAAATTACTTCACATTTTTGATTGGATACTCAAGCATTTTTCGATCAGAAAGAGTGGCCTAACTAATATCAATTCTGGAATGCGTGCACCTAAATCAGGAGGACACACCTACTCACAGAAAAGTATTTCTGACTTTGATTACTAATGCCCTGGATAGAGTGTTTAATTTGAACCGGTGATTTCCGGTGCTCAGCGCAGGCATTTCATTATCAACAAGGCACTTATGACAGCCCACCACAAGGTGGCGATATTTGTCTAATATGTGATGAGTACAACAGTTTTTTAACATAATTTAACATACCTTAAAAGTGAGTGATACATGCCACTCAAAGCTACAAGAATAACTTGGGGAGTAGGCATTAGACATGTTTAATATATATTATATGTTTAAATTGTCACAAATTGAAGGCGTGTGATGGGTTGGAGTTGTGTGGGTACTGTCATTGGCAGCACTGGTAGGGGCAAGGTGCATGCTGCAGTAACCTGGTGAAACGTGCCCAATGTAATACCCCGGGGTTCATAACTTATTGACTACGATAAATGCCACCTAGTCCGACATGAGCCCTTCAAAATGGGGCATAACATGCAGATTTGTGTGCACCAATATCCACATGTCCCAGTACTTTCTATGTGTTTTCCTGAGTTTAAGACCAGCTGGTGGAACCTGCTGATATCTACCCGTGAAACAAGTGCATAATTTATCAAAACCAGTAATTATCGGTGTGGTAAACCCCGCTCATGTTATAGATCTAATCCCAGTGCAAACTGATCGTTCTAGAGCGCATTTGTGATCGAAGTGTATGTATTGGCCTGATAGATACTGACCACAACAGGGAGCAGGAAAGTGGGGTAACAATAGTGCCCGCAGCCCCCGCGGTGCAGGGGGAGAGCTCCGGGGGTCCCCCTGTGGCACTGTGCACGGGCGGTGGGGTCCATGGCATTAAAACTTCAGACTGGGCCCGAAGCATGGGGGTGGCCCTGCTGGAACTTTGCAGGGGGGCCCCCTCAAGTTTAGTTACGTCACTGGAGCAGGGGATACACATGTCCGCACTCTGTTTTGCATATGACTGTAGCATGTGTTCAATCTGCGCCTTTATAAAGAACTGTAACATGTATTTGTCTCCCACACACCAAGAAAGACAAGCACACCTCCTTGAAGTCAGCTTACTGCTGATCAGTCACTGAGACTTTATCTGTAGACCCCCCTACAGAAGAACAGCCCAGCTGGAAGTTTTCACATCTGTCAAAAGTTGGCCCTCCATGCAGAATTACAATTTGCTTGTAAGGTGGCAGATGAATGCATGCCCTTTTGCCAAGATGAGTCAGTCACTGATAAAGTGAGCAGGTATTTTGTGCAAGGCCGCTGGGCCTTGCCAAGGGGCGTTAGCAGCTGTGATTCTCCACCACCACAAGTCTTGTCTTGATGTTATTGGGTCAATCTCCCTGGAACCTCTTGGACAGGGGTACTGTTGCACTTCCACGGCAGATTTGCTCTTAAGTATAAAAATAATATTGCTAATTTAAGTGAGGTCTCACGGCAGATTGGAAAGCTTTCACATGTTAAGGGAGTCCCTTATACGTGAGACCCTTAGGAACATGCAACATTGAGAGTCAACACACAGAGGTTTGTGATCTTGAAGCAAACACCCACATTACTTGGTCTGTATTGGGACAGAACATGTACATGACTCTTTGGTGTCTGCAAATGGTGATAGAGAGGCTATTTCCACAACTATTGCATGGATGACATCAACATACAAACATTGTATCCGTCACCTGCCAACAAACAAATGTCAATGGGAACATCAAAATACGACCCCCGGAGAAACCACACACAAAGAATAGGAATTACTGGGAGGTACTTGGAGTAAGTGCTCAGAGGATAATATGATGATGAAGTGTTCTGCATTGGAAGTGGCCACAATATACAAGAGCCTGCAAGCAGTGTGAAAAGCAAGGGCAAAGCAAATGGATGGAGAGTGCAGTAACAATGTGTGCTGTTTGTGGGGTTCACAGATGATAGGAGTTCCGGAAGCCATGCACATGTGAAGACAGGGGGACTTAAACATGAAAGTCCTGATTCTCCAATTTATGAAGGCAATGCTTAATACACAGGAGATTACACTTGTGGAATTTCCCCCACAGCAGCAATAGCATAGCAGAGGCAAGTTCATTAATGCATTCTCCTCTGATTTAGAAATGTTCTCTAGAGGTCACAGGATTATTAACTGCAACCCAACTCAAAATCAGTGTATTCCATTGGCCGACTGAGTAACATGGAACTAGAAGCTGATGCAATAAAGATATCAAGCCAATTGGACAATGTAAATAAAGATGGAGAGATCACTGCAAACAAGGATCCAACATTCACCGGATCATGTGGGCTTACGGGTACCTGTGCAGAATAGAGAAGCATCAATGGGGAATGCATGATGAGTATGCAGCTCTTTAGGACACATCTGAGGAACAGTTGACTGTTACTAAGCAAATGATCAGTACTGATGAATTATTTGTACAGTTACCCCAGAACACCAAAGCCATTGGTTCTTTAACAATTGTCATCAGCATTGATTTTATTTGATGTTCTGAAGACTATTTAGCAGCATGGAGATGCCTCAGTCTTCGGACGAGTATTTACCCATCAAACATAACAAGGATAGATGAAGAGTTCCACAACCTTAGCAAGGCCCTTTAACTATCGTGCAGCAGGAGATAATAGCCTTTGCTAGGACATCATCACAATCTCACGGCATCCTTTAGATCTAATGGCAAACTTAACTCCATCATGAAACAAAATGAGGTTATTGATGCCGAACTAAGCATTTTTTCCAAAGAAGACACCTATAAGCCTCTAAAACCAAGTGAGCTAATATGAACACCAGCTATGTCTCAATCTTATGCCCTACCCAATTCCAAGTGAGGTCAGAAGTTTCTCTGGGTATGTCAGCATCTATCATTCAAGAAACAGTGTCTGTATGAGAGTCTACTTATGGAGGCTACAGGCTAAATTTAATGGCTGAAGAAGCCAAGCAAGAGGACTTAATTTCCCACCAAACTTCAACACATTAAATGACATCACTTTATCTCCCATCATCCATATGGACAGGAAGTGACATTACTGGTTTTCCTGCCAAAACAATCTTTAAAAGAAGAAGCCAAGCAAGAGGACTTCATTTCCCGTCATCCATCAGCACAGGAAATGACATCATGGCACTGTGGACTCCTCCCCTTCTCAGGACCTACATAACAACAGCTAAAACACGGATGCACAGCTGACTCACCACTTGTGTGCCAAAAGCAAACCAGATTGCACCTATCCTCACCTGGAATGTGCCAAGTGCCAGGGATCCTGTTCCAATCACCTCCAAGTGATACTCTGCAGCGCTCCTTAGGCTGCTAGACCTCAGATGCAGTTCTTCCAACTGCTACCCCACCGCACCTCACACCACGGTAGAAGCTTTCACCTGTACCCACTGCAGGTTGTGCAATAGCCATCCACCCACACCAACCACACAAATACACCCTCATAACCCCCTACCAACACACACCACACAAGAACCAACAACGCCTATATTCCCACTCTGCACCACATTCCACAGCAAACCCTCACGTCAACACCCAATTGAATGCATGCTTTTCAACACACAAACACTCAGTAAACACACAACCAAAATATGGGACCTTCTGAGCAAGGATGCACCCAACATCTTCTTCACCACAGAGGTCTGGTTCAACCCCTCACCAGCTCCCAACATCTGTCCAGCAATCCTAGCGGACTACAAGATTGCTCGGCAGGACCTCCTTCACAAGCAAGAAGAAGAACTCTCTATCATCTACAAGGAATTCATCAAATGCACAACATCCCAGAGTGAACCCCACCCTATTCATGGAACACCTGCACTTAAATCTCCAAATATTCAAGAAATTCACCCAGAATGAACCCTTGCCCACCGACCACTCGGATCACGTGCCACCTTTACCAACCTTTTCTCCGACTTTATTATCCCATTCACCATCGATGCTAGAGACTACATTCTCCTCGGTGACCTCACCTTTCCCCTCGAAGACTGAAACCACCACTGCTCCACAGCACTCCTCGAAAGCTTGACCAACATTGGACTTACCCAGCTCGTCACAGAACCAACACACACCACAGGACACACACTGGACTCCATCTTCACCACAAGAGCCAGCATCAAATACAACTCCACCACACAGCTCACGTGGGCCAACCACTGCAGCATCCACTTCCAAATCAACACCCATACCAGAGGTTCAGCACTCCAAGCCATGGCTGAGGGGAAATCAGAGAAGCAGACTTGCTCAGCACCCACAGCACTCATCAGCCTAACCCTACAGACAATCTTGACAAGGTCATCAACAACTTCAACAACTGGATCAAGAACTGCGCAGGCTCTCTCACATCCATCAAACCCAACAAGCATTGTAGATCAAATAAGAGCATCAGTTGGTACACAGAATACTTCTGAGACACCAAACAGCACTGCAGACAGCTAAAAAGGAAATGGAGAGGCAGCCACAACAACACTGACATAACTACCTACAAGGCTGCACTCATACGCTGTCACCAGCTGTGAGAATGTCATCCATTTTGCCCTTATCACCCCTATTTTGTGACTGTTACTGGTGGTTACTGACTCTGATTGTGTCCTGGGACCTGCTAAATAAGTCCATGGCCAGTGTTCTGTTTAAAAGGTACACAGTACTTAGGTGTAATTACAAATGGTATGACAGCCTACCTGTAAGCCCCTAGTATATGGGAGAGCATGTAGGTTTAGAGGCCCAGTATAGATTTAATGAAGTTAAGTGTATGCTGCTGTGGTGCCTGCTGTCATTTCAAAAGCCAGCTCTGCCTTTAAGGTGGCTTTGAAAATAAAACTATTCCTAAATTCGACTTTGGAATTATAGGTACTTCCAGAGTCTTAAACTACCTTATTTTTACATATAAGTCACCCCTAAGGGGTGCCCTTGGTGCCCCAAGGGTAGGTTTCCATTTTAAAAAAGCAGGTACATTATAAAATATGTTTTATAAGCCCTGATGAGAGAAAAGCAACTACTTTCGTATTCCCCCATTGTAGTGCATTAGCTCCATAGGTTAACATGGGAATGTTTTATTTAACATTATTACATTCTAAATATTGGCATGAACAAGCTAAAATAATAATTGAAAGTGTCAAAATAACAGTTAGAATGAATCCAATAACTTTCCAGGGTTGAGTGTATTATAACTATGACAGAAAATAAGTTAAAGAACTTGCTTTTCTAATATGCCTAAACCCAGCTCTAGAGCAGCCTCTCCTGATTGGCGTTAATAAACAATGGGGTGACCCTGTGTCCCTCAGAACCTGGGTATAGTAATGCAAGAAGTACAATGGTTCTGTCAGGTATGAATAAAATATTTCTTATATTTACAATTTAATTTGAGGATAAGTCATTTTGTACACAGTTTGAATGTAAAAGCGTTTTCCAAGGAACACACACTAAACACGAATAAATAAATCAATAAAAAGGTTTTTTTGGGGTATTTGAGATATTTTATATAAATTAAGTCATTTATATATACCCACATTTGAGGAATTTTGTTATGTACATTACTGCCAACAAGGTGAAATTTTAAGGTGAATTGTGATAAAGTGACATTTTGTGCTAAGTGATATAATAAGTGCGTGATATGTACAAGGTAAACAATATATACAGGTTTGAAAGCGGCCAGGGTAGAGAGAAACACAATGGTCCTGCTGCTTTATTCACTTTCAGTATTTTTTGAGCGAGGCCTTGTACTGGACCGGGAAGTATCGTCGACATTTCAACCCTATATGCTCAAGATTGAGTGGTCAAGGTGGGTCTTCATCAGGACTGACGTGGGGGAGAGGGATGGCAGCCTGCAGAGTCAGATAGAACGTGCGTAAGGAAATCACGTTGTAAAATAGAGGTGTTTTCCAATGGCCACAGTAAGTTGGCATGTGGGGATCTCCTGATTGGCCAGCATTTCACAGGCTGAGCCAAACTGCTCTGATGTGGTGTGAAGTGCCTGCAAGGAAACAAAGAAATGTCTGGTGGGAACAGATCTGCAAATTGCAGAGCAAAAGGCAGGTAGGTGGTTAGGTGGCCAAACTGGTCTTCAAAAAGATAAAGTAGGCCTGGGCGGTGAAATCTGCTCCGTTAGTGGAATTTGCAGAGTTTTCTGCACTCCGCACTCCATGGAGCTCGCGGAGTGCAGAAAATTCCACTTTGCATTGTGCAGTGGAGTTTTTTCCTTGTTCGCGCTTGCGAACTGTACGAATTTTTACCCAAGCGGCAGGAAGACCAGAGCAAACGGCAGGAAGACCAGAGCAAACGGCAGGAAGAGCAGAGCAAACGGCAGTTCGCATTGCACTCCGTCACTTGCGGAACTCCGTAACTTTGTGGAGTTCCACATAGCAAAACTCTGCGAACTATGCCCAGGCCTATGATAAAGACAATAAGGACAGGAGCCAGGACCTCCCACACTTTCTGCACCCCTTGCCAGATGGGAGCTCCTGTAATTGTATTAGCAGAGGGGCTGGAAGTGGAGTGTTACGGAAAGTTAGCCATGCCTGTAGATTGGGTTAACCAGATCTGCCCCTCCAGGGGAGATTTTCTCCATTTGAAATATTGAGAACAGTGCTTTCTGGGACTAGAAAATGCTACACTTCAAGGGAAGTGGTTGTCACAGAGGGTGGCACCATTCACCACATTGATCATGGGTACCCCCTTCTTTCCAGTCCAGAAACCTGGATAAATATGGGAGAGCTGCCCAGCAACTCAGATCCCTGCTTGGAAATATTGAGAGTACAAGGACTGCCATGCTGAACCCCTAGTCTCCTCCAAAAGAGGACTCCACTCATAAGGAATCCACCTGCTGCACATTCTAGGCCTCACTAAAGAGGACTTTGCCTTGCTTCAAAAGATTTAGAAATGGACTCCCTGAATGCCAAAGGTAGAAAAAAGCTTCAAAAAGTCACCTGCATCAACTCCAACAAGACAGGCCCAGCTGACCAGCTTCACCTGGACTTAAAAGGATTTGACCAGGTGCATTGTGGGAATTGTAGTCCTTAGCCTCCAAAAGACAAATCCGAGCTTCTGGACCCTTGGTTGGTGGTGTGGACCCTTAAAACCCAGAAGAAATATCTGGTGAAGAAGGACTGCCCTCCTGGAACCTTGAATTGAACAAGAGAGGATTGCACTTTTAAGGACTGGACCTGCTGCACTCACAAGGCTTCACAACAAAAGGACTTTGCCTGTCTTAAAGGACTAGAAGTGGACTCCCTGATCAGCAACAGGTAGAAAAGTGCTGGAAGGGCTGCCTACAACATCAACAATGAGGACAGCTCCAGATGACAAGCTTCGCCTGGATTTTACTTGAATTGACCAGGTCCATTGTGGGAGTTGCAATCCCAGACCCAGGAGGCAAACCAGAGCTTCTGGACCCTTGACCGGTGCTGTGGACCATTTTCCTGCATAAAGAAACACTTTTGGAAGTAAGTGTAATAGTGTTACATCATAGACAGCCTGAACTCTTGACTTTGTCTCAGTCCAGTGCAACCTTTTTTAACCATGTGAGCGCTATTTGCTTCTAAGCGCTGGTTTTACTCTTAATCTTTACAAACACATATCTCTGGTTCCCAACATTGGATTTTTTGTCATTTTGGTGAAATTTTTATCAAAAAAATTTCCTATTTTCATAAATCGGTGTTGGACTTTTATTGTGTGTGTTATCTTCCTTATTTACAGTATTGGTGTTTGTAAATGCTTACACACCTGTCTCTTGTGGGATACCCCCGCGCCACACGGCCACCAGCTGCTGCGTGTGCCCCTTGCCTGCCCTCTGCCTCGCTGCTGCCTCGTTTGCCGGTTGCCGGCTGCCTCCGCTGCGGTTGTTTTTGCTCTTGTTTTGTCGATAATTTGTGCCTGTTTTGTTTTATTTCATTTTCCCCGTGTTTTGGTTTTCCTTCCTTGTTGTCCGCCTACCTCGCCGCCCTCCGCCCTCCCTTCCCGCCACCGCCGCTTTTCCCCGCCCCTTTTTTGATTCTGTACCCTCCCCGCTCCCGCCTCCCAGCTGCTCCGCCCACCCGCGCACTTGGCCTTAAATGGCGACCGTGCGACGCAGGTGAGTGTGACCCACTTGTGGGACACCCCCGCGCCACACGGCCACCAGCTGCTGCGTGTGCCCCTTGCCTGCCCTCTGCCTCGCTGCTGCCTCGTTTGCCGGTTGCCGGCTGCCTCCGCTGCGGTTGTTTTTGCTCTTGTTTTGTCGATAATTTGTGCCTGTTTTGGTTTAATTTCATTTTGCCCTTGTTTTGTCGATAATTTGTGCCTGTTTTGTTTTATTTCATTTTCCCCGTGTTTTGGTTTTCCTTCCTTGTTGTCCGCCTACCTCGCCGCCCTCCGCCCTCCCTTCCCGCCACCGCCGCTTTTCCCCGCCCCTTTTTCGATTCTGTACCCTCCCCGCTCCCGCCTCCCAGCTGCTCCGCCCACCCGCGCACTTGGCCTTAAATGGCGACCGTGCGAACGCGCAGCGGTCACGCGCAGCGGGCGCGCCGATTGTGCGCCGAAGGCGCACCAAAGGCAAGCCCGTCTGCGCCCGTCCGCGCCTGGACCACGCCCAGTGCCAGGACCCCTGGCCCACGAGGACCCCGACCGACCCGCCTGACGTACTCCGCCGCCACCCTCACCGCTCTCAACACCGGCCGACTCCCAGAATGCCATCAAGCCACTCCACGACGTACCCACGGACCTTTCAGCTGCCACGCCTGCAAGTTCACCTGCATCCGGACCAGCCTCGCACCAGCACCCGCCAAGTCGAACACCAGCAGCACCCACCTCAAGTGCATCCTGCTCAACACCCGCTCCGTCCACAGACACGCCATCGAACTCTGGAACCTCCTAGACGCCACAGCCCCTGACATTGCCTTCCTCACGGAGACCTGGATGAACGCCTCTTCAGCTCCCGACATCGCCATCGCCATCCCAGAGGGCTACAAGATCGTCCGGAGGGACCGAAACGCCAACCAGATGGGAGGAGGCATCGCCATCATCCACAGGAGCACCATCCGTCTCACGACCAGCACCGACAACACCCTGACCAGCGCCGAACACCTGCATTTCCAGATCCACACCAACCCGAACACCACCCTCAGAGGCACCCTGATCTACCGACCCCCTGGACCACGCACGCAATTCAGCGAGGACATCGCCGACTTCGTCAGCCCGCATGCCCTCCCCTCCGCTGACTACATCCTCCTGGGAGACCTCAACTTCCATCTGGAGAACAACAACGACCGCAACACCAGCACCCTGCTCGACAACCTCGCCAACCTGGGACTCAAGCAACTGGTGTCCACTCCCACCCACCTCGCCGGACACACACTCGACGCAGTCTTCTCTTCCAGCACAGACATCGACTTCAGCCACGCCACAGAGCTTCAATGGACGGACCACAGCTGCGTCCACTTCACCTTCAAGAGAACGACGACCCACCAACACCAGCAACAGGCCGCCCGCAGAAGCTGGAACAAGATCACAGCAGACCAGCTCACCACCTCCCTGAGCCAGCACCCTCCTGCCAGCTCAGCGAACCCCAGCCAGGCCGCCGACAACCTCACGAAGTGGATCAGCAACTGCGCGGACGAACTCGCCCCACTGAGGACCCCGCCTAGCAGACCCGGCAGCAAGAAGGCCCCATGGTTCACCGACGAACTCAAGAGCTCCAAGAAGAACTGCCGAGCCCTCGAGAAAGTCTGGAGAAGGGAACCGACACCGGACAACAGGACCTCCTTCAAACTTGCCACCCGGAAACACCACCAGCTGATCCGCGCCGCCAAGAAAACAGCATTCAAGGACCGGTTGGACAACAACGCACACAACTGCAACGAACTCTTCAACATCGTGAAAGAGCTTTCCAACCCCAGCGCAGGAAACAACGACATCACCCCATCGCAAGACCTCTGCAACTCCCTCGCTTCATACTTCCACAACAAGATCGCGGACATACACAACAGCTTCAACAACCAACCAATGCACACCATGACCGAGCAACCACCCCCCACCACCACCCTCCACGCCTGGACCCCGATCAGCACCGAAGACACCATCCGCACGATGAACTCCATCCACTCTGGATCACCGACCGACCCCTGCCCTCACCACGTCTTCAACAAGGCCGACGCTGTCATCGCACCCCACCTGCGAGACATCATCAACACATCCTTCGACACCACCATCTTCCCTGAGAGCTGGAAACACGCCGAACTCAGCGCTCTACTCAAGAAACCAACAGCGGACCCCACCGACCTCAAGAATTACCGCCCCATCTCGCTCCTCCCGTTTCCAGCCAAAGTCATCGAGAAGACCGTCAACAAGCAGATGGCCGCCTTCCTCGAGACGAACGGATCCCTCGACCCCTCACAGTCCGGCTTCCGAGCCAACCACAGCACCGAGACCGCCCTCATCGCCGCCACCGATGACATCCGAGCCCTGATGGACAATGGAAAAACAGCGGCCCTCATCCTCCTAGACCTCTCCGCGGCATTCGACACGGTCTGCCACCGCACCCTAGTACGGCGCCTCAGCAACATCGGAATCCAGGACAAGGCGCTGGAATGGATCATCTCCTTCCTCGACGGAAGAACACAAAGAGTCCGCCTACCACCGTACAAGTCAGAGGCCTCCGAAGTCATCTGCGGCGTCCCCCAAGGATCATCTCTGAGCCCCACCCTCTTCAACGTCTACATGAGCCCCCTCACGGCCATCGTACGCAAACACAACCTCAGCATAATCTCCTACGCCGACGACACCCAGCTGATCCTCTCCCTGACCAACGACCCCGCCGCCGCCAGAGCCTACCTGCACGAAGGGATGAAAGAGGTAGCCGAGTGGATGACGACCAGCCGCCTGAAACTGAACTCGGACAAGACGGAGGTCCTCATCCTGGGCTCCTCACCCTCCGCCTGGGACGACTCCTGGTGGCCTCCCGCCCTGGGCACCGCACCCAAACCGACAGACCATGCACGCAACCTGGGCTTCATCCTGGACCCCTCCCTCTCCATGACCAGGCAAGTCAACAACGTCTCCTCGGCGTGCTTCAACATCCTACGCATGCTACGGAAGATCTTCTGGTGGATCCCCACCGAGACCAGGAAGACCGTCACCCAGGCCCTCGTCACCAGCCGACTGGACTACGGCAACGCCCTCTACGCCGGTACCACCGCCAAGCTCCAGAAGAGACTCCAGCGGATCCAGAACGCCTCAGCCAGACTCATCCTCGACATCCCACGAACCAGCCACATCTCCGGACATCTGAGAGACCTTCACTGGCTCCCCGTCAACAAAAGAATCACCTTCCGCCTCCTCACCCACGCACACAAAGCCCTACACGACCAAGGCCCGAGCTACCTCAACAGCCGAGTCAACTTCTACGCTCCCAAACGCCACCTCCGATCAGCCAACCACGCCCTCGCCGCCGTCCCCCGCATCCGAAGAGCGACTACAGGAGGAAGGTCCTTCTCCTACCTGGCCGCCAAGACCTGGAACTCCCTCCCGACCGACCTGCGCCTGACCCAAGACCACCTCTCCTTCAGGAAGAAGCTGAAGACCTGGCTGTTCGAGCAGTAGCTGCACCCCCCCCCCCCCCCCAGCGCCTTGAGACCCTACGGGTATGTAGCACGCTTTATAAGTGTCACTGATTGATTGATTGAAGCCAGGCTGCTCCTGAGCCAAGCTATCAAAGGGTGACCAAACATAAATTAATTTATTGAGACTTGATTGGGCCTTATTTGGCATTGTGGTGTTATTACTAGCTGTAGGTACCTACCTGCACCTACTAATGAACAACGTTCCAACTCCAACAAATTAGAGACACCAAGTACAAACCATTAGTGGACCTCATTCAAGGAAGCTCCAACAGCTGCACGGGGATCTTCTCAATCGTCAAGGATTTCACATCGACCGCATCCACTGTCAACAACATTGCTGCTTCCCAACAACATATCCAACATGTTCCACAGCAAAATCACAAACATCTACGTCAGCAACTTTACACACCAACCAAACCCCAGAGAACTCATCGCTAATCTACCCACCACAAACTAAGACAGCCACTTGATTAAATGGACAACCCTCATCAGAAATGAAACAGCAGCAATCACTCAGGGCCCCCAATGAACCCATGCCCCCACCACATCTACAACCTGGGAACAACACCAATCAGCAACACTCTGACCCACATCATCAGCACCTCCATCACATCCACCATTTTTCTGGATGAATGGAAACTTGCAGAAATCAACACCCTCATTAGGAAGACCACAGCTGACACGAATCAAGCTAGTAACCTCTGACCCATCTTCCTGCTCCCCTATCCAACCAAAGTGATTGAGAA
This sequence comes from Triturus cristatus, assembly GCF_964204655.1. Lineage (NCBI taxonomy): Eukaryota > Metazoa > Chordata > Amphibia > Caudata > Salamandridae > Triturus > Triturus cristatus. The sequence continues at coordinate 135,189,181 of NC_140581.1, forward strand.
GTCCATTAACAAGCAACTCACAACCCACCATCTTCTAGACAATGCACAATCGTGATTCAGAAACAACCACAGCACCGAAAATTAGAACAGTGCCTCTCAACCTGCTCGACCTCTCTGAGGCCTTCTAAGCTGTCTCCTACAACATCCTCATCGGAAGACTCCACAAGTTTGGTATACAAGGATCTGCTATCAAATGGATCTGTTCCTTCCTCACAGGAAGAACCCAAAGGGTCAGGCTGCCACACTTCACATCAGATACAAAGAATATGATATGCAGTGTCCCACAGGGAGCGCCCATCAGTCACACCTTTTTCAACATTTACATGACAACCCTTGCCATCATCATCCAATCACAAGATATCACTGTCATCTCCTACACCGATGACACCCATCTCATCCTCCCCTTCTGGACAATACAAACACCAGCCAACCAGCTTAACCAGCTGCATGACCATGGTAGCAGGCTGAATGCAAACCAACTGCTTGAAGCTCAACTCTGACAAGACGGAAGTCTGGTCTTCGGCAAAAATATCTGCCCATGGGATTCCACCTGGTGGCTATCAGAGCTGGGACCAAGAACCACAGATCATGGAAGAAATTTAGTGAACATCCTAGATGACAAGCTCAACATTATGATTCAAGTCAACGCAGTGTGTACCTCCTGCTTCCACATACTATTCAAGCTGTGAAAGATCTTCAAATAATTGCCTCAGAAAATCAGACAGACCGTCAAACAAGCACTCATCACCAGCAGCCAAGGCTACAGCAAAACTCTCTACACTGGAATCTCCAAACTCCTACACAGGTCGCTCATTCTCCTACATCCCTGACATTGAATGAACTCCCTTAACACAACAGAGCCTATTCCTCACTTCTTGAGTTCTGCAAGAAGATGAAGACCTGGCTCTTCATAAAAGTATCTTGGGACCACACACCTACACAACTTGCCCAAGCGCCTGGATACCCTCTCATGTGATTAGTGCAAATCAACATAACACAACATAGCATGTGTTTTTGCTAACGATACAATTCCACTATATAAAATTCATTCAAATATTGTTTATAAGGTGCTGCATGGTTGTTTTTCTCAGTTGTTCACTTGGTCATTGTTCTTGCAACTAGAGGTCATCATCCTCATACTCATCTTCATAAATGTCTGTTGAGAAAACATTATCCATTAGTTACACTGTAAAACGTGCAACACTGTGTAGCATCCCTTCAGTTCTGCACAATGTTAAACACTACCAAAGCTTTAAAAAACATCCAAACATGCTGAAATCCCCCAAACACATTTTCTACAGCCCATTTGTGTTTTATATCCGATGTCATGAGTCGCACACAACGGCATACATACGCCACCCATAAATAAAAGGGGAAAAGTATGTTGGTACTATGCAGCTGTGTGCCTTGATAGTTGTTATGTTGCAATTGTTTGCGGATGGCCTTAGACGATAGGAATGGAGTGATGCTTGGCGGATGTACTCACTCTGCCCATGTAGTCAAGTAATCGTGAGATGAATTTACATACAAAGGTCTGACCAGGAGCCGCTGGTGCAGGTAAGCGCGGTGAGGCGGGGCAGGGGCGATGTCGACAGACAACGGAACATGCTTCATTGTTTATTTAACTTGCCCTATTCTGTCGTCTGTCGACATCCCCACCGCCCGCTCCACCGCGCTTACCTGCACCGGTCACTGCTGGGTCTGACATCATTTTGTTTTTAATTGTAAGTGAAGCTCGTGCTGAGCATGGGATTGGCTGGGAACCGCAACTTTACGTTGCTATTTGTGGGACAATTGATTCATGCAATCAAATTTGGAAACCCAGAACTCTTGTGCCAGTGGAAAATGTGGATTGTGCATTTGTACCTGGGATTAAAAAATACATGTTTTTTGTAGACAATAAGTGATGCTTTTTTGGCTTGCCTCACAGTTATAGATCAGAAGATCCATTTATTAAGTGCAATGTGGCATTCAAATATCATATTGACACTGAATATTGCCACGGGTTTCACAAGAGATTGTATTTTATTTTTTTAAATTGAAGATGGCTTTGATGATGCTCAATGTCATGGATTATTTCTAGCAACCTAGAAACATGTAATCCTCTCTGCTTCCTGCTTGATTGCCACAAGAGAGTTATTAATTACTATTTCCGTAGAAAACGGAAGGCGTCATCATTTATGGAGTTTTTTCTAGAGCAACAAACCTGCCAGAGTGCTAACATTTTGCCCAGGTCATTTGAACTAAAAGGAGTTTTTAGACCCTGAATATACGATTCGAGCGCTTTCATTTGACTTCTTAGAGTCACACAATTTACTCATAGTTACCGGAAGCGTTTTCACAAGTATAGCACCTGACTTTTATTTTCAGAGACCAGAGTACCTGGTTAACAAATGCCATTTAAGATACCTGCAGAAGACTCATTTTACCCCAACAATTTCCTTCATCTGTGGTTTTACTGATCCAGAAGTCATTTTCTGCAGGAAACAGGCTTCTGTGACCTAAAATGACACAAAACTGCATACTGCAAAATTTCAGCTTTCTTGATTTGCACAATTTGCAATTGGTACCCCATGAGTTGCTCTTGTTGCAATTTGATTTTCATGTTTTGATTTTGTTTTTCTTCTTGTTCTCCTGATTTTCTCTCTCTTGAAATTCTTCTTCCCCCCCATTTGGATCCATGTAGCAAACTCAAGTTTGACTCTGTGAATTAGTGGTTCATGTCACCACTTCTTCATCTGCGGGTCTCAATTTATGTGTGTGTGATGTTTGAATCCAATGCAGCAAACCTCTACACTTTACATCAATGTTCATCACCTCTAAACTCACTGTCCACAGGTGCTTTTTCACCACAACCCAACCTCAAGGTTGTGGATCGTGGCAACGCTCTTTACTTGCTGAAGGCGTTGCTAATTTCACCTAGTGATAGAGAAAGTGTACCAAATCAGCCAAACCTTTGCAGTAATCCAGAAAGAGATTGTTGCAAAGTCATCCTGTGCCCTGGGCACCCCCAAATTATTTTCTGACTGGTACTGGTGGTAAATGACTCTGACTGCCACTGAGCTTTGCTTAACCAGGCCCAGAGCCATGCTGAAAACACACTTTGAATACTGTGAAAAAACACTAGGGTACCCTATGATTGGCATGACTTCTCCTATAAGACCCCAGTACATAGGGCATGGGGATTAAAACCACCTTTAAGTCCCTAGTATATAATAGGGCATTGCAGTTTAGAGGCCAGCAGCCCTTGCCTCACTTCCATGTGTGTGCTGCTGAGAGCCTGAGGTCAGATAAAAGCAGCCCTGAGTTGCAGGACTGCATACAACATGTAAATAGTGCTCCAACTCGACTTTGGTGTTTGAGATACTTAAACATTGTTAAACTACAATATTTTGGCATATTAGGTACCCCCAGGGTCTCCCCCGGTGTCCCAGGGGGGGCGGTCAGGTACTTATAAGGAGGGCCCTTATAAAAGAGGTTTTATCTGCCTGGGGTATAGTGAAATTGCACATTTCACTTCCCTCATTGTAGTAAAGTGCTTTCCAAAATCGAAGTTTGTGCTAGGAGCACTGTGGAGTGAGGATCTACATAATTCTTGTATATTCAAAACACCTAAAGTCTCCCCTAGGTGTCCCCGGGGCGGGGATCCTGTAGTTTAAGCAGGGTCCTGGTGCTGCAGAAATTGGACATTTCATTTTCCCCATTGTAGAGCCCCAGCCACATAGGTTTACCTTCCAATCAGTTATTAATTATTAACTACGGCAAGGGATAACAAAAAATATAAGGGAGGGAGACTATGGAGATGAACCATCCTGGAGGTTGGTTTAACTAGCTCTTGCCTCTCTGCTGAGACTTCAGCCATACTGAAGTTTGGAAAAATAGTGCTTTCTGGGAGACCATTATGCCACACTTTGAAGGAAATGGGCATGCTTGGGGTGTTGCACTGCACATCATTGAACAGGATTGTCCTCCTGTGTAACCCCAGAAACACTGCATAAGTATGTGAGAGGGGCAGAGCATCTCAGGTCTGCTGCTTGACACGATAGAAGAAGAAGGGTCCATGCTGGAAGTTTGATTTACACCAATCAGGCCCTGCACTCTGACTGACTGCGCACAATTCAAAACTACAGTCCTGGGGACCAAACTTGCTTTAAAAGGACTAAAGAGTGGACTCAGTGCAAGCTACAGGTTAACAGAGCTCACCTGGGCCATCACTACCAAGAATCCCTAGCCTTGAGTGACTTCAGTGGGTTTGTAAGGGTTTTGCCCACGTAGATTGCGGGAATTGAAGTCCCAAAATTTTCAATGACTATCTTGGAGCTTCCAGACCCTTGGAGTAAGTTTTGGAAAGACTGGGGTCCTCAGAGGCAATTAAGGAAGAAGTTACAGAAGTTTGAAGAAGTTTGACCCAGCCTGCCGTCCAGGTTCTTCCCACTGAAAAGCTTCAGCGACCCGACTTCCAGAGTTTGATCAGGAGAAGGTCGAAACCCACGCCGGAAAACCCTCACTGAATCTGGTCTGGTGAAGAATATGGAGGGAACAGAGAAGAAAAAGCTCCGTAAAAGTTTCTAAGTCTGAAGGTAGAAGAGGTAACCAGGACCAACAGCAAAAGACAAGCCACCCACCTTCAACCAGGAACCGGCCTGGATCCTTGGTTCATCCTGCTGGAAAGTTCCGGAGGTCTGACTTTCATAGGTTTGACTGGGAGCTCTTCAAAAGGCAAGCCAGCGACCCTCAACTTGTGGAGAGCTGCGACAGACCCTGGGAGAAAAAGCTCCAGAAAAGTTTCTAAGTCAGAAGGTAAAAAATTTGACCGAGGCATACCACAATGGGTAGCCGCAGAGGGCTCCATCGTGGTTAGTCTGCAACTTTGACTTCTTCTTGGTCTAGCGCAACTAGATGTCCAAATAAGCGCTATAGCTTTCTATGTGCTATGTAGTGCTAAACCTTCAATCCTACGTAGGATTTTTTTTGTTTTGGTGTCATTTTAAGGATACAAATATTTCCTATTTTTATAAATTAGTGTTGGATTTTCATTGTGTTTTGTGTCTTAATTATTTACTGAATTGGTGTTTTTAAATGCTCTACATACCTGTCTCCGAAGATAAACCTGCCTGCTCGCAGCCAAGCAACCAAGGGTTGAGAATTGTAATCATTTTCTGAGACCTAACCTAAGTCCTAGACTGTGTTAGTGGCCTTCTTGCCAGTGGTAGATATATATTTACCACTACTAATAATCCACTTTCCAGCACAGATCATCAGTAATATTCAGAAGAGCAGCTGAAGGAATACCAGGAATCCCCAAGGCCCTCCCTATAAACACTCCATGAGGAGCTAATCCTGTGCTTCTGAGGGTGTGCTTCTTATACTTAGTAGTTGAAGCTGGTGAGGCTTGCTGAGACTTGTGAAGCGTTGGCGCAGGGGATGAGATGGGTTGTGTTGGGTGGGTGTCGATGTCGGGCTGTGTAGGGATTCGAAGAAGCTCCTGGGGATTGCACAGTGTGGTTCTGACATGCATCAGCATCGAGGATGGCAGCATCGTGCTGGGCCGAGTCGATGGCGGGCTGCATAACACTGGGTCGGGATGCATGAAGTTGTGTCGATTCAACAGGGCAGCTTACAGCAAGCAAGTCAACAGGGCAGACTTCACAGCTGTGAAGCCCTTCTTCCTGGCAGAGTCCTCAGGTTTAGAAGTGATCTGAAGAGTTGGATCTGAGAAATCCACTATTTGTCATTGGTGCCAGCTGGAAAGTGGGGGAAGCTTCTGGAGTTTCCACTCACAAAGGTGTCTGGAATTTCGTTCTACTTGCCCTGACCCCTACTTGTCTGAGGGCACAAAGAGCTAGTGTGAAACTCTTTGTGTGTGAGCCAATGCAGAGTCTTTGTGATGTACAAGCGTGGTATCGTATTATATCCTGACACAGATGGCCCATCCTGTCAACACTTATTCCCCTTTGTGTTACTATCTGGGAGAAATGGACATAGACCAACTTCCAGCTACCTCCTGTCATGTAACTCAGCATACAGGCTGCAGGCACCAAATTGTTGGTACAAATAAATGCGAACTTTCTAAAAGTGCCACTTCTCCAAGTAGTCCCATTCATTCAAGAGTTTTTGCTGCGTAGGTCTGGGCTGCTGCACTTTTTTATAGAACAACTTTTTATTGATTTTCAAGGTTCCCACCATAACCAATACACAGCTTATTCGCCTACAGCTTTATAGGCCGGCAGCCAAATAACTCATATAAGGAAATGCAGGGGTCTAAGAGACAATGAGGCCATACTATAACCCAATAACAGGTCGAGATACAATTGCCCACTTGAACAGAATCCCCCGCCCCAAAAGCTCTATATCCAACCCGGTCAAAACTTCAGATGAACAATATCGGACAAGAGCGGGGGTTCCAGCAAGTAATAGCAAATGCAAAAGGCGCCGCCCACGCCCTAAGAGGGCGATATGCCCCGTTCGGTGCATGACGCTAGGGCAGCCTCCTGGTTTCCAAACCCTTCTTACTGCAATTCCAGCCAGACCTGAGGCTATGCCGCCCTAGAGGTAGCAGCACACAAACAGATCGGGCAGCACCTCCCCACAGGCAGCAGCCATCCAGGAGGACGGTGTCAGGGGGATCTCTTTACCATGCCCCTATCCCATTCTTCAACAGAGGTACCCGTGAGCAAGTCGCAATGGCAGGAGTAGAGTCCTATGGAAGCACCAAATCGTTCGCCTATTACTTGCAGAGCATAAAGTGGCACACCAGCTATCAGGCTAGACATGGCAATAGAAAGACAGGCAGTAGGGCAATCCAGCGTTACCTTGGCATGGCGACGGGCGAACCCTCCGCTGTACTCCCTGAATCAAAGGATGCCTATACGGCAGTCAACCAACTGAGGCGGGGTCGGGGGTAAGGGAGAAGAAGGGGGGAGAGACTGGCGTAGAAAGGGCGGACTTGGCGGGGAGAAGGAGGGCGAATCACACTATCGCTATCTGTTGGTGGCCGTGGGCTCAACTGTTCAGAGTCAGGGTTCCCCCCCCCCGAGGGAGCTGGCAGTATCTGGTACACCCTACCGATTGTCCGCAGACCCCCAGAAACCCCCTGGGTCCACAGGGCGTACTTCATCGTCAAAGAGCTTAAGGGCCCGGAGCCGTGGTGGCTGCAGTCTAAGGTGCTCCAGGCGTCCCAGATGATCTACCAAGGGCTTCCAGAGTTTCCTAAACTGAGTATCTCGAAATTGGAGACGTGCCGTGAGCGACTCCATCGCCACCACATGCCACAGGCGGGTAAACCATACGTTGATGGAGGGCGTGTCGGGTTTCTTCCAGTAAAGCGCCACCGTCTGTTTGGCAGCGCACAGCATGTGGAGGCTAAGGTGCCGATCACGACCCGTCATAGCTCGTAGAGTCTCTGGTCTAAGGCCTAGGATGACCACAAGCGGATCCTCAGGCAGGGGGTACCACAGAACCCTTTTGATATGGCTGAGGACCTCTTTCCAGTAGAGGGCCAGGAGGGGGCACGCCCACCAAATATGTATGAAGTCTCCCAGCGCCTGAGTACAACGCCAGCATAGGGGAGATGTCCTAGGAAACATCTTGTGAAGGCGAACGGGGGTGTAGTACCATTGGGTCATTACCTTGTAAGCTGACTCCTGTTGGGGAATGCTATGTAGAGTTTTAGGGATGTCCCTCCAAAGCCTTGCCCATTGAGAGGGGGTAACACCTAAGCCGGAGACGTTTTGCCATCGCAGTTGGTATGGGTGGGGATCCAGGCGCTGTGCGTGCTGCAGCACCTTATAGATACGGGAGATCAGTCCCTTATAGGTGCCGAAGGTACACGCTAGCTGCTCAAATGGGGTGTAGGGCCGCGCGGCCGCCTGCGACAGGGAGAAGCCCTGAATCCAGTGACGGAGCTGGATGTACTGGAATTTGTCCTTCCCTGTGAGCCCAAATTCTTGCTGGCATTGAGGAAAAGATTTAAAGTTCCCTCCTGTAAATAGGTTCCCTATCGTCCTGCAACCAGTTTCCGTCCAGTTCGCGAAATAGGGTGGACGACACGCCGGAGGGAACTGCGGATTGCGCGCAATGGGAGTGTGAGGGGACGGGAAGGTGGTAAGGCCCTTGCGAACTGCCACCTTGTCCCAGATCTCAAGGACCGTTTTTGTGGGGACCGCCAAGTAGGCGCTGCGATGGCGCGCCTCTCGAGGCAACCAGGCGTGGTCCCACAGTGGGCGGCAGGTGACAGCCCGATCCATGTGGAACCACACCTTTTCACTCTCCCATGCTCCCCATTCCAGTACATAGCGGAGATGCGACACCCAATAGTAGTTAAGTAGGTTTGGGCAGGCAAGCCCGCCCCTATCCCGAGGGAGCGTCAACATTTTGTTAGAGAAGCGCGGTTTCTTTCCGCCCCAGATAAAGGCAACAATCTCCCGCTGGAGCCCCTGTATCAGGTGCTCCGGTATAGGCGTCGGCAGCGTTTGAAAGAGATAAAGGATCTTCGGCAGGATAGACATTTTTACCGTGTTGAGTCGTCCAAGCCAAGAGAGTGGTAAAGCTTTCCACGCGCGCAAGTCCGCCAGGACTGAGAGTTTATACTCCTGCCAGTTAGCCTGTGTCCAGGTGGCCAGATCGGGGGTCAAGTTGAGACCCAGGTATCGCACCGACCAGGACGCCCATTGATAAGGAACGCAGGCCCGCAGCGACACAAGGTCCGCGTCCGGGATCGTAAGATTAAGGTCCCAGGATTTTGTGTGATTGATTTTAAGCCCAGAGGCGCTTTCATAAGCCTGAAGCAGCGAGTGCACTGCCGGCAAGGAACGCAGCGGGTTAGAGAGAGTGAGAAGGAGGTCATCCGCGAAAAGGGCGATCTTATGTTCCACCCCTCGAAGAGAGATACCGCGGACGTCGGGGGACTGGCGTATCATGATAGCAAGGGGTTCCACCACAAGGGCGAACAGCAGGGGTGACAGGGGACAGCCCTGTCGGGTGCCCCTACAAATGGAAAAGGGCTGCGTGAGCTGACCATTTACGCGCACTCTAGCGACCGGTGAAATATAGGGAGCCATAATGCGCCCCACCATCTTCGGGCCCAGGCCCACCTTCTGTAAGACCGCACGAAGGAACGACCAGTCCACCCGATCGAACGCCTTTTCGGCGTCATGCGATAACAAGCAGGCTGGGATACCCCAATGGTTAGCCTTCCCAACTATGTGCGCTATGCGGCGTACGTTGTCAGCACCCTGGCAATGCTGGATAAACCCCACCTGGTCTGGCTCTATGAGATTGGGCAGATGGACGCTGAGCCGCTTAGCCAGAAGTTTAGTGTACAGCTTGAGATCCGTATTTAGCAGGGCGATGGGCCTATAAGAGGAGCAAAGGGTGTGATCTTTCCCGGGTTTTGGGATGAGGGCTATTTCGGCCATTGCCATGTCCGGCGAGGGTCCAACCAACTCATCAAATGAGTTAAAAAGACGGAGAAGATATGGTTGTAATTGCAGCAAAAAGGCGCGATAGAAGGAGACCGGCAACCCATCCGGGCCTGGCGTTTTACCCAACGGAAGGTCGCGAAGGGCGTCAGTTATTTCTGCCGAGGTGATGGAGGTCTCCAGGAGCCCGGACTGGCGCTCGCTTAATGGTTCCCAATCGCAGGCGCCCAGTGTCGACGAGATCAGATCTGTATATAAAGTCGCATAAAAATCGCAGAATATTTGGAGCTTTGCCGATTCCGTGGTGGCCCATGACCCGTCTGCCTTTTGCAGCTTTGCGATGTGGGCCTTGGCTGCCCGTGTACGCAGGCGCTGAGCCAGAACGGAGCCCACCTTGTCGCCGCCTGTATAATAACGCTGCTTGAGCGCAAGCAGAGCACGCTCCGCTTTGTTCGTCCTATGCGCCCGAAGTTGGCCTCTAAGGACGGCCAGGCGTCGTTTGTGCGCTGCTAGCGGACGCTCTTGGTCCATCTTCTCGAGCATCTTGACTTCCCGCGTAAGCTTGGTCTCATAAAGCTGTGCCTCACGCGCTCTCGCAGCAGCTATAGCCGTGAGGGTAACTCGTATGGTAGCCTTGAACGCGTCCCACAGAAGGGGAAGGGGGGTCCCTGGGAGGTCGTTTGCTTCAAAGTATGCCAGGATGGCGGCCTGAATTTCCTCCCTATCCACGGGGTCACGAAGGACGTGATCCGGGAACCGCCAGCGACACGACCGCAGAGGATGGGTGAGGCGCTCACGCAAACTCAACTCCACGTGTGCATGATCGGAGATTGAAATAGTAGAATGTGCCGCCGATATGGTGTCTTTGAGCAGGGAGTGTGAGACGAGCAGCAGGTCTATACGAGAGTAAGAGCGATGCGCGTGCGAGTAGTAGGTATAGTCTCGTAGGCCCGGAGAGTGGTAGCGCCAGATATCAACTAAGTTCAAAGCACCCAGGGAGTTCTTCACAGCTGCAGACATAGTCCCTACCCCATGGAAGGCACCCCCACAGCGATCCAGCTCTGCATCCCATACCAAGTTGAATTCGCCTCCAACTATGAGGTCCGTATGCACCGGCTCGAGGTGTTCCCTAACCAGCTTGCGTAAGAAAGCATCCTGACCCTGGTTGGGGGCGTAAACGTTACAGAGAGTGAGCGTGCAATGTCCCCTCCTGACCTCAACTTTCAAGAACCGACCCTCGCTATCACTGAACACTTTGTGAGCCCCTTGAGCTAACCCCGCCCTGCAGAGAATAGCCACCCCTGCTGTCTTAGTGGCCGCAGAGGCCCAAAACTGCCGGGGGAAGTGTGGGTGGGCCATACGGGCCACGTCAGCCCTAAGGAGGTGGGGCTCCTGAAGGAAAATGATATCGGGGTTCTGAAGTAGCAAATACCGCCATATTTGGCGGCGCTTGTTGGGCGAGTTGAGCCCCTTCACATTAAGAGAGAGGATCTTCCAGCAAGGTTCAGTGGTCATTATCCCAGGTCCACTCAAAAGGCTATGTCCACGCAGATCTTCCACGCGCTAGCGTGTCCCCCCCGCCAAGAGGGTACCAAAAGAAGGGGAAGGAGGGAGAGTGGGGAAGAACAGGTGGAACAACAAATATACGTAAACGGCAAACATGGCCAACAAAGCCTCTTCCAGTCTAGGGAGTAGCCAGGCACAATGGCACAGGCTGTCCCGGAGATGTCACTCTACCAAAGATAGGCATGGGGGTCCGTCATCGCCAGTCTATAAGTCTAAATTGCCAAGGGCCCGCTCCGGGCCACCGCTGCTGCAGAGTGGGCAGTGCGCCGAAGAACGAGCAGGAACGCTTCACCAGCTTGGGCGCCGAGGACATTAAGGGGAAGGCCTCCGAGGCGAGTAGAGACGAATCAAGCCAGTAGGCTGTAGAACTCTGAGAGTATCTTCATGAGGGACTTTCCAGCTCGCGGGGGCTCATTTGAGAGGAGACGCCTGTGAGTCGGACAGCGACGTACCACCTTCCAAGGATTTGATATGTTGTATGATATCCTGCTTGTCGCGTGATGTTCTGCTGCCATCAGGGGAGGAAGGGTGGCGGGCGCAGTGTACCGTAGACCACTGCGGCTTCAGCGGGACTCTGAGATTCGCCGGCCGCCGTGAGGGGCTGGCCGGCGGGGAGTCTTGAATTTGGAGCAGTTGGGCCGCCTCCCGATAGGAACGCATCACCCGGCGCTTGCATTCCCACTGAAAGATGAGGGCAAAGGGGTGGCCCCATTGGTAGCGGATGTTAAGATCCCGCAGCTTGTCAGTGACAGGTTGGAAGTCCCTTCTGCGTCGGAGAGTCGTGGGGGCCAAGTCTTGGAACAGCTGTATAGGTTTGCCCTTGTAAAGTAGTTCGGACTTATCTCTAGCCGCTTTGAGGATTGCTTCCTTTTCAACAAAGAAGTGGACCCGTGTCAGGATGTCGGGGATGAGTCCAGGCCTCCCAGGTGGTCCCGAGACCCTGTGCGCCCGATCCAGGGCCGGCGGCGAGGCGTCGTCGTCTCCGCGAATATCATGCAACAGGTCCGCCACAAACGCCATGATGTCAGCGCCTTCCACCCCGATTGGAACACCCCTGATGCGTATGTTGTTTCGGCGCCCCCTATTTTCCAAGTCCTCCTGTTTAATCTGGAGCTCGACATGCTGTTCCTCCAAAGTCGCCAGCCGCTGCCATAGGTGTTCCTGGTCCTCCGTGCGAGCATCCAGAGTCTTCTCCATGTCGTCCACTCGAGCTCTCAGTTCCCCCACGTCCCTCCGTAGGTCCTTGACGCACGCTTGGACTTCAGTACGAAGTGACCCAATTTCTGACTTAAGCTCCTGCATGAACAGCGCCATTAAGGACTGAGTGACCGGCTCGGCAGAGGCTCCCGATCCTGATGGCGTGGTGCCCGTCGACGCAGTGCTGGGCTTGCTCCAGAGGTCGACGACCGAGGCATCCTTGGAGGCCACCAGCGGCTACTTCCCTGGCTTCGTGCGAGTCATGCTTCAAGGGCGCCCCCCCGGGGACAAACCCTCCTCCGGGCGGCCGCAGCAAGACGTATAGGGCCCAGGCGAGAGACTAGAAGTTCAGGGCCAGTAAGTCCGCTCCCACGGGGGGGGGCTCGCCGCCCGCCTCCCTGCCGCTCTCCCCCGCCAAAGCAGTCTCCACACCTCACAGCATCAGGTCTCTCTCAGCTCTCCAAGGCCCACATAGGCACCCCAGCTCCCCGGCCAGCCAGGTCAAGAGCGCCACAAAGCCACACGCCCCCTCGCCGGGGCCCACCACACCACAAGGCAGACCTCCAACCAGGCACCGCAACCGTCTCCTTCAACGCTGTCCCCAGCCCTCTACAATCTCTTGCCAGGCTCAAACCAGTCTATGCAGCAGTGCAGGGGGAGCAGCCGCCGTTAGCCGCAATCCAGGGTCCCCAGGCCCCCACAGGTCGCCTGTGTCCACTCTCCCCAGGTACCTCCACCGGCGATGCACAGGCAGGTAGGCCCCCAGCCGTCTACAAGCAGTTCAGCGCCCCACGGCGAAGGGCAAAGGCAGGGCGTCCCAGGGCAAAGCTCACCTCTGTCACCAGGCGCAGAGCGTATAGCAAGCAGATCGCAGGTAGACAGTCCTCACCAGCCACCTCACACCCGGAGCCACCGCTGTGTTCGACCGCGCCACCCGGCCCCAGCCGTGACCAGGACCCAAGATTGAGGCCAGCACCCTCTCCACCATGCCAAGTAGCGTCCAGGGTCCCAAGCCGGAGTCCGCCAGTCTCTGCCACCCAGCCGCGTCCGCCGCCGCCGCCTCTTACCGACCAGTGCCACCTCCAAGGCCAGCAGCCGCGTCTCGGTGCTCCCGGCAGCTCCCGGCTCACCAAGGGGGAAAATGGCGGCCGCCTCTCCGTCCCCGGGGCTCCAGGGTCGATGATCCGGCAGCTCGAAGTCCGCGGCGGCAGAGGGCTCTCCAAGCGACCTCCGCCCACCGCTCGCAGTCGCAGGCTCTCCCCCGCCTGTGTGTCGCCAGGCGCCTGGAGTGCAAACAGGAGGCAGGCAAGATGGCGGGCAGCGCGGCAGTCCTCAGGCCCCTCTCACTCGCCGCGGCGCGATACACCGCCCGCAGTCGTCCCCGGGCATCACCAAGCCCTCCGGGAAGAGCCCGCAGCTGTCCCCCTCACATGTCCACCACACCGCTTTCCGAGGCCAATGATCGCTGCGGCAGCCCGGAGCAGGAGCAACGCGCGTCCTACTCCATGCCCGGCGAGACCACGCCCCTCCTGCTGCACTTTTGAGAGTCAAATGGTTTACAAATCATGGACCTGTTATGCTGCTCATTTACCACTTTTGGCCAGAGTCCTTTGGTGTATCAGGCACAAAAAAGTAGCCATAAAAGAAAAAGATTTGAATTAAATGCATTTGTATCAACAATTAAATCAAGATGACATTGCTGATTCACACAGAGTAAGGCATAACATAAGCAAATTAGAACGATTTGGGTAATATTGATATCAATGCATTAAATATGGGACAGAGTTTTTGACTTGCTATGGAAATAAAGGAAAGAGGGAAATTCCTGCTGCTACCCAAACCTATTAGCAAAGAGGAAAAGGCTTTCACGAGATTGTCTCGTTCATAAATACGGTCGAGTGCAAGAAGTTGAAGTTACTCTATCAATTTAGCTATGTCTAAGAATTTGATTAACTAACCATAGAGAAGGGTGTTTTATTCCTAAAGACATTATTATTAACTTGATCATATCCCGAAATTCTTCCTGGCTCTGGCTAATTGCTAGCAAAACGTTGACAAATTACAGTTGTGACGCTGCAGACTTTTCTTTTGTCCGGTTTGAGATTAAACCTTAATCCTTTTGCTGTGCTCTCCTTCCATACATACACTTTACGTACTGGGCGTTGAATTATTATTATTTTTTTTAAATTATTTTTATTTATTTCGGTTTCATCCGGCAAAAGGAACGTCAAAATACATCATCATCATAACTCAATTTCTTCAAGGACAGAATAAAGTGCAAACAATGTTTTTTCTAAAGCCGATGATTTTAAAGCATAGATTAGCTCACATAAGAAAATACAGCATAGAAGAATTGTATAAAATCAAAATGTGTCATTTAGTAAATAGTGCTAGATGTACAATACCTTAATTGAACTTGCCATATTAAAAAAGTTTTTTTACAACTGTAAGCTCATAAAAGTGCATTCTAAAGTGCTATTGTCATTCATTAAATAAGTGCTCTGCAAATATTAACGAGCAAAACCAAGATAAGAAGTTGAAAATAAAGCATATGGTAAACTGCCAAACAAAGATTATATCATATAATAGAATTCATCTGTCATCTAAGAATTCGAAAAAACATTGGTATATATGAGAAAAACATTACATATATTGTAATTCATCAAGTTATAAATAATATTACATTTGCAACTCCTTATTAATAAAAAAAGTGACAAATTAGCGTTGCAATTGTGAGTTGGAGAGGTGTAGGAGAGGTGTGGCACAGCGGCCAGGGCAGCTGATTCCGGACCACCGGCTCATGGTTTGATCGCAGGGGGGCAGCTCAGCTCAGCACCATGTGAATGTGGTCAATAGCTCACTTGATCTCCCTGGTGGCCACCAGCACCTTGAGACCCTTCGGGTTGAGTAGTTTGTGTTTTACAAACACCGGATTTAGATTTGGATTTATATTTAAAAAGTGCATACTAAAGTGTCAATATTATTGTAAAACAGAATAATGTGCAATGCCCCAATTAAAAAACATGGGGACATATTACAATGCCCCTGCAGCATTTATACACTACAGGAGTGTCATTTTTTGTTGACGCTCCATAGGCGCAGTGTGCTGGCCCATATATCCAAGGCGATTTAAAGCCACCCTGAGTGGTTCTTCATGTCCTTGGAAATATAGCCCCCTTTCATGCATTACTCTGCATCTCCATGTGTGTTGCTGTGGGTGCTCCCACGTAACACCCATGGAATCTGACACATTCCTAGATTTACAAGGTTTCGTAAACCTGGGAATACATCAGATTCTAACGCCTACCCAGGGGACGTGTTAAAGTGGCACAACAAGGAGAAATTCCTTTATTTCTCCTAGTGTTTTTCTCTTTCTATGCATGCCGCAATCTGTGGCACGCATAGAAGGAGGAAAACACCATCAACTATTGTTTTTGGCATGAATGTGTCCCTCCTGCACAAAAATAATCATCCCTGCAACGCAGGCACCCTTGCACCATGGTGCAACGGTGCCTGCGTTGCATTGTTGTAAATACGATACATCCCTGCATTTTCATAATGATGCAGCTCAGCTCAACAAGATGGCTTGTGGCGCCGCATAATTTTTTTGTAATTGATGGGGAGAGGATGTGGCCTAACGCCTAGGGCGGTCGACCTCGAATCTGGGGAACAGGGGTCGGGTCTCGGCAATGACGCTGAACATCCTGTGATTCTGGGTAACTAACTTAATCTCCCCGTGCCTAACAAAATTGAATGTGTCCTTATGTAACACAACTGGTGTTCATGTAAATCACTCTTATACTCGATACTTTTGGGTCAAGAACGTGCTTTATAAAACTCTGAAAAAATATATATATGCCCCACAGTTCTCTCCAACTATGCATAACAAACACACATCCACCTCGTTTTTTACACTAACTTCTAACATATTTGACTCAATAAAATCAGTAAAACAAAATTTTAGTCACTAAAAACACCTCAGTGTAATTCCAAACCTTCCTAAACCTACTTCCCTTCACATACAAGAGCTCTTTAGAGTATACAGGGTTAACCTTGTCCACCCAAAATTTAAATATATAAGGATCATGTTATTTCCAAAGTTCCGTTGTTATAGATCCCGCCAAAAGCATTGCGATAAACCATCAACTACATGCTGGAGCTGGTTTAATTCTTAGCTCCTTTGTACAGCCCAACAAAATTGCACTCACATCTACTGTATACTCGGCCCCAAGAGAAACCCACATATACCTCAAGGCACCATCACAAAATGCCTTAACACTGTCACATTCCCAAATAATGTGAGTCCAACTCCTGGATTCCATACATCTGGGACATTACTCTGAGATATTTGAGGTCCATTTACATAGCAATGACGGGGTATAGTATACCATCCATTGGGCATAAAGTAGCATCTTCCTGAAATTAGGACCTCGCGGTGCTTTGGAACTGATACATGAGACCTCCATCCGCAGCACCATGATAGGTCAACTTCATTCTCTTTTACCCATTTACTCTGAATAGCATGGAACAAATCTTTGAAGTCACTGCTTGCAGAGCACAACCGGCTTACCCAGTAGCTTTGTTTTCTGGATTCCTAGCAGATTAAATACCGCTTGGACTAATTCCCTAGTTGGTTCGATTTGCAGTGGTGGATATTCCTGCAGAACAGAAGAGATTTGAATATGTGCCAACTTATTTTTGACCCAAGCTGTGTCTTTTGCTTTCTCACCATAAGTGCGCCAGGTATGCCCAGACGTGAGTCCTGGGCTCACTGTGCCACTGGAATCAAACTATCCTGGCTGAAGAGGGGTGAAACCCCGAAACCAGTCCTAGGATGCTTGTTTCCGATCCAGGGAGGACCTGGCTTGGCAGTTCGGGCTGGACTGTTCCCATGAGGCACAGGGTCAAGACTGATTTGCATATGGCCAGGTCTAAACTGGGGTGGCATGTTGAGCAAAAGAATGATGTATTTAACCCAGATCTCTTGACTGAGGGTGAATGTTTTGATTTCTTCTGCATTCCGTCCATCAATTGTGTGTCTTTTGCTTTCTCACCATAAGTGCGCCAGGTATGCCCAGACGTGGGTCCTGGGCTCACTGTGCCACTGGAATCAAGCTATCCTGGCTGAAGAGGGGTGAACCCTGAAACCGGTCCTAGGATGCTTGTTTCTGGTTCAGGGAGGACCTGGCTTGGCAGCTCGGGCTGGACTGTTCCCATGAGGCACAGGGTCAAGAGTGATTTGCATATGGCCAGGTCTAAACTGGGGTGGCATGGTGAGCAAAAGAATGATGGATTTAACCCAGATCACTTGACTGGGGGTGAATGTTTTGATTTGCTCTGCATTTCTTCCATCAATTGTGTGTCTTTTGCTGTAGGGAGGCTAGACGGCATCACCTCTCAAGGAATCAATACTTCTCTTCTCAGCATGTCACCAACTTTACCCAGGTTACACTTTCACCCTCTCGCCACAACATTTACCCGTTTATCTGTACATAAGCTTTTAATAGAGGTTTCTGCATGTATATTAGGAATGTGTAACCATCTGAAAAGTTTTTTATGTTTGACTTTAAAGGACGAAAGCGAGCAAAGTCTTATCTTTTTTGGATTCTTAACCAGGGGGTGGATCGGGTCTGGTCGGGAGAGGACTTCATCACACATACCACTAAGAAAATTATTGTCAAAAATCCTGCATTAATGAAAATCAAGGTAAGTATCACAAATTATGAGATGAGCATTAAAATAATATAACTCTGGTTAGGAAGCTATAAACCTCATTCCTCTACTGGCAACATACATTTCTTAACATTAATCCTTGGAATGCACTTATTCCAATCATCTAATCATAGAATTTAAGATCTGAAAAAACGTATTATATAGCACCAAGGAGTTGACTTAGAAAAGTCAACTCTGGGCAGAACATGCATTTTCACTAGAGCAACTTTCCCTATTTTCAACATGGGTATCCATCCTCACCTTTCCATCATACTCTAAATCTTTGCCATGGGGGGAATACGGGGGGGGGGGGAGGAATTTAGTTCATATAAATCCTCCTATTTCTCAGAGACCTTAATGCCCAAATACCTAGCTGACTTCCACCTAGAAGCGATCTGCAGGGCTTGAGGGAGGATGCTGTGATTCATCCTAAAAAGAAAAATCTCTGTTTAGAAATATGTACCTGATAACCAGATAGCTAGGAAAATCCACCGGTTTCTTGGAAGCCAAGTATAAAACAAATTTATCCACATATAACTTAAATGTAGAGCTTCTGGGAATTGCAGCACTGCAGATTGAATAGGTTCATTCTCCCCAGAGCAGTTAACATTCTTAAGATCATCTCTCAATCTCAGGAACTGTGGGCAGTTAACTCAGCCGCTTCCCACAATAATGTAATTTTTTATGGCTCCAATTCTGGGATCCGCGTCTTTCAAAATTGCCTCAGGTCCTGAAGTCTCACATGCCTTGAAGCAGACTTCCCAAACAGCCATGTGAACACTTTCTTTAGTTTTGCATCTCTAGGCTCACTCCTTGTGAGTGTCTCCACACTAGTAATAATTGCATTGCACTTCTTCTAACCACAATCTTGGGCATTTGGTGTTCGAACTTTACCAAAAGTTTCCAATGATATTTGTTAATGCTCATAACATGTGTGCCTTCCTGAACCATTCATTATGTGCAGGTTGGGAAGGGTTCCTGTATTTGCCTCACCAGGGGTAGCTACCTGTGCCTATACTTTAACCCTTTCGTCCAATTGTTCTCTCTACCCACTTCCACACACAAAAACGACTTAATTCATGCACCTATATTGACAAACATATGCAGATATAATATTTATAGGGTGAGATGCAGTCAGAAGAAAACACTCCAGATCACGTTTGGTTTGAACTTTTTCCTCTGTGAATTCTCAAAGCCTTATGCACTCTCGCAACAGGGAAGTTTTCCAACTTTGTCCAGCCTTGCAGGCATCATTTATCGCTTTGCCACCCCAAATGTAAATCTGCACCCACTGCGCCCACTGCATTCTGTGTAACACCCATTTTGACTAATGCTAGGTGCCCCAACAATAATAGTTCAGACGCAACAGTGGAATGATATCTCTGCACATAGAATGTAGAGATGATCGAATGTTGAGTGATTTTGCAATGCGGTGCGATAGTTAGTGAGTGCAGTAAGGCGGTCATGATGTGTCTGGTGGCTCCTAAGAAATAAAGTCACTTACTTGATCAGATGTTGTGGTTGTAGGCTCCTCATTCACCACAGCTTTCATTGGCATTGAGCGGGAGCAGGAGCTGCCAGGAATCCTGCACAGTCAGGAATCCTGCACACTGTCAGGATACAGGAGTACCCACACATCGAAAATGGCATGTGTTTGCCGTGTTTTGTGTGCCCTGCTCTTCGTGACTGTGAATTCCAACGGGGGTAGGCTGTGGTTTATTGATGTTCTAGTTGGAGGCAATTTCAATTTACTATCCCAAGGTGCCACTGTGACTGCTTCAGTGGGCATGTATCATGTGCTTAGCTGTGACATCTACCCGTGGACAATTCACAGTCTGATGTGCATCGCTCAGTTGATCCTGTGCATTCCAGTGACTCAATTTCTCACTGCCATTTTAGTTGCTGAGAAGCCACACTGCATTCCATTTGGAAGACTGGTCTGCGGTATTCTTGGTGGCCATTTTACAAGAGGCATCTTTACCCGAGGTCTACTACGGCAACCACATTAACCTGGGCAATGGCATACTCAGTAAAAGGGGATTGGAATCAGGACATATTCAATATAATTAGTTGGCCTGTGTGTCTCTGTTCCATCCAGCCAGTTTTAACAATGGAAGATTGGTAAAATATTAAAAGACAAAAAATACTTTGCACTTGCTTTGATATTCAGTGATGCACACACTTTACTTTGTGTGCAAAATGTTGCTTCAATACTGGAAGTCACCCATACCCATACATCACCAGTGATACACTCACTTTGGGGAACATTGTGACTCACCCACTATTCATACAGCACCAATGATACACAGTGGAACAGTAGTTTTTGTTGTGATTTCAAAAATCGCTTAATCTTAAATAGTGATCCATCCACTTTGTGTTGTTGTGTTATGGTGTAATGCTGATTCAGTATATCTTCAACACTGTTACACTTAAAATGTAATTATTTAATTGGGTTTAAAATGTATTTACATCATGCATGCAGTCTGTTAATCCACTTCCACCTTTTCTTGATAGCCCAGGTAAACCATCGGCTGGTTAGAGTAACTGTATTGATGCTTTCCAGGCCTATTTGGGGGCAATTGGACCATCAAGGTTCCGTGCAGAAATATAAAAAACATTTACTCCATCACTTCCTTGGATTCAAGAGACATGCAATATTTAAACATCTCCCAGAAATTGAAGACGCAGAGGAGGAACAAGCAGATGAGTTCACTAAGGCTGTTAAGAAATTGTCGTGTTGCATCACAAATTTCTGATGAGGAAATAACTCAGAGGCAAAAGTATGTATATGTACGTGTCAGCACTTAGGATGTTGGTAGCAGATTGCAATTTTGAGAACTTTACTCGTGAGCATGTCCTGATCAGTTTAGTTGCCACAGCACGGATAAGGCTATCCAACAGAAACTATCCCTCAGCAATCCAACTCTGGATGAAACATTACAAATTGCAAAAGGCATTGAGATACCCCAGTTATCTGTCTAAGAGCTTGGAGAAAAAAAACGTGAAGTTGTGGGAAATATTCACATTAGAAGTAAAGTGCACGGAAGGAGACTATGACACATAAGGACTGAAGAACCAAGACCTTAGGGGCCTGGCGGCGCAGGGTACGCCTTAATCTCCTGAGTTCACCTGCTTTGTCGAACAGGGACACGGGACACTCTGTTAGGCGTAGAAGATAAGGTTTATTAGCTGCAGCTAAGTACAGTTGTCCCAGATGTACACTTGGTATGTTCTCAGGAGACTGCCACTTTACTTCGTGGTGCACAATCTTTTATAACATACAGATTCACAAAGAACACTCCCAATGCATACAGGGTCAACCAATGAGAAGAATGTGAAAACAAGATATTAAGTAACTCAAATGAGCCCCTCTCCCAACTGTGTTTGTCAACCTTCCCCACAAGTTAATCAGTGGTAGTGTTTATAAGTCGACTTGCAGGTGGCAGGACACATTTGTATGGCCTAGAGGACAGTTGTGAAATGAGAGAATACGAGTTAAAGAATAGCGAAGGCCAGAGGATAAGATAAAGTCAGGAAAGAATGGTGCGAACCAACTGATAGTTGAAACAGGGATCAGTCGGACCAGACGAGTATTAGTGGAGTCGGCCGGACCCTGACACCAGCTATAAACAGAGGCAGGAGGTTATTTGACACGTTGCAGTAGGATGAGGAAAAACAACTCTTCGTTCACCGTGCCGCCTGAATCAGGGCAACACAAAATGGCAGAAAGACACAAAATGGTGGCTAAATACGAACGAGATCGGAAACTGAATTACCTCAGACCCTCCTTTTGCCATTACTCAGGCAAGACGCACAGACTCATTTTAATCTGAGTCGACATCAATGGCCATGAGGTCATCAAGCTGTTGCTGCAACATCATTTTCATGCTCTCCGTCTTCCATGGCACAGGCCTTGGGACACACATAGTGGCACAAAGACCACAGATGGCGGGCCCACACTGCATACAGAGACAACAGGAAAAAATTATGGCCAAAATCACACCAAGGAACGTTAATACCTTCCATCCCCATTTGGACAGTAATCCCCAAAACCATTCCAACAAAGACCAATCTCCTTCGTCCTGATGAATTGACTCGGAGATCACATGTAATTTGGAAATGGCTTGGTATACCGTAGGGGCGTCGTCAGGTATATAAATGCAACAGCTAGATCCGATCAATTTACAAACTCCACCACGATCTGCAGGAATAACATCCAACGCAATCCGGTTCTGCAATGTCATGAGACGATCCGCCTGAAGTTCAGGTGTGAGATTGCTCAAGGCTCTCACAGTGACATCTATGGTAGTCTCAACAACACAAACCAATTGTCTCTTGTTTCTACTGTTGGCCATTGGGCCCCAAAAAGGAAGAAATCCTTTAAGGAAATCTCCTCCCTCTTGTCCTGCCGTGACTTTAGAATCAATAATCCCTCTGCCATATCTGTTTCTGTAATGTCCCGAAGGAGCAGTATATGTAGGGGGGAGAAGAAAGGCTATATAGCATGTCCCTGAAAAATCCGTCGGTAGCCACGTGTAGGCTCTATCGTGGCAGACAAAATACGTGCCCTGGGATGGCACTAACGGTGGTGAATTCTGAGATGTGTGAATGTACGTATAGGAACAAACACTATTTCCTTGTCCAGTGTCAGTAGTCTGGCCGTTTATTTGTAAACAAAAGTTAGCTCGATGAGGCACAGTCCAAATTGGTGGAGATTTTCCCTGTTTACTCCTATCTGTAAGGCTAATGGCGTAACGAGTCACGTTCCAAGCGTCGTATGCCCATTTCTCATCAACTGGAATCTTACCATTCTCCACAATTCTAGCCATAGCCACTATTCCTTTTATCAGAGAACTATGACTAAAATCTTGTCCATTAACATATGAACCGGCTGGACGTCTAAATCGGTTCTGATATGCATTTGAGAACATTACAAAATAGGCCCAAGCGGAACCTTCATAGGAAAATGGAAGGGCTAAATATGGCATCCCTTTGTCTGTGGTATGAGGCATAAGTACACACACCCAACAGTCGGTTGTGTTGACTACCAATTGGTGTTGGTGCAATAACTGGACAAATGAATTGTTAAAATATTCTGTTCTCCTGATTAGTTCATGTTGGGGAAGCGTATATAATTGGTGTGGGGAGATAGTAGAGTGTAAAGGCAAAGAGATAGAAGTAGGAACAGATTTGTGCTGCATAATATGAACAATCCAACCTATACAAGCCAATAAGATACTAGAAAACATAAGAACACACAATGTTATGCCACATTGACTGTACACTAATTTACAATATTTCTTTTTCATCTCTTCCTTCTTGTTATTCTTCTGCAATTTGACATCCATCCTCTAAAATTGTTGCTCACGGCAATCTTCCTTACTCACTTGGCTGTGATTATTAGCCGTCCTATGACACTGCAAGTCCTGGGGGCCTAGCCACTATACAGGTCACGAACCAAGACTCCTACCGTGACCCTGCAACCTGGACAGATGATACATGCCACGAAAGAGATGAAAATTTCAGGTGTCCTTGACCAATCTAGGCCTTAAATTATATCGAGTTCTGTTCAGCACAGTTTGGTCCTGAAATAGTGTCTGTGTGTTCAAGATGTGGCGGTACTGCTTCTTGTAAAACGTCGTCATCTTCTTTTTCAGACCGAGCTCCATCTAGGTGTGCACTACTGAAAGGTACAAACCGAGGGACCCTTTCGCCTTTAAAATCACCTACACCCTTAAGGACCCACTGGTCAAAAGGCAAGGGCAAGGGCACCTTTTTGCAGTGGACGCCATGGATCCAGTTCTTTTTCCCTTCGACCTTCACTGCTGTACGCGTGACCAAAAGGACCTATCGGGGCGCCCTCCAACGAGGCTCCAAATTCCTTGTCCTTTGAAAGTTTTTCACACAGACCCAGTCTCCCGGTTGGATAGAATGACCTGGGTCTGTGGAGGCCTCTGGTAAAGCGTCTCAAACCTGTTGGTGGAGAACACGTAATTTAGTGTTGAGGTCATGCAAGTAATCAATCAGCCTTGGATACTGTATGTCAGAATACTTTTTAGGGCGAGGTACTCCCCAAACATTAGCCGGGCACCCAAAAAACAACCTCGTATGGGCTGAATCCCAAACAAGAATGTACGGCTGATCTAGTGGATAGGAGAGCCAAAGGTAAAGCATCGGGCCAGGCAAGTCCCGTGCTAGCCTGTACCTTTGCAAGCTTAAGTTTGAGAGTGCGGTTATAGCACTCTACCAAACCCGCTGATTGGGGATGGTTCGCCGCATGGAACTTTTGGTCGATCCCAAGACTGCCACACACCTCTCATATAATTTGGCCCACAAATTCACTTCCATTGTCACTCCAGACAATGCGCGGCAAACCAAACCTAGGGAAGAACTCTTTCAGAAGAACTTTGGCAGTGGACAAAGCAGTGTTGTCTTTCAGGGGGTAGGCCTCTATCCATCTGGAGAAGGCACATACCACCACCAAAACATATTTGAGATTGTTGCATCGTTCCATGTGAATATAATCAATTTCCAACACCTCAAAAGGATATGTTGGGGGAGCAAAATGACCTGCTGGAGTTGGGGTTCCCTTTCCTAGATTATGCATCAAGCAAACGATACAATGCTTCACTAAATTATCTGCACATTTTGGAATCCCTTCGTTCAGCCATACTGGAGCCAGAAGCTTACATATTCCTCTCGCACTGATGTGGGCTTGACCATGTGCCATAGCAACTACAGGCAGTACATAGGCATCTGGTAACAGCCAACGCTGATGTTCTGACAATTCTATCCAACATCCCATCGCGTCTAACATTCCTGTACTCTCTTTCCACTTACTCAACTCATTCTCTGTAGCCTCTCCTTGAAACGATCTCACACTTTCTATTGTATCCTCACACATTCCTTTTTCCTTGACCCAATTAGCAGGGCCCGCAACATACATGCGACTCATAGCATCTCTGGCTGTTTCTTTCGCTACCTCATCCGCAAAAGCATTCCAACGACCAACATCATCAGTAATCCTCTTATGCGCACTACACTTTATGATTGCTATCTGGGTAGGCAAAGCAAGTGACTCAAGAAGATCAGTTACCAACTGGCCATGCTGTATTTTGGTACCGTGGGAGGTAAAGAATCCTCTTTCCTTCCACAAACGGCCAAAGCTATGTGCCACACCAAACGCATACTGGCTGTCGGTATATACATTCACTCTCTTCCCCTTAGACAACACACATGCTCTGGTCAAAGCTATCAGTTCAGCCGCCTGAGCTGAATTATGTCTGATGCGTGCTGTCTCCACGATTGTATGCAAGGTGGTAACAGCGTAAGCTGAAGTTGTTTCACCATTAGGGAGTTTAAAACAAGAGCCATCCACCCATAGGATCCCATCCGGGTCCATTAGTGGTGTATCTTTCAATTCAATCCTACCTTTTGTCTCCTCCTCAGTACGGAGAAAACAATCATGTTGTTCCTGAATACCTTTCTCTTCTGGAAGAGGTAACAATGTGGCTGGATTTAAAGTGTTACATCGTTTGATGTGCACGTGACTAGCCAAGAGCGTCAGTTCATACCCAGACAAGCGAGCGCTTGTAAGATGCTGCGTTTTTGTCCTATTTAGCAAGGTATCCACTACATGTGGTACCATGATAATAAGAGTGTTATCAAGCACCACTCCAGCAGATTGACGAATAGAAATTGCTGCTGCTGCTGTAGCTTTAAGACAACTAGGCAATGCCTTGGCTACTGGATCTAATGTAGCTGAAAAGTAGGCACATGGCCGCTGCTTGTCTCCAAATCGCTGTGTTAAGACTGACAACGCACAACCCTCTCTTTCATGGACATAGAGCGTGAAGGGCTTACTGTAATCCGGAGTACCCAACACAGGAGCAGAGCACAGGGCAGCACGTAAATCAGAAAAACTCTTCTGACAGTCATCAGTCCAAGGGAGGGGTTGGGGTGTGTCTTTCAAAGTGAGTGCCAACAACGGTTTAGCCAACAAAGAAAAATTTGGAATCCATTGTCTACAATAAGAGGTAATGCCCAGAAAGGCACACAATTCTCTTTGTGTGGATGGCACAGACATTTGTGCAATTGCTTGAATACATTCTGGGGTCAGTCGCCTTCCCTCCTTCGACAAGAGATGACCTAAATAGGTAACCTCTTGGCGGTCATATTGTAATTTAGAAGGTGAAACCTTATGGTGAAGGTCAGACAAGTGACGCAATAGTGCAATAGTCACGTTTTTACAAATATCCTCTGAATCAGCAGCAATCAATAAATCATCCACATACTGAATAAGGGTAGCACCTGGCGGCAAAGGAAAAGCATCAAGCTGGCATTTCAGAGCTTGGCTATAGATGGAGGGACTCTCACAATAGCCTTGGGGTGCGCGCTTGAACCGTAAACTTCGGCCTCCTAAAGAGGAGCCAACAATATCCCTACTCTCTTCAGCAATGGGGATGCTGAAGAAAGCATTTTTCAGATAGATAACAGAAAACCAAGCTGCCGAGGCAGGTATCATAGTTAACAAGGCAGTGATATCTGGAACAACAGGAAACTGAGCGATAAACAGGAGACTGAGAAGGATCAGTACGTTTAAGAACCGGAAGAACAGGACTATTGCATACATTTCCCTTTGTCTCCTCGACCACACCCTTCTGAACCAAATCATAAATTATAGCAAAAAATGCTCTTTCACCATCATTAGGAATTTTGTATTGAGGGATGCGTGGCAATTTAGCATTGGGCTTGAGGGTAACAACATAGGGTGGGATCTCAAGACAACCAACATCATTTCGACCCGTAGCCCAAAGTGTTGCAGGGAGAGAGAGAAATTCAGGTGGAAATTGATCTTTAGACAAATACATTGGGGAAGTCAGTTTCTGCCCCAAAACGAGATGTACACCAGAAGGAGAACAATATATCGTTGCATGCAGTCTTTTCAATAAATCCAAACCCAACAGATTTTCGCTGCAAGCAGTCGTAAAAAGAAGCGGAGCTTCCAAATCATATGAACCAATTGAAATAGGCAGAGGACAAGAGACCGGGCAATGAACTGGGGCGCCAGAAAATCCTACGGATATGTTTGTTAAGCCAGACAAAGGTGCCCCAGGGAGTTTAGAGTGAATAATAGAACTTCTCATCGCACCAGTATCTAAAAGAAATGGCTCTGAAACACCCATTGTAGTGACATTAACATAAGGCCGATTCTGATCTACTGGAATCGATACAACTCCCTCACTTTGTCTATGGCTGTCCTAGTTAGCATGAAGACCGTCATTCTCACCTTCAACATAGTAATCATCATTGTAATATTGTGTAGACTGAGTATTTTGTTGATCAAAGTAGTTCATAGAATGAGGAGGTGGAGGGGAACGCTGTGTCTGGGGCGGCATACCCCGACCTCTACCCCTGGGCGCTAACTGGGAACCACCACGACCTCGTTGAGTATATAGTCCTCCATTACGCTGTAATAAAACCGGGCAGCTATTCTTAAAATGACCTTCCTCACTACAATAGGCGCATTGGTTGGGCCCTAACAAAGGCCGCGGAATATAGGGCTCAGGCTTTTGAAACACCCTCTGAAACTGGGGAGGCTGTTGGAACTGGCGCGGAGCAGGGCGAGGAGGATAAGCTTGTTGCTGAAGAACCTTTGTTTTTAATTCTTTAGTCTATTTCTCTTGCTTGTCTTTTTCCTCTTTGTCCCTGTTTTCGTAATATTGAGCAGTAGCCAATATCTGAGCTGAAGAAGAAACAGCCCATGAACTTTCAGAGTCTTTTAACTTATGTGACAACTCGGGGAGCAAATTGAATACGAATTTATCTACAAGTAATCGCTGTCCATCCTCCGTAGTCATATCCTGACCACTGTGATCAATAAACGTCTCCTGAAAAACGAGTGAAGAAATCGGAGACACTCTTATCTTTCTTCTGTTTGCACGCGGCTAATTTATCCCAATTAACTCGTAAGGCGGGCATCATTGTTTTCATTAAAGCAATAATCCTACCAGGGAGTTCTGTGATCAAAACATCAGGCTTAGTACCACCCACTTGTGCTCTATCCGAGGCAGTTATAGCATTCCATGTACCACCCAATTCTTGAGCGTGATCCTCTCTACGAATCCGAGCCCATAACGCCTGTGGGACTACATTTCCCATCAGCATGTCAATATCCGCTAAGTTCATAATACAGACATCAACAGTTTGAGACAATTCTTTGTAGTAACCAGCAGGGTTTTTACGGGGATCCGGTAAAGATTGTTTGAGGGCCAAAACATCAGATCTCTTCCAGGGCACATGTACCCATATACGCTGGAAGTGAGCGGGGACAGCTGGATTATTACCTGCTTGCGCAACCTCTTCCCTCCATATCGGAGGAACCTCTCTCATTGGGTAATGTTTCAATGTCTGCCAAACAGCAGGATCAGAATCAAGAAAAGTTTGTGAGGAAAATAAGGACCTAAAAGTAACAAGTGTCCTTACGGCGTCCTCAACCTTAGAACCCACAATGAGTCCTTTATCGAAATTAGCCTGAACATCCAACAAACCCTGGGGAAGTAAACCCAAATCCATATCCTCCCATTCTTTAGCGAGAGTGTCATACATAACATTAAATACATATCTCTGGGTGGGCGCCTCCCACTGATGAAATGTGGCCATGATATCTTTCACACTATACTGGGGACCCTTCTCGATCCATTTGCGAGCGAGAGAGTCCAATACCACCCGTTCGTCGGAACCTGGAAGTTGACTACGAGACTGTCTTCGAGAGAAAGCCGGAGACATGTTCAGAGTCTCAAAGAAAGGGGACAAGAAACTAGATATTCGTTTGCGCACAGTAGGAGAATTAGATATAAGGACAGGGGCCAAGGTATTAGGCGATACAGGAGAGGAACTGCAAGTTCTAAGGGGAGCCGAAGGCAAAGAAGATTGAGGTTCAGGAGATGGAGACAAAGGAATCGGTTGCATGAGAGGTGGGGGTGGCAATACCGGAACAGGTGGGGGAACAACAGGTAGCTGAACAGGTTGTAACAACGGGGGTGCATTTGCACCTTGTACATAGGGCGGAGGCAATCTCAAAAGGTGAGACATCAAAGGGTCTTCCTCCAGATTCTTACTTTTATCAGAAGGGGAATTAGGCAACACCGGATAGCATCTATCTATTGCCATACGATGCTGTCTCTCTGAGATTTCCGTTGCATTATCAATCTCATTATCTTTAAACTGCTGGGCAGCCTGTATGATCGTCATATTTTGTGCTTTCTTATCTCGTTTTGCCTGCTTAATTTCTTTCTGTTTGGCTATCTTACGCCCGAGGCAGAAAGAGTCAAACATTGCCGGCCGGGCTTGTCTTTTGAACAATATCGCTTCCAAATTGTCTAATATGTCAGGCTCTAAACTACCATTTTGTGGCCACTGTAGAATGCCATCGTTCTTTGTGTATCGGATCCATGCCTTATTAAAGGCAATGGGGCCGACACCAAGTTTTGAATAAAGCTCATAGGTGGGAGTTCCAACCGGAGGAATCGGACAAGAGTCCTCTAGCCGGGAATCCCTATTACAACCAAAGCAACAGAACTTCCTAAACTTATTCAGACCAGGCATCGTTATTCCACTGGACTGTTCACAAACATCAAGGGGTTAAATCAAATACTATAGCACAAACGTACTCACCCCTCGGCTTCGGCTTTTGCAATAGCCGAATCAAAGACCCAAATCAAAACAAAAATAGTGGGAGCTACCCAGCAATACTTAACTAAGTGTCTTCTTACGCCAACAGAGGCCTGTCTAATGTCTCGCGATACCAAACATCATCAAAGGGACCAAAACAGGGCGGCAGTCAGGGCAGCAGTCATCAGCAGCCGTCAGAAAGGAGAAACCGCGCTGCAAAAGACCTTCGGACCACTTTGACATACAGGGGTCGCTTGACGTGGTTCGCGATTCCTCCAGAATTTTCCTGCGGGGCTCCTCACGATCCTCGGGCAAGAACTGCTACCTCTGAAGCCAATTGAAGAACCAAGACCTTAGGGGCCTGGCGGCGCAGGGTACGCCTTAATCTCCTGAGTTCACCTGCTTTGTCGAACAGAGACGCGGGACACGCCGTTAGGCGTGGAAGATAAGGTTCATTAGCTGCAGCTAAGTACAGTTGTCCCAGAAGTATACTCGGTATGTTCTCAGGAGACTGCCACTTTACTTCGTGGCGCACAATCTTTTATAACATACAGATTCACAAAGAACACTCCCAATGCATACAGGGTCAACCAATGAGAAGAATGTGAAAACAAGATATTAAGGACCTCATGTAGGAAGCCAAATACCGGTCGGTAACGTCCGATTTTCGGTAATTATACCGTTACCGACCGGTATTTTGGCTTTTGAGATGTAGGGGGAGAATTTCATGATTCGGTATTTACCGAATCGGTAAAATTACCGAATCGGTAATATTACCGATTCGGTAAATTTACCGATTCGGTAAATGGGAAGATATGCCTCATTACCGAATAGGTAAATACCGATTCGGTAATTACCAAATTTTTCCGAATCGGTAATATTTACCGACTCATTACCTACATTGCATTTACCACTTCATAAATACCGAATCGGTATGATTCGGTATTTATGAAGTGGTAAATGTCAGCCCACCTACATAAGGCCCTAAGTAACTCAAATAAGCCCCTCTCCCAACTGTGTTTGTCACCCTTCCCCACAAATTAATCAGTGGTAGTGTTTATAAGTCGACTTGCAGGTGGCAGGACACATTTGTATGGCCTAGAGGACAGTTGTGAAATGAGAGAATACGAGTTGAAGCATAGCGAAGGCCAGAGGATAAGATAAAGTCAGGAAAGAAAGGTGCGAACCAACAGATAGTTGAAACAGGGATCAGTCGGACCAGACGAGGATTAGTGGAGTCGGCCGGACCCTGACACCAGCTATAAACAGAGGCAGGAGGTTATTTGACACGTTGCAGTAGGATGAGGAAAAACAACTCTTCGTTCACCGTGCCGCCTGAGTGAGGGCAACACAAAATGGCAGAAAGACACAAAATGGTGGCTAAATACGAACAAGATCGGAAACTGAATTACCTCAGGACAATGCAAATTCTGGATCTGGTAAGAGCTACTTTAAACATTCAAATGTGTATTTTTAGGTGTGGAAATGTTCCACAGTTAAGTCTGCTAAAAGGTGTCCTGCTAAAAATGCCATTTGTAAGAAATCTAGCAAGGTAGGGCACTTTGCAAAAGTTTGCCAAAGTCAACACAATGTGTCATCCAGAGGGAACAATGTGGTAGCTTACTTAGGTAACAACAAGTGTGATGAACAGTTTGACACATTTCATGAGTATCTACAGAACACGGTGTTGGTGATTTGAGATGATGTATGTACTGATGATCCAGCTGATTGTGTTTATCTGTATGCTGACGTGATGGTTGATGGCTGGACAGTTAGGTTGTTAGTTGACTCAGATGCCAGAATAGCGATGATAGCCCAGGAAATGTTTAACGAATTGTGGCCAGGTAGCAGTCTTGAAACTCCAGACTGGGCACCTGTCTCCTACATAGGGAGGTGTATTGAGTTAGCTGGTTATTTTGAAGATATCTTGGTATCTAAAAACAGGACCATTGTAGGAAAATTCTATGTGGCAGTTAAAGGGTTGTGAATATTAGGATGGTTCCAACAAGGCCTTTTCAAAATTGTGTTGAGGCCGGTACCAAATAAAAGGTGTCCGTTGTTGGAGAACATTTTGCTTCAAACATCACGTCTAGGCACCCTGAAGTATTTTCAGATAAATTGGGCGCTATAAAAGGCTTAAAACACAAGATCAAGGTTAAAGAGGGATCAATTTCAATATAAAACACAAATTGCAGAGTGTTCCAATTTCCGTAACAGAAGACCTATAAAAATAGCTTTTAAAGTTCTATGATTGTGGAACAATTAAGCCTGTTGAGTCATCGATGTGGTTATCACACCTTGTTGTTGCTGGGAAGAAAAGTGGGGAATTGAGGGTTTGCGTGGACTTGCAAAGTCTCAGCAAGTCCATTTGGGTCGATTAGTATTCCCTCCCGAAGATTAACTATGTTATGGCTTTTTTGACGGGTGCAAGATGGTTTTCCAAGCTTTACTTAGCATCTGCCTATCAGCAGGTGGTTTTAAAACCAGAGTCTAGATAATTCACAGCTTTTGTGTCACCTAGTGGTACATTCCAGTACTGTATGATGCCATTCGGATTAGCATCCTTGGCATCTGTGTTCCAGAAGATAATATACCAGTTGTTCAATGATGATAAGGGGGTGGTCACCTTCCAGGAAGACGTGTTTATTTTTGCAGCAACTAGGGAAGAACATGAGACCAATCTAAATCAGGTGTTGTCTATCCTTCAAGAGATAGGTGTTGTACTAAAAATAGAGAAATGAGAGATATGGAAAGCAAGGGCTGAGTATCTTAGCTACATTTTCTCGAGGGATAGTATTGAACCAAGACCAGGCTTAGTTAATGCCATGATGGATGCACAACCACCGGCCAATAAAACTGGTCTGAAGTCATTTATGGGCAAGTGTAAATTTTACTATTGTTTCATCCCTGATTATGCAGCTCATATAAAACCTTTGACTGTTCTCCTGAAGAGGAATGTATCTTTCAAATGGAATTCCATGTGCCAGGAGTCATTTGAATGGGTTAAAAAACAGTTGGCAAGTTCTAGAATTTTGAGGCTATTCAATTCTGAGCTCAAGTGTTGTGTTATGGTTGATGCATGCAATCAAGAACTGGGCGCAGTACTAACCCAAATTGATAGGAAGGCAGAGAATACTGTTTGTTATGTTTCAAGAGTTGTGAGGGAGTCAGAACCCCATTACTCAACTATTGAAAAGGAGCTCCTTGCATGTTGGAGGACAATACAAAGGTTCAAACCTTACATTTGGGGGACAAAGTTTTTGGTTTGTATTGAACATAAACCTCTTGTTGCCATCTTGTCTGGTGAAAAAATCAAAGAGCAATCCCCTAGAATTGCAAGATTGACCACAAAACTGTTACAGTATCAGTTTGAAATATCACATATTAAAGGTGCCAAAAATGTTTGGGTTGATTTTCTGTCTAGATTTGCTTCCACCAAAGATGGCATGAGTGAAGGGGATGAAGGGGTGAATGCAAATTGTTTGAATACCACAATGGATATGAAAGTGCTGTGTGTGATGTCCAAGGAGGAGTAGAAAAGAGAAATGGGTTTAAATGAAGTGACTAAACAGGTTGTATCTTATGCCGGCAGGAGTTGGCCTGCTGAGAAATCACCACGGATTCCATGTCAGGCTTATTGGAAAATGTGTGACAAACTCACTGTTAAAGACAATCTTCTAATGAGGGGTGACAAGTAAGTAGCGCCAGAGGGGGTCAGGCATGGGTTGATATTGATGGCCGATGAGGGAAATTTGACAAAGACTTTGACAACACACAGAATTAGACAGATCTTGTGGTGGCCATTCATGGACAGAGAGGTTGATTGTTTTGTGGGGGAATGTGCCCTGTGTGCTCATGCTGAGAAGAACATTGTTGTGAGGAAGCCCCCTTGGCAGCCAATGGAGTGCCCTTTTAGAGTTTGGGAGAAGGTTGGCATAGATTTGTTTTGTCAATTGTATTACTTGCCTTTTCAAGTATGCTATGCCTTGGAGGTAATTAACCTTTGTGACAGACCCCAAAGCAAAGACGGTCATAACATTTCTAAAAGGGGTTTTTCTTAGAGAAGGTCTCCCCAAATTCCTGATTTCAGACAACAGAGTCCAATTCATGAATGGAGAGGTGGATGCCTTTCTCAAAGTGGGTCATATTAAGAACCTTAGAACTTCACTTTATCTTCCCCAAACTAATGGTCAGGCGGAGGGAATTAATAAGGTGTTGTCCCAGTACATCCACTGGGTGAATGCTAAAAAGTGTGTTGTTCATGAATGTGGTTGGTTTCATGCTGTGTCTTTATCACAGAAGTCCTCATTCTACTACACAGGTTTGGCATTTTCAAGTATTGAGAGAGAGGAAGCCAGCCACCAAATTTGTCCCAAATGGATGAGCAAGTGGGTGAAGTTTGGTGTTCGACTGGATGAACAGGTTGCTAGGGTCAAGAGAAATTATGCCAATGCTAAGAGCAAAGAAAAGAAAACTTTAATGGACCCAATCATGTAAGTAAAGTTAAAGTAGATGTGGGAGACTTAGTTGTCATCATAAAAGGTGTCCATGTCGAAAAAGGGTGTAAGAAGTTTAGTGATCCGGTCATTGTGGATAACATGTGTAGAAACGCAATCAGGGTCAATGGTTCTAATTGGTGGAATTTGGGAAGGGTTGTCAAATGTGGATTCACATCTTACCAAGAAGGAAGCTTTGATCCTGAAGACAGATGTGATAAATTGGGAGTGTTAGACGATGCATCAATATTCATGAGAGGTTCTGTTCCAGAAACAAGTCTTAGTCCCAAATTCGGCAGATGCAGCTGTTCCAGATGTCTTCCTCTTAGCTTCACAAACTAATCTAAGAACAATTGCTAATCCCTTGACCTGCTGAAATGCCATTTGATTTATGTTACATTTCTTATCGTTTGTTTATGAGTTCTGCACTCTGACAAAGGCTTGCCTTCCAGGATCTCATTTACTTGTGAAAGGGCAGGTCCTTTACAGGTTAATGAAGTTTCTGCATCGAAAAAATATGGTCTTGCTGCAAGGGGAAGAAAAACACCTCCCCACATCTGCTCTGGAAGAAGTTTTAACACCTCTTTAAGGTCAAAGACTAGAAGCCTGCTGTCATTAGGATAATGCTAATTTGAATACTAGAGGTTCAGACAGGAAAAAGGTAACTTTTAAAAAGTAACATTTCTAACCATTTATTAAAAATCCGACCTCACACTTAAATTGGATGTTAATAAATGTTAAAAATAGTATTTGCATGAGTATTATAGCCATTTCCTGTCAAAGTTTATAGGGCCATATGTACATAGACTTCCATTTGCGATTTCCAAATAGAGAAGTTTTGCGATTCGCTGTTATGAAATCGCAAAGCCCTATGTACAACAGTGAGTTTTACACCATTTGCAATTCAAAATGGCTCGCAAGGGATCTGCCTCATTAATATTCACAGCAGGTCGCAATTTGTGACCCATTGGGAATGGTTAGCCCTCACAGGGATGGTGGCATGCTGGGGTCAGCATACCACCATGTCTATAACTGCTTTTTAAATATTTATTAAATACAATGTTCCCTTACAAGGTAAATACAAAAATATAATCACAATGCTGAAATCAGAATTGGGTCTAGATGTGTTCAATGCAAAAGAATAATACAATTTATTAACAAAGGTAAAAGCACAGTTAATACGTAAAACATGTAGTGAGCTGAACGTAACGGGGTTACTGGAAATCAGCGGATTTCCTTACCTCAGGCATCAACAAAATGACTTAGTGACAAGAGTAAGCAATCAAATAGTCACAATCAAAAAGTCGCCTTGTCTGGAGTAGGAGGTTCCAAGATAATTCAATAAACAAGAACCGGAGCAGTCAGGACAAAAATTTACCTGGGTGTGCCAAACACAAGAATAGGAAGGATATTCATACAATTACGAGGAGACAATTGAAACACACAACGAAACCATGAGCAAGATCTGACCCAAACTAAAGGTCTGGCTGACAGACTGTAACTGAGACCTAAAAAAACTTGCTTTTGCACATTCCACTGCCCTTCCCAAAGTTGTATGATGTATGAAAGTGTACACATACATCCAGGTGAGTAGTAAGTCTCAGCAACTACTGTTACACTACTGTACATGATTAGGCCACTAGTATTTGAGTGCCTAGATACAACTAATTTCAACATGGCAAATAATACATTCCAAATGATGTTGAGCATTTTCCGAGGCTCTAGTGCCTGCTAAATGCATTTGAAAATATATTTCAATTAGTTGAATGCAACATTTACCTGCTTAAAACAACTCCTTCAGGAATTCTTCCTCCCTTTCTCCTATTCTAACATATTGTGCCTTTGTCCAGTGTGATCAAGAAGCATGCAAGACTCAGGACAGTGCAGCAGTTAAACGCTGAAAAAAAGCTTGCTGCACCACAAAAAAATAGATATAAGTACAGTGGGCTGTGAAGAGCTGCAGCCTCTGAGGTTGACAGATAAGAACATAAAGAATTTTTCCTGTGCACCTCCTTCTATATATTTTAAAGCC
Source organism: Triturus cristatus (assembly GCF_964204655.1). Taxonomy (NCBI): domain Eukaryota; kingdom Metazoa; phylum Chordata; class Amphibia; order Caudata; family Salamandridae; genus Triturus; species Triturus cristatus. The sequence goes on from NC_140581.1 coordinate 135,225,276, forward strand.
ACAATGTAATTTGATGTTCAAAGCAAGGCCAAGCACATGAATTATGTGTATTACTTGGTATATTGAAATTCAGGAGGGTTGGACTAGCACAACAGAGCAGGGGCCCACACAAGGGCAAAGAAAATAAAAAGCAATACAGTGTACTGAGATATGATTCATCTTGGATGATGCTATATTTAGTACATTATCTGTATAGAAAGTTAACATTTTTTGAGTTTACGGCCTTTTGTCTTAGAGCGTCGTAGCGATATATATGTTTCGCATCTATGGTTAAATTGTGTTCTTCATGAAAGAAGACTGGTTGATGAAGCAAAGGAGACGATTCAGAAAACAATTTGTGTCCGAACAAGCATACACTTGCCATGATAGAGTGCTAGGCTGAGTGGCAACAAACAGATTTCAAACAAATTGACAATTTAAAAGACATTGGGCCAGATGTATGACCCTAAATTGCATGTGCAAACGGGTTTGCGACTCGTTTGCGCATGCAGAATGGCCCTGTGCATGTACAATTTCTAAATAGCGAGTCACAATTTATTTGCGACTCGCTATTTAGGAATTGCGAGTTGCTATTAGAAAGGGGCTTTCCCTTCCTAATAGCGTCTGCAATTCAATGAATAAATGTTTTGTGACCGCACTTGTGGGCGCAAAACACTGGCAAATTACCACCCTCTTCAAGAGGGTGGTAATGCAGTCTCATCCTCTTTGTGACTGTGAAGGGACCACTGCCGGCTCTTAAAAAATGAAACAAAAACGTTTCATTTTTTTAAAAAAATGCATCCCGTTTTCCTTTACGGAAAATGGGCTGCATTTAAAAATAAAAACTGCTTTATTTAAAAGCAGTCCCAGTTGTGGTGGTGTCCTGAGCCCAGCAGGCCACCATACCTGGGAGGGTCTGTCATTCCCAATGGGGTCGCAAATTGCAAGAGGCTCATTAATATTAATGAGCCTCGCGATTTGCGACCCCATTGGGAATCGCAAACAGTGTGTTCCACAATGTTGTACATGGCATATTGAGTCTTGCAAATGAGTCGCAATTTGCGAAGCGCAATTTTGCTCATCGTACATCTGGCCTAATATGTTTTGTTATGTGTGCTCTGCCCACTACCATATCAAGAACACTATTTCACAATTTTGGGGTTTTGAACTATTTTTGGAGGAAGTTAGAAGGCATCAGGGTCTGAGATAGAATAGAGTAGTACAAATATGCCTGGTTAATTATCTTTTATTTTGTGTGAGGAACACTAGTTAGGAGGGCAGGACTGAAGGCGGAATGCAGAATTTTGTCCATAACCATAGGGAAATCTGGAATACTTTTTTAGCTGGTAGCTCTTGGAAATGAAGCATAAACTGATGCAGGCTTACAGAGTTCTGACTGAGGAAGTATACAATCACATCCAGAGGTGTGCCTACACCTTAAGAAATGAGGGCCTAATTTAGATCTTGGCAGAGGGGAATACTCCGTCACAAACATGATGAGATCCAGTCTGCTGTATTACCGTCCCATTACATCCTATGGAGATCATAATACGGTGGACAGGATATTTGTCACGTTTGTGATGGAGTATTCCATCGGCTAAGATCAAAATCAGGCCAAAAGAAGATATCCCATCCGCTGAAATATAACTCCTATAGAATATATTGGGATTTATAATTCGGCAGACAAGATATCTGTCATTGTTGTGACGGAGTAATCCGTCCGCTGAGATCTAAATCAGGCCCTTAGTCTCGATTCTAAGGTATAAAGCAACCCTCCTGGCTAGTTCCAGGGACATTTGTGTGCCTCGTCATGAGCTCTACGTACCCAAATAGTTGACAGATATGAAAGCTTAGCATCTTTTGGACAAGGTAACCTGGCTCATTAGAGCATTTTAAGGACTCGCGCTTTGTGTTCTGCAGCGAAGGCGCTTCGCGCTTGTATTTTAAACTACCTAGGTTAGTATTTACGTTTTGATTTAATTTGTTTTTCCTTGTTCTTAATATAGAGCATCCTCCCTCTTACCTGCATTTAAATTTGTTGTTTCACCGCTGTTTTAGCGGGTCCGGTCCTGGTGGTGGCAGTCAGTAGGGGGATTAGGCAGCCATTTTGGAGTGGTGTTTGGGACGTGTGGGGCCGCCATTTTGAGCGGTCTAGCGGTCTTCTACACACGCCGACACCCTATTTAATGCGGTACTTCAAGGGGGTCAGCTTGGACAAGGTAACCTGGCTCATTAGAGCATTTTAAGGACTCGCGCTTTGTGCTCTGCAGCGAAGGCGCTTCGCGCTTGTATTTTAAACTACCTTGTTTAGTATTTACGTTTTGATTTAATTTGTTTTTCCTTGTTCTTAATATAGAGCATCCTCCCTCCTCCCTCTTACCTGCATTTAAATTTGTTGTTTCACCGCTGTTTTAGCGGGTCCGGTCCTGGTGGTGGCAGTCAGTAGGGGGATTAGGCAGCCATTTTGGAGTGGTGTTTGGGACGTGTGGGGCCACCATTTTGAGCGGTCTAGCGGTCTTCTACACACACCAACACCCTATTTAAACCAGTCCTTTAACCGCGCAGTGGGGACGCCTTCTCTGTGCCTGAGTCGTGCCCGTCTGCGCTCGTCCGCGCCGAGTCAGGGCTAAGGCAGGGCAGGGATCTTTGGTTTCTCGGTATTGCTTTTGGATTGTTTATTATGAATGTATTCTAGATCAGAACTGCTTACTTTTTGCGATTCTGCGCCCTGCATCTCTACTTCGTTACATCCTCTATCCGGCCCTTTTCAGTGCCCTAAGTGTGCTTTTAAACTCCCACTCCCCGCCCCTATTTCTGCTTACAGGCCAGCCTCCTTGGGATGCTCTGATAGCGTTGTTCCTCCGCAGCCTAATTCTCAGGTCCCTTATGATGTTAAGATTTGTCACCTCAATGTGAGGTCGCTGGTTAGACATCATTTGGATGTCCATAATTTACTTACGGTGGAAGCTCCTGATGTTCTTTTTATGTCAGAGACATGGCTGCATGAGGAAGCTTTAGCAGCGGTTAATTTGGCTCTCCCCTCTGAGTATGCAATTTTTACTCATAATCGTAACTCGAGAGGTGGTGGAATTGCAGCTGCTGTAAAATCCTGCTATTCATGTACTTGGAAGGCCTTAGACATTGCAGGTTGCGAAAGTGTTCACTTTCGTATCTCTATTAGTCCTCATTTTACTTTTTCGGGGCTACTTATCTACCGACCTCCGGGCCCGGATGCTGCCTTTAGGTCAGCTCTTCCTGAAGTTGTGAGCGCATTAGCCTTAGGGGCTGCCAATTTTAGTATTATTGGCGATTTAAATCTTCATTTTGATGCTCCTCTTTCTTCCATGGTCAGCAGCACCATTGCCGATCTGGAGGCTCTCCAGCTATTTCAGCTGGTTGAGCATTGCACTCATGTTGGTGGACATATTTTGGACCCTATCTTTACCAACTTCACTTCGGCTAAAGTGCTTTCTCCCAGGCCGATGGCCTGGTCTGATCACTATCTCATAGAGTTGCATCTTACAATTGAGGATTTCCCTCATAGAGCAATTGCGCCTGTGTTCTTTCGACGCCCATGGAAAAAACTAAAGCTTGCAGATTTTCATCGGCTTCTTGGGCTCTATCCGCTTGGCCCTTTTTCCGATGTTGAGTCGGGCTATGATCTTTTTTGTAGCTGGCTGACTAGAGCCTTAGACTGTCTGATCCCAATTGCCGAGAGTAAATGTCGTCGTGCTGAACCTAGCCCATGGTATGATGATTCACTCCGGCTCCTAAAAAAATCATGTAATCAAGCTGAAAGAGCCTGGCGTAAGTCATATCTGCCTGCTAGGAAAAAGCTGTATCTTGTTAAGATCAAGAAGTATCATAGAGCGGTATGTCAAGCTCGGGCCGCTTATTACTCTCGTGAATTTAACATCCGCACCAATCCCACTAAATTAATATTTAAGGTGCTTAAGGATCTTACAGCCAGTAGAGCCCCAGTCGCTGAGATCTGCTCTGTTTCGCATTGTGAGGACTTAGCCGTCTTCTTTGTAGAAAAGGTGGAGGCTATTTACCGCTCTTTGCCTGGCTCGTCTGTACCTCGGGAGAAGCTGAAATCCAGCCCGAAGACCCTTATGTCTTTGTGCTCTCTCCCAGAGCTATCAATGGAGGAGTTTAACAGAATTGTGGCGAAAGTCAAATCAGGCTCGCCAATGGACCCTCTTCGACCTGCCCAATTTAGAGAATCTGCGTCACTGTGTCTCCCTCTTCTACGTGACCTCGTCAATCTATCTCTGACGTCAGGTTCTGTTCCTGGCAGCTGGAAACAGGCCCAGGTGATGCCTATTTTAAAAAAACCTGCCCTGGATCCATTAAAGCTGGAGAACTACCGTCCCATATCTCTTCTTCCGTGGGTGGCAAAGTTGACCGAGGCCCATGTCAACGCTATCCTTTCCACTCATCTCCACTCTGCTAATATTTTAGATCCTTCACAGAACGGCTTTCGATCTGGCCATAGTACTGAGACTGCGCTGCTTTCAATGGTCAATCATCTACGTACTCTGGTCGACTCCGGTCAAACGGCGGCTTTGGTGCTTTTGAATCTCAGCGCCGCGTTCGACACCGTCTCCCACGCCATTTTATTAAATCGTCTGGTTGAGGCTGGTGTCGACAACATGGCTCTTGAATGGTTTAGATCGTTTCTATCTGGTCGTACTTTTAGGGTTGTCACTCCTCCTTTCCAATCTAAGCCCTATCCTATTGCACAGGGCGTTCCACAGGGGTCGGCTCTCAGCCCCACACTTTTCAATCTCTATGTGCAGCCGCTGTCTGCTGTCGCCAAGCATTGGAACCTGACTATGGTGTCCTACGCTGACGACACGCAGCTGGCGGTTGCAATAAGTGGGGCATCCGACCTTAAGGCTGCTACGTTTCATGAGGGAATTAGCTCAGTGGCCCGGTGGATGACTGATAACTGCCTACAATTGAATGCCAAAAAAACTGAGGTTCTCATTGTTGGCAGGCAGAGTCATCTTTGGGGCGATCATTGGTGGCCGTCTGAGCTTGGCCCAACTCCTCTTCCTGTCACCGAGGTAAAAAATCTAGGGGTTTGGCTGGATTCAAAACTTAGTTTTGTCTACCACACGAAGAAAACCGCTGCCATGTGTTTTGGGACTCTTCGTAGACTTAGACCCATTCTCAAATTTTTTGATGCTCCAACCAGACAGCTTATTGTACAAGCCACAATCTTGTCTAGGTTGGATTATGCGAGTTCTCTTTTGCTGGGAGCCAATGTGGCCGAACTTTCCAGACTCCAACGTGTTCAAAACGCTGCCGCCAGGGCTCTGGTTGGGTTGCCGAGATTTTGTTTGGCCAAAAAAACTATCCATAAACTTCATTGGCTCCCCGTTGTTCAGAGGATTCAGTTCAAATCTCTTTGTCTTTCATTTAAAATCTTGAAGCATTCTTCTCCCCAGATATCGGATCATTTTATTTTACCGTATGTACCTCCACGGTCTCTAAGATCTTCAGGGCTTCACCTGGTCACAGTTCCGCGTTTTAAGAGGGCCAGAGCCGATGGCCGCTCTTTTAGAGTACTTGCTGCTAGGCTATGGAACTCTCTTCCTGTTCATATCCGTGCCATTGATGAACTGATGGTCTTCAGGAAGGCCATCAAAACCTTCCTCTCCTTTGGACTTGTAAGAGCTGTTATGGCCGTGTTCCCTGATACTGCTTGTTGTCCGGTTTCTTTTGTCCATTATAGCGCCGGGACGCCCCTTTGCTGGGGCAGCTGTGCGCTCTACAAATCCGGATAACATAACATAACATAACATCTAGGAGGGCATAAGGAGCTGAAGCCTTGGAGTAGGTGCAGACTTGCATGTAAGAGGCTATGTAGTGCCGCCAGGGAGCATGTGTGGCAGGAGAGATTTTGGAAGAATAGAGACTCATATAGCAATTACTCGAACAAACATGAGGAGTGTTTTGAAAGCAGTGGATGCAATTATGTGAGTCTGGCATTCAGGAGAGCTAAGTTCGTTTCACAATGGAGATTAAGCTGCTAAGCTATCCAACTATAGAAGGGCTGCATACAATCCACAGGAGCAGGGAACATAAAAAAGTACTAATTTCATCATCCTCGGTCGGAGAAAGGAGCTGAACCACAATGTCACAAAGGAAGGTATAGCAGCAGCCCCCACACCTATGAATAGAACAGAATGTGTTACTGTCACTGCACTAGTGAATCTCCAAATGAAGATATGCCCTGTTTTTCAGAGGTTTAGTGTCTCAACTAATTTTCCCCAATAGGAGGAGAAAGGAGCATGTGTCTCTCCATAAATGATTCAATCACGGAACTTCTTAAAAAAAATTCTGTCCTGAGATAGGGTTTTTAGTGCTTTCACAATACTATCATTACAGAAACAGCACACCCCAAGAGGACACATGAGTTAGAACTACCCGTTTCCAACACATATATAATTGTAAATTCAATGAAAATAAAAGGTTAAAGTAAAGTTATAGTTAGGTGAGAATTTCAGTGACAAGGTAACATTTTAACCGCAAACAAAAACACTGACATTTACCAGTTATAGTTATCTCTACTAACTATAGATTGTGCCCCTACCAAGCACAGTCTTTTCATTAATTATGCCATTTAATATGTTGCAGTGATGTTATTAATCATGTCAGAGAACGTCAACAGTGATGTTTTATGTGGGGTAATTGGCAGTTCATGACGAGGGCGCAAGTTATAGTTACCTTAGAACATGAAAAGCATCATGCTGATATGGTTGGTCATGGTTGTCCAAACTGATTTGGAAGTAGCCCCATTGACAGCAGTCCATGGGGGAAATGCCAGAGTGGCAAAACGGCCAACCCAGACTAATGTGTTCACTACAGTAATCCTTGTTTGGAACTTATGGTTATAGGCATGAATCATTTTAATTTATGTAGCGTTGTGCTAGCTTGTACAATTGTGCTTTGGCAGATATGTCTAGAAATGGCATACAGGAAAAGAATATCCCAGTTTATCATCCAGCTTGCAATGGTGCTGTTAAACGCTTCAACAGAGTTATTATGGGCAGTGTCCAATGTGCCATTAACTAGGGTAAGAATTGGGAGATGGGAATGGTTTGGGCTTAATAATTACCCCAAATGTTACTGGGTATAGTCCTTTGAAAAGTTTGTGTGGATGTCCCAGAAGTATCAGACAAAATGGCGTGGTGGTTAGGTGTGACTTGGAAAGGGCTCAGAAGGTTTATAAATCCTACTATGAGGAGAAGAACAACGTCAAAAGAATTGTCCTTAAGGAAGGAGATTTAGTATGTGTGAAGCGTAATGGGAATGTTTTCCTCCACTTACAAAGTTGTGGAGGTGTACATGTGTTCTGCAAAGTTAAGTGACAGAAGGGTTTGACACCTTAGCAAACTTTCCAAGTGTAACAGTATCTTGTCATAGAACAAAAAGGGGGCTGTGTAATCCAAACACTGGTTGTGGGATGAGTAGGATGATTCCTTCAAAAATGATTCCAATACTGCTTCCTCTGGGTTGCCAGGATGCCCGTGGGTGATTCAGAGGAGCTGGGTGAACCTATTGTAGTGATCAAGGGAAAAAATAACAAATCAGGGGGAGTTGTTAGCTTGCATATGAAACTAAAAGATTTTGAAGTTTGGCATTAAAAATTGTAGTGTGTGTATTTTTTGTATTTTTTTTGTATTCCTTACATGGTTTGTTTTTCATTTTGTTATCACTTCTAGATTCTCTTTGGCGTCAATGCATTAAAGGGGGGGGGAGGTGTGGTGTATCCTGCTGGAATATACCTCTTTTTAACGCATGCTTTTTCCCCACAGGGAATTACAGCACGGTTGTTACAACGACCGCGTTGTAGCCATGCATAACATTACGAGGGGGGCGCTGGATGTTGGAATTGTATAATTTACTATTCCAACTCCAGTATGTGAAACAGTAGGGAAGGTGTTGGATTTTGAATCCAACACCTTCTGCCCCCTCCGCAAGTCGTTGTTCCAACTTGCGGAGTAATGGTATGCGTGGTTACAACGACCGCAGTGTAATTCCATGTGGGGAAAAGGGTTCGTGGTAAACGATGTTTACGATCCAGCTGTCATAGTTCTATGACGCACTGGAATGTAGTGAGGGGGAGTTGGGGAAAGGCCATCCTCTGCGGAGGACCTGCATCTGTGCTCTCCCTTTGAACCTACTACCTGAAATAAACTATGCTTACCTATCCTAGGTGTGTGGTTCTCGGGAAAAATTATGCCATGGTTTAGTACTTGGCATAAAAGGAAGGACAGTATTAAGGGCATTTTTTGCACTTTCTGAATCAACCAGTATAAATGAATTACTCCATTTGAATACTAATAATTTGGTAATAATAACATCTTACTTTGCAACGGCAATAATTGACATCAGTATAAAGAGTCATATAAAACAAGAAGTAAATGTTACTGGTATCCCATATTATATTTGTTTAGTACATAAAATGCCTCATATCCCTATCTTTTTGTCGTCTATTGGGTACAAGCCAGTATGCTTTATCACTGTTATTTCTAGATGGCTCTTTTTTTTTGCTGGAAAAGAGCAGTATGTTTTATTGATATCTTGCCTACAAGCTCAATTATAGGTATGACTTTTTAAAGATAATGTTATGTTAGTTACTGAAAAGGAAAAAAAGAATGATTTGTATATCAGGCCCTTATTGTTTTACGTGATACATGTCTCGTGGGCTAATATTGGATTTATAGGGATAGTTTAATTGTAACACATGCCCAGCTGTAGATACAGGTCATGATTTTGATAACTTTATCACGAATATTCATTATATTAATTGTTGCACATGCTTACAAGGAGGATTAGTGGTACTTACGCTAATGAAGTACTTATATCAATTAATGTGAGGCTCCACATCGCATCGGAGCTAGCGCTTCATTTTTTCGCGGTTTTTCACCGTTTTGATTGCCAAAAACAGAATGCCTGCCTGTAGGAACAACTGGTGGCTTCTAAGATGCCAATGAATGCCATTTAAGGATCCGTTGCTTAAGGTGTCGCCGCTTTGCTTTTCCTGCTCTGTTCCGGCCGCCATTTTGGATTTTCCTGACAGGAACCTTTCCTCATGCTCTTCTGGATAATTTGACAGGTATTCAATTTTGGTTTTTGCAGCCTTATTTTCATCGCTCCCTCAGACTTTGGGTGCTCTCTGCATATATTAAGAAGACGTACTGCATAACTGCTCATTGTTCTGTTCTTTCAGAAGAGAATTATCATTCTGGTCTCTCGGAATTATACTTCGACTCAATAAAATAAATAAGGGCACTGCGAACATTTATAGAGGAGACTAAGACTTGTTTCCAAGACATGGACACTAAATGGTCATCACTTGAATCTAGGATCTCCATTGTTGAGCAACAAGCTGGTGAAGTACAATCCAAGTCTACAAAAATGTATTCTTTGGAGAAGGACATCTTGCTCTTAAAAAAAGTCTGCAGAGGACCTGGAAAACAGACATAGATGTAATAACCTTAGTTTTTATGGTCTTCCAGAGGGTATTGAGGGAGGTGACCCTTCTTCTCTACATTCCTTCCGAGAGCTTCTGGATCTACTGGCATCAACGACTTTGAATATTCAAAGAGCACATAGGTTAGGCCCTCGCCTATCTTCTTCTTCAGCGCCCTTGAGACCTCGTGGAGTGATACTCTCATTTCTACAGTTCACTGATCTTCTTCAAGTTCTAAATGCTGGTTAAACTTAAAAAACAACTATGCTGGTCCGTGGTCAAACTGTTCTAATCACAGGATGTATATATGGTGACTGCCAGGAGGCGGAAGGAGTTCCTTGATCTTCGACCAGCGTTACGTTCTTTAGGTGCTCGATATGGTTTGTTCCATCCCTGTTCGTTCAAGGTAACTTTTCAAAATAGCACATCCACTTATGAAGATTCTGCGGACTTTCGCAAATTAATCAGCTCTCATTCTGCGGCATCCATGGAGATTTCCGGCCCTTCCTCTAACACCTGACTTTGGGCCCGATGTAGGAAAATATGAAATACCAATTACTAAATACCGAATTTTACCGATTCGGTATTTTAGAATCGGTATTTCATATGTACCTAAAAATTCGGTAAAAAATACCGAATCGGTAATATTCGTTATTACCGAATTGGTAATTCCGATTCGGTAATAAGGAACCACCTTCCCATTCATTCCTATGGGCCTGAAGGCCCATAGGAAAGAATGGGGAGCCATTCACTATTACCGATTCGGTAAATACTGAATCGGTAATAGGGGGAGCATATTCAAGGGTGGCAGGGTGTCACATTGACACCCTGTTGCACCCCTGAATCATGCATGTGTGCACATGTGGCACACACACATGCCCTAAGGGCATGTATGTCTGCCACATGGCACCTTGAATTAAGCAAATTATTGATTTTTTAAAGGTATTTGGTATTTGCCACCAACTTGTAGTTGGTGGTAAATAAAAGGATTCCTGAATGCAAAAATGCACTCACTTGAGTGCCTCCTACATAGCTTTCAAGGATTTGGTATTTTACTGATTCCTTAAAATAAGGAATCGGTAAATTACTGAATTCTTAAAACCTGCCTCCTACATTAGAAAGGGCTAAATACCGGTTGGTAATGCGAATATTACCAATTTTCGGCCGTTACCGACTGGTATTTAGCTACCTACATATGGCCCAATATTTCCTGTGGTCATGGTTATCTAATTCATATTTATTAACCTCTTACTTCCTTTACAGGTTGTTAACTGCTGTTATTTTTCTTACTTAGCCATATGTTTCTCTCAATTACTATTACAGTTTATTGGACATATTCTATATTCTCTTTTTTTGTTTGTTTGATCCCCGATGTGGTGCGTTTTCCTCCGCTGCTTGTGCCATCTTTGGTGTCTGTCGTCAGCCCTTATCCTCATTCTGTAGCCCCCGAAAGGTATGTTTCACAGTCATCAATTTGTTTTTACTTTCACTGTCCTCTCTCTTCTTTATCTTATTCTCCTACTTCCCCTCCCCTGCTTTCCTCTTCTAACCCGTTTTCTTTCTTTATTCCCTCTTTATTCCTCTCTTTATGGCTTTATCTCTATCTTTTTCTTTCTCTCTTGCTCTGCCTTCTTTTCCCACCCTTTTTAATGGTTGTTGGTTCATTTGTTTCGTATTTATTGACATTTTCTTCCATTCAGAGTTGTTACTTGGAATGTAAAAGGATTTACTAACCCTATAAAAAGGCAGAGAATTATTTCACATTTAGCCTCCTATCATTCCTGATTTAGTTTTATTACTGGAAACTCACCTGTCAGAGGCTGAGGCTCTTAAACTGAAACGCCATTGGGTTGGTTCTGTTCTTGTTTCTCCTGCTACCACAAAGAAGAATGATGTCATTATTTTATGCCATAAAAAGTTCAAATGTTCTGTTGTATCACAAGAAATTGAAGCAGATGGCAGATGGATTTTAGTGAAACTTCTTATTAATGATAATATCTCTTTAACTGTCTTCAATATTTATGGTCCAACTCAAACCAGACCACGCCTTCTGGCCTACTATTACTAATAAATGCTTGCAACACAAAGATGAATTTTTTATCCTTGGTGGCGATTGCAATCAGATCATGGACCCTTTATTAATTGTAAGTCCCAGGTATGTTTTATCCCTCATAAAGCCCACAAACAATTTCATAGTATCATCACACAGGCACATCTTGTAGATGTTTGGAGACTATGTAACTCAGACCAAACTGAATTTAAATTTTTTCTCCTATCCACATGGCTCCTTAACCCGTTTAGATGATCTTTTCCTGTCCAAACCTTTGGCTCAAAATCTCATTTCATCTTCGATTGAACCTATTTTTGATTTCTGATCATGTGCGTGTGATTGCTGATTTTGATTTGCTTCCTTGCAACCCAGGTCATCTAGATGGAGATTTAACAACTTCCTTTTATAGGATCCGGTTCTTTCCTCATCCTTTGCTACTTTGCGGAATAATTATTTTTTTTTAATGAAGGTCCATCTATTTTTCCTGTCTTGGTGTGGGACACTTTTGAAACTGCTGCCCGGGGTTTCTTCATTGATTTTGTATCTAGGAAAAAGAAACATACCCTTACTCAACACAAAGCCCTACTAGATAATATCAAAATCTTAGAACATCAATTTTATACTTCCTCATCAGATTCCATAAATTGAGGGAAGCATTGATACACAAACAAACATTTCATAGGTTTTAATCCCACAAATGATGGAGGACAATGATGACAGAAAAAGTCAGTCTTTCACTAGGAGGTATTGATCCTTTTATTAATTTATTAAGTACACAACAGCCAACACGTTTCACCCGTTGCGGGCTTCTTCAGGGCAACGAAATAGCTAGTACAGTCCAAAAAGGAAATTCCAAATAATGTGAGCCCAGTTAGATCGGCACTTTTTATTCGTATTAGATCTCAATTGCCGAGTCTGATAAAAGATATAGACAATGCACAAAAAGACCATAGTCAGGTTCCCATTCAAGGGACATGGTATATGGGCGTTCAATCGCCGGCCTTATCACGCGGCCATCCGGCAAACTCGTGTTCACTTCAAAGGTTCAATAAGAACGCATGGTCATTTACCACGCATGGCTTTACAACAAATTTCGTTGTAAAGGTATGTATAGTAAATGACCATGCGTTCTAAAAAAATGCAGACGATCCACGTCATTTTAAGGAAACAGAGGCTGTTCCGTTTCCTCATAACGATGTGCACCGCCCCTCTGAGACAACGTGAAGCTGAAACCAGGAAGAGAGGAACCATGACGAGAGAGAGGTAAGGGGGATTGGGCATTGGGTGGGGGTTACTTTTTTAGGGTTTTGGGGGGCCGGGGAGGTCGTGCTGGGAGTATTGTTTTAAGGTTTAGGGTAGTGTAGTGGTGTTTGTGTTGTGTAGGGGGTCATGCTGGTGTAGTGTTTTAGGGTGTAGGGTAGTGTTGTGGTGTTTGTGTAGTGTAGGGTAGTGTTTTAGGGTTTAGGTTGTGTAGGGGTTCGTGCTGGGTAGTGTTTGAGTGTAGGGACAGGACTGGGATCAGGGGGGGTCATGTTGGGGTAGTGTTTTATGGTTTAGGGTAGTGTAGTGGTGTTTCTATAGTGTATGGGGTCGTGCTGGGGGTAGTGTTTTAGGGTTTAGAGTAGTGTTGTGGTGTTTGTTTAGTGTAGGGGGTCGTGCTGGGGTAGTGTGTTAGGGTTTAGGGTAGTGTTGTGGTGCATTTGTAGTGTAGTGTAGGGTAGTGTTTTAGGGTTTAGGGTAGTGTAAATGTAGTGAGAGGACTGTCACTTACCCTAGGAACTTTTACCACAACTATACCTTTACCACGTATGTTTTTGTGATGTAATGGCATGCGTGGTAAAGGCATAGTCGGGGTAAAGGTTTGCGTTGTAATGGTATCTTGTTGTAATTGACAATGCGTACTAATACCCGCGTTGTAATGGTATGCGTTGTATTGGTACGCATTGTAACAAGTGCTATTTGTCTACTCTATCCTATCCCTTAGCTGCAATTTCTATTGACGCAGAAAACGCTTGATTTGATTTGATTTTGAGTTGATTGGTCTTTCTTATTTAAATCACTCTGTTGGCATGGTTTTGGACCTAAATTCATTTCCATAGTCTCATTACTTTACACTACACCTACTGCCTCCACCATAGTCAATGGTCTTGTTTCAAACCGTATTTCACTTAATCGCGGTGTCCAACAGGGTTGCCCCTTATCTCCTCTTTTTTTATCCTTGAACCCTTTCTGTCTCACATTCGTCACAATGCTTCCATTTCTGCATGTCTCTATGGGGATCAGTGGTCGAAGTAGGCGGGAACGGCAGGGCACGGCGTGCCCCTACTTCTTTATTACTATAGATTCCGTTCCCCTACTTTTTTATTTTGAACATGCGTCCCTGGACACAGGAAACATCCAAGGCCTGCAGAGAAGGCTCGGCATTTGTGGCTGTTTGGGGACGGGCGGCGAGCAGAGAAGGAAAACGTCTCCGTCTCTTGCTTCCTGCCCAAACAAGACAAGGAAGGTGTCTGCTTCTGCTCTGCCGCTGGCAGCTGCCCTCCCCTCTTTCTTACTCTCATTCCCTCTCCGTCTGTCTAACTCCTCCTCACTTACTGAAAACCGTCACTCAAGAAATGGTTCTCACCCTCTCTTTCTTCCTGTCGTTCATTTGTTCCCCTGTGAAATGGATGCAAGAAACAAAACCACTTTTGCTGGAAATTCCATTTTGCCATTTTTCTATTCCAAAGTGCAGCCACGGAAATAAAAGGTTCAAAATATGAATAATCAATAACTAAATAAAGCAAGACGAAGTGTTCTTAAAGTGGCCAGATCGGTTTTATTCAAACCCCAAAAACATTAGCGTCACTTTACTGAGTTTGCAAGTGAAGTGCTGTTTTTCCTCCGTGGGGAAGTTCGCCAAACCTGGAGGTACTGCAATACCTGGTTGATGGGTGGATTGGAAAACAAAATGTGTAGGGCGGCTTTGTGTTCACAAATGTGATCATTTTAAACCATACTGCTTACGTTTTGTAAGCATATAAGCAGTGGACATTGAAATGGGTCCTTTCTGGGCCCTATAGTTTTCAGGCAGAAGCATTCACTGATTTCTGAATAGTGAGTGTAAAAGCGTTAAGTTCACCATGTTGTTTCTGCTTACATTTCACATGCTTTATTTAATCTTTCATTCCCTATGAGTGTTTGCTTTTTCCAGGATGTTGTTACTTTCCCTTTCGGCAGCATATTGCTCTTGCCTAGTGCGTAATTTGAAATGAGTCACATCCAGTTGTTTATAGCAGGTCAAACTGGATTGTAGTTGAAGGCAGTGTGGATTTCTCTCAGTGGGGCGGAATGGTGTTCAGTGAGGGAGCGGATGTAGCACTGGGGGCAGAGCTGCCGAATTTAGAACTAGGGAACCAGGTTCAGCCTTCATGACCAGTCCCTCAGACCACTCTCCTGAGGGAGCACATGCCCATGCTAGATCTTAGAAGGCCCCGCAAATCCAGAAAAGCCCTGGTGTCTTAACACCAGCAGGTGAACCCTAGCAGTGGCAAGTGTGGGTTCACCTTGAAGGCTTGCCCACCACAATCTATGCTGAAGTTCACCTCCAGTCTTTTGGGCAGGCCTATGAAGTAGCAGACCCTAGAGCAACAGTGACTGTCACTGAGGTCACAGGACACCTGAGAAGAGCTGGCTCTAGGGCAGTGCGACCGGCGTGACCGCAACGGGTGCTGACTTTGAGTGGGGGCGTTGTATATTATGGGTTTAAAAGCACTTGCTGCCTCCTTCCTGGCCTACAGCAATTTTCGGCAATAATAAAAATGTCATCATAATTCCGGTGAATAAATGTCTTCCTAGAGCGAGATCGGAGTTTTGTTTAGTGGAAGGTTTGACTCATGGAAAGATAGGGTTAATGTGCCTGCTGCTAAGAACATGTACCATGCCCATCACAAAGTGCACATATTGTAAATAGGTCAGTGGGTTATTGCTTTTGTCAGTGAGATCCTTTTGCTACTTGCAGTTTATATGTTAATATCCTAACCAAGAACAGTGAGCTATTAACTTTCATCTAAGAGCTGCAAACAAACTGCAAGGGATAAACTAGAGCTTTATGGGTTTTTCCCCAGTCTTTGATTATCCTAATGTTGCAAAAAGTGTTCATTTGGATAGAAATCAATAGTGATTATTAAAGTGAACATGGCAATAAGTTTTAAATTCTGAGTTTGTGTTTCTCCAGATCAATCACTATTAAACTATACTGCCTACTAATATGGTTGTCATGTGACTCCTACACCTTGTAGTCCTTTGTCTTATGTAACATTTCCCATACAGTGATTTACAGACATAAAATTGATTGTCTCTGTGTATATTGCTGATGACAGAAAATCCATGGCTCGGAAACAAATGGCTTGTGCTTCCACTTTTAGGCATATTTGGGACATTCTGTGATTAGAAACATATCCGACTTTGTGAATTTATTTTAATGTCAATAACTCATATTAATCGTTAAGTAATCATGTGTATCCATTGGTTGATTTACATAACATAATAAGCTGTAACTGGTCAGTGAAATGCCAAATAAATACTAAAGATTGGGATGTTTTGCCAATGCTGGCCACACCTCTAACTCCGCCCACAGATCCAATCCTCAGGTTAATCCCGCCCTCTGATTCTCCGCCCACAGTTCCCCTACTTTTTTTTCCCCACTTCGACCACTGATGGGGATCAACACTTGAAGCTCTCTGCATATGCTGACAATATCTTACTTTTTATATCCAATCTGGAATCTTCTCTCCCCCCATTATTACAAGAAATCTCAGACTTCTCGGTGGTGTCAGGATACAAAATGAATGCTGACAAAACAGTAATCCTTCCCATAACAAAATTTAGTCTTAAACATCATTTTGACCAAACGGGATTCTGTTGGAATAATTCTAAAATGAAATACCTAGGCTCATGGTTCACCAACTCTATCTCGGACTCGACCACAATAATCCTTGATTGGTTTCCCAAACTACTTTCCTCCTGGAAACCTCTCTTACTCTCCTGGTGGGGACGCCTGGATTCTATCAACATGATGGTCATTCCTATATTAGTATGTGTTCTTTCAATGCTCCCAGTTCATATCCCTTCTTTTTACTTAAAAATAACTGGACTCACTTCTTTCTAAATTCCTATGCAATAGTAAAAGATCCAGAATTTCTTTATCTCATCTCAGAAAATTTAAATCTACTGGAGGTGTGAATTTTCCAAATTTCAGATTGTATCATAAAGCTTTTTGCCTTAATCAGACTTCTTACTGGCTTCATACAGGCATCTCCTCTCTTACTCCTTTATGGGTCAATATTGAAAACTACCTTTTCTCCCCTTTCTCTTTCCCAGAGATCCTCGCTGTTACCACCAAAACTAGTCTCACATCTCTTCCACTATTTAAACACACTTGCTCATTGTTAAGACCTCATAATCAACCAAAGATAATCTCTAGAAATACTTTTTTGCGTTCTCCTCTTTGGCACAATCGCCTCCTCATCATCAACAATAGACCCTTGATTTGGTTCTTTTGGAGATCTAAGGGTATTATTTGGGTTCAAAATATGTTTGATGGTCTTTCTCCTTGTTCTTTTCCCCAGTTCCAAACAACTTTTCAGTGTCCCCATTCGTTTTTACACTCTTGTTACTGATGGAAACAATTTTAGAATTTTTTTATTCTCTTCCCCCTGAAGTCTCCTTATCTATACAAGATCCACTTATCAATATTTTGTCTCTGTCTTCAAAGGCCTCTCGCATTTATATATTTTTCAACTGAGCTAATCCAGAACAAGTCAAGACTAAGGTGGAATTTACGTGGGAAACAGATTTGGGTTGTGAATGGAGCACTGCTTCCTGGAGCATGATCCGGAACAGATCGTTAAATATTTCTAAATCTGAATCTACTACTGAATCTATGTTTTTTCTATACCACAGATTATTTGTTACTCCAATCTCTATTGCCAATTTTACACACTCTGATACAAGACTTGCTGGTCTTGTGACCACCTATTGGCGGATCTATGTCACCTCCTTTTTTCATGCCCCTTTTTTTTTCAAGCCTCTTTTTGGTCACAAATTTGGTCTAAGGTTTCAACTATTTTTAATCTTCATAGTCCTTTATCAAATATTCTCCTCTTCATGGGAAGTTTGTAAGTTTCACTGGGGTTATTGTGTCATGAACAAGGGTTGTTTGACCTCATGTTAACCTTAGCTTCCAACAGATTACATTTAATTTGAAATTCTCAAACAAACTCTCAGTCAAATCTTGGTGGAACACTTTATGCCATTATCATAGATTAGATACTGCTTTCACATCCGGTCATAATCCACAGAGAAATAGAGATATATTTAGGTTTCCACTAACTGTTTATTTAAGTAAGGTTTCTTTTGCTCAGTTATCCTGTAATCGTTCTGAAAATTTCCAACCTATATGATTCTATTTTTCTATTTCGTTGCCTTTTTTCTTTAAAAAAAATATTCATTATTGTAATTTTATATGAACATATTAACTGTCTTCCCTTTTGTCCTCATGTGTATGTATTGACATTTGATCCTCAGCTGTAGAGTATATTTTGTTTCTACCCATTCTTCCCCTCCCCGCGTTTTCCTTATAAATCCTAAAATTGTAAACGGTTTTCTACTATGTTTTATGGCATATTTTTATAACTCATATATTGATTATTCTGCAATATTGTTACAGTTTTGCCCTATGTTGTATGATGAATTTTATGTCAATAAAGCTTATTAAACATTTTTTTTTATATGATTGCGGACCATATATTTTTCACGCTCTTATAATGCTACATTTCCTACATTGTGAAATGCACAGCGTAGAATATACAGACTGCCCTAAAAGCAGAGCAATGCAACACAATTAGCCTCAATTCAGGAAATAATTATTTGGATTTGAGCAAATTATAAAATAATTTAACCCATTACTGGATTCGCAGCTGAGAATGCAATCTGTGAGCACTTTATTACGCCTCATAGTGTCTACCGTAATATCTAGTGTAGTTCCTCCTGTCTGATGACAAACTGCATGGAGAAGTGCTTTACTTTGAAGAAGTTACAAACTATCTCCAAAATTGTGTAGTCATTCCAATGGATGGAGATTAAAATATTCAGCAACTACATCACTGTTGTTTAACGAATAAGGCATGGAAAATCACAAAAAGTAACTTGGGCATAGTATGCAGAATTGATTTTAAATGAAAGCTTTATTTAAGGGAGATATTTGCTGTGTTAATATCGTGATCCAAATCCATGTTAGCTTGCAGGTGGTCCACGTGATTTAAAGCTTTGCTCTTTGTGCTGCACTCCCACTGACCATACTGCGATTTAGCATTTTCAAGGATATATTGATGCAAAAATAGAACCACTTGAACAAAGCTTCCAACCTTCTTGTGCTCTGTCTGGAAACTCCTTCATGCTCATCACGCTAAATATTTGTAGCATTTTTGACCACCACAATGGCTCTCACTCCAAAGGTAGAAAACATTCAATGGGACCAATCTAGCTTTTACCCAGCCAGAATCATTCAAAATTCAGCCCAATGAATGGTTAATTGTTATTTTAAATAACACTGATAACCTTTGTAAAATGCTTTGCTAAAGGCAGTTTTTAATTTATTTTAACTTTTTATCAACTTACCTGATTTTGGGGCACATTCATCAAGCTAATTTGCGATCGTAAACAGTGAGAATCGCAAAAAACAGCTGTTTGCGATCTCAAAATAGCACTATGCAATGCATCATTGAAAATTGCAAAATTTCATGTAAATTTGCTAATTTTGCAATTCTCATTTTTGCGAGCATGAAATAGCGATTCCTTATTTGCTAATTCACAAATAGGGATTCGCAAACCAATGCATTAAACATTTGCAATTTGCGATTATGCTAGTATTCACTATTTAACACGTGCAAAATAGCACCAATTCACATCAGTTGTTAACCAACTGAAAACTATTTAAACAGGCCCAGAATGCCTCAGGATGTTCCACAATGGCTGCTCTGTATGTCATGACGAGGAGGATGAGGATACAAGCAGCAGCACAGTGAAGAAGGAGCATACATGATCGCATTTTTAGAGTGTGCATTAGATTGTTGGGGCAGACAGAGGACGAGATTTATGAGAAATATAGGTTGAATTCTTCCATGATCTATGATCTGATAGCCGAATTCAATCCACTACTGCAGCAGCAGACTTGCAGAACACATGCCATCCCCACCCATGTGCATGTCCTAGATTCACTGCACCTCCTAGCCTCGAGTAGCTTCCAGGGGGTAAAAGCTGCAGCAGGAGGGGTTTTCCAAAGTGCACTATCACGTTTCTTTAACTCATTCCTGGTTCCTATGTTGCTGAGGATGCACCACCACATAAGATTTCCCTCTACCCCACAGGAATTGCTGGAAACAAAATTGGACCTTTACCAGATAGCCCACATTCCCCATGTAATTGATTGCATTGATGGGACACATGTAGCTATATGTCCCCATCAGGGAATGAGTACATTTACAGGAATAGGAAGTCATACTATTCACTGAATATACAAGTTATATGCAATACAAAGCACATCATCACAGACATAGTGGCAAGTTTCCCAGGTAGTACGCATGATTCCTACATCTTCAGACACAGTGGCATTCATACACGTCTCCTTGGGGGTGAATTTGGTGAAGGATACCTGCTTGGTAAACACGTCTCTCTCTTATGCTGTTTCTCTGATCATTGTGAGACCTAGCATTGACTAATCCCCATAGGTGACAGCGCATATGCTGTGCACTCATTCATCTTGACACCATACCTAAATCCAAGTACACCAAGTGAACTGCGGTTCAATACAGTGCACAGGTCAACGCGCAATGTGATTGAGAGGACCTTTGGCCTACTGAAAAGTCGCTTCCGCTGTCTATATAAAACCGGCGGTGCATTGCAGTGCAGTACACTTGCTGTAAAATTGTTGCCACTGGTGCCATGTTGCATAACATAGCAACTGCTCGAGGTGTACCCCTGGAACTATCGGATACTGAACCAGACGAAGATGAGGAGACATTACAACCACAACAAGCAGCAAGGGCATCGAGTGCAGCAGAAGGAAGACAGCAACGTGCAGAAATAATACAGAATTATTTCTGAGGTGTGTAATGATTAAATCGGACACTACATTGTTTCTTTGTCATTTGGATTTATTTGAAAAAAATACTTCAGTTTGTGTTAATGCACACATGCTAAGCAGAAAAAGTCCAATGTGTAGACTGAAATGCAACAGGAAAACTTTGCTATGGTGCTTATACATCAGTCCAGACAAAAATAGTTAATGGTTACATCACCAAAAGACAATCATGTGCACATGTCCACCCTATTTTTGGCGTCCGCGCACTAACATTGCCCATTCTGGGTGCTCCGACACATCCCTGTTTGAGCACTTTGATGCTGGAGTATTCCGTGTGCTGCGCCTCCTGCATTCCGTCACTGGTCCCATGCTGCTACTGCAGCTGGAGGCATCCTCACTACACCCTCCACCCATGACACTACTGGCAGCAACAGAATTAGTTTGCATTTGTGCCACAGCATTGGTGTCCTGTATCAGTCCCCTGGCCACATCACCGCAGCAATGTGTCATTTCCAACTGCATACCTACAGCATGTCGGGATAGTTGTGCAGTTGTTGTGCTAAGCCGGTTGATGGCCTAGTGTACCCATCCAAGCGTCCAAGAAATTGATGGTGTCTTTTGCGATGGGACACCTGGTCTTCTTTCATTACCTTGCACAAGTCCCTGAGTGCTAGTGTCATCTCACCAAAGTGTTGATTTGTTTCCCTGTGACCTTCCTACACAGCTGTTGTGAGATGTTTTATGCTGTCACCCATCTCTCCAATGTTGCAAGAGATGAAAGGTGTGCCTGCATAGAACACATGTGTTTACATTGCAGGCGCTGTACCCTCAACATTGCGTTCTCCAGTCCAGCAAAGGACGTTGAACTGTAACCTCCATCAGCTCCCATCTGTGCAGCTGCTCTGCTTCTCCTGATGTGGATAATCCCACGTTGCAGCTGTACACGTGGTCTTGATGTGGGTGTCTGCACAGGCTGTGCTGTTGGAGGGTCAGGTTGGCCCTCATCCTCTGTGTCTAGTGCAGGCAATGGTGTCACTGTAA
Source organism: Triturus cristatus (assembly GCF_964204655.1). NCBI lineage: Eukaryota > Metazoa > Chordata > Amphibia > Caudata > Salamandridae > Triturus > Triturus cristatus. The sequence goes on from NC_140581.1 coordinate 135,246,957, forward strand.
ACCTGCGTCTTGTGTGTGCAGGTGTTGTGGGTGATAGTGACACTGAAATGTCTTCTCCTGACTGTGACTCACTCTCCGGGGGTTCATGGCCTTCACTGTCATCTGACTCCTGCTCAGGTGCATCTCTGATGTTAAACAGTGCATTTTTAGTTTGTATATTTAGAAATGTTTTCAATTTTGAACATTGTATTGTTAAATAAAGATATTTTGGAACACACTGTGTGTGGATATTAACTTGCTTGGCACAATTGATTGCAACTATGCTGGTTTGCTACCCACTTGCCTTCCCATTTTGATTTGCTGACTGATATTCCCATAGTGCATTTGTGTGTTACATGGAAAACATGATACTATTTTCTACACCAAGCCAGATCTGACTTATGGGGTATGCTTAGTAATTCTAACATTGTATGGTAATTTGAATGCATCTTACCTTGGAAGGTACTGGGGTGTGCTGAGGAATCGATGTACGTCACTCCAAGAACAGCCTCCGGCTGAAGGGTGGACTCCACAAGATCCTCTTAGGCTGTGGGTGATGTTTGTGTGGATGGTCCTCGTCCAGTTTTTTTTTGCTTCAGCAAGGCTTGCAGCAACCCTTTACTTGGCCCAGCTCTGCAGGTCATACCCCCACTGTGCTGATTTTTGATTGGATTCCCAGCCATAATGTTTGTTTTGGAACCTGCAGTGACTGTTTGCCAAAATGTTTTTTCATGGCTCATCATACCTTCCACAATGAGTATTTCCAACTCCTTTTCAATGAATTTCAGCTTTCTTTTGAGCTTCTTCTGTGGTGTTTCTGATGTCATGCTGGTAACTGCATTGGTTCAGATGGACCAAATGGCTTCCTGATACTGTTCACCTGCAGTCTGCCTTCTCCTCCCCACTCTCAGCACACAGGTAACAGCATGGGATGGTTCACTTCCTTATTGTGACATCATCATGCTGCATTGGAATCAAGGAACTGCTATCTGCGATTCGCAAATAGAGTATTCGCTAAAATTGCAAATCTGTATTTCCTGATCGCAAATAGCGACCAGTCTAGGGCCTTTCCGGACCTGGCTGTGTTTTCTTGAGGCCCCGCCTGTCTGTTCTCCTCCTCTCTATCTGATTCACTCCCTCACGCTCTCACTTCCACCTGTGCTCTGTATCTTGTGTATAGCTTTTTGTCCCCGCCTGTCCCAGTGCTAGGCTTTCTGTGCCTGTTGTCATGTGTGCCATCTCTGTTGTTCTGACCAGCCCATTTGTCTTGACTTTTGTGACAGCTTTTTGGGCCTTGGTGTTTCCTACACAGTTTTCCTCTCTGTACATTTTGGGACTTTGTCCCAGTCTAACATGACCAGATCCCCACAATTTTCCCTTTGTACCTTTTGCCACTATTTTCACTTAGGGCCTCATGTAGGTCGCCAAATACCGGTCGGTAACGGCCGATTTTCGGTAATTATACCGTTACCGACCGGTATTTTGGCTTTTGGTATGTAGGGGGATCATTTTTGAATTCGGTAATTTACCGAATCGGTAAAATTACCGAATCGGTAATTTTACCGATTCTGTAAATTCCGAATACAAAAATGAGATGTAGGGGGAGTGTGTGGGTGATGTTTTGAGTCGGTATTTACCACCAACTAATAGTTGGTGGTAAATAATGTATGGTTGTGTAAACGCATGTGATAGCGCTTAGAAGTGTGCAATGTGGCAGACATACATGCCCTTAGGGCATGTATGTGTGCCACATGTGCACACATGGCCGAATCAGGGGTGCAACAGGGTGTCAATGTGACACCCTGCCACCCTTGCAAGTGTTCCCCCCATTACCGAATCGGTATTTACCGATTCGGTAATGAGGCATACCTTCCCATCAATGGGAAGGTATGCCTCATTACCGAATCGGTAAATACCGATTCGGTAATTACCGAATTTTACCGATTCGGTAATATTTTCCGAAGGATTACCTACATACAAGTTACCACTTCTTAAATACCGATTCGGTAACGTTCGGTATTTAAGAAGTGGTAACTTGTATGCTACCTACATGAGGCCCTAAATCTTTAAAATTGCATGTCTCCATTTCTAATAATTGGATTTTTGCCATTTTTGTCTTGTCATATTTAATAAATTGTACTCTCAATTTTCTATATTGGTGTGGGATTTTTCTTTTGTTGGGTTTTCACTTTATTACTGTTTGAAGTGCTGCATAAATAATTTACATATTGCCTCTAAATTAAGCCTGACTACTTTGTGCCAAACTAACGGAGGGTTGAGCACAGATTAATTGAGATTTGATTGTGACTTCACCCTGACAAGGATTGTAGTTCCTGCTTGACCAGTAACCCAAGTTCTTACAATAGAAATACATAGCTTATCCGTTTTTCATTGTTACTTTGTACTGCGCGATTGAAGCTTGGTCTGTCAACACAATAGGAAATCACCACTTAAGTATCTTGCCACTTTATAAAATAAAGGCTAAATGAGCTCAGAATGCAACATGGTTTGCTCCACAGTCACAAGAATATATCACAATTTCAGGACACAGTGATGTAAAGCTGTAGTTTTTCACTCCTTCAATAAAAGGAATAATTATTACTGAATTGAACTTGCATGGTCCTCAAATCATTATTTTATACATTCACAACCAACTCCTACTGTTTACCTGCTTACTTCGCTGCCTGTTTGCCTCTTTTTCAATATGGTTAGCATAGAAAATAATTTATCTTAATCTCACAAAAAACACGATTGCTCTGATAAGTTTGTATTCAGTCTTGTCATAAGCATTTTGCAGGTGTTGCGACCAATAATATCTACCTGTATCAGACACAAAACTAGCTTGATATTATGACGTGCAATCTTTTTTTCTTAGCTTAAACAGCCTATAGGAACAAATGAATATTTCATTTCTTGATGAAGATTTGCCCCGGACGTTTTAGTAATTGCGCTAAGATTATATTTAAACTTGTCCAGTAGCGGCTTGTGAAGGGAGTGCCGCGAGGCGGTGGGACGGGGTGGGGGAGGGGCAGGGTGGGTGGTAGTAAACTCCGGATTAAGGCCAAACAGAGTTCAGTAACTAAATAAATAAATAAAATGAATTACATTGAGCGCTGCATCACCGGTTTGGCGTTGCAGAGCGCGCAATGTAATTTGTCTGAGTCTAGGTCTCACCCCCGCTGTTCCCCTTCTCAAGTTGGCTTATCTCTCTTTCAAGCACCTTGAGATACTCAGTGGTTTTTTTTCTTCTGTATACCTATTTGCGCTTGCACATGTCCCCTGATCACAGTTTTGTATGCCTCCCACAGGGTGGACGCCTCCTCCACTGAACCTTCATTTTCTTGAAAATATTGTGTCGTGCATTCCAGCAATTTCTCCTTGCTCTGTTTGTCCCTAAAATACCATGGGTTCCATCTCGGTGGCATACCATTGTTTCGCATATGCCCCTGTAGCTGGACCTCCACTGGGGAATAATCAGAGATCCCTTGTGCCTTGTGGGCCGCTCCACTAAACTGGCTCGTCTGCGCCTGGGGTGTAAACAAGTAGTCTATCCAGGAATGTGCTGCCGAGGAGTGTGTATATTGTCGAGTCTGAGGATTGTGCACCCTCCATAAATCTGTCAGCCCCATTGCTCCTATAAATCCCTCCAGGGGCCCTCTACCTCCTGATCCCACTGCCCCTGATAGTCTGTCCATCCCCGGATCCAAAACTGAATTCATGTCAGCACCCAGAATCAGAGTTCCCACGGGCATCGCAAGTATGATATCTCCTAGTGTTAAGAGGGTGTCCATATGTAACCTTGGGAGAATGAACATGGAGCATATGTTTAGTATCCTGCCCTCCCAGGTACCTGTTAAAGCAACACATCTGCCCATATTGTCACACCATCTCTTACACAGTATGAATGGGAGCGCTGTCTTGCTCAGTATCCCCACCCCCCTAGAACCAGTAGTGTATCCCGCGTCTGCTAGAAGCTTGTCCCCCCCTTTGTCTAACATATTACAGTGATTACCTTTCAGGTGCATCTCCTGAAGTAGCACAATATCTGGGCTGTGCTGTCTCAGATACTGCAGCACCAGCATTCATTTCTAAAGCCATAACCGTTGAAATTCCATGATACAGTATCCTCGTCCCCCCTCTCTCGTACTTATAGATGTTCCTCTCCAGTCATGTGAGAGGTGTCATCTGCCTGGTGGTTCAGGCCGATTGAAGTGCCTCTTGCATACAGTGCATTTTGTTCGTGTGGAAACATATAGGAGATGTCTAAGAATAAACAACTTAACAAAAAGGTAATCTTGCTTTCTATCTCCCATAACTTGTGACCTCCCCACCCTGCTACCCTGCTGGACAGGTCTAGAACCACCCACCCCCCAAATTTGCAGAGAGCCTGTCACCCCTTTGTAAACTGCGCCATACTGGGGTGAGCTAGCGCCCGTTACTACAATGCTACACCCTGCCCAATTATCACTTACTTGTCCATTTCTGTACATCTAGGTGGTATTTTTCATCTCTTGCTGCCCTCCCTCAACAGATCCCCACTCCCTCTCTTGAACCGTCTTACTGGTCTCACCTAGACATCGGTGGTCCTCAGTGCCTAGAGTCCTCAAGGTTCAGTTCAGTCACCATTGGTGGAGTGTCTGTCACCTATCCCAGATTTCTCCACTCCCTTTTTAGCTGTCATCTCCATCCGGCCTCCCGTGGATCTGTTGTTCTCTCGCCTTAGGAGCCTTTGGTGTCACACTTCTCCATCCCTCCAACCACTCCCAGGCCTCTCCCGGAGTGGCGAAGAGCCAGGATTTCCCTTCTGCCAATATTTTTACCTTAGTCGTATACAACATCACATACTTAATGCCCTTTATCGCAGTTCTCTTTTAACTGCCTCAAAATTGCGCCTCATCTTTTGGACCTGCAGGGTAAAGTCTGGAAAGAAGTGTATCGTCGCATTTTCATGATGCAATTTGAAAAACTTTATTCGACAATTGAGTCATGAAAGTATCGTACATCAAGCAGGATCATTAACATAATTTATAAAGAAAATATGACAAAATAAACTCAACACATGATTTCCCACTTGAAACTCCCTAGATTGCGAAATATTCCATGATTACAAATTGTTGATAATTCCTACACATACAGTTAAAATAAAATAGTTCATTTTTAAGCAGCAATATGACTATATTAGTTCATCCTCAGCAAAAATTAGTCAGAGCCACAAAAAGATTAAGACAAAAAAATTTTTGCATGTGAGAATGGACAAGTAAAATTATCATAAAATGGTTAGAACATGACTACTTTAGGGTGCCTTATCGTTAGTCACATTCATATTAGAGTGTCTATATCGTATAATCCAGGCCCACTTGATATATTTAGCCATTGCTATTGCAATTGTCGGGTTTGGATCTGAGCGCAAGATTCTTAGCGCCTCCTCATACCTTCGAATGCCTATAAGACGACAGACGGGTAATACCCACTTTTTACGGGGATGCTCATAGAGGGGGCAGAAAAAGATAAAATGACTAAGAGACTCGATCGTGTCTCTGCATTTGGGACATTTGTCCTGGGACCCATTAGCCCACTTGCACGTAAATGTGCAAATAGGTAGGGTTCCTATCCTAAACTGGAAATACAGTTTACGATCAATTGGTTCTTCGATCATGCCCCAAAATTGTTCCTGACCAGGATTGGCCTTAATCTCCAGGTATCTAGATGTTAACTGGGATGCTCTCCCCCTGGAAGCAGACTCCGTAGCTACGAGTTCCCAATACTTAGTTTTAACAATATCTTTTGACGGGAAAACCGCGTTTAGGGGATCATCCCATAGGTTGCTCCACCCCAGTCTGTAAAGTAATGTTTTGATGGACTTCAGCCATTCTATTTTATGAAAGTGGTCTTTCTCCATTATTTCTTTTAATCCCAAAGCATATTGCCTGAGCTCCTCAGTTGACCATACCCTACGCCAATATAGCAATGGTCGCAAATTAGCAGTATCCTGTAGGGTTTTCAGGCCAAGGTCCCAAAATAGGGGTAACAGGGGAGTACTTTGTGGCACTCCAACAATTTTCCGTATGAACTCACTCTCCATTATGTTCAAGCGTTTGGGATTGTTACCATAGCCCCATAGTTCTGAGCCATATAATGACGAGCTACGAATCTTCATTGAATAAATTTCTAAGAGTGGGCTTATTGGTTGTGAGTGCGAAGCTTTGAATCTTTTCATAAGAAAGCCCGTCTGCTGCCGGAACTTCAGAATTGACATGTCTAGTTGGCTTTTCCAACACATATTTTTCTGTATCGTCACTCCCAAATATGTGAACGCATCAACTTGTTCCAGGGGCAAACCACCCATTACAATTTTGCCACCAAACGGTTTGTTAGATCTACACGGGTTAGGGCCGTTAAGAACCATAAACTTGGTTTTGGAAACATTTATTTCCAAACCACGAAGCAAGCAGAACTCTTCAAAGCGACGGAGGGTAAGCTGTAGGCCACTCGGAGTTTTGTAAATCAACAATGTGTCGTCCGCGAACATGAGAACTGGGATACGGATGCCATTCATAGCCGGTGCATCCGTGGGGACCCGGGAGAGGAATTCGGCCACGCCGTTCACGAAGAGCGAGAACAAGGTCGGTGCCATAACACAGCCCTGCCGAACTCCACGCTCCACGGGGAATGACTCAGTTACCTGTCCCGGCCGTCCCCATCGGACCCGTGCAAAGTTGTTCTCATGTAAGCGGACCACCAAAGCCAACAACTCCGGCGCCATCCCCAACTCCTCCAGTACTTTCCACAGCTTGCCTCGTGGGACCAAGTCAAACGCCGCCCGCAGATCAACAAACACGGCATATAAAACCCCTTTCCCTAGGACAACTGTCCGCCAGTATAGGACGACAAACCTGAAGACCTGATCTATTGTACTTGTTTTTGGACGAAACCCAGCCTGCAAGGGACTTAGTATGCTATTATCTTCTATCCAGGTCTGAATTTTGCCCAAAACCAATCTGCCCAGGATTTTTTGCATAGCGTCTATTAGGCTTATGGGCCTATAGTTACAAGCCAGCGATTTGTCCCCTTTTTTATATATCGGGACAATTTCGGCACCCTTCCAAGAGTGGGGGATGTTCATTCCCTGGGCTATGGCATTAGCCATATGGGTGATGTATAGACACCATCTTTTTCTATTGTACAAAAATACATCGGCCGGGATACAATCCATGCCTGGTGCACGTCCCTGGGTAACCATGTCAAGCGCTAGGTCAACATCCTCCGAGGTAAACACAGGACTATTATAGAACGGCCACTCCCGTTGGGGTATTCTGGAATCCTCAATACCTTTAGAGTACTGTGACTTAAAAAAGTCTACCCAAGCACTCTGGGGGACATGATTATGAGGACTATCAGTGATTTCGCCCCTCTTCCATTTAAAAATGTCCCAGAATTTTTTCTGATTTTTGTCAGCACATGCTGCTTTTAAGTCTTGCCACTCGCCCTCGTCCCAGTCTTTTTTTGCTTTCCATAGGGTCTTTTTGTGTGCATTTCGAGCTATTTTAATCTTGCTCATATTCTTAGTTTTAAGAGCGAGACTCAGTTTGCTGCGTGCGTATTTACAGGAGGCGTTATACCAATCCTCCTGTTTGCGTTTAGGTGCTTGATTTGGTTTGGAAGGTCTACAAAATCATGGTTTCAAGTTGGCTACTAGTTTTTCATATATAATCTCTTGTTCGACTAATGGTTGGCAGTTGTTATCTATTGCCATTATTGCTAACAACGCCTCTTCCAGATAGGACTCGATACTACCTAAAAGATCAGGGTGCTCAGCTACATTACGCCATTTGAGGTGGCGTTCGTCGTTTGATAAAACAGCAGCTGGGCCATCCATTTTTTCCAAACCTTGTGCCTCTGCGTCGGCCAATCCTAATTTGAAAGTTGCAACTAGCGGATTATGATCGCTTTCTATCCGTGCCTCGACCACCATATCCGCAAGGGTGTGCCACATCCTCAAGTGGACCAAGAGATAATCTATGGTACTTGCCCTGATGCCATTATCATACGTTTTATTGCATGTCCTGTCTGATATGGTTCTGCCATTAGCCGCCCTCAGTTGGTTGCTCAGGCAAAACCCATTCAGGTAGAGGGCCGCCTCAGTCCATTTGCTCACTGCCTTTATCTCAAGCAGAGGAACACCCCACTTCTGATCTTCTTCCTCTACTAAGAGCATATCTTGAGACCCTAGAGGCTCAAAATTTGTATTAAAGTCACCCGCAATAAGTGGGAGCACATCGATGGGATTGGATTCGACGAGACTACTTAGTGCAGGCATCACCTCCGAAATTTTCCCACCAGGTAAGCCCCTTACGTATACGTTGTATACGCCAATTTTGAGGTTTGGCATAAAGGTCAATCTGACTCCCAGTATGTCATTATTCTGTGTTGGGATGGATTGAGTCTTACACCATAGACTTTGTTTAATCCAAATTACTAAGCCTCCTGATGGCCGTCCCTTAGATTTTTTAACTGCAGGGATGTAAAAATTCAGATAGCCCAGCATAAATACAGGTTCTGTTGACCAAGTCTCCTGGAAAAGACAGATGTCATGCTTGTTAATGAAGTCTGCCCACATAGGAGAAAAAAGTTTAGAACCAATACCCGCAACATTCCAGGATAGAAACAGCACATGACCGACGGGGTTGGTTCCACCTTGGGCACACCCATTTTTTATTGTGAGTAAAGGTAAAGGGACTACGCCTTGTGAAAAGCTAGGGGTACCTGCAATGCTTAGATTTTCATTTGGGAATTCGCCTTGTGAGTCTCCCTTACCGGCTCCCCCTACGATAGTTTGGTCATGAAACCTACTATCATTAGTTCCTTCGGCTAATCTAGGGAGATCCCAATGACATGTGCCCTCTGCTTCCTCTGTGACTGCATTTAATTTTCCGTGACTGTCCAATGACGTCTGGGCCGCGTGTGACAATTTATGTTTAGAATATACTCTTCCCATATGAAGTCAATCGCAGTCCGCTAGCCCAGAGAGCACATCGAACCTATTGATAGATCTTATGTCCGCATATGCGTTACCCCTCCACAGAGAGCCCCCACTCATAATCCCACCTAAGGGCAAGGTCATGGGTGCCTAGAAAAATGACAATGGCATTGTGCGTATTAGGGGTGAGGGGTCAGTTTGGGGCCAGGAACAAATATGTTGCACACACCGTCTGTCCCTAAAATTAATAACAACACAATCCCCCTTTAATGACTTAGGACTCCTGCCCACCCAGTTCACTCGCCTGGCATACAAAATTTCAGCTCGCATGTGGGTCGGCAATGGTCGCTTATCATTAAGCCAAAAAGTACATTTATTCTTTAAGTCCCCATATGATTCTCTTGCTCCATCGGTCAAAGGTGGGACCCCCGTTAAAATCACCACATAGGGTGCGGCTTCCGGTGGGAGATGTAAATCAATTAAGCCCGAAGAAGCTTGCACAAGAGGTTGGGCAGGTTGGGGTGGCTTGTCCCTTTTACCTCTACCTGTCCCGGGACTATTTGATACCACAGGTGGAAGAGGATGATCAACTCTGGATTGTTTACCAGCTGCTGGAATAGGTTGGGATCCATGAAGGTTAGTGGGATTATTATTTGCAATTATATTATTGTCAGTGAGATTGGCCCCAGTGCTATGACCTACTGCACTAGGACGTTCGTTTGTCAATCCCAAGCCGACCCTGCCACCTCGAGGTTGTGCCGATACGAGTGAAAGCTCCATGCATGTAAGTCTGCTTTCAATCGAACCAAGCCTTTCATAAATCGGGTCACACAGATTCTTTATAGTTCTTTCTAGTCTTTTCCAAAATGGCGTTGAGTCTAAGTCCACCCCGCACATGGACCCCTTAGATGGTGATGCAATTGTCCGCGTTTTATTCGGTAGGGGTTTCGGGCATGGGGGTAAATCCCTCCTTGTGGCGGGGGGAGGAACATGATCAGTATTAGGCTTCTTCCCCGCAGCAGTTTTTTGATTTCCCTTTCGAGTTTTTTTCAGCATAGGGGCTGGTTGTTGGTGATCAGATACCGCTGTTTTATTACTAGTTGAGCGGGTCTTAATACTTGATAAAGATTTAGGGGTTGGACCCAAATTTACATAGTTCGCGACATCGGCGTTATCCTCCACTATTTCGACCGGGGGGGTGGGACACAACAAGAGATCATCATTTTGCTCTTCCTCCAAAGGAGATATACAGGTCATAGAATCCGACCTAACGGGCTGTCGACAAGGTGGTGAACTTAAGTTAGCCATACTTCCTAGGGAGGACCTCTTGTCGCACAGGATATCTAAGGATAATCTTTTTTCAGTTAGTTCGATATCCTTTGCAAGAACTGTTTGCACCCGAACCAAAAAGTTGTCCAATGTTCCCATTAATGCTCCCCCAGTCGACTGTGTAGTAAAACCATCCCTTTTAGCAGACTTTTCCATCTTTCGATAATACTAACAGCCACTTGACACAAAATCCCACAGCGTTACACACAGGGTGCTAGTGCTTACCCTTTCCGATTCTCCTTAGGCAATGCTTGTTAGAGGAAGGTCCCGTTCCGTTCTCGGTCGATCTCGGACGGGCTCAGACGGGCCCGCCCTTGGCCCGGGCTTCGCCCGGCGCGCGCCCGCGCGCGTCCCGCGATGCGTGGGCCGTGAGTAGTTTTATGGCGTCAGGGCGGGAGGGCGGGAGTACGGGAAGAGGGCACAGCTGTGAAGAATTACGGGGCTGCTGGTCCTCGCAGTCCCGTATCAGTTGCTCTGCATCAGCAACCCGTCACCTTTGCCGATCTTTGCAGCTCCCTCCTTATGGCAGCACTCACCAGGTCCTTAAAAACAATTCCGGTAAAATAGCGCACAGTGACTCCAGACACGAACGGCACCCGCGAAGCGGGGGCCGCGAGTAGTTTTATGGCGTCAGGGCGGGAGGGCGGGAGTACGGGAAGAGGGCACAGCTGTGAAGAATTACGGGGCTGCTGGTCCTCGCAGTCCCGTATCAGTTGCTCTGCATCAGCAACCCGTCACCTTTGCCGATCTTTGCAGCTCCCTCCTTATGGCAGCACTCACCAGGTCCTTAAAAACAATTCCGGTAAAATAGCACACAGTGACTCCAGACACGAACGGAGATGCAAGTCTCCATGTAGTTGTGCCGCTTGGAGGATCTCATTCCCGATCGCTGTAATTTAGGAGCCTTGCAATTATTGTCCGTGGTGGCGAACCTGGTTTTGTTTTTGGAATGGGGGATCTGTGATAATCTTTGGGGACGCAGCTGATTTAATATGAGGTCCTCCAGGAAGCAGTCCACACTCTGGGCCTGCATTCCCTCCGGAACCCCCACTACTCTTATGTTGTTGCGTCTTGTGCGCCCCTCCTGATCTTCAAGCTTTGCCACCATCACACTCTGTTGTTGCTTCAACTGTTGGACTTGCTCCTCTAATTGTTCCGTCGTGGTCTGCAGATGCGCTATATTCCCTTCCGCTGTTGTTAACTTCTCAGTAGTTTTGCGGAAATCTGTTCTCATAAGATTGACTTCAATGGTGACTGTGTCAATCTTTGACTCTATCGTGCCCCTCAGGTCTGCTATAGCCGCCATTATGGATATTAGCGAGGGCTCTTCCAGTTCCCTTTCTTTCGTCTGCCCCACCGGAGCCGCGGCCTGTGTTTTCGCAATTGCGTACTTGTTCATCTTTTTAGTTTGTATGGCTAAGGAGACCTTCGGTTTCACCATCCTGTATTGTTCAGCTGCCCGGGGGGTGGAGGGGGTGACCCTTTTCTTCCTTCCTGTACTCCTTTAGCTTTTCCTTACTCTTCAGGATTGTAACCTAATTGTGTTGTAGGAGCTATTTTCCCTATCGCACAGTCGCTTCCTCTGCTGTAAAGTTCCCTACTTCGAGTGTTGGCTACCCTTCGACTCTCAGCTGCTCCTTCTCATGGAGAATCGGTCTCTCTCAGGGTCCGAGGTGTAAGCTTCCCCCTTCGGGTGGTCGCCCTGTTTCCTGCTCTTTCCCGGTCTGGTAGGCCCGACTCAGCAGTCCTGTACCCCCTCCTATCTCACCTGCAGGCACCGCCTTCTCAACTATATCTCCTGCGGATGTTTATGGCTGTAGGGTCGCCTCTCTGCATGGAATGATCAGTTTGGGAGCAGGCCGCTTCCGTTCTGCTTGACTGCTCAGTGGCTGGTCGTCAGCCCGAGTCTATATTGTTGGGCCCCCTTCTCTTTCCCCTACAGGTACCGGTCAGCTGAAGTATCATTTATCCAGGATGTTTATGGCCCGAGGGTCGCTTGTCTGCCCGCAATAAACAAACTGGGCTTTTATTTACGTCTCTCCAGCCAGTCGGCAGGCCTGCGTAAATGTTACCCTGCACCCGTCAGTTCTAACCGCAGGCACCTACTGGCTGGGCGATGTCTTCCCCTGTGGATTAGGGCCTGAGGATTGTGTCTCTGCCTGCAATTGTCCACCCGGGAGCCCGCCGTCTCCGATCCTATTTGCGGCTCTCCGACAGGCCTCCCGCTGCTGTGCGTGCTCACGCACCCCCGTCGCTTACTTCGCGTCTTTCAGCCTGCCTGCTAGTTGCCAGGCACGAGGCCCCAAGGCTGCCAATACACTCTTACCTGACCCCGTCCAAGGCCTGGGTTGCGTCCTCAGCCACGGTCCTCGCGTACGGCTTCCCCGCCTCTGCCTTCCGTTACAGGCAGGCTGCGCACACCCAGCCTACCTTCTGGCATATTGCGCTCCTCATCTGCTCGATCTTTCGGCTTCCTTTCCGTACCGGACCGCCGTTCCTGCGGTCCAGGGGGTTGCTGAGGTGGTGATCTGGGTTTCACCTTAGACATAGGTCCGGAATTTTGTACGGATTACAGGCCATGGACTTGGGCTTTGCAGAGCTTCACTCAAGCACAGCCATTTCCTGTGGCTCCTAGCCACGCCCCACCTAACAGTAAAAGTGCATGTGAACCAGTTCTTTCTCTGGCAGTCAACATGAATAATATCAGCATGTCCATGCAGCCTCCTTGCTTCAGAATGCGCTAAAATAAGCTCATATTTGGTGGCTATTAATAGTGCTATGGGCACCTAAAGACAATTCAGTTTCTAGTGTATACTTCAGGAGGGTATTAATGATTATTATTTTTAAATTCTTCAATATTTGTCCATTATATTTTATTTATTAGGTTGCACATTTCTTGAGAAGGGTATCTATCGGTGTATTTCTAGAACTAAAATGTAGTATTGCAGCCCTGCAAAGTGCTGCTAAGTGAAGCACGTCAGTGCAGTTTACTATACCCAGTCACAAAATATCTCCGCATTTAAAAAAAAATATGTATTGTGAGCGAAGCATTGGGAAATGACTTAATAGCCAGTGGGTTTATCTCCGTAGGCCGAAAGAGGTTAATCTCTCTGCAGACTTTGAAATGTAATAGGATCTTTGACAAAGAAAAATGTGTGTTTAGAAGATTGCTTGATTAATGCAGCGAGTGAAAATTGAAAACATATATTTTCAAAAGAAGTTGGCATTGATCATTGATGCATTGCAAGCCCTGGTGTAATGTTGTGTGATCGATGAATGCCTGACTTTTTTTGGGAAGAAATGCATTATCTTTCTCATGCCCTTATACCTCTGAGGAATGCACAGTATTTGACACCGAAACTATATAGGCAGAGTCAAAAATAAGTTTTATATTTGCTCCCTTAGCACTATCATGATAGTTTTCACTTGCAGTCACCTAGTTAATATCATTAAGTAAACATATTTAAAACCGCAATAACAATAACATAAAGGGGCTACCTGGTGTAGAGAAAAACACTGTTCTCTTTGCCCAGTCTTGCATCTTTAACAATCACCAACAATGAGTTTAATTGAGGGTATTCTTGAAGGGTGGTGGTGACTCACCTCATGCAATAAACACAATCCTTGCTAGGAGAATTACCAATATAGCTAAATTAACATGACCTCAACTCACTGGTAGCTAAGGCACGGAGCAGACAGAACTTAGAGGCAATGTGTAAAGTATTCATGCAGTACCAAAACAGTAATTTAGAAAAATAGAGTACATTTTAATAAATAAAATGACACAAAAACTAAAAAAATCTCATAAGGTGAAGATGACATTGATGTTAAAGTTTTAAATAAAAATAGCGCCAAAAAGAGTTAAGCTGCAACCACGGGAAACTGGTCATGGTATCTGGCAGCTAGGCTCCATTTGAGGCCGACAGCAATGAAGCGCAGGTCGGCTGCAGAGACCGGATTTAACCCAGTCGGATGTTTTATCTTTGGACTTACTCTCTGAAATTGAACTCCAAAATCTTAAGCGGTGCAAGGCAGCAAGCTGTGGCTGAGAAGGTCTCCATGAGTTCAAATAGCTTTCAGATGAGTTCACAGTAAAGCAGATGACTTTTGGCGAGAAAGCTCTTAGAAGGGAAAATGTGAATTTCACGCCCAAGAATGGAAGATAGTGTTCTGAGGAGGGTACAGAGGATACCACAATTATGCTTGGGACCAGCTTGTAGGTATTAGTTACTGCTGGCCCCTTCCCAACCAACAGTGTAAAAGTTCCCTGGGGTAACCATACCCATTTTCTTACAGCGGTTCCTGTGTGCCCAACAGCAAACAATTCCCCAGTGCCCTTCTTAGCCTAAATTCAAGATGGAGAAACCTACCTCCCTTTGTGCCGAGTCAGTGTGCCCGCCCCAGAGGTGTGGCCAGGGAAACAAGCAACCCCTACTCTTTGGTCAATTCAAACCAGTTTTGGGGGCAACTGCTTCCCCACTACCAAACTTTCACACAGCAAGCCACCTCGCTACACTGTGCTGCGTGAAAGGGCAGGAATGTGCTGTTTTTAACATTATGCAGCGCAGTACTGCTCTTTGCTTGCACTGCCGCATAATGTGCTGCCTAGCAGCATAGCTTGGCCCCTTTGCGCCATGGTGCAAGGGTGCCTGAGTTGTAGGCTGCATTGTTTTTGTGCAGGAAGGGACACACCTTCCTGTACAAAAATAATTCTCAGAGGTATTTTCCTCTTTCTAGGTGTGCTGCAGAATTCAGCACAGTTAGAAAGAGGAAAGAATGAGGAGAAATAATGATATTTACCATTATTACGCCTCTTGGGGAGATCGCACAATTCTGATGCATTCCCAGATCTTCCACTATTGGTAAATTTGGATATTCATCAGAATACATGATGAATACATGACGCCAATGTATGTCCTCACTACCAGTGTAATGCAAGGCTTGCGATGCCTTGTGTTACCATAGATTTACCAAGCCATGCAGGGCCGTGCAGTTTGGCCTTGCATGGTTAGATCAATTTAATTGTATGCTCCTGATTGTTTAAGTTAATTGATCGACATTGGAGGGCCTACAATTATATTTGCATGTATTACTGTAAATCTTATGGTAGATCCAAATGAAAAACCTGCACATACCACCAAAGGTCCTACACAGCATTTTTATTTAGGGGTTGTCATAATATAAAAGGGCTAGCAGGAGAAATTGTCAATTCACATTCCTGTGTACAACCAAACTATCAGAGCACATTTTAAGTTATCCTTTGAACAGGTCCACCCACATGTGAGTCACTCCAGGAAATTGATATCACGCTATCCAGATCATCGAAAGGGGAAGTCTTAATCACTTTTTCCACAATAAGTTTTTAAATCCATTAACCATACTCAATGATAGGGAACATGAAAAAGGTTTTCAAATGGCAATTCTGGCAATAGCATTCTTCAGTGAAGACTAATATCAATGCCTTTTAATGGGGTTTCATGTGTATACAATAAGGTAATCCAAGCTGGGTGAACAGTTGTTTAATCTTAGGGCGTCATAAACAATGTTGTGGTTTTAGGCCTAAAAGGGCCTCCTATAATTCTTGGCTAATGATTGCCTTTAACTGAACTTCTGCCATCTCTCAAAAGATTTAGTTCCTTTGTGCATTGCATATCCAGCTCATTGCTGTGCGCCTCAAAGTTTCCATTTGAAAGGCTACAGTTTCTTCTTCAATTCAAATAACAACCTTCTCTTCACATGATATTTGGTGGTTACTACCTCATTCCAGGATTCCTCAATCATATGATTTGTTTTGGATGTGATTCTTTGGCTAACTAACACAGCACTGTGCTGTCTGTTTCATGTTTAATCTGCTTTAAGGCACAGTTTTCCTCCAAAATTACTTTTGAAAGTCTAGAAGAAAGGCCATTATTGTCTTCTACATTCTGCTTCGAATTACTCACTCCAAGGTGTGTTTGAGGCTGTGTGGAGTAGGACAGATTTCTTTTCTAAGGAATACACTAGTGTCATTCATAAACAATTGGACAGTAACAACGTGTTGAACAAAAACTACTCTAAAATGGTGTGTCAAGCCTGTGATACTTCTAGCTAGAATCTCTGCTTTAACAGCTGCCTTGTAGTAATGAATTTTCTACTCATTGGAGAGGAAAGCCAAACATAAAAGTAGGAACATTTGGTCTCCTTCTCCAGTTATTATTCTTCCAAGACTTTTTTAGTTGTGCTGTTCCTTGAGACTTGAGCTTTTCTATTTGCTGAAGTTTATCAGGATTTTGCTTTTCTTACCGTCAGTGGCAATCAAATGTAGTAGCTTCTGCAGTACATTAATAATTATGGCCTACATCAGTGACCCACAAGTATATGACATTATACATATACAAATATATATATGTTTGTTTTTGTTCTTCCTATTCTTGACCCACTCTTTGACAATTGAAGAGACATTCCAGAAGATTGTTGGGTTAAATAAAAAATAGAAGAGCGATCAAAAGAGGTGCTCCACGTTCTCATTTGTTATGGTGAATATTTTGTAAAATCACAATTAGCCCCATATACAGTCAGTGAGGTGATGCTGCTTTAAAGCTGTTTCATCATACTGGCCAAATGATATTTCAGCAATGTACAATTTACATTTGTCTAAATTCAATGCATTCTTAAAAATGTTACCACTGAAGAATTAAACAACAAGGTTTTCTAGCTCCTAATATTTTGATATTAGGGCACATATTTATCATTGAGTTGCATTGCTCTTGCGTCACACAAGGGGACACAAGGGCTAGCCAACTCCAAAGTCAGATTTATCAAGCAAAGTAAGGCCACCTTGCATGGCCCTTTGGTGCTTAGTAAATCTGGAGTAATGCATGGCAGCACAAGTCACTGTCTTGCGCTACTCTTATCTTCCACAGGCCCAGAAAGTGTTCCGAGAAGGTTGCCTTAGGGTACCACACCTATATTTTGCACTAGTTACTGGGTGGAGGTGAGTCCTGGGCACTTCGTAACCAATCAGTTCAAAGTTCCCAGGCCCTCACCTACATATGTTATCAGTAGTTTTTGGTTGTCTTTCTGCAAAGAGGCCTAAAGTATTATTTTTTCAGGGTAATTACAAGATGATCATAGTATTCAGCCACACTAAACCAGGGCTCTGAGAGCTGGGGTTGTGTAGGGGACAGTACTATGAAAGTCACACGTATCTTCCCACATTTAAAACTAAAATCCAGTTTGAAAAAGGCCCTGGACCCACAAGAAAAATATGACAGATGTCTGGTAAGACAAGGATAGCCCTTCAGCTAACAAACAGGGGATACACAAACACAAATTGTCATCTGGTCCTGTTTGATACTTTCATAGTTGCAAAAGGTTTACATGCGCCTCAGACAGGTCATTCAGGCAGAATTTGACACTATGTTGTCAATAGAGGAGCAACAGCCCTCCCCTGAATGTCCAGATGAGCTCAGAGGAGTCATCCCTGCCCATGCAGGTTGACCTGTCAAGTGGGCTATTGTGTAGCTCCTGGAAGAAATGTGATACCTCATTAAGGACAATTACTTGATTGACGACTGATGGAGAGCTAATGTATATCGGCGTCCAGGAATTTTAGGCAGTGAAAACTTTACTTTTTAAAAGTTACTTTTCCTAAATATTTATTGAAATCCACCATTTAATTGAATTTGATTAACTATTAACAATAGTGGTCTAATTCTTTTCATAAAATGTGCCAAACTTTAGATAGAGTATTATTATTTTAATCTGTTCTCTGTTTTTTTGTAAAGGGCAGATACGTCTTCCACCATAAAATAGCTTGTGGGGTCTTGTCACTGTAGGGACATGGTGATATTTATTGTCTTCATGTCCCACCTAAAAATACCATGCACCTTGCCCTGTGGGCTACAAACCCTACCTAGGGCCTTTAAAAGGAAGATATTTGCCCATCAAAAAAGGTTATTCTAATAGGTGGAACATCAAGTGTTACACTGCAGCAGTCAGGCTACCATGTTTTGTCGGCCAACTATGTCTATTGTAAAATAAATGCTGCAGCCCACAGATGGCATTTAACTTCAAAGGCCTGGGTGAATTTTCTACACTATATTCTAGGGATGTACACACAAATAAATGTGTTGGTTAGGAATAAGCCAATAAGCTTAAAGGAGGGCACAGACATGCTACTCCTGGTTTGCGGCTGGAAAAATGACAGAGTTCCAAAATCTGACTTCCTACAGGGATGATAATGCCATAGTGTAAAATGTCATTACTTTACAGGACTGGAAAGGGAAAGTAACAAATATTGAGGAAAGGCTTGAGTAAGACCATAGTAATTAAAAAACGTATCCAGCATGTAAATCGTGGGTTACATAGTAGGATTTGAACAATGCAGTGACAATAGTATTTTAATTGGGTATGGGCTTAAACAAATTATTGTTATAATCATCCTATCAGTATTTGACATTGATAAATTGAAACTTGCATGTCAACAGTGCTTTACGTACCCGGTAACTGCTGAATTGAAAAACACAAGTGTTTTACGTGGTGTGGCTTTGAAACTCATGTTACTTTGATTATTTACTTACTGTGAGTAATGGAACTAGCACGAAAATTGTGCTTTAGTTTTAAGGATGCCACAAACTGACATTACAAATGTTCTGTCGAAACCCTGAGGATTTAAAATGGCATTTGGGGAGTTTTCTAAACTGCGTTCTAAACCTAGTAGCAGAATAGTGGTGAGGCAATAGAACACAAATTCATTGGCATTGAAACAATATTTATACTTTATACACTGAGGGCCCAATTCACATAGAGAAGTTATGAGTGTGGAGTCACCGTACTCAGGTGAAGTCTCAGCTCTCGGAGCAGAATCTCTGCTCTTGTGGTTGAATCCCCGTACTCCGCACTGTAGGCAGTGTGCCATACTGAGATTTCAAGCAAGTGTGGAGACTCTGACCAGAGTGGGTAGACTCTGCACTCCTAACTTTACATGTCAGAAGTCTCTTTGCAAATCGGGCCGTGGGTATGTAGAAAATGTCATGATAATTGTCCATTGCCTACACACACCATAGTTTCATAACGGTGAAGTGTGTGTAAACAGGCAGAACAACAGTCCTTTACTTACTGGGCATCTTGGAAGTGACTTGCCAATGCTGCTTTCCTCAATAGAGCGAGGTGTGGCAGTGATGCTCTTGATTCCTTACTGTTGCAAAGTCATCCTGTGCCGTGGGCACCCCCAAACATTTTGCTGACTGATACTGGTGGTAACTGACTCTGACTGACCCTGGGCTCTGCCTAACCAGGCCCAGGGCTAGTGCTATGCTGAAAGAGACACATTAGAAGAATACAATTAAAACACCTACATACACTAGGGTACACAATGGTATGGTGGTGCCTGAGGTCAGTTTAAAAGCAGCCCTGGGTGCCAGGACTGCTTTTAAAAAGTAAATTGTACCCAAACTCGACTTTGGGGTTTGGGGCACTTAAAAATGGATAGCCTACAATGTTTTGGCATATTAGGAATCCCCAGGATCTCCCCTCGGTGTCCCAGGGGTGGGGGGTTAGATATTTATAAGGTACACCCTTATAAAATGTGTTTTATATGCCCTGGGTTAAGTGGAATTTCGCATTTCCCTCTCCACATTGTAGTAAAGTGCTGCTCAAATTTTACTCTGATGCTAGGAGCACTATGGGGGGGTGGATCTGCAATATTTCTACAGATTCAGAACCCCTAAATTCTCCCCTGGTTGCACATGGGGTGGGGGTCCTGTAGGAATCAGTGAAGTACTTATAAAATATGTTTTTGTGAGCCCTAGAGCTGGAAAAATGCCCCAAGTCATTTTTCCCATTGCAAATCTAAGGCCACATAGGTTAACATGACAAGAGATCAGTAACTAATAACTCTTGATAGGAACAGGCTAGAAATACAATTCAAAGACATCCCAGAATGGTATTAATAAATCCACAAATATCATATTGTTGAATTTCTCCTACAGTGTACATACAAGAAGTTATAAGACGTTCTTGTTTGTAAGTCCAAATTCAGCCTTCCAGTGGTCTGTCCTGATTGGTCAGTGTTAAGTGGATTAGCCAGGCTGCCTTGCAGAGGTGTTAAAGAGCCCCTGGGTTTAACCAGCTCTGCTGGTAGGGCAGTGTGCTGCTACGCAGGAATGCCAGAGCAGGGGAAGGAGTCGTAAACCATGGTCTTCAAAGGCAGAGGGAGGGCCCCAGTGCCAGTTTCCACTCCACACTTTTGACCCCAACCAAAACTAGCATTAGGGAAGGTATGTGCAGATGGAAGGGGGAGAGTCTATGGAAATAAGCCATCCTAGGGTGGGTGTTTAGCCAGTTCTTGCCTATCTACTAGAAAATCAGCCATTATGAATTTGGAAGAATTGGTACACTCTGGGACAAAGTAATGCCACACTCTACAGGATGTGGTCGTATTTTTGGGGAGTTGGCCTGCTCCCATTAGTCAGCAGTGACCCCCTGCTTGACCCAGAGAACTGGGAACAAGTATCTGAGAGGGGCAGAGCCTCTCAAATCTGCTGCTTGAAACTTACTGAAGCAAGAAGTGCCCTGTGGAGAAGTTTTGCTGTGCAAATATTTTTAAGGCCTGACCTCTGAAGACGGCACCATCTGAAACTACAGCCCTGTGGACTATTTTGCTGAAGAAGTACTAAAGAGTGGACTCCTTGAAAGCTGCAGGTTAAAAGAGCTCATCTGGAACATCACCAACTACATCTGCACTTTGAAGAACCACCAGTGGATTTGTAAGTGTTTTGTACCAGTGGATTGTGGGAACTGAAGTCCTCAACTTTCTAGGACCATCTTGGAGCTTCCAGCCCCTAGGAGTGAGTTTGAGACACTTTGGGACCCCTTGAGGAACTTCAGGAAGAAGTTCAAGAAGTTTGGAGAACTTTGGAGCAACTTTGGAAAAAAGCTCCGTAAAGGGAACGACTCAACCTGGCCAGCCAGGCCGCCTGCCTTCAATCGCGAGCCGGCAAAGCCATCCAGGTTCGTCCCGCTAAAAGCTCCATCAGTCCAACTTTCAGAGTTTGACTGGGACTAGAAGAAATCTGAAGACAGCGAACAATCACTTGATCCGGTTACATGAAGAGAATCGAGAGACCCCGCGAGAGAAAGCTCTAGAAAAGTTTCTAAGTCCGCTCATAGAAAAGATGACCAGGAGCAACCGCGAACGCCAAGCCGCCTGCCTTCCATCGCGTGTTGGCCTGGATTCCTGGGTTGCCCCGCTGAAGCACTAAAGAAAACGTTTTTAAGTCCGCTCCAGGGAAGTTGACCGGGAGTTCGTCGAAAGGTAAGATGGCGAACCCTGACCGGATCTGGTCTGGCTGGGAGCATCGAGGGGCCTCGGGGAGAAAAGCTCCAGAAAAGTTTCTAAGTGCGATGGTAGAAACTGAGACCGGGACCTGTCACGAGCTGTAGCCGACAAGGGCTCCATCATGGTCAGCCTGAAACTTTGACTTTACCCTGGTCCATCGCGAGCAGCTATCACAATAAGGTGCTCTAATCTTCTAAGTGCTATATTTTGCTAAATATTTGAAAATTCATATCTCCGGTTCCCTACATTGGATTTTTGTCGTTTTGGTGTCATTTTAAAGATAAAAATATTCCCTATTTCTATAAACTGGTGTTGGAATTTTATTATGTGTTGTGTCTTATTTATTTACTGAAATTGTGTTTTTAAATGCTTTACATACCTGTCTTTGAAGTTAAGCCTGCCTGCTCGCATCCAAGCTACCAAGGGTTGAGCATAGGAATAATTTCGAAGACCTATGCTGAGTCCTATCATGTGTTAGTGGCCTTATTGCCAGTGGCAGACCTACATTTGCCCCTACCAATAACCCACTTTTCAACACTTACCTGTCCAGAGACTCACACTCCCAGGCAGCTCCCAGTGCGCATTCACAGCTTATTCCCAGAAATCAATTGTCCATTCTAGGAAATACCATACAACAGTTCCCCATACCATAACCTAGGTCTACAACTGTAGATGAGAAGTACTGAAGCAGCTGAACAATTGTTGTGGGGCATAGTTTTAGGTTAGGGGCGCCACAAAGACAATTCTATTTAGTTAAGGAGAAGTCCTTGTGGTCTCTCAGGCCAACATGATGAAAGAACAGTGATCTAGAAAATGTCCTACCTGCAGTTAACTTCTACATTTTAGGGAACAACACTCCCAACATGGTGCATACCAAGTCTGTTTTCTTTGTGGTTAAATGTGCTTGGGTCACCTGTTTTGTGTATGGGCCTGGGAATACATATGCCTTCTCAATGCTCAGGGCCTGATAAAGTTATACAGAGCAGCCAATGTTCCCAGGTAGCCAAATAGCATAGGTCCCCAGATTGCAAGATGTGGCGAACCCAAAATATCTCCCTGCATCAGAGGATCTATACACTCAGGCCAAAGCATCATGCCATACATGTGAAGGTAGGCAGAAACTAAAAATAAGCCACAAGGGGCCTCATGTAGGTAGCATACCAGTTACCACTTCTTAAATACCGAACGTTACCGAATCGGTATTTAAGAAGTGGTAACTCGTATGTAGGTAATGAGTCGGTAATTTTTACCGATTCGTTACAATTCGGTAATTACCGAATCGGTATTTACCGATTCGGTAATGAGGCATACCTTCCCATTGATGGGAAGGTATGCCTCATTACCGAATCGGTAAATACCGATTCGGTAATGGGGGGAACACTTGCAAGGGTGGCAGGGTGTCACATTGACACCCTGTTGCACCCCTGATTCGGCCATGTGTGCACATGTGGCACACATACATGCCCTAAGGGCATGTATGTCTGCCACATTGCACACTTCTAAGCGCTATCACATGCGTTTACACAACCATACATTATTTACCACCAACTATTAGTTGGTGGTAAATACCGACTCAAAACATCACCCACACACTCCCCCTACATCTCATTTTTGTATTCGGAATTTACCGAATCGGTAAAATTACCGATTCGGTAATTTTACCGATTCGGTAAATTACCGAATACAAAAATGATCCCCCTACATACCAAAAGCCAAAATACCGGTCGGTAACGGTATGATTACCGAAAATCGGCCGTTACCGACCGGTATTTGGCGACCTACATGAGGCCCAAAGTCTATAATCTAAAGCAATACCAGTATTAGGAACTGAAAGAATAGTAATGCCCCTGTCACATGCTAAGTAGCAAATCTTCCATTCTTATTTTCTGCTTGTAAAAACTGCCCCAAATTCAAAACTGGTTGCAGTTCTATGCATCTTCCTGCTAATTTGTGAATATGACAGACCCTCCAAGACATTACATTGGTTCAAATGAATTTTCAGCAGCTGTGAAGTGTTCATGTTAAGTAGTGTGTAATTTATATCTTAGAGTAGCCACATAGATGATTGCCTTATTCCTGCAAGCCTGTAATTGCATAGTAAAAGAGTATTACAACTTATGGAACTAAAAGAACAGTAGCAGTTCACATCACAGGCTATATGGTAAAAGTGTTGTATGTTATCAAAAATTATTTAAGGAAAAATAAAGAATAGGTGCTTCAACGGTCATTGAAGAAATCTGTCATAAATCCAGATGAACAATAGAGATCGAAGGACTACTTTATTGACATAGTAATTACTTACAGTCATTACCTTCCTTGAGTGTTCTAGTATCATTTTCTATCAATAAAACATATGGGGGAACACTGTTAATGTATGATGTTCCCCATTGGCGCAATTCATAGTCAAATGTGAAAAATGCAAACAGGGAACTTTCGACCTTGTGCAGACTCAGGGCCTGATTTAGATCTCGGCAGATGGGTTACTCTGTCACAGCGGTGATGGATATCCCGTCCGTCGAAATATCAATTCCATTATATCCCATGGGCCTTTAGACCCAGCTCTCTCAAATTATTCCTCTCTAAACCCTACTGTTTGGAATGTTTGAACTATATGCCAGATGTAATTTTTGGTGGAGTAAATTACTCTGTCACCCTGACAGAGGTGCTGCCTGCCAAATTTAAAAATGTCCGCTGGCTCAGCGAATATTTCTAGCATTGGCAGGAACCGCCGTCATCAAGGTTTCTGTCAATGCATTGTAAGCTTGCCATATGGCACCAACAACTGTATGTATCCATATTAATTTTTTTGCCATCCTATTAATACTTATCCATATTTGTTTTATGTTTGAGAACAGAAGAGGTGACAACTTGTATTTCCACATTTATCTAACTGAAAAACGTGCACTCAAACTTTGATGCTTATCAGGATTTAACTCATTACACAGCCAGAATATAATAAAATATTAACCCCACATGAACATTTTTGGCATAATAGCGTACATACATTTTGAGATATGCAGTCATTTAGGCACATTTCATTCAGCTTTCTAACTCCCCCATGCTGTCAATATGTACAGCTCTTGACATGAAATTCATTATTCTTGGCATGGACAGTCTGTTAGACCTGGCCCTTTTGACAGGTTTATCCCCAAACTTTTTGCCGTCTGCCTCCAATTTTTCTGATCCTGTTTTCGCTGTCTATAGGATTCTGGTCACTTTACCACTGCTGATCAGTGCTAACGTTCATATGCTGTCTGTATAAATTGTGATATGATTGGTTATCCATGTTTGGCATATTTGATTTACTGGTAAGTCTCTAGTAAAGTGCACTGTGTGTGCCAGGGCCTGTAAATCAAATGCTATTAGTGGCCCTGCAGCACTGGTTGTACCACCCACATGAGTAGCCCTGTAAATTTGTCTCAGACCTATCATTGTAGTGTCTGCGCACACAGTTGTCAACTGCCATGTTGCCCTGGCAAGTGCACCCACTTGCCAGGCTCAAACCTACTGTTTCCTTACAAGTAAGGCACCCCTAAGGTAGGTTCAAAATTTCCCCATGGGCAATGTGCAGTGTAAGTGAAAGGTAGGACATGTACTGGTGTGTGTGACATGTCCTGATAGTGAAATACTGTATATTTAATTTTTCACTATTGAAAGGCTATCTGTCCCATAGGCTTATCATTGGGGTTACACTGTAACATATTTACATGTGTAACTTTCACTAGGGGCAAGATGAGAAAATGAAGTTTAGGCTCTCTGAACTCATAATGTATTAATGCACCTTTTGGTGAAGGTTGTTTTTAAATACTGTGTTTGAAAATGCCACTTTTAGACACTGATATCAGTTATTCTTCACTTCACATGATCACATATGACACTTGATGTGATCATAAATTATAATTCTTTAAGAAACAGGTACACAAACCAACCTTGGGAAATGACAACAAGACGGCAGTACTACAAGGCATATCACTGTCCTCATTTATAATTTATCCAACCGACCACTGTCCACAGCTGAAGAAAGCAGTTTGAAAAGAGGTCTTTCATTCGTGCCAACAAAAGTGACAGATTTCGTTAAAATGAAATATGAGGTGATTGAGTTTTGCTGAAAAATTTGGCTGAAGCCCTTTTTTTCTGGAAAATAAGCTTTCTGTCATTACTGAAAGGTCGGGCTTGCGGAATAAATAAATCTACACCGAACAAAATTCCAAAAGAGATTGTGATATTTGAACGTACAGTGTTATCGGCCATCACGGGCATGGAAAAGAAAAGACATTTTGTCAGACACAACATTTCTAAAACACATAAAGAGGCATTAACAACTCTAAAGAATGATCCTTAAATTATTATTAAGCCAGCTGACAAGGGGGGCTCAAAGGTAATATGGGGGACTTCTGACTACCAGAAAGAGGTTTTAAAACAACTCATTAACACAGAATGTTACAGGAAGATTCAAGGAGATCCTACCTCAGAGATTCAAGGAGAAATATCTCTTATCCTGAAGCAAGGATTTGACCAAAGTTTCATCAGACCAAAATAATTTGATTTTCTTAAGTAAAAACATCCCAGAATCCCATTGATGTACATACTACCAAAAGTGTGAAAAGCGAGACACATCCACCAGATCTTCCTATTGTGTCAGGATGCAAGTCAATTTTGGAACCCATATCTAAATATGTTGATTTCTTTTTAAAACCTTTCTTAGAAGCCGTACCTTCATAACTCAAAGACACAACAGACTTTATAAACAAAACTGAAACAAAGGATTTTACAGTTGGCGAGCAGATACTGGTCACACTAGAAATTGTGTCATTAAATACCCAAATTCCCCAAGAAGATGGGTTATCAGCCATAGAAACTTTCTTAGATACAAGACCAAAACCAGAAAGGGTCCCTACACAATGTATCATGAAGTTAGCAAGCTTTGCACTTCAGAAAAATGACTTCAAGTTTGGAGATGATTTTTACTTTCAGACCAAAGGGACTGTCATGGGTTATCCCTTTGCGCCAGATCTAGCCGTACTGTATTTGGCTAAACTTGAAGAAAAATATATATACAGTAACAGCCCCTTCTACCAATACATCTCGAATAGGGTCTGGTACATAGACAACATATTTTTTATATGGACAGATCATGTTGACAACCTGATTGAATTCAACGGTTGGCTAAACGAAAGAATGGCAGACATAAAATTCAGTTTAAATCACAATCCTTGGAGAAATACATTTCTGGAAGTTGAGATCTATGCCTCTGAAGGCAGTTTAATTACCACATTCCACACAAAACCTGCAGACAGGAATAAAGCATTGTATTACACTAGTTACCATCCGCGAAGTCTCCGCAGCAACTTACCATTTGGACAATTCATGAAGATTAAACAGAATTGTTCATACAAAACAGATTGTGAGGTTACCCCAAAAAACTCTTGAATGCTATGAAAAGAGCGTGGCGGTCACCTCGTGAAGAACTCCTACACAAAAAAGAGAAACCCAAAACAGAACATCTTGTTTGTGTGACTACGTTTTGTCCTCGGACAAATCAATTTAAAAAAGTGATTAACCAAAATTGGCATTCGATTCAAAACCTTGACGCATCCTTCACAAAACCTCTTTTTGCTCTTAAAAAAAAAGCAGTATTGGTAACCAGGTGATACGTGCAACAGTACCCAAATCATCGATCAAAAACACATTCCGTGAACAATTGCGTTTACCACCCATTGTTGGCCATCATAGATGTGGTAGGTGTGTATACTGTAACCTAACCATTGAAGGATCTTTGTTCACCCATAACAACATCAATTGGAAACATGATTCTTTTTCCAATTGTAAAACAAAAAATGTAGTCTACGGAATATTGTGTCCAAAACTGTTCATCAGTAAAACAAACCAGGAAGTGAGACAGCGGATAACACAACATAATTCTAGAATTCGCAAAAAGATACTCCCTGCCCCATTAGTTAACCACTGGATTGACCACAATCATGCTGAGAATGAGCTAAAATGGACTGTAATATCCAGAGTGGAAACAGACCCCCGTGGAGGGGACCGACGACTAGCTCAGAGAGAGGTCATGCTAATTGTCAAATGTAATACATCAGTCGACGGATTGAATTAAATGTCAGAATTATACAATCTTTGAACTCCCTGCTAGGCCATTTTTGAGTTACAACCTTCAAAAATTTTTTTTTAAAACTGAACATCGTGACTTCATCACCCAGAAGCCCTTTGAGGGGAAGGTATTTCAACATACAGTCACCCCCCAACAATATACTTGTGCTTCAAATGTTTGATAATACACAAGCGGCCTGCTGACAATAATCATCAATAATTTGGCACACTCTGACAACCCCCTATTCTTCAATTCAATGATTGTTATAATATGACTATGTTTCCCATAAGCCCCGGGAGTTTGCTTAATCTGGTACGCATGACCTCAAGACACCGGAGGTTCATGCTCATAAGTTACCGGCCGGACACCGGAGAAGGAGGTACCGTTTTGGGCACCCCGCACGATGCAGACTAATCCGCAAGGTATGTGTTTAAGATTTCTCAGCACAGTGTTTTGCTCGTGAATAGCAGATGGCCTTTCGGAATCATTGACCGAGTGACTCTGTAAAACGACCTTTCAGTAGATGAAGGTTTGCGCCCATGGACCGGCACATGGAATCTAGGTATGTTTAGAACGATTCCGGAACATTGCGTTTGGCTCTGCAATAGAATAGTTCTTTACATTTTTTAATATTAAAACGTTATGTTTCTTTTTGTTTTTAGCAATGAAGAATACAGTGGACTAGTACATGTGCCCATGATCTAACAGACTTTACAGGAATGAGAATATGTTTGTTGATCAAAGTGAGTGTTTCTCTCTCCTCCACTCACCCCTCCACCCCCAGCTTGTCTCGCGATTGTAGAGTGAACTCATTTGTTTCGCACTTGGACTGTTCTAGTTGCCCGATCTATTATAGACTTGAAAGTTGGTTTGCTTCTTCCTCTTTTTTGTGTTGGAATATCATTACTATCCTGGCTGAACTAGCTGAAGGAGTAATTGACAGAATAGGTCTTTGGATCTCAAAAAGAGGTCATTTTTATATGTGGATGGTGCAGAATAAATGTGACAGTCAGAGTGTAAATACATGAGTGGTAATAGGAGTGTGCTTTTCTTTTACTTTTGTAGCTCTCCAGGAGTTCTGAGTCCTGAGGAGAACACTGTTAACTCACATCATTGGGTTCAAAACTCATCGACTATTGTCTAACCACAATTGTGTGCTTAAAAATATACTACGTTGGCTCATTTCGGATTAACTTGGTTTCAAAAATGATTCAAGGAAAATGAAATATTGTTGTGAGCCAGAATAGTTCACTGTCTGGTTTTGGCCCTGATAAAGGTTGTTCTTGTGTTTGTTTGAAAAAACTGTCAAACTCTAACCTTTCGGGTTTTGCTTATTTTTCTCTTATGTTTACAAAAGAGAAATTTGTTTACTACATACAGAACTCGAGCCGATTTTATTTGTTTTTTGCAGTGTCGAATTTGTTGTCAATGTTGTGTCTATGTTGTGTCCAACAATGTATTTTGTGGTGTTGAGTATTTTGTAATTTGATTCACTATATTGCTGTGTTCCTTTGTGAATTTTTGTATGATGATATTTTTGTATTGGAGAACTGATGGTTAATTGAAAAGAACCTATGAAAACAATGTTTTACAAACAACAACAAAAAAATTTGATATAAGTAAATACAATTATAATTTAAGGTCACATCAAGTGTCATATGTGATCATGTGAAGTAAAGAATAACTGATATCGGTACTGGCATGTGTGTTGTTGTGTGATTGTTAATTTTGGCCTAGCCTTACTGATTAAGGGCCGAACCCTTTCTAGCTGAATACTTTTAGAAACTGGGCATTTTCTTACTTTACCATCCTGTGTACCTCTGGCTGTTGGTGTATTCAGCGTCTGGTGTTTGAGTGACAGGAGCTGGAGATGTGCATTCACTCTATCTAGACAGTCACTGGGGGGTTTGAGGTGTGCCCTGTTTTGCCTGGGTGACTCATCACTTGGCTGAATAGACCTGGTCTGCATTTAGAATGGCGGGAGGAGTTTCGCTTGCTTCTGGATAGGCTGTGCCTCCTTTTTCACAATACTGTCTCCGCCCCTTGTGGTCATGCTGCACCAGGGAGGACAGGACTGGTTTGGATTGGGTTCAGAGACCCTTACAGTAAAGAGCACAAGAACATTTCGGGGTATAAGTATTGGTCCTAAAACCCCAGGACTAGAGATTACTTACAGGAACAAGAGGACCCTGCCAAGAAGAAGAGCGGAAGGACTGTGTGAGAAGCACTGGCTTATCTGAGTGAGGGGTGGGTTGGCCTGAAGTTGCTGCTCCTTTATGTGGTGGAGAAAAAGGACTGACTCTTTTCGCCCTGCTGTGGTATCCTGCTTAGGAAGGAAATCTCCAAGGGCTTGTATGCGCTGGCCTCCTGTTTTGGAAGACTCATGTACATCAAAGTCTTCTGGGTTCTGCACTGCATAGAATCTTCTTGATGCTTTACTTATTTGAAGTTTCTTTGTGTTTTACCTATTGAGAAAATTATTTACTGGAAATTCCTTCTGTGTTACTGGGACTTTCCTTGTTGACTTCCTGCTACTGGAAAGTACATGGGTCATTAAATTGCAGAGAGCCTCCATGTATTGGGCTTCCCATATCAAGCTTTCTGTGAGCTGTGGGCTCAATGGCCATCTTAGGGCTGAGCCCCTCCCACTGCTGCCCTCTCTGTGATCAGGGCAGTTGGGAATGAAAGGTGCCGTGGCGCCTCAGTGCGGCTCCAGGAGGTCACTATAGAGACAAGAAAGAAACAAAGGAAATCGGCCCATTGCTGGGCAGAACTGGCGTCAGCCAGGATGGCCGCATCCACCCTGCCTGGCCGGGAAGAGCACGTAAAGAGAAATTCGCGCTGCAGGCACTGCAGCATGGTGCAGTTCTCTCCGAGGCAGCACAGCGGTGGCGAAAGGGGGGAAGGAAACCCAGGGCCGTAGCCCCGTATTGCTGTGGCAGCACAGATGCATGGAGAAGGCTGGGGAAGCTCTGCCTAGCCGCTCACCTGGGTGTTCAGGTGTTTGGAGAAGCTCCAGGAGTTGCCTGACAACAGCCCCAGAGCAGAAGGGGATAGAAGGCACTCTGGGACTGACATAGCTGCCCTGAGGGACGGCAGGCGCCACCACAAATAGGAAATACTTGCAGAGCTCGGAACGAGGTCTGTCATCGGAGCGGTAGAAGGTCCCTCTGCCGGCAGCATGGTACAACCGAGAGCTCTGTGAGGGCTCTGGCTGGTGAACACCCCAGAACCGAGTGAGGGCCCTGCCCCCACCCCTTTACTGGAGCCACATGCCACTTCACCACCCAAGAGAAGACAGTGGCGCTTTCACCTGTGAGGCATTATTTTTTTGGGCATCATGGGGAAAACCTCGACGGAGGCCTCCGGTCCTGGAGTTAGGTGAGGCAGTGAAATTACTGTATTATCTCTAAAAGAAGCGTAAGTGCGCTGCTGCTCCATGTTTCAGGAGGAAGTAGGTACTTCCGGGGCTTATTCATTATGGTTGTTTTACCAGTCACAATATGTTGTTGATGGTGATTCCCCAGGTGCTGGTGGGATTTTATGACCTGCTTCATTTCAGGTTCTGATGTAAGGAGGAATGGGGATGATTGGAGGTGCACATTGATTATGTCATAATGTTTGCATGACCTGTACAACTTAAAAATATTACCTTAGCTGCACTAAATGGATATGCCAATTGCCTAGTTGACAAAGGGATTATGAATGTATGTCAATGTTGGCTAATGTATTTTTCATATACAATAAAGTGCTTAAAGACCTAAGGAATGTAGTGACAATTGCCTTGTTGATATGCATTCTTATGACAAGTGCCTAGTGACACAGTGATTTATGGAACTGTGGTCTAATGTGTTCTTATCTATAATACAAAGGATATTTTTATGTAATCTTGGGCAGAGTATACTTTTGGGGTGTGCCTAGTGTGTCACTCATGTGTGTGTGTTGTGCAAACGCTTTACACATGTCCCCTGGGATATGCCTGACTGCTCTTCCAAGCTACCAAGGGGGTGAGCAGGGGTTATCTTGTGTGTGTGACTCCCTTACCATGACTAGAGTGGTGGTTTCTGCGTGGCTTAGGTGCATACCCTAGCCAACCAGAATCCCCATTTCTAACATTGGTTGGCGGTGAGAATAGGACTTGAGTTTGAGCAGTACCACAGTGACTCATTATTGCACTTAGACCACTAGGAAACCACATACTGTGTTTATTTGTTGTTCTATTTTTGATCTGACCCTTATGAACCCCATTTCTAACACAGTCACTCTTAAGAAGTCAATTTATATGTATTTTTTCACTTTTAAAAATAAATACAGACAGGAAACACAATGTCTTCTGTCCGTATTTATCAGTAACAATCTGTAAAAATGGGAAACAGGGAGCAATACTTATAAGTACCTAGTAAAGTGGTACTACATGCACTAAGGGCCCTGTAAATGAAATGCTCCTAGTGGGCCTGCAGCACTTGTTGTGTCAACCACTTAAGTAGCCTGGCAAACCTGCCTGAGGCCTGCCATTGCAGTGTGTGTGTGCAGTTTTAAAACTTTTATTTTGACCTTACAAAATAAACCTTTTGCCAGGCCCAAACATTCATTTTTAATACATATGTCATCCTACGGTTGGCCCTGAACAGCCCAGAGGGCATGGTGCAGTGTATTTAAAAAGTTGGACTTGTATTTACTATTGTTAGGCCTACCTCTCCCATGGGTTAACTTTGGAGTTACCTTATTACATTTAGTAAGGATATCTTGCAAGTGGAAACAGGTAAGCATTTCATGTTTTTTACCTTTTGAATTGTAATAAAAAATCTTCTTTTATGGTAAAGTCTTATTTTGAATTACAGCCCAGTCTCTAGGTCACATGACTAGGTGTAGTTTGGCAGTTGGTCTTTTGGTATTACCCCAACAGCCAGACACAATAGAGATATTAGGTGTGCCTGAATGGGCCATCACTGGCAGAATTCAAAGGTGGCGCTAGGCATAACCCTACTTACAATTGAGTAGGCATGTCCTACCTTCACACAAAGGATTGCATGCCACCTGTAGTTAGTCTGAAGTCAGGGCAGGGGAGGCAAGAAACCTGCACACTTCAAAGGAAATCCACTAGAAGTTTCTCCCACTTGAAAGAAGGTACCAGATATAAATGTTCTACCTCAGACACCAACCCTTTAGTAGACTTGCTGCCCTGCTTCCCCCTTGCCTGGGTGAGAAGTACTGGGCCTGCAACCTGTACCCAAGACCACCTGAGTGACTCCAAGAGCTAGTCTCTTGTAACCAGCACATTAAATCTGCAATTACTGTATTACCCTGCCAAGTGGTGCCACCAGCCCTGGACCCATTTAGAACCTATGCATCTCCTCTGCTGTGCACACAACACAGAGCAGAACTGACTCATCACCTCTGCTGCATAGACTTTCCTGGCACAAAGCCTTCACATCACCCTTGCAGTCCGCAGTCCCATAAAAAATGCTGCTGCATGATGCATCCTCAATACAGCAGGCCCTTGCATCACAAACCATCATCGGCAGCAGCCTCAACGACGATGCAGGACCCCGCAGCCCTACAGCTTCTTCAGAACCAGCTAGTGCACAGTGCATCCTCAACTCAGGACTTGGCATCGAAAACCCACCTCATCTATGGCCTCTTCGACGATGATGCTGGAACTGTCATCACAGCTTTACAGCTCCCAGAAACCGATGTTGCATGATGCATCTCCGACCCGGATCTCGCATCGCCTCAGCTGCATGATGCATCCTCGACGTGGGACCTCGCAATGCTCTGCAACCAGGATTTAAAGTGCTCTTGTTGAGGCTTTTCAACTGGGTCTCTGTAGTGAGCCCATGCTCCATCACAGTCGACCTGAACTTGTAACTTTGTACCGTTCCAGTGCAACCAGATCACCACAGTTGGAGCTTTGTGCTTTTTAGAGCTATTTTCCCTGACATTTTTTTTAATTGAATATCTTCAGGTCTAGTGATTTTTGTCAATATGGTCTTGTTTTATTAATTAAAACATACTCTATGTTTCTAATATGGAATGGGTTTTTTCTTCTATTGTTTTAATAATGTAATACTGTTTGAGGAGTGTGGTATAAATTCTTTACATATTGCCTCAAAGTAAAGCCTGTCTGCTCTGTGCCAAGCTACCAGATGGTTGAGCAGATGGTAATTTGGTATTTGTTCGTAATTTCACCCTGGAAAGGATTGTGGTTCCTGCTTGAGTAGGATTTCACTCCCCTCAACCTGCACCCCAAAACTAAACTACCCCAAAATTTCAGATTAAATGACAACAAATCAAGTGCACTTTTCGCTTCTGGTCCCAACGTTTGTTCTTCAGGAATTATTATTTGCATTACAGTCACTGCAAACACCACTTTCTTATTCAGATTCATGCCATACAATAGTAAGCATATTAATACATGTCAATACAATTGTTAACTATGTTGTTTTAGCTACAAGAAGGTGTCTTTCCTTATAGTTCAAAATGATTACAATATATACAAAATGTATTCTCAAAATACCAAGAACGTAGTCCAAGTAGGATCAGAAAATAGTGGCTGAACATAGGACCTACCGTTGCCATTCAGAGTCCAGAACAGTCCAGAGTGTCCGTAGAAGCTGAACCTTCACTACACCCAAAAAATCAAAAATCACTTCCAAGCCCTAAACAGTGACTCCTTGTTCAAAGGATTTAAAAGCCTACCTTTATGACTTATTTTTCTTGAATATAAATGTTGATAGTCTACTTTCCACAGTTTTGATGTCTAAAGTAAATTATGATAAATTATGTTAACTCACATTATGTTAGTTTATACTCAGTAGTTTACAGTTCCCAAACCAAGAGGTAATTTCACAGACACCATCATATCACAACAAAGCTCCAAAGAGAACACAACTATGCTGCTTGTCTTACATCTCACACTATCTTTATTGCACTGATTCACCTCCAGTGGCTGCTTATTAGGCACGGGATCAAATTCAAAATCCTGTAGCCTGTGGATATGTTTTAGCATACTGAAGCTCCAGAGTACCATTCCTTGTTTCTTTACCATCTGTTCAGGTGCCTAAGATTGTTCTCCCTGAGCTGTCTAGTTCTGCTCCTGATGAAATAAAATTGGGTAGGGAGATGAACCTACATTCACAAGGCACAGCAGTGGCTGCTAATGGGCGCATTCAGGTGATCGAAGAAAATAAAAAATAAAACACTTACCTGGGCCGGCCGGCAACTGTCTCCTTCCTCCGTCCTCTTCTTCCTGTCTCCACCAGCAACAGGAAGCACCCAGACTCCCAGGCTCCCCATACACAATCACAATGCTACAATGCAGCATTGTGATTGATCTGAGCCCAACGGATCATCACTCAGACAGGGAATGGGAGGCTTTGCATGTTCCTCAAAAGGCTGTGTAAAGCAATCCTGGTAGGGAAGATGCAAAGTGCGCAGGACTGTTTGGCAGGCCAGAGAGGGCCGTCCAAGCAGTCATGCGCACTTCAGGAGTGTAGACCACTCCTCTCCCTGATCTGGCAAGCCCGCCCACGAGCCACTGACTCAATAAGAAAAACAAAATGATAATAACAATACGTTAATATCATTTTATTTTTCCTTTTGAGCATGGGGGCAAAGTTCCTTCACCTTAGGGGAGGAGCCGCAATTGACAAGGCACATGGTCAAGATACACTTTTATCTCAAGATCCCCACCTCAATCATGTCTTCAAAAGAGTCCTTAAATGCCTGAAGACACTGCTCTTCCACAAAGCATATGGACTTCTTCATATTGGAGTCATCTGCATTCCCCCACTTCCCTTCTTCCTGCATGAGTGTTCTGCAGCAGTGGTGGCACCTGTTTGGGAACGGCGGCGGGGGAAGGGAGGAGGATTTAGAAAGAAAAGAAAACATACCTTATCAATGCCGATCACAGCCGCTGCCTCTCCTCCTCTGAGCAGGAACAGTAAGCAGATATCCTCGAAGAATCCCCTGACCAATCACAGCGCTGCCAAGTCAGCGTTGTGATTTGTCTGAGCGCCTTGGTTCGGTGCACGGATGGGGACTGAAAGGCTAAGCATGTTCTCCACCTAGGCGGTAATGCAGCCTGGGTGGAGCACATGAAAAGTGCGCATGATGGGTCGGCTGGCCCGAGAAGGCTGGCAAAATCATCTTGCACACTTAAATGCAGCAGGAACCTCTCCTCCTCCCTCTCCCAAGCAAGCCCAGAGCCCCCCAACCTGGCTGGTTTCAAGAAGAAAATCATAATAACACAACGTTTTTAACATTGCGTCATTATCATTTTCTTTTTCTTTTTGTATGTAGTGAGGAGACGCTCCTCCGCCCTGTGCATCACTCACCTCGTATCACTAGTGTAAGTGCTCTACAAAGACAATAAATCTAAATAAAATGTTATAATGGAAAAAGAAGCCTCTCCTGGCTGGATAAGAAGTTAAATGAAGAGGTATGAAGAGGTATGCTCAGAGTTTTACTATAGGAGCAAATGAAAGAAAATAACCTAATTTTTAGAAGCAGTGGATTTCAGAGTTTGAGAGTTAGTAGATTAAGGGCCAGTTATACAAGGGGTTTTAGCATTCGCAAACCCTCTGTTTCAGTAAATCAGAGAGTATGCCAGAGTTTCATAGTCAATAAATGGGTTTACAAAACCATATGAAATTAGTATTTGAAAGTGGCGTTTTTAAGGCACCCCCTCCAAATATCGATTTCTTATGGCATGTGTCATTGTTTTCTGATAGACATTCAGTCATTAAACTTTCATTTTTTACCTACACCTCAAAGGACGCAGCAACCCACACACAAATAGGAAAGGGTCCCTAAGGGACCCTTTCTTCTTTGTGAAGTTTGAAAAAAACATTTTTAGGAGTACGCACGGTACCACTGCTTGCTCAAAAAAACAGGTTTGTGAAACCTCAAGGATAAGAAGCCGAATTAAAATATATATATATATATATATTTTTTTAAGCAATTTCAGACATGATGATGGCATAGCACCGAAATGGTTTGCAGTTTGTGACCTACATCATTAATATTAACGAGGTAGGTCGCATTGCGACCCATTATGATTATGTATTTTGTGACTCAACCTATTAGTACACAGGTCAGTTTGCAAAATACAAATGCATTTGTTAAATGTTGGGGTGTACATTCTTACCACTTTTACCAAATGCATTGTACGTACATCTGGCCCTAAGTCCTTTAGGCATTAATGTATTTTTCTATAGACATAGAATGGGAAAAACCCTTTTGAAACATCATGCCCCAAATCTTTTGCCGTCCTACAAATCTGCAAACTGACTATGTTTCAGATGAGTTTTCATACCACCATAGTTTTTACCCATTTTCCTGCTATAACAAGCTCAATGATATGTTTACTAGTTACAAAGATGCATCGATTTTTATATTACATTGTAGTTAGTAGCAGATTTACTTAACACTTCTTGGAGCACAAATGCATTGTAATTCTTTATTAACTATAGGTTTTCATACAATAACAAACACAAATTTAGTCTTGTTGGACACTTGAAGTGGTTTACAGGCCCTGCCCACTTACCCGAAGACAGTTTAGCTGCATTACTTCACAGAATGAGGCAAAGCATTTGGTCCCACAGACGAATAATTCGTTTCTTTTTATCTAATGCTGCAATAATTAAATAATTCTTAAAAAATATTTGATCGACTGTTCCATTCCAACAAACATTTTGCTTATACATGTCAAGAGTTATTTTGCATTTACAACGCCTTCAATTAATTCAAAGTGGCAAGTTCATTAAATTTCATTCCAGCTGCTCAACCATGTCCCATTTGTCCAAGATCACAAACAGTATCTTGCCAACATAAATTATCCATTATCATTAAAGTGAAGGATGAATGTTATTCATATTTTTCAAAACATTACATCGCAACAATGGATGAACGCGTTCAATCAGAATTAATTAATTCTTCAATAACCATCTTAGTCGGGCCGTTAGATCTTATTAAAAATCCATACATCTGCTTTAATGAATCAGCTTTTATAAACGAAAGGAAGAAAAGGTGCAAAAGCCACAACTTATCATATCCCTTGACTCCATTGTCACACATCTCTGGCCGGCTCTCAGCCACAATAATGCTCGCTGATGATGGGGAAGCAAACCTTCTATTATTATTATTATTATAGAGGCTTTTATAACGCGCTCTGCTACTAAATAGTATAGTATCCTGGCGCGAAGAGAAAAAAGAAGGGGACAGATCGCAGTAAATGCAAGGGAGGAGCAGCCTTTAGGCATTGGTGTTGAATAGGTAGGTTTTTAGGCCTTTCCTGAAAGCCATGATGGAAGGGGCTGTTCTCAATTGCAGAGGCAGGGTATTCCAAGCTCTCGCTGCTCTAACAGAAATGGATTGTCCGCCAAGCCTGCTATATTTGAACTTTGGTACAGTCATTTGATGGAGGTTGCTTGATCTGAGAGGGCGATTGGGGGCATAGAGAGAGAATCTTTTTCTCAAATAGGTTGGGCCTGTTAGGTGGAGTGCTCGGTATGCTAACACAAGAATCTTGAATAAGATCCTTTGTGCCACTGGAAGCCAGTGAAGGTCTCGGAGTGGTTGGCGAACGCTAGATCTTCTGGGAATGTTAAACAGCAGCCGGACCGCAGCATTTTGGATGACTTGGAGGCGATGGATCAGATAGGCTGGGAGTCCGCTGTAGAGAGCATTCGCATAATCCAGTCTGGATAATATCAGAGCGCGAATGACCGTCTCCTTAGCTGATCGCGGAAGCAAAGGAAGGAATCTGCGTAGAGTTTTAAGAGTGGAAAAGCAGATTCCGGTGAGTTTTTTCAGGTGATCTTCAAATCTGAGATTATTGCTGAACCAGATTCCTAGGTTTTTTGCAGGTCCACCTGTGTATTTAGGGCTGGGAAAATCGGTGGGCCAGAGAGAATCATAGAAATTATCTGGGAAGGAGCCGTACAGTAGAATCTCAGATTTGCTCTCATTGCACTTAAGTTGAGCCAAGGCCAGCCAGCGGAAGACCGATGATAGGCAAAATTGGACTCTCGTCGTGTCAAGGTTGTTTTTGGGCCATGTAAACAAGAGCTGGGTATCATCGGCGTAGGCCATAATTTTGGCCCCCAGCTGTTCCGCAAGATAGATAAGGGGGGTCATATAGACATTAAAAAGCAGGGGGCTCAGGGTGGAGCCCTGTGGTACGCCAGTTGAGAGTTTTTTGGGAGAGGAAGAGAAAGGTGGCATCCACACTTGCTGGGACCTGTCATCTAAGAAAGATCTCAGCCAGCCGAGGGCAGGGCCAGTTATGCCAATGTCTGCTAGTCTGGTCAGTAGGAGGGAGTGAGGGACCGTATCGAAGGCGGCAGAGAGGTCCAATAAAATCAGCGCCGCTCTGCCACCTCCGTCTAGGCACTCCCGGATAGCCTCAGAGACCTCAACCAGGGCCGTCTCTGTGCTGAAGGCAGCTCTAAAACCTGATTGCGCAGGGTGGAGAGCTTGAGAGTCTTCTACGAATCGGTCCAGCTGTGAGAATGCAACTTTTTCGCAAATCTTTGTTAGAGCTGGCAGTAAAGAGATGGGTCGGAAGTTAGCGGGAGTTTTTGGATCTAGGCCATTTTTCTTAAGGAGTGGTAGCAGTTTTGCCTGTTTCCAGCAAGCTGGAACTGTGGCGCTGGAAAAGGAGAGGTTCACTATATGCGTCACCTCTTGGCCGACTGTGTTAGCCAGGCCCGCAAGGACTCTGGCTGGGCAGGGGTCTGCTGGGGAACCCGATTTTAGGGTAGCCAGAATTTTCGCGACCTCAGTTGGATTCACTGGAGTGAAGAGGGCAAACTGATCCGTAGAAGTGGGCATAGTGGGAATGGGAGTAGTCATAGAGGCTGGGAAATTGTTGCATACAGTGAGCAGATCATCTTGGATTTTATCGATTTTTTCCACAAAAAACACAGAGAGTTCTTCACACCATTTTGCCGATGAGGCTAGAAGAGGGTGAGCGGCGCAAGGGGAGACAAAGCTTTTAACAACAGCAAAGATTTCCGCGCTGTTGTTGTTGGCCTTGGAAATACGCCCTTCATAGTATGAGCTTTTTGCCACTTTAATTGCAGCATAGTATTTCTTTTGAGCTGTTCTAAGTTCTTTCTTGGCCTCAGGGAGGTATGCTTGTCTCCAACGTCTTTCGAGTTTTTTGCAGCCTGATTTAAGATCGCGGAGGGTGTTGGAGAACCAGGGTTTGGAAGGGGAGGAGCGAACTCTACAGACGAGACCTGATTTGGTTGAGAGAGCAACACCTTCTTTAATCCATGAGTTGAATACGCTCACTGCTGGTTCAATTTCTGAAGGCAGTGAGGGGCGAGAGGTATCGAGATGGTCACAGAGTGAAGTTAAATTAATTTTCTGTGTATGAGCCACAGATTGGTTGGTCTCAGCAGGGCGGGACAAGGGCCAGGAGAATCTTATTAGCATGTGATCAGACCAGTTTAATTTCTCAGGTTCGGACATATTTATATTAAAATTGGTGCATACTAAGTCAAGGGCATGACCCCCTGAGTGAGTGGGAGCCTTGATCCACTGTTTCAGTTGGGCCATCGCAAACGCATCGTTTAGCCGAACTGTGTCGGATAGATCAAGCTGGTCCACATGGATATTAAAGTCCCCCAGAAGGAGATATGTGGGGTATTTCAGGGCACGTGGGACTATCATGTCCTCTAGTGCCTCTAGAAATTTTCCTGCGTGGCCAGGTGGTCGGTAAACCAGAGATCCAACTAAGGTAAAGTGAGCCCCTAAAGTGAGAGAAAAATGGAGTACCTCAGCATCAATGGATGGGCCCATAGGGTCTAGAGAAAAGGTCCATTTATCCCGAAAAATGGCTGCTACGCCACCTCCTCTGCCTAGGGGGCGGTCTTGTCTGATAATTTTAAAGCCACGTGGGATGGCAAGTTCGATCACTGGGTTACATGTGTCATTGAGCCATGTTTCGGTGACAAAGAGAAGGTCAAACTCGTTGTCACTTAGTAGCTCGAATATTTCATTAGAATGTTTTACCAGAGATCTGGCATTGATCAAGCCGGCCCGGAGACTAGACGGGTCAGTAGCACACTGTGTGGAGGCTGGTAGAGTAGGTTGAGAGCGGAATGAGCATGATTGACAAGTGTACTGAACAGCAACCGCCAGGTCCCATTGACTCGAACAGGAGCAAGATTTAGTGTTCAGTGCAATTAAATACTCACGAGAGTAGGGAACACGCAGCCGGTTACAGGGTAGGGGGGCAGCTGCAAGGGGGCTGGCGCTGGCCGCGTCCGGGACGCGGACGGGCGCAGACGGGCTCGCCTAGGAGAATCTGTCACTGTCTCAATGTTTACACATTTATTTGAATTTGGGTACCAAGTTGAAGACTTACAGCAGGTGCTGGCACTATGGTATACTTGTAC
The DNA here is from genome assembly GCF_964204655.1 of Triturus cristatus. Taxonomy (NCBI): domain Eukaryota; kingdom Metazoa; phylum Chordata; class Amphibia; order Caudata; family Salamandridae; genus Triturus; species Triturus cristatus. Next base: position 135,288,080 of record NC_140581.1, read on the forward strand.
TTTTTATTTGATAACCGTTCTAACCTGTAACAATCATACGTTTTTCATTGAATGTTAAAATGAACTTGTCCTACATATCTTAGTTTCTAACTTCTGTAAATTGTAACTCATGATCAGCGATGTTAATTTGAAGAGCAGTTGCGGCAAGACCTGTCCACCTTGAAACTGAAGAAGCAGCCTCGAGTACCTCCCTCTGTTCAACAATTCGGGGGAATTTTTAATAGGTCTTTAAAAAAAAAATACAATGTAATTAATGCATTTAAATAATTTTAATATTTAATTCAAAATGAATATATTCATTCAATAGCTCTGTACCATTTTGTATTTTTTTCTAGATTCAAAATATATATTTTGAATTATTTTACATTAACAGTAAATATAAAAATATTTTTAAATAATTTGTTCAACTTTTTCAACTTTTTTTTAATTTTCCCAATACTTTACCATAGGGAGAAAAATTAGTACAAATATTAGTCCTCCACACCTTCTCAGCTGTAGCTCCGGAGTTCCTCCTCAATGGCCAGTTCCCAACAAACAAAAGGGTGATAAGGAATGTTTTGTGTATTGTTCATAGATGTTTTCTGTCTTTAAAGTTCTGAGAACTCTGAGCCAGATGTTTGTTTTCTCTTCCTTTCCCTAGCCAGCCTTCCACTGTTCCCCAGACACCAAATTTGATAGTCTCTGTTAGAAATGTGGTTTCTGTTTGGCAGAGGTATGCACCCTGTCCAAGCAGGAACCACAATCCTAGTCAGGGTAAGTCACAACACACCCTAAATGATCCTGTGCTTACCCTCTAGTAGCTTGGCACAGAGCAGTCAGGCTTAACTTAAAAGGCAATATGTAAAGTATTTGTGCAACACTTCAAACAGTAACACAGTGAAAACACCACAAAAATTCTCCAAACCAGGTTATAAAAATAAAGAATACTTTTATAAATAAAACAATACCAAAACAACAAAAAATCAGTACGTAGAAGTCAAGATATACATTTCTAAAGAATAAACTGAAAAATAGAACTTAGAAGCAATAAGCATTCAAATGCTATATCTGGTCGTGCCGGATCGGGACAAAGTCGAAAGTTCAGGCTAACCGCGATGGAGCGTGGGCTGGATAAAGGGACCCAGTTAGGCCTGCTGAACTAAAGCACCTTGATCCAGACTGTGTCGTCATCCCCGAAGATGTGAGTTGCAGCCAAATGGTTGCATCGATGTTGAGCCATACAGTGGATGAGATGTGTTGATTTTCTCCATGCAGTGGTGTCAATGCATCAGTTCTGAGCGTGATGAGCTGGTTCTGGATGTGATTTGCTGCTACTGCCCATGCAGCAGAGGAGACGTTGTTTCCAAGGGCGATGTGGTGGTTCTGAAGACAATGCTCTGTGTCTGCTCCATGCAACAACGAAGAAGCGACAGTTCCGATCCACACAAAAGCAAAGATGCACCACTTTTGACCCACGCAAAGGGGAAGATACATCGGTTTTGATGAGGATGCATGGGTTGGCTTGAAGAAGTACCTTAGGCCGAATGTCCAAGGGTCTAGGACATGTGGTGGCTCCACTTGGCAGGGCAGACTTACATTTGGCAGAGACCTGGTGCAGGTAAGAGGAAAGTATTTTAGGTACCTGAGACTTCAAATCAGGAGGCAAGCCTGCAAGTCCTTGGAGTCACTCTGGGTACAAGTGTTGCAGGTCCAGTCCCTCCCACCCAGGCAGGGGAACAGCAGGCAGCAGGGTGGCACAGCAAGGCAGGAGTCCAGCAAAGACCAAAAGTGTACCGAAGTGGTGGTGTCAGAGGTACAGTTCTTATATCCAGTTGTGCCTTTGAAGTGGGGGAGACTTCCAAGAATGGTCTTTGAAGTGCACAGAAATCCACCCTTCCTGCCCTGGTTTCAGACTCACTACGGGGGTTATGTGGCCCTTTGTGTGTGGACAAGACACAGAGCTGATTCATGTGTAAGTGTGAGATAGTGCCCAGCCCCTCTCTGCCATCCTCCCATGAATCCAATCAAGTTCTGTTTGTGTGTGGTAGAATAGAGGGAATACACAAAGCCAAGCTGTCACCCTACCAAAACAGAATAGGTACAGGTAGTAGGCACCAAATGGCTAAAGTAAGACAATCAAATAACCAAAAGTGAGTCCCTTTTGTCAAAGAAGGACTGAAAGAAAGAAAAGATTTTCCTTTCAAATAACCCTCACCCACCCTGATTGCCCCTTGGTGGCATGCTTCATCATAGGGTTCATCCCTGCCCTCTACAGACAGGGGAGTGCTGCTATCTACGGAGACAGGGAAGGAAGTGTGAGCACTTTATAGAAAAAGGGGTGTTCCTGTACACCTATACACCTATGTGGTTTCTAGAGATGGAGTGGGTGAAGACTATATGGAACAACTTTAAAAATATCAAGATAGTGGGACAAAAACACTTTATTTTACTCCCCTAGTTGATATGCTAAAATCAAGGGACAAATGGGAAATGCTTGAGGTACAATTACCTGCCGTTTCCCTGGTTGGTCGATTAGTTTCAAATCCTACCCCAAGGCTTTTCTTCAGGACCTCAAACTCAAATAATACATGGTATTAGGATGACCGAGTATTTACGTGCCAATGAAGCTCTACAAGGTCTCATTGTAAGGAATGAACCATTTATTTTCCAGCACAACAAGGTGTTCAAGAAAGACTGGCCACTAATCTCTTGGCACTGTACGAGGGACTCACTTATTCTTGTCATAGAATCCAAAACATGCCTGGCTCAGGAAATGAAAACTCATATTTAAGGCCTAGAGATACGTTTAAAATCATACCTGTCCATCGGCTCCATATAGAAAAATCTAGAGGAGTTTAACAATTCACTGAATTCGAACTATCACTGAAAAAGAGTAAATTCATGAAATTGAAAAAGGACACATCCAATTTCAGGCACGAAAAGGTGTATCCATACATCAAAGAGGACTATGTATCCTACAGAAGAAACACTGGCTATAACACAGATAGTGATGCATCCGGTGCCGGATCAGACAACTCCAATTCCAGTGCTGGCACAAGGGCACCTACAGGGGTAGACAATCATACAGGAGAAACCATAACAGTGGCCAACATGGCCATTGGGGTAATTTCCAGCAACCCCCTATATACCCCACACCATTCTTCTATGGTCCACCGCCACAAATGCCACCACATCAGTCCTTTTTTAACCCTTGGGAAGTACCCCCAGAACACCCAAGATAACACCAAGAAAACCAATACAAGCCTTTTTTAGGATCAGGCCATCAGAGAGGGAGGATGAGGAAACGGAACCAGGTCCACTGGGGTACCAACCAACAAACCTCCAGGGTAACCACTCGGAGCATGACGGTCTCATTGAACAACCAAGCGGGGCCGAGCAACCAACTACTTTAGTCTCTAAACTGACGGACACCATCCTAAGCCCCATCCAACAAGGAGTCCTGGAAAAGCTAAGCTTTGTTCCCACATCTAATGTAGATATGTTCAAATTTAGCTGTGAGGTAAACAAGTTTATAAGGAAACTGAAACTTAGGGTTTTCTTTGCAGATAAAGAGGGTAGTGAGGAACCGAAAGATGACACAGGACTGAGAAACAAGTCAAATTCACCCCCCCAGTGACTGCCGTCCTAGCTTTCGAGAAAGCAGTACTGAAAGTGATAGGGGAACTTAACCCAAGGGCACCACAGTTTTTCACAACACCTCCAAACAGGAGCTATGGGCTATTAAGGAACTCTCAGAGAATGACAACCTTGTCATCAAACCAGCTGACAATGGTGGAGCCATTGTGATCCAGACTAAGGAGGCATACCGGATGGAATGCCTCCATTTACTACATGACCCACGGAAATACGAACCTCTCAGTAGTGACCCCACTGAGAGAATCAGAATACATATAGGGCGCATGGTAGAGGATGCCTTGGCCCATGACTGGTTTTCAAAAAAAGAGGGTGATTTCCTAACCAACAGAAACTCAGTGACCCCCTACTTCTATACCATATGCAAGATACACAAATATGTAAATAAACCACCTGGACGTCCCATTGTCTCAGGGATTGGCTCCATTTCGGAACCCCTTTCCAAATTTGCGGATGCCTTCCTTCGACCAAACATCCAAGGAACGGACACATACCTGAAGGAGACTAAAGATATTCTACAAATCATAAACAATCTACCTTTCGATCCACAAACAATGTCTTATTGGACTCGACATTGAAAGTTTATATACCAGCCTCCCCCACACTGAGACTTTGGAGATCTTAGAGGAAGTGTTATTCACCAGTGAATGGAAATATCACACCCCACCCAACTTGGTGATAGAATGTTGTAACCTCGCCCTCACCAAGAATTTCAAGGATCAACTGTCTCTACAGAAGCACAGCACCAGTGTGGGAAGCGCCTTTGCTCCCAGTGTGGCTGGTTTATATGTCCACCATCTAGAACAACGTAAAATCCTATCACCTATGAACCCATCTGTCAAAAACATTTGTCTTTGGAAAAGATCCATAGATGACGTGTTTCTAATATGGAACGGTAATGAAGACACTGCCAAGTCATTCATCACATGGCTCAATGAACAAAACAAGTTTCTTAAATTACCTATACCATCTCAAGAACCGAAATGGTGTTTCTAGAGCTCAACATTTTCCCTAATGGAGTTGGTTTGAAAACAACAACACACTTCGCCATCCCAGACACCTTAGAGAAAATGTACCATTTGTGCAATTCCTGAGACTAAGGCGCAACTGCTCTGATATAAATGATTACAAAATGCAAGCAGCAGACCTGAGAACTAAACTCAAAGCACGCAACTACCCAGACAAAATAGTGGCTAAGGCAATGAAAAGGGCAAGAAACAATAACAGGCAAGCCCTACTGGAAAAGACCACATGGGAAATGGATGAGACATGCCCAATCTGCGTAACAACATACAATAGCGCATCCAACACTGTAACCAAAATTATCAATAAGCACAGGAGAATTTTGAGTGGCAGCACTACCGTTTTGACCTAACCTATGTTCTCTCAAAGAAGAAACCACAACCTGAAGGATATGCTGGTACACACGTGACAAAAACTCTTCAGGACAACCAACCGAATCAGGGTTTCATTGCACCCATCAGTGGACATCACCCATGTGGGAATTGCAGTGTGCGCCATTTGACGCAAACCAGCAAGAAGATCACTATTAACAATAACACTACCTGGGAACTACGCAGGTTAACTAATTGAGACTCAAAGGGGGTAATATACAGGATCACCTGCCCATGCAACCTGCATTACATTGGCATTACTTCAAGGAAAATAGAAACACGCATATGTGAGCACTGAACTAACTTGAGATGTAAATGAGCCACAACCAAATTGACATTCCATTACATTGAACAACAACACACACTCAATGATCTACGATGGACCTTGATTGAACAAATCAACAACAAATCTAAATTCTTTGAGAAAGAACTGAGATGAGTTTATAGACTTCAATTTCACGAGACAGATCTAAATGAAAATATCGCCTGGAGCCAATTCGTATAAATTATAGGTTTGTAATTTTGATCCTGATTAGCTGTACCAAGCACACTGGTATCCCCACCATGTAAATCCATATGGGGACTCTAACCTCTGGATCATAATTCATACTTTTGAGTACTGATACCAATCCTTCACCTTTAACTTTATTAACTAGTCACTATATGACATCTTCAGCCCACTCGTTTCTCCAACACGACCCACGTGTCTTGTTTCATTAACGTTTTTTCCTTTTTCAATTTTCGCTTTCTTTTTTTTTTTTTTTTTTTTTTTATTTATTTACAGTTTTTATTTACAACAAACAGTCGGGCAATGAGCAGGGAAACAAACAAGCAAGCATGATATAAATGATTTTTGAGGAAGAAAAAAAAAGGGTACATAAAAGAAATGGAGTAGATCCCTCAGATCCATTTAGTGACTGGGTCCCAGATTTTCAGACCTTGTTTTTTTTTCCTTATCCCCTTAAGTTTATACATGGCCAGTTCTAAATGATAAATAGAGATTAGCTTGCATTGCCAATGATGAAAGGTCGGAGGTTCCTTGTCAATCCATTGAGAAGTGATACAAAAACGGAAAACGGACATGCAGATGAACAAAAATGCATCTTCAGGGAAAGATCTTTTCCCAAGTTGATCTACTTGAACACCAAAAATTACCAACTCAGGAGAAAGTTTTACGAGAATCCGTAGATTATTATTAATAAAAAATTCTATATCTGTGATATAACGAAGTAATTTTTCGCATTTGAAAAACATATGGATAGAGTCCGCATCCACCTCATTACAGCGGTTGCATCTAGAATCGCCGCTGACCTTCCACTTGGCGAGCTTAGCCGGGGAATAGTAAAGATCGAAGACAGACATATAATGCTGGCTTTGAAGGGATCCATTGAAAAGTACCTTCATGGATATCTCGATGGATCTACCTATATCGACCTTTAGTATATCTAGCCTCCTTTGCCATTTACTCTCTATAGAGAGTAAATCATCCTCGGAATGATTAATGATCATTTGATAGATTGTGCCTATTTTTTTTGTTTTCTTAATAGTTTCTAAGATCTTATGACGATGCATAGATGAGTTAATGAGAAGTCCTTTTGATTCTAAAAAGCTACGAATCTGGAGATACTTGAAGAAGTGATGCTGTGATAAGCAATATTTAGCTCGAAGAACCGAAAATGAGAGAAATTGAGCTTTTTCATATAGATCACCTAAAGTCTGTATTCCAGAGAGAAACCAAATTCTGATAATTTGATCATGGAATATCAGAGGCAGGGCTGGGTTATTAATAATTGGAGAATAATAAGTGATTTCAGCTAGGCGTAGAATTTTATTCCTAAATTGTCGCCAAATTGTAAAACAAGCGAAAATAATCTTAAATTTGGTCTTTTTGTAGTAGCTGGGTTCAATGATTTTGACTAAGCATTGTGGGGCGGCCTTACCTAAAAGTAATTCATAAACTGAAGGATAAATAGATTCCTCAGTAATAGTGTCCGAGAAGAGGAGTACCCTCATAGATCTTAAACAAATGACCCAATAATACAGATGAAAATTAGGTACACCCCACCCCCCTTTCAGCCTTGGCAAAAAACACCATTTCAACGCGCGACGAGAGCGATGATACCCCCACAAGAATCTAGATATCATTCTATCAATTCTTGTGAAATAGTGTGCCTGAAACAAAAGCGGTATAGTACGAAATAAATACAAAAATTTTGGTAAAATTAACATTTTAATGATATTAACGCGGCCAAAAAGAGAGAAATGGAGATTACTGAGTCTCTCTAAGGTTTTATTAGATGAATTCAAGACGGGCTCAATATTTAAGTGTACAATATCATCCACTTTGGATGAAATCGTTATCCCCAAATATTGGGCTTCTAAATTGAAAACCATTTCTTTAGGTCGACCGAAGCCAGAATGGATCAATTGAGTTTTGGCGACATTTAATTTGTAGCCAGATAACGAGCCGAATTCTTCTGCCAGAGATATAATTTTTGGTAGTGCACGACCAATATCGACAGTGGTGATGGCGACATCGTCTGCATAGGCAAAAATTTTAAATGAATGGGTATTAATTTTGACAGGTATAATTTCTGTCGCGAGGGATAAGTTACGGAGATACGGTTCTAAATAAAGGGCAAACAACAAGGGAGAACAAGGGCAACCTTGTCTAGTCCCTCTTGTTATCGGAAAGCCCTTCGAGACAGAGTTGGTTAATCTGATGGTAGCTTTAGGCTGGACATAGAGGGCTTTGACGGCATTAATATATGAAATAGGGAAGCCCATCCAGAGCATGGTAGACCAGAGAAACTCCCAGGAGACCCTGTCGAACGCTTTTTCTGCGTCCAACAGGGCCACCGCAACAGGAGATTCAGATGTCTGAGCCCAGTCTAATAAGGCAATTATTTTTCTAACGTGATCTGTAGTGTCTCTTTTCAGAATAAAACCATGTTGTCTAATAGAGACGAGAGTAGGCATGAATGAATTCAATCTGTTAGCTAATATCTTTGAGTAAATTTTACTATCGGTGGGAATCAGGGAGATAGGGCGATATGAGCCTAATTCTTCGCTATTCTTACCTTTTTTTAAGAAAATTACAATAGTTGCGATGGACCATGAGGGAGGTGGATTACCAGCAAAGGCTGAAGAAAAAATCTTCATTAATTCTGGTTTTAAGATACCTCTAAATACTCGGTAAAATTCTAGAGGAATAGAGTCAGGGCCCATAGCTTTCCCAGTCGCCAGGCCTGTAATAGCGAGTTCAATCTCGTCCCAAGTAACTGGGGTACTGAGGCACTCCGCATGTTCTAATGACATTCCTGTAATTTGGATCTTTTCAAGATATTGTTTTATATCGAGATCCGGAACACTATCCGATTGGTGATAAAGCAATTGGTAAAATTCATTGAAAGCGGCGAGTATGTCTTCTTTAGAGGTTTTAAAAACTCCATGAAGATCTTGAATTTTGAGAATCTCATTAACAGTAGCTTTTTGACGTAGTCTGATTGCTAAGATTTTCCCCGTTTGTTCACTCAGTTCGTAGCTTTCAATGCGATGTTGATTATGGAGTAGAGCTACTTGATCAGCAATATGAGTATAAACAAAGCTACGTTTAATTGATAGATCCAATTGGGATTCCTCTATGTCACGATTAAGTTTAATACATTCAGCTAGCCGAGTCTCTGCAGATAAAACCATGTCACAATCCCTTTTGAATTTGTTACGCTTTCCCTTTGATTGAAAATTAGAATATTTTAGTGTCTCTCCCCGTACCACAGATTTAAATGTGTCCCAAACTACTGGGACTGAGGCTGATTGATTATTAAATTCAAAAAAATCCCGGATAACTTTAGACATAAATTGGAAATAATCTGGTTGTAAAAGTAAATTCCGTTGAAAGGTCCAAATTGATCTGTACCCTTGTTCGGTTGATGGAATACAAAATTTTAAACAAAGGGGATTGTGATCCGACAACAGCCTAGGTAGAATTTCAACCGCAATTTTTCCCAAAAAGAACTGAGATAGAAAAAAATAATCAATCCGAACATGTTTCTTGTGGGGAGCAGAAAAGAAGGTATAGCCATACTCATCTGGATGGAGAGTGTGCCAAGCATCAGATAAGGCATTGTCTAAGACCATAGATCGTAGAGCCTTGAAGGACCGTGGCTTTAAACCTTTATACTTTAAATTTTGTCTAATATTGAGGACAGCGTCAATATGAATATTTAAATCCCCACAGAAAATAATAGGCAAACTGCACAGGGCGAGTTCGTGATTGAGATAATTAAAAAGCTCAGAATCGTCGAGGTTAGGGCCATAAACTGAATAGATCAAAAACCTGTTCTGAGAAATTGAGAGTTCTGCCATGGCCCAACGGCCCCATTTGTCAGCAGCAGTCTTAATTGATATACCAAGATTCCTACGCATGAGTATGGCAACACCCCGTTTGATACCAGTCTGCCTAGATGACACTACAAGTTCCAACCCTAGGCGCTTTAGCAAATCTCTTTTCTCCCATGATAGATGCGTCTCTTGGAGACAGAGTATATCTATTTGGAGCAGGTGAATCATTTTGGACAAGATGCCGCGCTTTTTCACATCATTAAGACCATTAACATTAAAAGTACAGATATTAATTATCTTAACCATTAGAATTTAAAGCATAAGAAAAAGATTAGGAGGCTAGACTTTATCGAGCAAGGCTCTGAGTATAATTGAATTCGAGCTGGGTTGACAAAGAAAATAGTTATTGTCCCTAATTTTGAGGCATTAAAAAAACAATCTGAAAAACATACAATAGCTTGCGAGTAGCAGAACATTTTCATTGTGATTTGCTCAAATTGGACTGAAGTTGAATTACACCCCCACCACCACCACCACCACCGCCACCACCCCCCCCCCAAACCCACCCCTAGAACCTTCCCCTTACCCCGACACCACCCCCCACCCCCACCCCCACCCACCATATGAGGCACAGGGATAGCCAATCCCTGGGGTCAGCGAGTGCCCTCCTGCCCGCTCCCAGATGACCCGAAGAGAAAAAAGAAAAAAAAAGGAGGGGAGAGAATTACAATTCAGAGATGAGTTTAAACCAGCCGGGGAAGTCAGCCCAAAATTACTAGATCAAAACTCTAATATTTGAAAGTCATACTTTTGAGAGTAGACATTAGTCAAAGAGAGTCAAGATAGTCTTTTGCAATAATTTCAGATACAAAAAATCTGGTTTGATTTTTGAAAATGACTTTGAGTTTGGCTGGATTTTGTAGGTAAACCGTAGCACCTTTTTCTTGAAAACCAGCCATTAATTGTCTTAATTGCCAACGCTTAGTGACAGTGGACTGACAAAAATCCGGCCGAACAAAAAAACAACAGCCCTTAGCGGAGCGTTTTTTGTCTGGTCTGGCGAGATCAGAGATAGCCTCTCTTGCCAGGAAGTTATTAAATCTCACCAGAATAGCTCTCGGATAGTCCCCTTCTTTTGGTCTGGATTTGATTTGAAACGGAAAACGATGAGCACGTTCAATGATCAGAGGCCAATTCCAAGATGTAAGTTCGGGGAATGCCTCCGAGAAGAGATCACAAATGAACTTTCGAATGTCTGAACCACCTAAATTCTCAGGAACCCCAAGCACACGTAGGTTATTTCTCCGAGATTGATTTTCGATCTCGGCAAGCTTGAAGCTGACGTCATCCCGTTGTGCTTTGACGACTGCGAGCTCTTTTTTTTGTATAGCAACTTCATCTTCGAGAGAAGATATCCTGGTTTCAGCTTCAAGAACTCTGGCCGTCATGTCAGTACAAATTTTGGAGATGCGACGGACGGCGTTTTTAACTTTTTGACATGTGCCTTGTGTGCGAGCAATCTCCAACTTAGTATCTGACCGATGAGCTAGCATAGTTTGATATATCACAGAAAGAGTTATTTCCGGGCAAGGATCGGACTCAGGCTCCGGCTCTTCACGTATAACAAAATCACTTGGAGGTTTAGCTTGAATAGATAAAGAGTCTCCTGTGTCATTAGACTTATTCCGAATTGGAGGTGTTCTCTTGGCCCTGGACTTATGCTTCTTCACTGTGACACTAGAAACGGGTGAGGACTCACTAGCACCTGTCTCCTCGTCCGAGGTGCTATTTTCTGGATAATCAGCCCAATCCTTATCCATACTTTCATCAGATGTGAGGTCTGACATAGAAAATTTTTTTTCAGTAGACTCCAGAACAGATTCATGAGACAAGGCTTCGATAGACGCTGGTGGAGGCTGAGCAGATGTAGTCCGAGAGATAGTCTGAACATTTGTATTAGAATTCAAAGCCGCCTCATCTCCAACAATATTAGTCAGTGAGGGTACAGGCTTGATTGGAACTACAATTCCCAGAGTGCTATGTGATAATGATCCAAGCGCACACACGGAATCGGGAGAACCTGATGGCACTAGAATAGGATCAAAAACAGAGTTTGAGGAGATATCCGCAGGTGCTATGGATGGAGACTGTACCATTACGCTCGAATTTGTAGCGTTTTTAGCAGCTTGTTTGTTGAATAATGCAGGGACAGTTTGATTAGGAGCCTTTCCCACACTTCCCTTTTTTGCCAACAAAAATGGTGATAGAGATATGGACTCACCAGGTGTAGCAGAGCTTCGATTACTAGCCTCCAACTCCTCTGTCCCGGCATTTTGAGTAATCTTGTTCTTGTTCTTGCCGCTGCGTGTATTAAGAGACTTCACCGGCTAATTAGAGGCTTTCGGCGGCATGGTGTATGCGGAGCAGAGCGCTAACTGTCTTGCCCAACAGACCGAAAGATGCCGGGTGAAATCACGCAGCCGAGGTAAACGGATGACGAGAGACCACATAAACAGCAGCAGGAACGAATGCAGACAATCCTAGTGCTGCGAGGCAGAGTTAGGTCAGCAGGTAGAGAGTCGAGCCGAAATCCACAAAGGAAAACTCCGGAACACAGAGGTGGAGCCAATGGCACTAAACAGAATCAAAAATTCAAACGGAGACAGCAGAATCGTGCCGGTGATACTACACACTGCTTCATGCCTCACGTCGATAACCAACGAATAAAATCGGGTGGTCAGCTGCTCATCCGTCGGTATCGACTCTCATCGGGTCAAAAGCTCTGGGAGCGAGACGGTAGGCAGCTCACACCGCTAGAGTAGCGGTCGCCATCTTGCCCTCGCTTTCAACCGCAGAGTAATATAATAAAATACCTATTAATATATAGGGTGGTGGACACCAGTGGGGGAGCACGGTGCAACGCTATACCTGTCCACAATAGTGATGCCTCCATAGCGGTTGCAAAGGGAAATCCCCTCAGCAAACCGCGCTTCTGGGAGACTGGGAATTCCTTCTTCCACGAAAGTCACTGAAGTGAGAGAAGGGGCACCAAAGTCTGTCAATTCGCACCACCTGCGAGTGCCCGGACCGGGAAACCTGACAGGTTCCGGAGGCCTGTGTGCCCCGGGCAGGCGGCAGAGACTACCGGTCCTGGCCCCTACTACGCCACCTATCGCCCGCCAAGAACGGAAGGATCATGGCAGGGGGGAGAGGTATTAAGACCTTGCTGCAAACCAAGCTTGACAAGTTTGCGTGGTCCAAATCAGGAGAAGATCAGGGGGTCCCCAGGTCAGAGGTCCGCGACGAGGCGGGGTCCCCACCTGCCCCACAAGACCTATCGCTTCAAGATATCATGGCAGCCATTAATGGAGTGCGCATCTCCCTAGAGACTCGACTTGATGTAGTGAATGTTGGGGTCTCACTCATAAGGGTGGACCTTCGGAAGATGGACGCTTGAGTTAAAGAGGTTGAAGATGTCCCAACGGTGCTCAAAAAGGAAACCTCCTAACTCAAACAAGAAGTCCAGGGGCTACAAGACACCCAAGCTAAGATGGAGATGCAACTGGATGACTATGAAGGGCAGGCGCGGTGAAACAACGTGCGCATCCTGGGGGTCCCGGAACGGGCTGAGGGCCCGGCTACTGATTTCTTTGTCGAAGACCTAATCTCCAATCACCTAAAACCAAAGGGACTGTCCAACTACTTCTCCATTGAACGGCCTCATCGAATCCCGGGGGTAGCCTAAGCCTGGAGCTCCCCCCCGACCGATAATAGCTACGGTCTTTAACTTCCGGGATCGTGATGCTATCCTTCAGGCCGCACGCTTCTACACACCACTCACTATAGAGAACAGTGCGATTACCATTTTCCTGAACTTCACCACGAAAGTCCAAACTGAAAGGTGCAGCTTTTTAGCAGTTAAAAAGGCACTGAGAGACCGGGACATTAAATATGCAATGCTCTTTCCAGCGAAATTACGTGTTGTTGCAGAGAGAAAAACCTGGTTCTTCTCCTCCCCTGAGGACACATGGGACTAGGCTTGAGGGGTGGCGTCCAGTGGGGAGGCCCGCCAACGAGAAACAAACTGGTCTGCGACACAACAGGATGAAGCCCGCCACTGGGTCCCGGACCGAGTCCGCTGCTAAAGATGATAAACCACCCCCTGTGAGCTAAGAAAACCTCGGACCTTGGCCCACCTTTAAGACACACGCCGCAGCGAAGTGACTCTGGATGCGCCTGTATCGTATCCGTGTGCGAATGTTCGGGGTCTTTGGTCAGGAGGCTTCACTGGGACACTGCTGAACCACAAAATAGGAAGCAGCAGGGTAAACTATGGACCCCTAGACCTCTAGACCTCTAGACCTCTGTTATTGTGGGGGGGGGGGGCAAAAGGCACTCTGCCTTGTTGGGGAGTGGGTAGTTTTAGATCCACTGGCAGGGGGGGGGCAGGGAGGGTGGTGGTGGTTGGGTTAGGGGGGGTTGTTACGTTTTTTGTATCCAAAGTCAGCTGTTTGGAACACTGCACCCAGTCACAGAAATTATCTTCACTCATGCTCATTATGGTTCCCGTCCACTTCCTAAACTCTGTTTGCCCACACACTGCTCCATTTCTAACAGCCAGATGGGGAGGCGGGCGTATGTCTGGGCTGCCAGTGGGGTTCGCTCCAGGGACCACATATACTTACCCCTACCAGTGACATGGCTAATAATTCTGTAGAGAAGCCACTCTCCGCTCTGATGTGGAATGTCAACGGTTTAGGGGACAAACTAAAAAGGGGCCAGGTGCTGCAATACCTTAAACGCCACACCCCTGATCTAGTACTGGTACAGGAAACTCACTTAGTGGGCAATAATTGCAAAGCTCTGTCCCGGTGGGGATATAAACTTCTTGTCCATGTAGGGTACACTTCCGGCTCCAGGGGTACGGGTATATTGGTGAAAAGAAGTCTGGCACTCACACTGACATGTGTGTGGGCAGATCCTTAAGGCATGTTTTAGGTCTTGGAGGCAAGCTGGGAAGGGAAACTCCTCAATGTTGTCCAACCTGGGGAGACTCTTGCTAGAACTCCCGGCGGGTTCACTAATTCTGGGGGGGGATTTTAATATGACACCAAATGACCTGGTAGATAGACACCCGGCACGCCCCAAGCACCGTTCTAGCATGTACATGTCGGAATCCTTCACAGTCATGGGTGTCATTGATATATGGCGCTATTTCCATCCAGGCCTGACACACTTCACCTACCACTCAGGTGCCCATGGCAGTCTCTCCCGGATTGATTTTTTCCTGACTCAATCGGTACATATCGATAACTTTCACAAACCATGCTATCTACCCCGGGTCATCTCTGATCATTCCCCAGTGTGGGAGGGACTCTCACATTACAATCGGAGGCAGCGCAATACCATACTTATTAACCCCTGGTTGCTCCGGATGCCAGATATAAAAGAGAACCGAATATCACAGTCTGAGAACTATTTCAAGGAGAATGTCGGTTCGGTGGGCTCGGCGCAGACAATATGGGAGGCCTTAAAGCAGTGGCGAAGAGTCATGCATTGGCTCTTAAGGTGGGGTATAATAAGAAACAAAACCTACAGCTAGAGCAGCTTTAAGGAGAGCTGCTGCAAATTGAGGCGGCGCACTCACGTTTCCCTAGTGAGCTCACAGAACATAGCCTAACAATAAAGCAACTTGAATATAAAATTCCAGCCCGAGAGCGGACTGGTGCACGACTACTGGCCACTCGTCACAAGCTTTACGATCTTGGGGATCGAGTGGGCAAGCTGCTCACGTGGTCGGAAAAAAAGAAAAGAGTTGGAACAGTGGGTCCCTAGTCTTAAAATCGATAACACACAGACGTTAACAGACCCCCAGGCAATCGCAGATGCCTTTGCAGATCACCTGGATCGGATATACACGCCCTCGGCTGCAACCACAGTGGATGACTCTCGCCACTTACTGGCAGATATGCGTCTGCCTGTTCTGACCTCAGAGGAAAGAGATGCGTTGGAGGTCGATCTCACTGACAAGGAGATCGGCTCCGCAATTAACAGCATACAATCGGGGAAGGCTATCGGGCCCAATGGGGTCCCCATTGAATTACTCAAGTAAACCGCCCTGCTTGTCGTACCCCACCTGTGGGACATGTCTAATGAGAGCTACGAAAAAGGGATCCTGCCGGTGGATCAAGGATTGGCCACTATCGTGGTTATCCGTAAGCCAGGGAAACCTTCTGATAATTGCTACTCCTATAGACCGATCTCACTGATTAAGGCTGAGGCCAAACTTCTTGCAAAACTCCTGGCTGCCCACCTCACCCCGGTCCTCACGTCACTGGTCCATGGTGACCAGTCTGACTTTATGTCGAATCGCAACACGGCATTGAATATCCGTCACCTCCATAATGTCCTAGGCTGTAAACACGTCATAGCAGAAGACGCTGTTGTGTTGTCCTTGGACCCCAGGATGACATTTGACACCATTGAGTGGCCGTACTTCTTCGAAGTGCTGCCACGCCTAGGGTTTGGTCCCAAATTCATGGGATGGGTTAAGCTGCTCTACACAGACCAGGGTCAGGTAAGGGTCAATAACTGCCTCTCCAGAGGGTTCTCACTGAGAAGGGGCATGAGACAGGGGTGCCCCCAGTCCCCATTGATTTTCTCATTGATTTTGGAACCACTGGCATCCTGGGTCAGAGGAGATTCAGTGTTAAGGGGATTGAAATGGGCGGAGGGGAGGGAGGACAGATTATCTCTCTATGCTGATGATATTCTACTGTATCTGGCGTCACCAACAACATAAGTGCATAGACGTTTAAATATCTTCACTAATTTTGGTAAATATACGGGATACTCCATTAATTGGTCCAGATCTGTGATTTTTGCCCTCCACAGCCCGATCCCTGCACTTCCGCCCGACTGTGACATAGAAAAGACCACCGAGGGTTTTCGGTACTTACGGATCTATGTCACCCCGGATCCTGTAATGTTCCACACTAAAAATGTAGCTGCGCCTCCGGACAGATTACGCGGCGATTTCAAACATTGGCGAACACTACCCCTTTCCCTGTTGGGCCGAGCCGCGCTTTACAAGATGTTGGTTCTCCCCCGTATCCTGCTTATACTCCAGAACTGCCCTTATAGGGTCCCCGACTCATATTTTAAGAACATTGAGTGTGAGATTAGGACTCTGCTGAGGGGCAGAAAGGCGTCCCGTATCGCTATTACTGAACTGATCAAGGGATGGTACGACGGGGGTATAACGCTCCCAGATATGCGTTTGTACTACTGGGCCTCATGGCGGTGGTGGTGAACCAATGGTTGTATCGCCCCGACAGACCCCGCCTTTCTTCTGGAGAGTTACCAAATGGGTCGAGAGGGCTACATAGGGGCCCTCTATTCGAAGGTTGGAAGGGGCCGTTATATGGACCCTACGGCCCTCACTGTGGAGGTCTGGCATCAGGCCAATCGAAGACTTAGCTGGCTTGATGTGTTGACCAGGGCTACCCCACTGTGGTCACCCCAAAAGCTGGATACCCTCTGCAACCAGCCCGGGTTCAACAGATGGGATACTATTGGTATCTCAACGATAGGTCACCTGTGGAAAAAGGGTAGAATACTGCAGTTTACAAAACTGAAGGAGGAGTATCAACTCGCTCAGGTCTTTCGCTATCTCCAGATTTGTCATGCGCTCACAGCAGCTCTCCGGGGTGCCAAGGAGCTGCCAGAATCATCTCCCCTCGAGGATTGCTCCTCTCTGACTCACTGCCAAAAAAATCAGTGTCGCTTACATATCGAAAGCTATGTAATAATCTACCAGACTCTTTTCAATCCCTCAGAGATAAATGGCAAACGGATCTGGGACAGCTTGAGGATGACGACGGCAAACAGCGTTGATGTCCCCCAGGGAGGTGGCTATCCCTCGCCTTGTCCAACTAAAAGGCCTACATAGAACATACCTCACAGGTATCACCCTTGCAAAGATCAGGAGACTACAAGATTCTCTGTGTCTCCGTCGTTGCAACGGGGAGGCAACCTTCTATCACATCATATAGGAATGTTCACTTATACAGGCCCTATGGGAGAGGGCTACATGGCACATGCAACGAGCACTAAAGAAAGACATCACACTGACCCCTCAATTAGGGCTCCTCAATGTATGGACGGCAACGGATCTCACCGAGGTGGAACAACAGTGAGTCACCCTGGGATACACATAGCTATGAAGTGGGGAGCAGCTGACATTCCATCTTCAGAAAATTGGGCGAGGGACATAGATAAATGTATGGCTGCAGAAAAAAGAGATTTTCAAATCTAGAGGTTGCCCCAAGAAGTGGGATAGGAAATGGGGAAAGTGGAATGTTTATAGGCGTGACCTGTGTGTCTCACCGACCAGGGAAATGGAAATGACGGAACACCGATGGGACAGAAGGAATACAGATGGCTGAGTGAAACTGAGCTTTTGATTGTTAAAACTTGTAGACAACATATGTCTGACTATGTAATGATCGCTGATCTATATGTGACTGGTGTTGCTTTCTTTCTAATAAAAACAACTGGTAAAAAAATATATATATTTGGAGGTACTCCACTAATTACCAAGCACATCCGGGCACAATTCTCTAACCATAGTCAGCGTCCTAGTTCTAAAAAGCTCTCACCACGAGGACTTTCCCAACCGGCATTGTCTCGTTGATGAGCAGCCATTTTTCAGGAAGTGAGTACCAGCTCTTTACCGCAGTAGGCGGTCTAGTTGTACAGCGCTCACAAGGACGCTAACGTTGGCCCCGGTTCAATGTTATTTACATGATTAACATGCCTCTCAGTATCCACGGAGCCTCGAGGGAGCAAGTCAGGTTTTCGGTATGGGAGTAGCCTTGACGAAGTAGGTAAACGCGCTTTCGCCTGGCATTCTAAAGGCGATCTGTCACCTCATTTTTGACAGTTAATTAACTTCCTAGAGTTTCTCCTTTATAAATATACCTTCAGGATTTGACTACAGGCATCTCTTCTGCTCCTTGAAGGACTCATGAGGCCCAGTGACGGTCTCCTATCATGTATATAAATAGCATTAATCACCACAATCATATGACGATCTGCAAGCAATATATGTTGTTTAAATCTTTATATGTTTGGTATGTCTTGTGAATTTAAATGTCATGATGTTCTGCACAGTGTGCTCACACATTTGTCTTATCTCCACTACAATGACTCTAAGGGTTGTGCATTTTTTAACCTTTTTCCTCTCTCCAAACCTCTGCAGGAGTTTTGAGATTTAAACAGACCGATTAGGTGCTGTATAAACTTTAATTTCTATATTTTTGATTATCACTATATTTGAGTTGAATAGAACATTAGGAGTGGGAGCATTCTTTCTCCTTTGAGGTCATGAAGAAAAGCCTTGGGGTAGGGCTTGAAACTAGTCAACCAACCAGGTAAACGGCAGGTAATTGTACCTTGAGCATTTCCCATTTTTCCCCAGATTTTAGCATATCAACTAGGGGAGTAAAATATAGTGTTTTTTGTCCCACTATCTTGATATTTTTTAAGATTTTCCATATAGTCTTAACCCACTCCATCTCTAGAAATCACATAGGTGTATAGGTGTACAGGAACACCCCTTTTTCTATAAAGTGCTCCCCCGTCTCCATAGGTAGCAGCATGCCCCAGTCCGTAGAGGGCAGGGATGAAACCTATGGTGAAGCATGCCACCAAGGGGCAACCCGGGTAGGTGAGGGCTATTTGACAGAAAAAGCTTTTCTTTCCTTTCTGTCCTAACAAGAGATTCGCTTTTCCTTCTTTGACAGAAGGGACTCTCTTTTAGTTATTTGATAGATTTGTGGAGGACCAGTCCCAATTTCTCCTACCTCTAGTCTCCCCTCTTTTGATGTGATAAAGTAAGAACATGCTAGCTTTCTTAAAGTGTCATTTTCAGAATTGCAGTTTAAAGTCCAACATCACCATAAGTTGTGATTTTAAATTGTGATTCCAGAGGCACAAGACTTGGAGGTATTATCTCTTTTCAATTGGGTCATACATGTATAAAATGTAATATGGTACTGCCAATCTTATCCTAAAGGAGATATAAGCCTAGCAGTAGTGAAAAACTAATTTAAGAGTTTTTTTACTATCAGGACATGTCCTACTTTTTAAATAAACTGTACTCCGTCTTGGGCTATCAGGGCCTACCTTAGGGGTGATGTATATGTATTAAAAAGGAAGCTATACACCTGGCAAGAGGTTTAACTTGCCAGGTTGACATAGCGCTGCCCACACAGGATCTGCAGAAGCAGGCCTGACGGGAAACAAACATTACAACACAGTCATTACAACGCACTACCTTTACAACGTAGTCATTACGATGCAGCATGCTTTACATCGCATGCCAATACAACACAGCCATTACAAAGCATGTCACTACAATGCGTAGTTTTTATCCCTACACTATCCAACACTTACCCATACTGTTGCACTCACTGGGGTGGGAATAGTAATTTTTACCCCTACACTATCCAACACTTACCCTACTGTTGCACTCACTGGTGTGGGACTAGTAATTTGTACCCCTACACTATCCAACACTTACCCTACTTTTACCTGGAAAATATTATGCGATGTAATGGTATGCGTTGTAATGGTATGCAATGTAATGGCATGCATTATAAAAACATGTGTTGTAATGGATGTTGCGATGGAAAACCGCATTGTAAAGGCATGCGTTGTAAAGTTTTGCGTTGTAACGTCATATATTTGGCCTGACACATGGTCAAGGGGCTACTTAAGTGGAATGCACAATCAGTGCGGAGGCCCACTAGTAGCATTTATTGTATAGGTACTGGGCACATGTAATGCACTTTACTAGGGACTTATAAGTAAATTGAGCATCCCAATTTGGCATAAGCCAATGTTACCATGTTTAGATGTGGGAGTACATGCACTTTAGCACATGGTTAGCAGTGGTAAAGTGCTCAGAGTTCTAAGACCAGCAAAAACGAAGTCAGCATAAAGTGTAGGAGTAAGACAAAATGTCTGGTGGTGACCTGCAGGAGGGCCATTTTCCAACAGTCACTATAAATCCTCCAAAGTTTAAGGTTTACGGGCAAAAGGAAAGGACTGGATTTTTGATAGGGTCTGCTCTATCATCCTCTGAATCTGACAACAGGCTCACCCAAGCAGGCCTGGAGCCACCTGCCACCCTCCACACCTTTCTCCTTCATGGAGAAGAGTGGGTACGGCAATGGCAGAGTGGATGGTTGATTGATCCTCACCCCCTGATCCAGAGCACAACATGGCAGGAGCAAACAAGGATCTCACGTACTGCTCCTATCCTGACATGGTCCCTTCACTCCTCAGTGTTCACCTGTGAAGCCCACTTGCTCTCTCGCTGTCAGGAGATTGGTCCATATAATATGGAAAATACTCCTCAATGGATCCAGTATTTCCGGGTCTGTATAGTTATTGCCCATTTTGGGCCCTAAAACTTGAATTTGCCATAGGTTGCTGAAAGTATCCTGGTGGCATTGGAGATGTGTGGCCCTTAGTATATAACCAGTCATATCACTGATCAATTGTGAATAGAACTGAATCCTTACAGGCAACTCTATAATAATTCTCACTGTTGATAGAAATACATTGTATACTGAATGAATCCCTTATGTTGTGATTCTTTGGGTGATAAGAAGGCCTTGTACCTTTAGTGCTGGGATTTTCTTTAACCTACATTAAGGGAAATACATTTTCTCTGCTCACTCAACAGTTTACCAGTAATAATTACTGGTACAAGTAATTATTGGTAAT
This sequence comes from Triturus cristatus, assembly GCF_964204655.1. Lineage (NCBI taxonomy): Eukaryota > Metazoa > Chordata > Amphibia > Caudata > Salamandridae > Triturus > Triturus cristatus. Next base: position 135,309,247 of record NC_140581.1, read on the forward strand.
TAAGAATTAGTGAAATAAGGTGTCATGAGGCACTCCTCAAGGCCCCTAGCAATATTTACATTGTTCATGCCGCTTAGAATGATTTTATTCGTACTTCGGATCAAATACATTTTGAAATCAAACAAGCTTTGTGCATTAAATTGTACACAGAAGACATTGTTCTATTTTATGCACAGAAAAATGGGATATTCGAACTACTCAGCACTACACAGAAATTTACTATAATCTCTGGGATCAAGAAATTCATTCTTATAAAATTGAGGCTTTGATGAATAATGTGGCAAATTAGATTTTACCTTAACTTCTTATTCCAGGTTATTACTAGGTTACGTTAGAGTTGTCGGAGTACTTTTGATAATTCTGTGTCACTCTTGGATGCAGAACTGGCGATAATAATGCGATTATGCCAGCTCCTTTAACCCCTTCAGCGCGGCGCGGATTTCCGCGCCACGCTGAAGGTTCCGTGCGCGGGCGGGGCCATGACGGAACGGTTCTGTCATAAGCACAGCCCAACCGACGTGCATGACGGAACCGTTCCGTCATGCGCGTCGAACGGGTTAATTAAGAGTAATTTCGGGGAAAACATCCTACAGCGAGAGCACAATAAGTGAGCACAAGAAGCTCCTCACTCTGCTGTTTATGTTCTGTTGCATAAGAAACTAGCTCTAAATGCCATAGTCAGTGGGGGGAAAATCATACCCCAATTTGTTGTAGTGTTACTATCAACACAAGCATGCATAATTACGTTTAATTGCGCATAATTCTGCAGCAATTTCACCTCTATTTTTACTGAAGTTCAAAGTGATATCCAGGTTGTTTGTAGCAAAAGATTACATTTTATTGTACCAACACATGGGCCTATTCACAAACTGCATTATGTATTATTTTTGGAAGTACTACAAACAAACCTAAAACAAAATGCTATTTACAAAATTGCATGCCGAGTTTATGGGGTCTATTACGATGACTCGGTCATCGCCTCGTGAAATGGGACCGCACGCCATGTGTGCAGTGGTCCCGCATACACAATTAAGATGCGCCTGCCACACTGGCGGGCGCATCCTGCATTTATTGCATTGCGGCGGGCGGTGCTGTCAGCAGCACCCACCGCAATGCAAAAAAGGCATTTGTGCATTTGCATGCACAACGTGGCAGGCATCGTGCGGTGCCTGCCACGTCGTGCATGCAAATGCAGGGGAGTACCATAGGTACCCACCATGTGCCCCCCAGCATCCTGGGGGCCCGCAACGGGCCCCCAACTGAGAACACCGCATGCCTTTCCTTGGCAGCTTCCCGTAGACATATGGATGGCGGTGTCTAGTATAAACCGCCACCATATTCAACCCTTTTCTGCCCGGTCGACGAGTTGACCGGGCGGAAAAGCAGCGGACGGTCTTCCCGTCTGTCGCGGTATCCCCCGCCATCATAATATGGCGGGGGGAAATGGGAGGCGGGTGGGGGATAATTTTGGGTGGATCGCGACATTGTAATAGACCCCTGTGCATGCTTAAGTAGTAAATGTGGTGAGGACAGAGTGTGATGGTTGGAAAATGGGGAATACTTACTATTAAATAGGAAGGAGAAATGAAGACTCAATGAAGGGTTAGGGAGGGGTTTAGGGAGGGACATTTACCCACTCACAAAAGAATAAGCCCATTCCTATTCACAAACTGCTCTTCAAAAGTTACCACAGTTAAAGAGAGACCCAAAATGGTAGTAAAGTACTCCAGCTCAGAGCTGTAAGTGCAGCACCACACATGGGCCTCCACTGGTAGTAAAACACCTTCCCAAGAAAATAATAAATATTAAAATATTTGTATTCAAATAATTTAAAGTAATTTATTTATATTAATTTAAATTAATTGTTACATTATCTTTTAAATGCGAAGATTTTTAGAATGTTTTGTAATGAATTCTAAAAGATGTACTATTTTGTATGTATTTTTAGCATGAAATTATATTATTATTTATGTTTAACTAATTAAAATGATTTAATTTAAATCAGCATTATTTTCTATGGAATTAACATTTAAGTTCCTGTCTCAATTATTATTTATTGTAGAGTGTTGCTCTACGAGGGGCTGCCCATAAATGATTCCAGACTTACTACTGTTTGTTTAGTAGTAACTTATATTTGTTAAGCTCCACCCTCTTTTTCAGGGGTGGCGACATGTAAGTCTACATTTTTGAGAAACTTTACACTCTGATTTTGTGAATAGCCAAAAGTAGTAAAAAATGCAAAAACAACAGTTGATGGACAGAATGCAGAACAATGTCATACATTCACCCCAGTACAGAGATCCGGGCCTAACTCCATCATCTTTTTGCTCACCATGCCGTTCCAGTTTGAACCCAGCCATATGCAAATCAGTCTTGACCCTGTGCCTCATGGGAACAGTCCAGCCTGATCTGCCAAGCCAGGTCCTCCCTAGACTGGAAACAAGCATCCTAGGACCGGTTTCGGGGTTTCAGCCCTCTTCAGCCAGGATAGCTTGATTCCAGTGGCATGGAGAGCACGGGACCCACGTCTGGGCATACCCTTCCCACTCGGGGTGACAAATGCAAAAACAACAGTTGATGGACAGAATGCAGAACAATGTCATACATTCACCCCAGTACAGAGATCTGAGCCTAAATCCATCGTCTTTTTGCTCACCATGCTGTTCCAGTTTGAACCCAGCCATATGCAAATCAGTCTTGACCCTGTGCCTCATGGGAACAGTCCAGCCCGAACTGCCAAGCAAGGTCCTCCCTGGACTGGAAACAAGCATCCTAGGACCGGTTTCGGGGTTTCACCCCTCTTCAGCCAGGATAGCTTGATTCCAGTGGCATGGAGAGCACAGGACCCACGTCTGGGCATACCCTTCCCACTCGGGGTGACAAATGGGGGTGAGTGCTTGGAATGTTCAACACTCCATCCATCATCCCCTTTGTTTTTGCTTTGTTTGCTCTAAGTTGGCAGGTTATGCCCAGACATGAGTCCCTTGCTCACTTTGCCACTGGATTCAAGCTAGCCTGGCTGATGACGGCTGATTAGCCAGAAACCGGTCCCAGGATGCTTGTTTCCGGTCCAGGGAAGACATGGCTTGGCAGTTCGGGCTGGACTGTTCCCATGAGGCACAGGGTCAGACTGATTTGCATATGGCAATGTCTGAACTGGGGTGGCGCAGTGAGCTAAAGAATGATGATGGATTAAACCCAGATCAGTTGACTGGGGGTGAGTGCTTGCAATGTTCAACACTCCGTCCATCATCCCCTTTGGTTTTGCTTTGTTCGCCCTAAGTTGGCAGGTTATGCCCAGACGTGGGTCCCTTGCTCACTTTGCCACTGGATTCAAGCTAGCCTGGCTGATGACGGCTGATTAGCCAGAAACCAGTCCCAGGATGCTTGTTTCCGGTCCAGGGGAGACATGGCTTGGTAGTTCGGGCTGGACTGTTACCATGAGCCACAGGGTCAGACTGATTTGCATATGGCCATGTCTGAACTGGGGTGGCGGAGTGAGCTAAAGAATGATGATGGATTAAACCCAGATCAGTTGACTAGGGGTGAGTGCTTGCAATGTTCAACACTCCGTCCATCATCCCCTTTGGTTTTGCTAGCCAAAAGTAGTAACATTACGTTAAAGTATATGAGTAACTTTATACGTGTAAATTGCTCACAGTTCTAACTTATCTTTCTGAACAGCTCTGTAAAATGATGTTTCTTTAGTGATCATAGCAAAACAAAATTCAAAGTTGGCAGGCTCTCCCATTCTTTTTAATAAGTCAGATGACACTCATATACATACATATATATTGGCTCCTGTTCAGAGTCTGGATAAGATGCGAGACGCCCACATACAGAGGAACTGTATGTGATGAGACTCTGGATTTAGGTAGAGTTGGCACACAAACAGCAATATTTAGGATTCTCTGACCCTACGAACTGAATTACAACTATTGCGTACGGTTGGTCAAAAATATTTCCTAGATATATGTATATTTGTATTTGTACTTTTCACACGTTTTTTGAGCAGAGTGACAAGAGAATTGGCCCTGACGAATGCCCTGAACATTTGGTTGTCATCTAGGGCAGAAACATGTTGACCCTAAACAGTGTAGATATCCATAACCCTGTCTCACGTTACTATTTTTAATCTTTCCAGTAACGATTAAAAAATTAAAAGGTAGTTATTTTTACTGAGAAAGTTTTAAATTCACACACTCTTTTGATTTGCACTCTGCCCCTCAGTATCACCTCTTGACGTGAATACAATTAAGTGCTTTTTTTTAGAACACTCCCGCTCCTTCCCGGCTGGGAAGTTGTAGCCCACATTGGGTACCTTGTGGTCCCTTTGTGTTGGAGGAACCCTATGATGAAGCATGTCACCCTCGGGTGAATGAGGGTTCACGTCCATAACAAGGTTATACCCACCTACATATCTCCCCCTCTCTTCTTTTCCTACATTTAGTTGTGCTGTCCTACACATATTGTGAGTTACAATTTATTAGAAGAGTGTAGGTTAGCTTAACACCTTTATGGTGTTACAGACTTCTCTTTGACCCCTCATGTGTGATACACTCATATACAATGTCCATTTATGTAAGTAACTACAACTGTGAATAATTTTGATAGTTCTTCATTATGATATATGTAGTTGTGATCTGATATTCCGATCCACTTCGTTTCCTAAGGTATATCCTTAATAAAGTTTATTATAGGACAGTTATATATCTTTGTGAGGTACAAACCATTTTCTTAAATTGCTTACATTTAAAACTTAATCATGCAGAGGTTCCAGTGATGAAGTGTACTTTAAAAAAAAATAAAAGCTGAAGTGCAGCACATTTGATTGGTTCAAAACTGTTGCTTTTTAAAGAAAACAGCAGAGAAATAAAAATGTTACAATCCAATTGGATGTCTGATTTTATTTTTTACTTTTTGTCTATGTGCAACTAGAGTGACCTGCCCAATTTTAATTGTGGTTGAGGCACAATTACAAACAACTAAGATGACTAAATAGCAGAAAAATAGAAGAAAGGCGGTTTAAATATAAAAAGAATAAAACACTAAGATTTAGACTTTCTGGAATTGTTACAAAGACAGAGGTTTACTTATGGGTACATAATTTTTTAATAAAGCCCATACAAGTTTACATTTTGTAAGTCTTCAGTTGATGCTGTTACAATGAATAGGCTTCTCACATGTTTCCTTCATATTAGAACAAAGCCATGGTGCCATGGTACCCTGGAGAATATGGGATCAAATCCGATCCCCCTGTTTATAATAAATGAAAGAAGGCATGCGCAGTGAGTTTATGGGAATGGTCTATGAATAGTCATCTATCTCATTCTTTCGTTTGTGCATTTAATTACATTTTTTGCAGTATTTTACCATGTGCCTATCTTTTTAGACAGATTTACTCCAGTCCTTGTTTTAACAATCAATTAATATAAGGATTAATTTCACATGTTTTGAACATGACAACGTTGAGGAGTATTTTGGAGATTACTCATAGCACATCTTTGTAACTGTCATGGAACCAAAATCTACTAAATTGTTTCTTGTTTAAAGCATTCAACTTTCTTCCTCTCATATTCCCCATGGTAGGCGGGTGGCAATTTGCTCATGACTGACATTTTTATTATGCAATATTTTGAGTTGCATAATATCACTCATACCAACTCTTTATTTGACGGGGGTGAAAAAAGATTAGTCATATCGGAATATTTTTTTGCAATTAGAAACAATGCAGTTCAGTAAGTTGTAGCATAATAATGTATAAAGTAATGTGAATTCAAACAGAATAGTTTTGAAATGTTTTGTTGTATAAGTTTGAATTGGATTGTGCATTTGAAGCAATGAGTAATACTCCAGGCATGCAGCAATTTGCATTTGGTTGTTCCCTGTCTATAATGGCACCGTAGATACAACATTTGAACAATTTACAGGAGCTTTAATACATCAAATATTTCATCCACTGTTATTTGTTTTCTATCTTCCTGAATATTAGAGAGTGTCTTGATGACATGCCTGATCAAGACCTACATTTCCCCTGCCAATTAAACTAATGTGCCAATTACACCAACTATCAAACCTGGATGCCTCATAGGTAACTACAATTTGATTAATGAAGTCATTGCCTGGTGCACACTTGAATCTTATTCTTGGTATAATTGAACTATTAAAAATATTCTACCTCCTCACTCTTCAAAGGAATAAAAGATGTGCTTCAAAAATATGTAGTGGTGTGGTTAGTTTAGGCTTTATCTTGAACACGTGATCACATAAAGCCTAGATTAAGAGTTCTTCATTGCTTTCCTCAGGTAATTAACAAGAGGTTCAAAGTCTTCTGCATCGTTCACATGCTGTCTGGGATGTGGGCTGTTGATGTTAATGTTCCTCAATTTTTTTTATCAACCAGCAGCCTCTGCTTAATCAACATTTGGACATTGTACCAACAAAACGTCAGATGGCAAAAGCATGGAGCTATGTCTCTTGGGGAACTGGATCAAAGAATCTGGAGCAATCTTACAAAATTGAACACAGTCATCTTATCTGAAAGTATGAGGAAGATTAGCTGTTGAATTAAAACTTTGAAAGATGGCTTTAAAAACGGCAAACTGATTGATAACAGACAGAAAACCACAATCCTCATCCTGATATTGAGTTTGCAATACAAAAGTTCACACTAATTATTAGCGCATTTTCACATGCTTAACCCATAGCCTGAACACTTTATTTGATTGCCCCTTATTAGTGCCAGCAGGTAATGGTGACTTAGATTTTGATACAAAGTGCAAATGATTTGAGAAAGAAATGCATTTCTGACAATGGGTAGAATTTTCCACCTGAAAACAAAATAACTTTGTGACATTCTCAGACACCTCAGCAGAGTCCTCAGACAATCCTGATGAAGGAGAAGGTACTAGCTACTTCACTGAAACCCCTAAAAGGAATCTTTTAGGAAGAGGCCAGGGTCGCCTCCTGCACAAGGGAGAGGCCGAACACCACATGGTACTGTGCACAAGGAGAGGGCCAAACACAGCAGAAGTATTACCTTTGGTAATGATTGAGGACTACCCATTTACTCTCTTAAGCTGGATAACTCATTAGTCATTAAACCTGCTGACAAAGAAAAAGGAGTAGTAATACAGAGTACAGATTCATACAAAGCAGAGATAATTAGACAATTGTCAAACACCGACCATTATTTTAAACTTAACACTGATCCTACTGAAGACATACAAAGACTTATTCTTGACATCACACAAAAGGGCAAGTCCGAAGGTTTCTAGATTCAGAATACGTTCATATTTTTTAATAAAAAATCCCCGAGAATACCTGTCATTTATACACTTCGCAAGGTGCATACAGATATGAACGCACCCTTGTACACCAGCATTTCCCAAAAACAGGGCTTAAAGATTGGTGAATAAAATCCTTGAATCAAGGACACACCCGCACGCACTTCTGACAACTTTTATCCTAACAGTGTTGGAGCTTTGCGTAACCCACAACTTTTTCCGATTTGATTCAGACTTTTTCCAGCAGATCAAAGGGACATCCATGGCAGCAGTTTTTGACCCCAACTGTGTTATAATTTAGAAAAATAGGTTATGATGTCCCATTGCAATACATTTAATCTCCGAATTAGCCATTGGAGACACTACATAGTCAACATCTTTTTGATTTGGCATGGTTATGTGAACACCCTTAAAGATTTTATCAATTGGCTCAATACCCACTGTTGTGGCCTGAAATTTTCACTTTCTCATTGTAGGTCTGAAATCTATTTATTAGACCACCCCCAGAGGGACTCTTTACATCTTTATTCTGCAAACCCACAGAAGGAAACACCCTTCTTGCTCACACTAACTATTACCATTGGGCCATTTGTGACTCCTTAACCTTTTCACAATTCCTCCGACTTAAGTGAAATTGTTCCTTTAAACAGTATTTCTTTTCTGAAGTGACTTATGCTTCAAACTACAATTCAGGGGCTATCCACTGAGACTGCTGAGTCAGTCAATGAAGAGGGCTTGGTATTGCTCTAGACAAGGACTTTTGACACCAAAAACTCGGGAAAAACAATGACCACATAGTCTGCATAACAAGCTTTTTCCCCATAGCATATCAGGTAAAGAAGCGCTTGACTCATGTAGAGGGGTGTTTTGAGATCGTACTTGGTTCACCGCAATTTTACAGTAGGTGCTGTACTCACCACCTCGCACTTACACTTTTGCCTGACTCCACCCTGTAGTTAACTTACATTATTACACATATATTTTCCTTTCAGTATTGCTGATCTCCCTCACATCAGGAGTGCCCCTAAAACGCTACTGGGCTAAATTCCAAAGCCTGTTTGGCAGTCACTGTCAAAACTCATTAAGTCTTTGGTAAGCGCCGCCTCTTGTATCACCATGGTAACACTTCACTAATGCAGTATTGCATGTGTTTGTTAGTATGGCCCCTTCTCCTTTCAGATTTACATTCAACTATCTCTTCTGTGGTTGTGACCTTAGCCTGAAGTGATTTGACTTCCCTTTGGCAGGACCAGGTTTGTGGCAGGCTGTTATTAAATTCTTATTGCCTTGCCTTCATCTAATTGCTCATCCTTATTGTAATTATATTTCCTTACTTAGTCTCCATTGATATCATCATCACCTCATTTGGGTTTGATGTTAGGTCAGTTTATTTTTCATTACACTTATCTGTTGCTACAATCTATTTAGGTGGCTCTTCATTTAATTTACTATAAACTACTTAGGTTTTACACACCCATCACACGCAAATGTTTTCAGCATGCTCCTTGTGACACTTTGTTGATGGTATGATGCACTACACCAAACCACATATGTGCATGGAATGAGAGGTCATTGCCTTTCTAATTGACCAGGATCATTACTAAAATACTTTTTCCTTCCCTGTTGTTTCCCCTCCCCTTTTTGTTCTCCCTTTTTTGTTCTCCCTTGTCTCCTTACCCTTCTCTTCCTTTTCCCTTTTGATCTTCTTACAGGCATTATTTTAGTCAGAGGCATATACAATTAAGTTCTGATGATGATCCCCATATTAAAAAGTGGGATCAAAATGTCATTGACTATTGCAAATGTCTTTGCTCTATAAGTTGATAGTATTGATGCTTCAAAAAATTGTGATAGATGTGTTAATTATTGTTAGTCCTGTCTGAGCTGTAAAGTAACTTTTCAGTTTCTTTGTTGTTTCCCACTTTTATTATGTCTTTGTGTGTTATGTGATTGAATAAATATCTATATTGTTTTCCATTTTTTATGTTTTTTGACATATAACTTATTTATCTTCTAGGGGCATTGTTCAGTTCAAATTCATATTAAGGGACCACCAGTTCCTTTAGAAACATTCAGCTGCAGGTAGTCAGCCCAGGCCAGCCACTATTCAGGAAGGGTGCACTGTCCCTCCCAATGGAAGTCATTCTCCTTGGGCACAACAGATTCCTCTGGCAGTGTGTACCACACAGTTCCATGTTCTCCGATCCCACGTCCCACATGTGTATCTCTGCCCTGCTGGAGTATGGCACAAGTAGTTATACTGTACTGTGCATTTCAAGTTGGGAGTGGTTCAGATGGTCTCCCTTTGAACCACAGATGCCTGCCCTAAACGTCAGTCCTGTCTGCCATGCGGCTGCAGAATGCAGATCTCTTTAGTGGGGCCTTGATCTGGCTCCCAGAGGCCAAGTGTCAACTCAAAACCTCTCCTCCCAGTCTATCCAACCAGGCCCTCAAAAGGCATATGTTTGTCATTCCAGCTGCATGGCTAAGGTTTATAACTGTCTCTGGATGAGCTCCCCCAGCCTTCAGTGTGGACTGAACCCAAGAAAAAAGGCAGATAAATGCCCACTTTATAGAAAGGCATTCCTAAGCTAGTAATGACAAAAAACACCTTCACCACCGGAACGGGTTTGTCATTGCAAATCCAATGATAGGAAACATTATGAGGCTGCTCCACTGCAATCCAATATGCAGCCTGAAGTAATTTCAATCATGTCCCAATGTTAGGCTATGGGAAGAGCAAACCTCATAGTTAGTGAAAACACACATGGGTTTTCTCACTACCTGGGCAGGGAATACACATGTGCATCTGCCCAACCTTTCACCTACCACTCACTTCACCCCTTAAAACATCCCCTGGGGGTGAACTAGTGATAGTGAAAGGTCCTCTCAGGATTGGCTAGTGGATTAAAGAGGCCAACCAGAGCACAAGTGCAATTGCACACACAAACCTGCCATGGCAGGACGGACACTTGTTTATAACACCATAGTTGCAAGTGCACACACACCAGCCTGAAATGGCAGACTGGACACATATTAAAAACTCCATTGGTGCAAGTGTGCACTCACAGGCCCGCAAAGGCAGGCTTGTGAGTTGTTTAAAAACATCACGTAAACACCACTTACTAACATGTTTAGGAAGGGGGTGTCCCATAGGAAGTGCCGACTGCCCTAGGTAGGGAAAACCCACATGAGGGTTCTTCTGTACCCGGAAAGAGATCACGCCTACCAGGTGCTGCACCCCTCAGGACGTACCCTAGGGGTGCTCTAGTGATAGTAAAAGGTCCACTCAGGGTTGGCTAATGAGTGAGAAAGGCCAACCTGAGCATAATACATGTTTGACAGCTATTTTGGTGGGTGGCACAATGAGTGTGCATCCCACTACTAGCTAGTGCAGTACTCGCCCTGGGTATATGGTGTACCTTTTTACAGGGCAATCATAGGTACAACATCTACACCAAATCACTCCTTCCTGGCATGTGTAGGAAGGGAATGTGTGCTTTTCCACTGTAATTTGTCGATAAACCAAAAAGGGACAATGCACACTACAGCAGTGTGAAATAAAAATCTATTGCGTGATTCCAACCACCAAGTACAGTATATGGTTGTTAGACACCCTACGTATTTCGTCATTCCTGGCACTTTGCTCATGTGTGATCAGCAATTTTTTCTTACCTTTTTTTAAACCATCAAATGGGAGGTGTAATGAACCATACTGTGGCAGACATTTTAGACTTTGAATAGGAATATACATAATAATTCATAATAATTCAAACTGATCATATTATCTCTAGAGCAGAGTACATCTGAAATACAATCTAACATCCAAAAGGTCTGTTTCCATAATAATCTCATGACATCTATCTCCCAGTGAATAAATAAATTACATAATGTAATCTCAAATCTGGGTGAGTATATAAAGTGCAGGTACCACCCCATGTCACAATACATATTATTTGAGGGTCAATAATGTCCAAGTGGGATACGCATATGCTCTTAGTTATGAGCTCTTACATTCTGGTATGTGAAAATAGCATAGCAAACATAAGGAGATGATGGATGGAGCACTGAAACTTTTCAGACACTCACCCCGAGTCACAGATCTGGGTTGATTCCATCATCGTTCTTCAGATGACTTCGCCAACTAAGTTCAGACCCAGCTGTATGAAAATTAGTCTTGACCCTGTGCCTCATGGGAACAGTCCAACCTGAACTGCGAAGCCAGGTCTTCCCTGATCCGGAAACAAGCATCCTGGGACCAGTTTCAGGGTAACACCCCTCATCAGCCAGGCTAGCTTAAATCCAGTGGTAAAGTGAGCAAGGGACCCACATCAGGGCATACTCTGCCAATTTAGGGTGAACAAAGCAAACACAAGGAGATGATGGATGGAGCGCAGAAACTTTTCCACTGGATTCAAGCTAGCCTGGCCAATGAGGGGTGTTACCCCTGAAACCGGTCCCAAGATGCTTGCTTCCGGTCCTGGAAGGACCTGGCCTGGCAGTTCGGGGTGGGCTGTGCCCATGGCATATGCGTGGTAATGGATGCATGGTAAAGGCATGCAAGGTAATGGCATTCATGATTCCATCATACATCCCTTATCTTAGGAAAATGCTAGTAAAATGCTTTAAGATTATTTCTGGCACCTAAAACATTAACTTCAATTAATTTTCTTGAACCTGAGAAGACTCCACCAGAGAAATGTTTTGCTGGAAGACTACTCCTGACTTCTGCTGGAAGAGAAAGACTCTCTTAAGGACTCAAAGACTCCTGAATCCTGATGGTATCCAGAGACTGGAGCTGCTATCCAAGAGTCAAGTGGCTGGCAGCCTGTTTGCCTGCTTACCTGCTTTATGGATATAAAATGCAGATGAATTCAAAGTGGGCCTGCGGAGCTATTGTTTGTAGGACTAATTGGGAGGAACTTAGCAAACACTTTGAAAAAGTGGTATGGAACAAAGTGCTGAGACTTGTTGAGGGCAGTTGTGCCCAAAGCAGGCTATAGAACCCGTTTTGTAATGCTCGGAGCATTTTGCGGCTCTGAAAAACTGATAGGCTTCTCTTTTTCAGTTTAGAGAAATTTGTCATTAAAGGCAAAAAGGTGGCAATATACAATACGTACTTTCAGGCATGAAATAATACATCACATATGTATTCCAGCATAAATACACAAATGAGGATAAAAGATAAAATCACATCAAAAGAAAATCAGGAATGACACAGCTCGCATTTATATAAAAAATTAGAAGAACATCAATAAAAATTATGGTGGTTTAAGTACTTCCTGCTGAGACGGGTTTGGCGAAAAATGTTGCAATGCACATTTATCAAAGAAGGTTGTAACAGGTGACCATAACTGAAGTCGTTTCGTAGCCATTTGTAAAGGAAAAACAAGGAACGTATCCAATCTATGATTGTGACAAACGTCATACCACCAAGCTTTGAAAGAAACTTTCGCGAAATCTTTTCAATTTCTTGTGATCTGCTGAAAAGCAACTGCTATTAACAAATCTACAATGTTGACATTAATTTCACAACTATCCCAAATTGGTGAAAGGCTTCCCAAGAAGATGTCCTTTACGAAAAATGGGATATTGGTGCCAAAGATTAAGTTAATTTGAGACCAAACCTGTTTCCAGAATTTATATACAGGTGGGCACGAAAAAAGCATATGAAATAAAGTAGCTTCAGGAGACGTGCAAAACCTACAGATATCCTGTACAGTGGAGAACCTTTTATTTAAAGTGTTTGGAGATAGCAAAAGCCTGTTATAGATGTAAAGCAGTGTTTGTGGGAAACTAGCTGTTCTTGAGGTTTTGCGTATTTTAATCCAAATCTTGTTCCACATTAGTAGGGACCAAACTACATTAAAATCTGTCTCCCAAGCAATTTCAATCTTGGATTTTTGTCTTGATATACCTGTAGACTGAAGGAAGATATATAAAGTGGATGCTCTAGGTTTGGTGCGTAAAAGAGTGGACACACCAGTAGGCAAGGCATTAGTTGGAGAGTTGGCAGAGTTACTAGCAAGTTGAGTGTATATGTCAAGCACCGTGTTATGGAGAATATAATATTTAGAAATGAAAGAGTCAGGCAGATTATAAAACTGCCGAAGCGAAGTAAAAGAAACAAATTAATTGTCTGAAAATAATTGGTGGACCCAAAACAAACCATGTTGCCTCCATGTTTTCCAATAAAAGGTCTTATTATGTATTAGTAAAGTTTTATTATGTCAAATGGCTGAGGCTAAAAAGGAATCAAGAGTGTCATGAATCAAAGGATATAAAGGGCAGAGAAGTTTGGACGTGAGCTTAAATAGGGGAGTAGATAATGTATGGGGTTTACGAGAAAAAAAGAGATATTCTTGAAATGAAAAAGGGAATAAAAGTAAACTTTCAACTGATGTCCATAAAGGGCAATCTGCCGTGGAGTCAAATAACCAGTATGAAGCCTGCCGTAATAAGAATGCTTTTTGATAGGCAGGGAAATTAGGAACATTAACTCCTCCTTCAGCTTTAGGACTTGTTAACTTGTAAGTAGACATACGTGGTTTTTTGTTGTTCCATAAAAAGGAGGACAGTACTGAATTAATAGATTTGAATAGATTAGTAGAAATGGGGACCAGAATATTGGAAATGGTATATAAAATTATAGGGGAAAGCATCATCTTTACAGTGTCTAAACGGCCCCACCAGGAAAGGTAAAGGGGATGCCATTTAGAAGTACGCTCTGAAAATATTTTAATACAATTATTCAGGTCTTTTATTGTGGGCGTGAAGTTTAAACCTAGATATTTGATATGGGAGGACTTCCAAGTAAAATTAGTTGAAACAAAATCAGCTTTAAAAGTAAATTTAGTCAGATGTTAGATTTCACACTTATCGCTATTTAATTTATACCCTGAGATCAGTGAAAAGGCTTGTACTTCCTTTAAAAAGGCGGGAATGGACTCACTAGGGTTGGAAATGAAAAGCAAAACATCATCAGCGTACGCTGCAAGTTTGATATTAGTATTAGGTGTCTGAAAACCGTATATTTGTGCATTTTGACGGATTTTTGAGAGAAAGGGTTGAAAGGCTAAATTTAAAATAAAAGGGGATAAGGGACAGCCGGACGCACTCCTCTGCCAAGACTAAAGAAAGATGATATGAGACCATTGGCACAAACAGGAGCGCATGGATTGGAATGTAAAAGTGAGATTAGGGATATGAACTTATGGCCAAAGCCAAACCATTTGAGAGTGTAAAATAGGTATTGCCATTCAACTCTATCAAATGCCTTCTCAGCATCTAACGCTATAGCTGCAAGAGAATGTTTTAAATACGGATCTTTAGATAAGATATTAAAAAATAGTCTTGTATTATCACTAATAACTCGCCCTTTCACAAAATCAGACTGCTCCTTTCCCAATATAGTTGGTAAAATAGGATCTAAACGCAAGGTTAGTGCCTTAGAAAAAAACTTGTAATCTATGTTGACAAGTGATATGGGTCTATAATTTTTACAATATTTCAAATCGTTACCTTCTTTGGGAATTAGGCAAATGTGAGCGTCTGAGAAAGAGCCCGCTGATTTCCCTAAAGAAGTAAAGGAATTGATCAAAAGGTACAATTTAGGCAATATTAACTTAGAGAAATGAAGATAATATTCAACAGTGAATCCATCTAGTCCAGGTGCCTTATCTTTTTTTTACTGTTGGAGTGCAGCCAAAAGTTCTTGTTGTGTTATATCTGTTTCTATGGATAATGGAGCGGGAGAATTCTGCTGGGATTTTTGTATGGAGGAAAAGAAGGATGATAGCATGTGGCTGGTAGGAATTGTTTCAGAAGCGTATAAAGATTTGAAAAAGAGAGCAAATTCATCCAAAATTTCCGTATCTTTGAATTTTAAGATAGAGTGATCATCACAAATAGAATCAATATTCAATTTGTTGTGTTTGGTTTTCAAATAATTATCTAAAATTTTACCTGACTTATTTTTCCCACCATAATATTTTGCGTTAGACTTCAGTAAATACAATGAGGCATTCTCAGTTGATTCCTTATTAAAGTGTAATTTTGCTCTTATAAGGGCATCAAGAACAACTTTTGAATTGGATGTGTAAAAAGAATGCTCCAGTCTCTTAATATCCTGCAGTAGGGAACGTGAACGCTTGCAAGCAATATTGCGCTTTCTGGCCACATAACTTATAATAAAATCTCTTGCTGAAGCCTTAAAGGCGTCCCATATAGTGGAGAAAGGTAAAGATTTGGTATCGTTTATGGAAAAATATTCCTCAACAAAGGCGAAAAATGAGGAGGAGAATGCTGGATCCAAAAGAAGGGAATTATTAAATCTCCATCTTCTGGGGGCATTAACTTTAGGTAAAATGTCCAAATTAATTGAAATAGGGGCATGATCCGATAATATTATAGGTACTATTTCTGTATTCATAAGAGCTTGTGATATATTATGGGATACAAAAAAGTAATCGATATGTGCTTGAGAGTGGTGCACAGGGGAAAAAAATGTATATTCCCTAGTGGTTGGATTACACAGCCTCCAAGCATCTAAGAGTTTGTGCTGTGTAATAGTGTGGACAAAAGATTTATGTGGCTTGTTAGGAATAAATGAGACTTTAGAGTTTCGATACACAAAAGGATTGCAATCTCCTGCTAGTATAAAATTATCTTCCATGCAAAGAGTAATCTGTTTAGCAATTGAAAAGCAAAAAGAAGAGTCACCACCAGTAGGACCGTAAACGTTAAAAAAGGAGACTGGATCATCCTTCAATATCAATTTAACATTAAGCCAACGACCATCTGCATCAGATTCTTGTGAAAGAAGTTTAAAACTAAGTGACGTACGACAGAGCATCATGTCTCCGTTACGCTTACCATCACCGTTGCAGTAGAATACTTCTCCCACCCAACCTTTTTTTAGTTTTAACGACTCAGTCTCCATGAGATGAGTCTCCTGCAGGAATATTATATCTGCATTTAATTTAGCTAAATGAGCCAGAACTCTTTGTCTTTTTATGGGGAAATTCATCCCTCTAACATTCCATGATATTAATTTCAACGGCATAACAGATTAGGAGTAATAGCAAACAAGAAATATGAACAATGACATATCAATTCAATAAAAAAGTCATGAAAAGTATAAGAAAAAATAAATATCATAAACATAGTTACTAGGAGCCAGGTAAGAAAGAAAAAATGAACAGAAAATAGTAAAAGGAGATAACAAATGTCAAAAGGAAAAGCAGGAAAACAGGAGGAAGCATAGCCGGAGCTGTGACTCAAAGGGAAGAGATAAAAAAGCGAATATGGGATGAGAGGAGTAAATAACACCGGAAGCTGGAAATTAACCACCCCAGAATTAAAATTGAATGAAGCAAGAAAGGAAACGAAGTGAGATACACAAAGAGTAAGAAAATTAACAACATTTAGAAGAAGAAGAAGGAGAATATATGGAAGGGATAGAAAGAAAAAGATTAGAAACGTAAGAAGGATGGAACTATAGGAGGATAACATACCTACATGAGGAAAGACCAGGTAGATACGGGGAGGGGGGTGGAACCACATGGAATGGACTACACATCCAGGGGTCGGCTAAACGGAAGACCGGGAAGACATCATGAGACAGGGGTAGAGATTCTGTGGAGACAAAGCAGAATAAACATTAGAATAATATAGTAGAGCAAACAATAACAGTAATATTAAAAAAGATAATAAGACAAATAATCCAAAATTAAGACCTGGAAAAGGTCACATCAAGGGAACCGAGAACATGGAAAGAACACAGATTGAACTACAAAAAAGTATTAGTATGGATAACGAAAACTCAAACAGCAAGTTCAGCAAATAACAATATCAAGCATAAAAAGAGGAGGTGAGACCAGAGGAGTCCATGGCAGTCGGTTTGCACGAATGGTTGTAGCTCTGTAAACGCAAAGGATACTCATAAGTAGTTGTTCAGTTATTGTGTGTAACTTTAAAGAGGCAAGGGTGAAAAAGACCGTATCTGGCTCCTATTGAACTTAGATCAGCTCGCATATTTAAAAAAGCCTTGTGCCGGTTGGCAATAGCTTTAGCATAGTCTTGTGCGAAATACAAAGATGAACCAGACCATGTAATCTTCAGAGAGGCTCTTACTACTGAGAGGACCTTCAACAAATCCGTATATTCCAAGAAGTATAAGATGACTCCTCTAGGCCTTGATGAGGAAGAGGCCTGTGATGGAATACGACCTAACCGATGCGCTCGCTGAATGTTGAGTACCGTTCCCTCTGGCATATGGAGCAGCTTCTGGAGGAATGATTTGAAAAAAGTAATAGAGTCTGTCCCCTCAAGACCTTCTCCCAAGCCATAGATGCGTAGATTGTTCCGCCTTTTACGATTTTTCAAGTCTTTGACTTGTTTCTGAAACACAGAGACTTGAGAATGAAGATGAGAGACAGTGACACAAGTTTCTTTGAAGGAAGAAACAGTTTGTTCAACTGACGAGACCCTTGTTTCAAGATGAGACCAATTTTCTGTTAAGGTTTGTAGTTTGGTATTAGTCTCTTCCATGAATGGGCGAAGAGCTCTTATTTCCTCCAATAATAGCTCCATTGACACTGGTGATGCTGATTTAGGTGGTGATGGAGGATCCTTTTTTAATTGTTTGGTGTTAGATCTTCCTAAAGCTGTAGATGAGGGCTCCATTGCGATATCCAGATCTTGAGAAGAAGAATCTAGAGAGTCTTCTAATTTGGAGAACTCACAGAAAATCTTCGAATTCTTTATAAAAATGTGCTTTGTCTTAGAGAATGAAGAATGGGGTAACTTCGTTCTGCCCATAAATCACATTCAGAGCACTCCACACTGATGCAAGCGAGTTAAGAACCAGACACAATGAAGTAAAAATGTTGCAAAGAGAAGTGGACTCGTGAATAGAAGGTTCAGTACATTGAACATAGGAGTACACCGTCGAGATAGGGCAAGGAAGACTCTCTTATTGAAGATAAAAATCTTCACTCAGACTTCAGTCAGACTTCGTGCCCTCTTCAAAACAGTAGTGTAATGGAAGTAAAAGTAACCAAGCTAAAGAGCTGATGAGTATTCTCAAAAGAACGTACTACAGCTTGTGGCACCAGTGGCGGAGTAGAATTCAATCAAGTAACAGGATATAGTACAAAGTAACCACCTGTAGCTTGCAAAATAGCAATGTCCCCTGTTAAATATGCTGAAAGTAACAGGGAAAAGATGTTCTAAACTCAGGGAGTATTATGTCGTGAAGGCATGTTGTGGAAGGTAAATGAGAGCACAAAATGGCTGCTGCAAAAATTATAATGAAAAAGCTGAGGTAAAAGTCCATGTGCGAGATGCAGCTCTGAATGACACCATATCCACATAAAAAAGACAGCTGAGAGTCATTTCTGATGCACTAACATGAAAGTAGGTGTCTCTAAAAAACAAGGGCATTATTTCGGCTCCGTTATGAGGAGATGCGCGTTCGCGCTGTAAATACAAAATGGCGGCCGCGATGAAAAGGGAGCCGCGGTAGAACTCACTGCGGTAAAATGCACTTCTTAATGTCACATTGTAGGTCCGCGAGCACCTCAGAACGCGCTCCGATTCTTCATGCAGCCATAGACACCTTCAGCAGACCGGCAAAGGTGCTATAAAGCGCCAAGTCTTCCAGGCGAGCCGGGAGCCTCACCCGTGCGCCGCCATTCACCTCGGGCACCAAGCCACGCCCCCCTGATAGGCTTCTCTGTTAAGGTACCAGGCCTTGTGGAATCCTGCCCATCTACTGCTTTCAGTTTTGCCCCGCTGAAGGATTTTGACTTCCTAAAAAGAAACTGAGTCTGAAGGAAACAACTTGTTCAGGGCTAGGCAGCAATACTGTCCAACCCACAAAGCGACCTCTGCAGATATGACATCCAGGTTTGACCTACTAAGAGCTATTGGTACAGAAACTAACTGCTTCAGCAGGAGCTTGATAACAACATATCAGACTTTGAAGGACCCTCGGCTGCCTTAGACTTGGAACTAGACCCTTTGGAAGGATTGTACTTCAATTCCAGAGACTAAAGCCCTCATTACGATGCCGGTCGAGATCAGGACGCCCGAAAAGTAGGCGACAGTCCCGACTTCCAAATTATGATCTGACTGCTGTGTAGGTGGTCATAAACATGCCGTTTTGCATTAAGGCTTGTGCTGAGGCCCAGAAAAGGGCTGCAGCACTAGCCGCAATTCCAAACTGATGTTTGGAAACATCCCTACACCATGGCACATGGGGCATGGATGTTTCGGGTGCACCAAAGGTGCCCTCCGGTCCCCATAGTGGAGGCCCACAGGGGACATGGACCCTGCTAGGGGTCCCCAAAGTCCCTTTCCGACAGCCTTTCAATGGCGGTCGGACCACCATAGAAAGGCTGTTGGAAAGGGACATCGTAATCCCTACAGCGTACCTGAGCAGGTACGGCCCCTATTGTAGGGTATTACGCTCCGACCAACTGAGCCTGTCAGAAGCATCGGTCGGTCACTCCTCTCACTGCCTCCAATCGCCCGCACATCATAATGCAGAGGTTGGACCATGGCACCAGATGTCGACTAGACTGCCACCAACAGACCGTTGGTGATGGTCTATCTGACATCGTAATCGGGCCCTTTGTTTGAAGGGAAAAAGTTTGACTTGGGTGACTTACGCACTGCATTTGACCTCATAGTTGCCCTGAAAT
This sequence comes from Triturus cristatus, assembly GCF_964204655.1. Lineage (NCBI taxonomy): Eukaryota > Metazoa > Chordata > Amphibia > Caudata > Salamandridae > Triturus > Triturus cristatus. Next base: position 135,329,240 of record NC_140581.1, read on the forward strand.
CATGCTTACGTCAAGGGCAATTACAAACAGTGATATTTTTAATAGGGCTTTATTGCCTTAAAACGGAAAATAATAATATCTCAGTTCCCCTTACCCTATTTTAGTGATTTTGTTGGTCAATACATGTACTCTATTTTTCTACACTGGTGTGGAAATTGTATTATGTGTGTTCTTTACTTTGGTATTACACCTTAATATTTATTCCAGATTATCATGCTACCAGAATAGCTTCCTTATTATTGCACAAAAATGTGCAGACCAAAATATGATGAATACCTAACTTCACATATATATATATATATTTTTTGTTTTCACTGAAAAAAACGAAGGTTAAATTGATAGTATAGTTAGGTGAAAATGTCAGTTAAAACATACAGTTTTAAACAAACAAAACCACTGAAATTCACAAGTTTGAGTTTTCTCAAGTAACTATCACTCGTGCCCTAAGGTAACTATAACTTGAGGTCACGCCATGCACAATTGTCTCCTCCATGATTTATATATATCAAGACAATACCCTTCCAGGCTTAGATTGCCAAATAAATTATGCAAAACTGAAAACAAGGAACTCCGCTCAGGTTCCAAGTATAGGTGGAGAGCAACTCCTATACAGAGCACCCTACACCACCAGCCACACTCTGAATCTGCTCACCTCAGATGTCGTTTTTTCTAGCAAAGTTTTCAAGCATAGGATTATCAGAGTGCCACCCACACCGAGCTAGAAAGGGACAACTCATTTTGCCATTTTTAACAGCACATTCTTTAAGCCTAGGATTAGCAAGTGCCATTCACACCGAACTGTAAACTGACAAAAGCCATTTACCACTCCAGGCACAGCAGGCACAGTATTTTGTCCTGACACAAGGGACCACCCAGTATATGTTTAGAGACCTCCTCCTTAGTAAACCTCCCCATCCTCTTGCATGGGGCTAGCTGCACTCTGGAGGATAGAACTGAGGTACTGGATCCAGAACCGTCCAAGAGGAAGAGTCCAGAGCTTAGGGTTTGGGCAGCATTTATGTGCTGCTAAATTAATGAGAGTCATGTATGAAATTGTTGTCGGTTGAACGCTGTATCTGTATACTTTCCCACCTCCATTGTGAAGATATTTTTATTTAGACATAGATTTCTATTGTACGAGTTTAATCTCTCTCAATTAAGCAGATTAAATCTCCCAAATATTTGTACAGGGTTGAAACTTCCACCCAGAATCGGCAAATGCCATCCAGGTGGAAATCTGTGTGGGATGATCTCCCCGAATAGATTTCGATTTGTGAATAAAGGTGTAAACTTTTTCCACCAGTCGGTTTCTCAAAATTGCCTACTACTTACTGAAAAAAATGCATCTAAACATTCTGATTTATTACCACACAGCAAATGAGGAAGAAAACATGGTATTTTCTACATAGAATCACAACATTTACATTGCTCAAATTTTGAAGAATCATTGAATCTGCAAAACTGTGTAATTTTTTCTCATGAAATTTAATAAAACCCACCTTTACACTTTAAGGTATTCGCTTGACCTTTTCCATAGGAACTTCTACTTTGCGTAAAAAAGTTACACCTAATAGCAGGAAATGTTTCTTTATGAATTAGACTTCTGCAGTAAAAATTCTGAAAAATTCCGTAACATGGAATTTGGGAATTTGACAAAGTTATGAAGAGTAATTCAAATTTCATCCAGGCATATACAGTGGATGGTTACACCATAAAATCATTTCCACATCAGAATTGCATTGTCTGCGTGAATTAACAGAATTCTTTGCAACCTTTCGTTGACATCTAAATATCCACAGCCCATTTACAGTTGTAATGGAATATTGTTTGGCAGCGTCGCCTCCTTTTGCTTTATCAGTGATTTACGTTAATTCCTAATTCTCTAAATCTAGGAAACGCTTTTCTCAGGAAGATGCCCACAAGGCAAACACTTTGCAAAATGTAATATCCTTTTCTATTTCCCACACCAGGTTTGGTTGCTGAGTAATGCAAGGCAATAAGGAAAGACATGTGCAGCTGAGAGATAAGAGCCTTCTTAAGGCCACTGGCAGGCATGAGGGAAGGGGGAGTGCCCTCAAACGTGTTGGATAGCAGTTATCTCGTTGCAACATGCACCACAGAATATCTGTTTCTGTTTTGCTACAATGGTTTAAAACAACATATTGCTTTTCTCTTTTCTCCTTGTGGTTTGGCCAAGAAAGTAAATCTTATACGCCTGACAGCCTTAGCCTTATTTTCAGAAAAACTTGGTCGAGATCAGTAAAACACTAATTTAACTGGATAATGTCAGAAAGGTGTCAAAAAGATGATGCGGCAGGGCTTGTGGTTAACGCGTTGACTATGATTCTGAGAGACTCGAGTTCTAATCCGGAGGTTGTCTAATTGAAATAGTTGGCAAACGATTTTAAACCTAATTCACAAGGATATTTTTGGGTATAAACATGCATTTGCGGTCTAAAATGCATCATGTTAAGCCTTAAAGGATTCCTGGCCATGTGCACGGATTAACTCCTATACATTTTCACCCTACTATTGCTGAGAAGTCCTCAACTGTAAATCCCAGGCAAGGGTTTGGAAGTGGGCAGTACAAACTGTGGGTGATCACAAACATGTGCCTTTGCACAGTGGACTCCATGCTCCCTGTGCTTAAATGTATGGTATGTAGATGTTGGTAGGCGGTTTATTAATTGGTGTAGGTTGGTATCTACTACTAATAATAAGGTTCAATCAATGTCTCAATAAATTCCCTTGGTAGCTGGCAAGGAGCAGGTAGGTTTAACTTAGGAGACAGGAGTGTAAAGCATTCAAAAACACCAACATATTAAATAAGTAAGACACAACACTCAATAAAAATCCAACACCAATTTGTAAAAATAGGAAATATTTGTATCTTTAAAATGACACCAAAATGAACAAAAATCCATTAAAGATACCTGGAGATATCTTTTTTTAAAGAATAAACACTTTCTATTGCCTAAAAACCAAACTCTCCAACTTGGGACATCTGGTAGCACTTGAATGGGACAAAGTCAAAGTTTGGGGCCCACTGCGATGGAGCGCGGCTAGGATACACTGAGCGAGAGGCCTTGGTCAAGTTTTCACCTTCACAATTTTTCTGGAACTTTTTCTCTTGACGTTGAATGAGGCTCTTTGTGAGGCCAGGTTTTAAGTTCAGATCGAAGGCCTCGGTGGAATCCTGGATGTCGTGAGATCCGTAGCTTTCAGCTGTACGAACCAGAAATCCAGACCTGGTCGCTGTACCTCGTTGGCAGCTTGATTCTCATCGACACTGGTCAGTCACCCTATGGAGATTTTTACCCCAAATTCTCCAATTTTTTCAAAACTTCTGGAACTTTTTCCAGAGGTCCTCTTGGGATTCCAAAGTGTCCACAACACAAATCCAAGGGTCTAGAAGTTCTGAGATGGACCTTGCGATACTGGGACTACTTTTCCCAGAATGCCCATTGCCAACTCCTTCAAAGTCCCCTGGGCGCCTTCCGGCTGGGTTCTTCTTGGTGAAGCTGATGCAGGTGGAGCTCTTTTAACCTGTTGCTTTCAGGGAGTCCATTCCTTCATTGAAGCAAGACAAAGTCCTTAGGGCTCTATTTCTGAGTGTGCAGCAGGTGCAGTCAATCTGAGTGCAGTCCTTTGGGGTGCAGGCCGGGGTTCAGCAGGGCAATCCTTCTTCTCCTTTTAGTTTCAGGTAGGGATCCAAGTTGCTGGGCAATGCTCCCATATTTCTTCACAGTTCCTGGGTGACAAGCAGAGGAGAACCCTTGACCAATGGGGTGCAGGGTGCCACCCTCAGGTATGATCACTTCCTCCAAAATGTGGCATATTCTTGACCCAGAAAGCACTATTCTTCTCAAATCGAAAATAGAGAAACTCTCTCCTGGAGGTTAAGATCTGGCTAAGCCATCCCAATGGAGTGGCTATGTTTTCCTAACACTCTCCTTTCAGCCACTCTGCTAATCTAACTACAGAGGCACCTGTCTGACTGGGGGTTGCAGGATATGTGGGTGAGCCTGTGCTGCCATAAACTGTCATTCCCTCTTTGAAGACTAGTTTTTCTACTCCACCCCCATCCTGCCTTTGCTCTGCAGCTACGGTTCACACCTCATCACGGAAACATGGCTCAGCCGGGCAGAGGCTGGCCAATCAGAGAAGAGCTGCTGGAAGGATGGATTTTGGCTCATCAGAAAAGAAACTTCTATACCTTCTTTTCTGTGATAGGTATAATAAATCTAATAATGGCAAGTTGTAGTATTTATTCTAACTATCATTTTGATACTTTGAAGTATATTTTCAGTTCATTTCTTTCAATTGTTTTACTTTATTAAAGTATTCGCATGTTAGCCTATGGAGCCATTGTGCTCCAATGAGAAACAATGAAATTGACCATTTGTCCCTCACCAGTGCATATAAAACATCTTTTATAATGTCCCTGCTTATAGTCACAAGTCACCATACTCCTGGGACACCTAGGAGAGACCCTAGGAGTGTGTTATATGTAAATATAAGGCAGTTTTAAACTTTGGAAGTACCTTTAATTCCAAAGTTGAATTTATTTATTTTAAAAGCCGCCTGCAAGGCAGGACTGGCTTTTAAAATGACAGCAGGCACCACAGTAGTGCACACTTAAGCGCATTAAATCTACTGGGCTTCTAAACCTACAAGCCCTACCATATACTAGGGCATTGCAGGTAGTTTGTCATGCCAATTGTAATTACACCTAATTATTGCTCCAGCCCATTTTAGTATCTGGCAATTATCTACTAGAACCCACTCTGGTCGGATGGAACTTTTTACTTGCCCAATAGCGTGGAGGGAATAAACACAATTATCAGAAAATGCTGTCCGCAATTTGTCATAATCAAGGACTCGAGACTTAATCTCTTGGCTCTCTGGCTTTTATTATCAGCATAAAGATTTGAAGATACAAACTCCTCAATACGAGGCACAACAAGTACATAGGCACTAACACAAATGCTACTCTACGAAGAATCCGCATACGGCTAAAAATAACTAAAAGCACAATTTCTAAAAGCATGAGGTAGAAAACTACCAAGCCAATGTCGATATTAGGGACACTGGACCATACCATCTCTGTCCCTACTCTGTACTAGATGACATCCCTACTTAACAATCCCTTGAGACCCTCAATCGAAAGGTGTCAGAGTGAAACTTCCTAAGAAGTCTTCACTTAGAGAGCTTAGTCTAAGTTGCCCCCTCTAGCTCTTCGCCTAGCCTTCCTCTGCTCTGGGCTGCTCTGTTCTGCTTCCACCCTCGGGGCGCTTTCCCTAATACAGAACCCCAAGTCCCAGAACACGCCCTTTTGCACCTCCTTTTCTGCTGGGTCGTCTTTCAGTAATTTTCCACAGAGTGCTGTCCAGTTCCATCGTCCATCAGCTTGGCCTTGAGTCCCAGACACCGTCCGCACTAGGAGTTACGATTGGCACATTCCAATGCACTCCCATGTCTGGCTTTTACTACATAAGTCAATTCATGAACAAAGAGCTTCTCTACTAACAAGCAACTGTCCTTGCACCTGGGGTGAGATCATGGAAGGCAGACATACTTCGCATCTTTTAACTTTGCAATTTACTACAGCCTAAAACCTCTACTAGAATAAATCCTTTTTGGCCTATTGCCCTCGGTCAACGTAAGAAAATACCAGGCCTTTCGCCTCAACGATATATGTGCATTCTGGCCACTACTTCGGTTACACAAGCATGTCTAAATCACACTATTGACATTTACGTCTTTCTTTCATGTATGTTTAACTAAACAGTCTACAGGCACGTATTCTAAGTTACACATTTTTAACATCACATTGTGTTCAAGTAAGCTAAACTCTAAGCATTTCTCTAATACGTTCACAATATGCTTGTACATAGCTAACACTTCTATTTAAATCGATATAGGTTATACAATTCTTAATACATTGCACACAAAATACCTGAGTACACATTTGATTATATGCGGGTGCCGACTAACAGTGAATATAACGCACCCCTACGATTTTCAACCTTTTAAGCGCTACATCATTTTCATATACCTTTTAATTAGAGCACTGATCCTGGGTCTGGCTAGCAGAGCCCAGGGTGTAATCAGATTCTGTAAACACCAGTATCAGTCAAAAAATGGGAGCAATCACAACAAAAAGGATGAATTTCTCACAGTAGGTTTCTGCATAAAGCGGGACAGAAGCCCTCGGGAGATGTCATATGTCATTCGTAGCACTTTACTTGGAAATGTGCATGTGTTGCAACTTTCTAGGAACACCTCTAGGAGTGCTCTGTCTAAAGTACATTTAGACAGAGCATACTTTTACTTTTTATTTTAATTGATATTTATATGCAAAAAATCCTTGTAAATTAGGTTTAAAATTATTTATTGACTATTTCAATTAGACAACCTTTGGATTAGAACTTGTCTCTTAGATTCATAGAGAATTGGGTACTTTGTCTCCTTTTAACTTGGTTTCTTTATCTGGAAAGAATGGAGCAGTTAGGGCCTGTTTACCACCTGGATCCCTGCACAACCAGGAATTTGAACAAAGATTGTTATCACAAGTTTTGCGATAATTATCACACTGCTGTAGTTTTTTCATGATATGTTCTGCCAGGAAAAACCTGAAAAAATGCAATAGGTGACAATAACTAAAAAGCTGAAACATGAACATTTTTGATGTGATAAATATAACATCAGCATGGAGTGACTCATTTTCAAGATCGTAACTATTAATAATAGGAATTTACCAGACCCGGTAAATACATCAAACCCAGTAATCGTACTGGGTGATGTAATTGGTCCATCAATTCAACACAACTTAGAATCAGGAACCTAAACAATCTTCATTACTCTGAGTACTGGTTTTCCCTGACACAGCCTGGTTCCCGCTCTCCCTCCTGGAGGTGGGATTGATTACATTTTGCTTTCTGTTGGGGTTTCATTATGCGTGGTATTTCTACAGGATGATGCTACTGTTACCCCTTTATGGAATGACTGGGTAAATTGCATTCATCATAGGAACATTATTTTTGTTGGCTAGGGAATATGTTCTACAGTTTGGCGATACATCTCACGTGTAAGAACTGTGTCAGAGAAGACCAGGAACCAGAGGAATTAAGATTACTGGTTATTGTGTCTGGGCAATATTCCCCATACACAGTGTTTTTTCAGGCCCCATAACTTGTGTTGCAAAATTTGTTTATATACTTCAACTAATGATGAGGTAGATAACATAGTTAATACCTTTAAACACACCAGATGGATATACTGCTTTATTTTCTCCTTTCTCTTTTACAGAAGGAATTGTTTCTGCTTTGTGGAGGCATGAGGATTCAGACCCTTAACATGCTTGTGTGGGAGACCAATAATTCTTTGACAGATAGGGCAGAACAAGTTAATTTCAAGAACCAACTTCCCTGGATGCCAAAATAGATATCATACGAATTCCGTGGAGTGACCGCCCTAAAGTTTTTTTCAGGACTGATGCTGCTGGTTTTATGAATCTGTGCACTGGAACACTACTAATCATGCCCCTCTGCAAGTGCTGGTACCCCTAAAATATGGTAATAGCTAACTATTAATTGGCATATTTAACTATCCAGTAAGGTCATAATATATGGAACAGAAATGCAAACATGACATTGAAATTTAAAGGCCACGTGTAGACTGCAGCATGTATTGTGACATGCATTATTGTGAAATGGAAAATATGGCCTATCTGTGTAGTCTGACTTGTTAAAATAATCATTGTTGAAAGAGAAAAAATACTCTTTCAAATGTTATCAAGTCACCACCCTGTAGGCCTTGCAGCCCACAAGGTAGGATGCATGGTATTTAAAAGTAGGGCATGTATTAATGTAAAGCTCCTACTTCCCTTCAGTGACAAGGACTGGAACACTATTTTTACTATGAAAGAGTCTGGCTCTGCAATGAGGACAGCTGGGGCCATATTATACGTATCTGGTGCCCTTTCTCTGTTTGCTCCATGGTGCACCTTTGAAATGGTGCGCTGGGCACAGATAGGGAAAGTGCTCTCTATTATGCAGAATATCCTGCCCCTAGGGCAGCCATGAACTCATGTTGCCCCTGGGGAGCAAATTCAGTGCCCCCGGGGAGCAAATTCAGTGTTTCACAGTGCAGGTGGCATGCACCTGCACTTTCAAGAGGGGAGAGAGATCCCCTTGCAGGCAGGTGCAGTGAGTGAGTGCACCCGCCTGCAGCGGGATCCCCTGGGGGGTGTTCATGGGACCATTCTAATGTATGGGCTGTGTTATACTTTGGGCCACTGGGCCACAATGTATAACACAGCCCCTATAGTACAAATTAACATGTTGATTCTGCTAGAAGATGGTTCAATAAATATGTTGAATATTTATCAAAAATCCAATTAAAGATTCTGAGGTAAACAATTTATTATATGGTGTGGTTGAGTGACCCAAACAGTTGAATAAGGGCGAAAGATGACATAAAGAAAATCCAACAACTATAAAAATTGCTTTTATTTTTATGGCTTTTTAGACACCAAAATAAACAAAATCCACCGAAAGTTTCTAGAGATAAAAATTAAAAAGCAAATGATAAGTCATTGCTTTTTGTTCAAATCGCAAGCAAGCATTGGCAACTACCATGGTTATAGGTTACTTGGAAAATGTTTGAAAGTTGCAAATTACTCCTCTGGCCCGTTTTGGGTGACCAACTCTGTCAGAGAGCGAGTCATAGGGGCCAATAAGGCTTGGCTGGATAGTTACCTTGCGGTCAAAGCAGTAACAAGTTCAGTTCCAGGCTCTATGTACGGACCACCATAGACATCAATGCAATGGTCTTTATGCACCAGGATGAGGAAGATGCTGAAGAATGCTGACTATACTGATCCAATGATGAGATCTTCCTGGAGTCTCCCTTGGTTGACGAACACAGTGGAGAGACTTTGGCCACAGAAGTCGATCTCCCTTGAAGTCCAGATGAAGTCCAGCCAAGAACTAGTTGCCACTGGTCTACTGCTCTCCGGGTACAGCTGAAGAACCAGAACCTTTTGGACCTGGCGGCACAGGGTACGCCCTCTGTCTCCGGGGTTCACCTGCTTCGTTACACAGAGACACGGGACACTCTGTCAGCGTTAGAAGATTGGATTTATTTAGCTGCAGCTAGTACAGTTATCCTAGAAGTACACAAAGTAGGTTCTCAGGAGACTGCTACTTCACTCTGTGGCGCATCAGATTAAATGCTATACAATACAGAATTATTAAAAAAACACACGCCCTAAGCAAAGAAGGAAAGAAGGAAAGAGCCAATAGGGTAAGTGGAAAACAAAGCGGAACCAGTAAGAAAGGTTCGAAAATAGAAATATCAGGTAACTCGAAGAGACTTCTCTTCCAACTGTGTTTGTCATCCCACCCCCGAACTAATTTATTAACAGATTACGACTTGCAGGTGGTGAGATACGTTTGTGTGTATTGGAGGACAGTCATGACACAAGAGAATGCTAGCAGGAGACAGTGAAGGCCAGTTGATAAGATATGATCGGGAAAGAATGGTGTGAGCCTACAGATAGTTGAAACAGGGATTAGAAAAGCCAGACACGGATTAGTGTACTCGGCTAGTCCAAACACCAGCTTCACAAACAAGGCCGAGGACGTATTTTGACACCAAGCTACGGGAAAAGCAGAATAGACTTCGTTCGCCGTGCTGCCTGAGTGATGGCAACACAAAATGGCAGCGGGTTACAAAATGGCGGGTCGATTCGATCGTGATTGAAAATCGAAGTTCCTCAGACCCTCCTTTTGCCAGAACTCAGGCAAGATAGACTCACGTTAATCTGAGTCCACATCAATAGCCATGAGATCATCAAGCTGTTGTTGTAACATCATCCTTATGTTTTCTGTCACTTGAGGTTTGGGTCTTGAGATGCACATAGTAGCACAAAGATCACAGATAGCGGGACATCAGTGCATACAAAGGCAACAAGAAAATACGATAGTCAAGATTATTCCAAGGAATGTCAATGCTTTCCAACCCCATTTGGACAGTAGTCCCCAAAACCATTCCGTTAAAGACCAATCTCCTTCGTCCTGATGAATGGACTCGGAGATTATATGCAACTTGAAAATAGCTTGGTATACTGTCGGAGCGTCATTAGGAATGAAAATACAACAGCTTGACCCGATCAATTTACATACTCCACCACGATCGGCAAGAATAAAGTCTAAGGCAACTCAATTTTGCAAGGTCATAAGACGATCCGCCTGTAGTTCTGCCGTGATATTACTCAAGGCTCCTACAGTGATGTCTATTGTAGTCTCTACGACACGGATCAGTTGCCTTATATTTCTGCTGTTGGCCATTGGACCCCAGAAGGGAAGAAAACCTTTAAGGAAATCTCCTCCTTCTTGTCCCGCGGTGTCTTTTGAGTCAATAATTCCTCGTCTGAGACGGGTTCGGTGATAATTGGCAGAAGCAGTGTAAGTAGGAGGAAGAAGGAAAGCTATGTAGCAGGTACCAGAGAAACCCGTTGGTAACCAGGTATAAGCTCTATCATAACAAATGAAATAGGTGCCTTGAGACAGTACTAGAGGAGGTGAGTTCAGAGAGGAATAAATGTACTTGTAGGAACAGTTACTCTTTGGTGCAGTGTTAGAAGAGTGATCGTTTATTTTTAAACAGAAGTTACCTTGATGTGGTATAGTCCAGATTGGTGAGAATTTCTCCTTTCCCATTTTATTATTAAGACTCGACATGTATTGGGTGACGTTCCAATTGGTGTATGCTTTTCTTTCATCGATGGAAATCTTGCTATTTTCCATGATTTTAGCCATAACTACCATACCCTTAATCAAAGAACTATGACTAAAATCCGGATAATTAATTTGTGAAGCAACAGACCGTCTGAATTTACTTTGATATGCATTGGAGAAAATAACAAAGAATGCCCAAGCAGAACCCTCATAAGAAAAAGGAAGAACTAGATATGGTATTCCTTTCTCAGTAGTATGGGGCATAAGACCACATACCCAACAATCAGTTGTGTTAACCACTAATTGATGCTGGTGTAATAGCTAGACAAAGGAATTGTTGTAATACTCGGTTCTTCTGACAAGTTCATGTGAAGGAAAAGTATGAAAGAGGTGTGGAGAGATAGTAGAAGAAGACAAAGAGGAGGAAGGGGAGGTGTTTCTTGGCTGCAAAACATAAACTATCCAACCAATAATCGCCAAAGTAATACATAATGATATTAAAACACATAGAGTTACATTGTAACGACTGTACATTATTTTACAAGATGCTTTCTTCATTTCATTTCTTCTCTCTGTATTACTTGGTGTAGTTTCCATTTTCACTAGTGGATGCTCACGGCAATCGTCCTCAATCACTGAAGTCACGATGCTCTACCGTCCTATGACACTGAAAATCCTGCAGACTTATTGTCACTACTCAGGTCGTGACCTAGACTCCTACCGTGACCCTGCAACCTAAACAGAACACTACACAAGGGAGAAGAAGAAAGTTCAATTGTTCTTTTGTCTGGGCCTGAGGTTATAGTGCTCCTTCCCTAGAACACTCTGATCTTGAAACAATGTTCTTGGTTCAGTCGTATTCAAGCGACGGTGCAATGGAATTGCTCCCTGTAGAATGTCATCGTCCTCTTTTTCAGACAATGTCCCATTCAGGTGTGCATCGCTAAAGGGTATAAATCGTGGAACTGTTTCGCCTTCACAGTCACCAACCCCTCTACGAACAAACTGATCAAAAGGCAAGGGCAAAGGTACTTTCTTGCAATGCACACCGTGAATCCAATTTTTCTTTCCTTCAACTTTCACCGCTGTCTTTGTTGTGAGTAGGACCATACGAGGCTCCCGCCATCTGGGTTCCAAATTCTTTTTCTTCTGAAAATTTCGGGTGCAGACCCAGTCACCTGGCCGGATGGAATGACCTGGATCTGTGGAAGCCTCCGGCAGAGCACTCTGAACCTGTCGATGAAGGACATGCAATTTAGTTGTAAGGTCATGCAAATAGTCAATCAACATTGGGTAGGGCAAATCTGAAAACTTTTTAGGACGAGGTATTCCCCATACGTTGGCCGGACGGCCAAACACCACTTCGTAAGGGCTAAGTCCCAGACGAGAGTGTACTGCAGTTCTGGTGGATAGCAGAGCTAACGGCAAAGCATCAGGCCAATTAAGTCCCGTACTTGCTTGAATCTTCGGTAATTTTAACTTCAAGGTTCCATTGTAACATTCTACTAAACCCGCTGATTGTGGATGATTTGCCGCGTGGAACTTTTGCTTGATTCCAAGACCTGCACAAACTTTCTGCATGACTTGGCAAACAAATTCGCCCCCATTGCCATTCCAGACAATGCGCGGCAATCCAAACCTGGGAAAGAACTCTTTTAGAAGGATTTTGGCTGTGGATAAAGCTGTGTTGTCTTTCAAAGGGTATGCTTCTATCCATCTCGAAAAGGCACATACTACCACCAGAACATATTTGAGGTTGTTGCATCGATCCATGTGAATGTAATCGATTTGCACCACTTCAAATGGGTATGTTGGAGAAGCAAAGTGACCTGCTGAAGTGGGGGTTCCCTTTCCTGGGTTGTACATCAGACACACAATACAATGCTTTACAACATTGTCTGCACATTTCGGGATATTTTCATTTTGCCAAACTGGAGCTAAAAGTTTACAAATGCCTTTTGCACTAAGGTGAACTGGACCATGAGCCATAGTAACCACTGGGAGTACATAAGCATCCGGTAACAACCAACGTTGATGTTCGGATAATTCTACCCAACAACCCATCTCATCTAACATTCCCGTACTTTCTCTCCACTTGCTCAACTCTCTTTCTGTAGCCTCTTTCTGAATGGTTTTCACGCTTTCCACTGTATTCTCACACATTCCTCTCTTTCTGACCCAATTCGCAGGACCTGCCATATACATTCGACTCGTTGAATCTTTCACTGTTTTCTTTGCTGTTTCATCAGCAAATGCATTTCCTCGTCCAACATCATCCGTAATCTTCTTCTGAGCACTACACTTCACTATCGCTATTTGGACGGGTAAAGCAAGTGACTCAAGGAGATCAGTCACTAACTGACCATGCTGTATCTTAGTGCCATGTGAAGTTAGGAAACCCCTCTCTCTCCAGAGACACCCAAAATTGAACGCGACACCAAAGGCATACTGACTGTCAGTGTACACGTTCACTCTTTTCCCTTTTGATAATACACAAGCTCTCGTCAGTGCTATCAACTCTGCTGCTTGCGCTGAATTGTGTCTAACACGTGCAGTTTCCACAATCGTATGTAAGGTAGTTACAGCATAGGCTGAAACCGTATCTCCATTAGGCATCTTAAAACAAGAACCATCTACCCATAGAGTCCCATCTGGATTCTCTAACGGTGTGTCTCTCAGATCAATTCTTCCTTTTGTCTCTTCCTCAGTACGGAAGAAACAATCATGCTGGTCTTCAACACTCTCCTCATTTGGAAGGGGCAACAAAGTAGCTGGATTCAGAGTATTGCATCGTTTGATGTGTACGTGACTAGCCAACAGCGTCAGCTCGTAACCAGTTAAACGTGCACTCGTGAGATGCTGTGTTTTCGTTCTGTTTAGTAAGGTATCCACTGCATGTGGCACCATGACAATGAGAGTGTTATCTAACACCATTCCAGCGGACTGTCGGATAGAAACTGCTGCGGCTGCTGTGGCTTTGAGACAACTAGGCAATGCTTTAGCTACGGGATCTAACGTAGCCGAAAAATAAGCACATGGCTGCTGTCTATCTCCAAATTGCTGTGTCAAGACTGATAATGCACAACCTTCTTTCTCGTGAACATACAGCGTAAAAGGCTTAGTGTAATCTGGGGTACCCAGTACAGGAGCAGAAAACAGAGCAGTGCGTAAATCAGTGAAACTCTTTTGGCACTCTTCATTCCAAGGGAGGGGCTGAGGCGTATCTTTTAAAGTGATTGCCAACAAAGGTTTGGCGGTCAAAGAGAAGTTAGGGATCCACTGTCTACAATAAGAAGTGATTCCCAGAAAAGCACGTACTTCCCTTTGTGTGGATGGTACAGACATTCAAACAATCGCCTGAATTCGTTCTGGTGTCAGTCGTAGTCCCTCCTTTGATAGGAGATGACCCAAGTAGGTAACCTCTCGACAAACATACTGTAGTTTGGAAGGTGAAACCTTGTGATTCAGTTTAAACAAATGATGCAACAGTGCAACAGTGACATCCTTGCAGATATCTTCTGAATCGGCGGCGACTAACAAGTCGTCCATATATTGGATAAGGGCGGCACCAGACGGCAAATGAAAAGTATCAAGCTGACATTTCAAAGCATGGCTGTGAATGGAGGGACTTTCACAGTACCCTTGGGGTGCGCGCTTAAATCGGAAGCTTCGGCCTCCAAGAGAAAAACCAAAAATGTCCCTACTCTCTTCTGCAATTGGAATACTAAAGAAGGCATTCTTTAGATCAATAACAGAAAACCAAGTCGCTGTGGAAGGTATCATAGTCAACAAAGCAGTGATATCTGGAACAACAGGAAATTGTGGAATCACAATTTTGTTTACTTCTTCGCAGATCAATCACAAACCGGTACACAGGAGGCTGAGAAGGATCAGTACATTTAAGAACAGGAAGAATAGGACTATTGCATGTGTTACCTCTCGTTTCTTCAACCACATCCTTCCGAATAAGATCATGAATGATTTCCAAAAGCGCATTTTCACCTTCAGCAGAAATTCGATATTGTGGGATACGTGGTAGTTCAACAGTGGGCTTGAGAGTAACAACATAAGGCGGTATCTCAAGACAACCCACATCATTCGGACCCGTGGCCCAAAGTGCTGTCGGAAGAGAAAGCAACTCAGGAGGAAGCTGATCTTTAGACAGATACATTGGGGAGATCAACCTCTGACCTAGTGTGAGATGTACGCCTGAAGGAGAACAATATATTGCAGCATGCATTCTTTTCAATAGGTCTAGACCCAACAGATTCTCACCACAACCATTTGTCAACAGAAGTGAAGCTTCCAAGTCATAAGGACCAACTGAAATAGGCAAAGGACAAGAAACCTGATTGCGAACAGGGGCGCCAGAGAATCCTACAGAAACATTTGTTAAGCCAGACAAAGGTGCCCCAGTGAGTTTAGAATGAATAATAGAACTTCTCTTTGCTCCAGTATCTAAAAGAAATGGCTCTGATATACCCATTGTAGTGACGTTGACATAAGGGCCATTTTGATCTACTGGGATTGGCACAACTCCTCTACTTTGTCCATGGCTGTCCTAGTTAGCATGAAGACTCTCATTCTCGCCTTCAACATAATGGTCTTCATTATAATATTGAGTGGATCTCACATTCTGCTGATCAAAGTAGTTCATAGAATTAGGAGAAGGAAGGGCACGCTGTTCTTGAGTTAACATACCTCGACCTCTACCTCTGTTTGCTGGCTGGAGGCCAGCACGACCTCGTGGAGCAGATGACGCTCCATTGCGCTGCAATAAAACCGGACAACTGTTCTTAAAATGACCTTCCTCTCTACAATAGGCACATTGATTAGGACCTAACAAAGGTCGCGGAATGTATGGCTCAGGTTTCTGATACAATCTCTGAAACTGCAGTGGCTGTTGAGTCTGAGGCTGAACATAACGTGGCGGATAAGCTTGCTGCAAGAGAACCTTCGTTTTTAAATCTTTCGTCTTTTTCTCTTGCTTTTCTTTTTCTTCTTTATCCCTATTCTCGTAATATTGTGCAGTAGCCAATATCTGGGCAGAGGAAGAAACAGCCCAAGAACTTTCTGAATCCTTTAATTTGTGTGACAGCTCGGGAAGCAAATTGAATACAAATTTGTCCACGAATAGTCGCTGTCCACCCTCGGTAGCCATGTCCTGACCCCTGTGATCAATAAATGTCTCCTCGAAACGAGTAAAGAAATCAGAGACACTTTCATCTTTCTTTTGTTTACATGCTGCTAGCTTATCCCAATTCACTCTCAATGCAGGCATCATAGTCTTCATTAACGTAATGATTCCACCAGGAAGCTCCGAGATCAAAGCGTCAGGCTTTGCGCCACCCACTTGGTCTCTATCTGTATCAGCTATAACATCCCAAGTAGCCCCCAGTTCCTGTGCATGATCCTCTCTACGAATCTTAGCCCATATTGTCTGTGGGACAACATTACCCATTAACATATCAATATCTGCCAGATTCATAATACAAGCATCGATTGTCTGCGATAATTCTTTGTAATAAACTGCAGGGTTCTTAGGAGGATCTGGTAGAGTCTGCTTAAGGGCCAAAACTTCAGATCTCTTCCATGGTACATGTACCCATATACGCTGAAAGTGAGCTGGAATAGCTGGATTAGCACCTACTCCCGCAACCTCTTCCTTCCATACTGGCGGAACCTCTCTCATAGGGTAATTTTTCGATGTCAGTTTAACCGACGGATCAGAATCAAGAAAAATCTGAGAGAACAATAAGGTTCTATAAGAGATGAGTGTCCTTACAGCTTCCTCAACTTTGGTACCTACAATAAGTCCTTTTTCAAAATCGGCTTGGACATCTAACAAATCTTGTGAGATCGGACTCGAACTCACATCTTCCCATTCTTTAATGAGAATATCGCACATTACATTAAAAACGTACCTTTGCGTAGGCGCATTCCATTGCAAAAAGGTAGGCATAATATCAGACACACTATATTGTGGACCCTTCTTGATCCATCTTCGTGCAAGAGAATCTAGCTTCTCTCGTTCCTAGAAATCTGGGAACTGACTACGAGATTGTCTTCGAGCAAAAGCCAGAGACGCATTAAGAGCTCCAAAGAAAGGAGATAAAATACTAGTGACAGAATCTGTGAGACGCTTACGCATAGACGGTGAATTGGACATCAGAACTGGAGACAGAGTATTAGGAGAACTAACAGGAGAAGAACTAGAAATTACAGGAGGAGCAGAAGGCAAAGGAGAGCTAAGATCAGGAGATGAAGGCTGCGAAGTTGAAACTAATGGTAAAACCGGCAAGGGCGGTAATACTGGAGGAGGCAAATGCTGAAGAGCCGGAACCGGCGGAGGTACTACCAGCAACTGAGCAGGCTGTAACGGCTGAGGCACATTGGCATTTTGCACATAGGGCGGAGGCAACCTCAATAAATGAGACATTAGGGGATCTTCTTCTATATCTTTCTTGTTATCAGAAGGAGAAACAGGCAACACCGGATAGCATTTATCTATCGCCATACGATGTTGTCTTTCTGAAATTTCAGTCGCATTGTCAATTTCATCATTCTTGAACTGTTGGGCAGCCTGTATAATCATCATACCCTGTGCTGTCCTATCTCATTTTGCTTGTCTAATTTCTTTCTGTTTGGCTTCCTTACGCCAAAGGCGGAAAGAGTCAAACATTGCCGGCCGGGCTTTTCTTTTGAACAAAACTGCTTCTAAATTATCTAGCACATCAGGGTCAAAACTACCGTTTTCTGGCCATTTAAGAACACCATCTTTTTTCGTGTATCGAGTCCATGTCTCGTTAAAGGCAATGGGGCCAATACCATGTTTCGAATAGAGCTCATATGTGGGAGTTCCAACCGAAGGAATCGGACAAGAGTCCTCAAGTCGGGAGTCCCTATTACAACCAAGACAACAAATTCTTCCAAACTTAGTCAGACCAGGCATTTCACAATGTCTCTGGACTGTTCACAAACTTCAAGGGAGTAAATCTCAGTTTACGCAGCACAAATGCACTTACCCTCGGCTTTAGTCGTTGCAATGACTAAATCTAAGTAACCTAAGGACATCAAACAAAGAACCAAAATTTGTGGGCGCGACCCACGAAAATACTTAACTTAACTAAGGACGTCTTCTCCCACCAACAGAGGCCCGTCTATCGTCTCGCTTTACCATACATCACCAAAGGAATGGGCCAAAGCAGGGCGGCAGGCAGGGCAGCGGTCGCCAGTAGCCGTCAGGAAGGAGTAACCGCGCTGCAAAAGACCTTCGGACCACTTTCGACATACAGGGGTCGCTTAGTGTGGTTCGCGAACCCTCCGGAATTTTCTTGCGAGGTTCCTCACGACCTTCGAGCAGAACCGGTACCACTCAAGCCACCCCACATTGGGCGCCAATTGAAGAACCAGAACCTTTTGGACCTGGCGGCGCAGGGTACGCCCTCTGTCTCCGGGGTTCACCTGCTTCGTTACACAGAGACACGGGACACTCTGTTGGCGTTAGAAGATTGGATTTATTTAGCTGCAGTTAGTACAGTTATCCTAGAAGTACACAAAGTAGGTTCTCAGGAGACTGCCACTTCACTCTGTGGCGCATCAGATTAAATGCTATACAATACAGAATTATTAACAAAACACACGCCCCAAGCAAAGAAGGAAAGAGCCAATAGGGTAAGTGGAAAACAGAGCGGAACCAGTAAGAAAGGTTCGAAAATAGAAATATCAGGTAACTCGAAGAGACTTCTCCTCCAACTGTGTTTGTCATCCCACCCACAAACTAATTTATTAACAGATTCCAACTGACTTGCAGGTGGTGAGATACGTTTGTGTGTATTGGAGGACAGTCATGACACAAGAGAATGCTAGCAGGAGACAGTGAAGGCCAGTCGATAAGATATGATCGGGAAAGAATGGTGTGAGCCTACAGATAGTTGAAACAGGGATTAGAAAAGCCAGACACGGATTAGTGTACTCGGCTAGTCCAAACACCAGCTTCACAAACAAGGCCGAGGACGTATTTTGACACCAAGCTACGGGAAAAGCAGAATAGACTTCGTTCGCCGTGCTGCCTGAGTGATGGCAACACAAAATGGCGGCGGGTTACAAAATGGCGGGTCGATTCGATCGTGATTGAAAATCGAAGTTCCTCACAGCAACACCTAGTGGTTCCGTTTAACTTAGGCTAGTGCCCATCTTGAGTGACCAAACAACACTCCAGCAACTCTTCCAAGTCCAGCAGACTCAGGTGTAACTTTTGAGGGTTAGAACTCGGTCGTTCAGGTTGTGCACTTCAACGGTCAGTGTTGGTCAAGCGATTGTAGCTACCAACTTGCCACAATAGGCTTCTTCAGCTTTTGTTGCCCTTTGGCTGGAACAAGAAGACAGACAAATCTTTGAGTTACTTATTCTGTCTGGAGCTCAGAGACGACTTTTCCTCAAGCAGAGCACCACAGGCATAGTCCTCTCTTTACTGGCCCAAGGACCAGCAGGCCCAGTCCAGTCTTTGGTGCAGCCTCTCTTTTCAAGGTCCAGGAAACAGTGGGGTAGTCCTTCTTCAGTCCTCATTCCAATGCAGATGTGAGCTGAGTTCTAGGTACCAGGGGTGCCACTTTAATGCCCAGAACTTGGCTCAGGGGATGCAGTGACTACCAGCCATTGGACTACCGGTCCCCTCATGTCTGATGACAATTTCCTGTCAAGTGTGGCATCTAGCTGTCCCAGAATACAATATTTTGCCCACTCCCAAGATGGCAGGACTCCACTCTTGTTGAGTGGAGCTTGGTGGTCCACCCTAGAGATATGGCTACCTAAGGGATACACTCCCATGGGAAAACTGGTCCAGCAACAGTTTCCCTCTGTCTATCCTCGATGGCAACTTCTCTACCAGAAAAAAAGAACAGCCCCTCTTTTGCATGTCCACCATTTACCCTTTAAAGCAGCTTACTCTTTGAAGCTCACCTCCTCACACCCGATTTGACCTTCCTGCCAGGAAGAGATAACACCTTTTCCTATGTTGAGTTGCTTGCTGAGAATCATTCACCCATCCCCCAGGAGGGCAGAAGGCTATCTTGTAGCCAGCAGCCATGAACAGTCACTGGAGGATTTGGACAACAGAGTGGCATCTTTCTAAAGTTGCCATTTATTTAAAAGTTACATTAAATTCAACTTGGGTTTACTGTAACAATTCATTTGATAACTTGAAGTGCAAACTTGAGTAGGCCCATTCAGTAGTTACCACAGCTGAGTTGTCAGCTTGGAACCCTGTTCTTGCCAATGAGGGACAAGCCTTTCTATATCAAAAACAACATTTTAGCTTTTTTACTATTAGGACATGTAAAAACACATGTCCTGTGTAGGAGAGTAGGATCTGCCTATTATGTTGCTCCCACTTTTTTCTGATGTTTACACTGGTTTCTGGCTATAGTCTGGCTGGGACCCTGCTAATCAGGGCCCCAGCCTCTGTTCTCTCTAAACGACATGGAGTGCATATTAGGTGCACTAGTGATTGGATACTGTGGTGCCTTATGAGTCCCTAGTATATGGTACCTTAGGTACCAAGGGCATAGGTACTTCACAGGCCTACCAGGGCTGAAGCATGTATTATGCCACCCCTGGAAGCAGACTAAATCTGACACCACAGGCCTGCTACTGCAGCCTGGGTGAGGTGGTATTAGCACTCCTCACTGAGATATAGGTTCACTATATCTCTCCTGCACACACATTAAAATCTTTCAGTCACCCCTAAGGCAGACCCTATCAATCCTGAGGGCAGGGTGCTTGGTTTCCATGTAATGGGGTGCCTCTGCCTGAGCAGGGCCCCTCTGAAGCTGTCAGAGTCCATTTTCTGGGGCTGTTTGTGAATGCGGTCAAACCATATACTCTTAAGTGCATTATAACCTCGCAGTAAATGCTAACTTTGGAATGGCTGCATCAAAACATGTCATGTTTGGTGTCAAAAGCTTTGGAATCATACCCCCACACTAGTAACTGGTGTGGGAGTATGATCCCACCCCTCTAGAGGGATAGACATGTGCCTACTGTGGAAACACAGTAGAATCCTGAAGAGCCCTGGCATCACAAAATGGATGCCACCATCACAGACACTGGGCTGCCCTCCTGCTGATGACTGAAACTCGCAGTGGAGGAAGCCCAACAATAGGTATGCTGTCACAGGGAGGTGTGACCACCTCCCAGACAGGGTTTAGTATATTGGGGCTGGGTGGGTGCACTCTTAGAGTGCTTTGAAGTCCTGCACTGGGGGAGCAGTAGGGTCCTCTGTGCATACACCAGTTCAAACTGTCTCAGGGGCTACCTGCCCCTGCTCTGGTGTGAAACTGGACAAAGGGAAGTGGGTGTAGCCACCCACTCCCCTGACCCTCCCATAGGTGGGGTCATAGAGCTAGTCCCTCCCTTCCTTCCAGCATAAGTTAGGGAACCCTTGCCATTGCAAACTAGATATCCCTGGACGACGCTCTGAAGAATAGATCCAGACCTTCGACGTTCCACTACCTCTGGAAGACTGAAGAATCTCCCTTGGAGTCAAGGAGTGACTCCCCTGCTTGGCAGGCACCAAAAACTACAAACTACGGTCGCAAACTCCACCGCTCCCGCCGGAGCCCAAACTCCCTGCAGCCCAGGAAGAGGATTTCCTGACTTCTCCAAGGCCATCGTGAGTCCCCAGTGATGCTGAGGCAAGTGGACCCCATGAGTGATGAGGAACCACAATCCCTGGGTACCGTGCACTATTTTCGAGTGCAACCCCTTCACGACGTTCTACGAATCTGTGTTTTGGGCCACGTGTGGCCCAAGCCTCTAGCAGGGATCTCTCCAGAGATCAGAGGCCTACCTTGTCCCGAGTGACCGTGGACCCCTGTTGAGTGGATCCTCCTGAGGCATCTGCGCGATCCCTTGCCGGCTGGCTTGTGGGTCCCCTGAAGACTTTCCTACAATTCCAAAGGACTGCCCTGGTTGCTCCAGGCCTGCCCTGACTTACCTTTGCTGGGTGAGTTCCCCAGACCTTGCTGGTCTGCACCGCTGACTTTTTGCCCTTTCCATGAGACTTGCTGTTACCAAGGCTTGTTGGCTCCAATCTGGTCACTGACACCGCAGTAAGCTGCGGACTTCATGGGACACACCGAATCCAGCTCCTGGATGTCATAGACGCCTCCTGGACCTCGTGGCTGAAGAGTCAAGACACCCATGAACTACCTGAAAACACCCGACGACTGTGCCCCGGGTCACTGCCAAGTGACTTTGAACATTGTCCCCTCTGCTTTCAGGTCTTCCTTCTTCTGAATCCAGGCTTGGATTCCACCGGACACTTCTTCTGTCTTCACAAGCAGCAAGTCTTTATTGGCTCCCATTGAAAACGACGCCGCGACCCGACACCAAAAGACACCTATGCACCCAGCTTCCCTGGGTGAGGTAACTCCAGCACTACGGTGCTCTTGTGGGTGTTGGCCCTAGAACTACTTACCCTGTAAGTGACCTGCTTGTAGACTCTCCCAAAGGGCCCTTAAACTCTTAATTTCTAATCGTGACTTGCCCCATTGAAGTCTACGGCGATTCGCGCCTGTGTTCACGCACTGCACGTGTCCCCCGTGGGTCCTTTACTTACCTGCCTTGGGTGGTTTCGTGAGGCCTCAACACTTCTAAAGACCCTAGGCCTTGTCCCTTTGCAAGTCGTTGTTCTTAAGTCTCTTTTTTAGTATATGGTCTGGTACACCCCTAGGGCCCCAGCCATATTTGTGCTTAATTTATTGTGAAACGTTGATTTGTGCATATGTTCCTTTCTTCTAATCTGATAAAGAGATTAGTAGAGAGTTGTTTAGTAATAAATACATATATATTTGATATATATACCTGTGTGGTGTCCTTCCATTTGGTGATTCAAGAGATTATGTGGTAAAACAAGCTGCTTTACATTCCTCTAAGACTTAGCCTGAAGGCTGCTCTCCACAGCTACCACTAGGATAGCTTTCTTTGCAAGGTTGTCTTAAACCTACTACCATAAGAGTCGAATTGTACTGGTGCAAGGTGTCCACTTTAACTAGTGAACAGCATATACCAGGCCAATTTCTCACACACTTTTTCATATACAGCACCCTTCAGTAGGGCTGAATAGACCTGCCATATATTAAAGAGGAGGGTCTGGACTTTGTCATTAGTTTAAATGGAAAAACTAGACTATGTGCCTGATTTAGATCTCGGCAAATGGGTGAGTCAATCCGTCACAACGGTGACAGATATCCGGTTCACCAAAATGTTATGTTATGTTATGTTATTTACACTTATTACGCGCACAGCTACTCCGAAGAGTGTCCCGGCGCGGCCCAAGAGAAGACACAGTATAACCAAGCTATGGTGAAAAGGTGCGTTTTTAACAGTTTTTTAAAGACCCCAATGTCTTCAACAATACAGAGTGAGAGGGGGAGCGCATTCCAAGCACGGGCTTTAATGGGATTTAAATTTTGCGGATGGGATATCTGTCACCGTTGAGATGGAGTAACCGATCCGTCAAGATCAAAATAAGGTCCTTAGTAGTTCGAAAACCAGCAATAGCAAGCAGGGAGTCTTACTTTGTTTTGTCATGCTTGTGGTGACACAATTAGGGGAGCAGTTCATGAGGGACACTTTGACTTACAGGAACAGGGTACACTTGCTACCATATACTAGGGACTTATAAATAAGTTACCTTATGCCAATTGTGGGTGAGCTAATCACACCTACCCATTTTAAGGGTCAGGGCAATGGCAATGAGGGTTGTTTGGCAGGACTCAGTACACATTTAGAGTCGAGAAGTCAGCAGCATAAGTCAAAGCTCCAAAGCTTTGTGCGGTGATCATGCAAAAAAAGAAGCATTTTCTTACAATGGTGAAGCTACATATTAAATAAATATTTAGGAAAACCAAGTCTGACAAAAGGGTCCTTTTTCCTGCCTCAAGCTCCTGGAGGTTCATTTGCATGAGCAGGCTAACAGCTGCCCTGTTAGTGCTTGACCCTCTGAGGTGTGAAAACTGCTCCAAGAGTAGAACAAATGGCTGTGTGAGAAATTGGGTTTTTGTTTGAGGGGTGTGCAATCTCTTCTCAAGGAAGAGCCACAAGACCTGTCAGGGTGAAACACAAGCAACCCCAAATAAAGGTTTGCTTAAAATTCTGGTAGCTTGACACAATAGCAGTCAAGCTTAACTTGGAGGCAATGCTCAAAGTATTTATGCAGCACTCAAGCACTAATAAAGTGAAAATACAACACAAGAAAAGCCCAACACCAAGTTAAAAAATAAATCAATAATTAATACATTATTTGACACCAAATCAACAGAAACCCAAATAGTAGAACCAGATATAAACAATGTTTGCACTGTTCAGGGCAAAAATGTTGCTTAAAAGCTTAAAAGCACCAAACACCAACTGTGGTTATCAAGTCGAGCTGGGTGAAGTAACAAGTTCAAGCGGACCGCGATGGGCTGCAGGCTCGATACAAGGACCAAGTTAGGAACACTGATGATTTTACATTAATTTCAGGTTACAGAGCATTGCATCACGCATTGAGGATATGTTGTGCAACAGCAGTTTTGATGAGCTACGAGGGCTGTGATGCCTGCTTTTGTCAAAGCCGCATCATGCTGCATCAGTTTAAATGAGGCGCTGTGAGCGCTGTGAAGTGGGTTTGCATCAATGTTGGTTCGCACTGCATCAATTGTGATGAGGAGCTGCGAGGTTGTGTCAAGATTGCAATGTACTTCGTCTAGTCCTACGTCCAAGGGTCCAGGACTAAGGAGGAACCACTATGAGAGTAGGAGTCACAGCAGGCAGAGTTTAGGTTCAGGATGATTGGAGCCTTTTCTGCACTTGTGGCTCGGATCAGGAGACCATCCAACTAGTTCTTGGAGTCACTCTGATGATCCTGGGATCAAGGTGCAGGTCCATTCCTTCTCACCGAGGCAGCAGGGCTGCAAAACAGCAAGACAACAGAGCAGCATAGTCGCAGAGCATTCCTTCTTGCAGCAGAGCAGCCAAAAAGTGGATCTGAGGCTTCAGTCTTTATACATGTTGCACACTTTGAAGTGGGCTAAGAAAAAAGGGGGGCTGGGGGTTGTCCTAGCTGTCAAATTCAATTGCTGCTAAACGAATTTAACAGACTAAAGGCCATCAATTCAATTGATATGGACTATAAGCGTTTATTTGCTACTTCGTTCTGTGCACTTTACTCTACATTTAATCATGGGTCAGGTAAGTGCGGATACATTTCCATCAAGAACAAATTATATGTATTAAGTCAACAAATAATACAAAGACATAAAAACAATGTGATGAAACAATATGGTGCAACAAACAATACATTAAGTGTGATACATTTATCTAAACATTATAACACCAGTCTTAGTTCGCAAACGGAGCAGCTACTAGGACAACCTTTAGCATCCGCATTGTATAACAAATTCAACGAGCTGCTACCCACAGGGAAAAGAGAAACATTAGGCTCAGTAGAGAGACAATTCAAATAACAGTCTTACTGGGGAAAACTTCAATAAGAGCGAAAGTCCCCACGTTATGTAATGCTGATGCGTTTCGATTCCAAAGGTGGTTTGTGGGATTCTCTTTAGGGCGTAGACTGGTTTATCTGATTGAATAGAGAAATAAATTTGCCTGTTGCAGGCGAGAAGAGGCAGGTTTAAATGTGGATGGCACGATTTGCACCAGACGGGCGGTGCTTTTACAAAGGGTATAAGAATGCTTGCTGTCAGTTAAATGGAAACCTTGTTGTACTTTGGTTTGACGAGTTTTGCCATGCCGGCAATGTTTTCTTTAATGATTCCTTTCAGCTCTCAGTCGGTTCAACATATAGCTTGAACGGCGCCGCACCGCTGCCAATTTCACAAATTGGTAAAAACAAGTTGCTTCATTTAAAGTTCGCACAGAAACGGACCGCTTTGCTTCTCTTTGCAATGGGCTGTGAAGGTCATCTAATGGTGTCTCATTCCCAATTAGATGACCTTCACAGCCGACAGCAGGAGACCTATAGGACTGGATCCACTCCACCCACTTGTACCCAGGACAAAAGAAGTAGACTTCTAGGGATGTTTGACTGACCTCCAGTGTGGCTACAGGGAAACAGGATGCCCTAAGAGGCCTTTCCCCTGAAGTGCCCAGTAGACTAGTAGCAACTGGACCTGCACTGGGCTCTCCTGGTGGCCTCTGCTGGAGTAAGTTGTGATCCCCGAGTGCTATTCCTAAAGTCCTGTGGCAATTGTCTTTGAACCTCTAAATAGCTGTGGGACTTTGAAATACTCTGAATTCCAGCCACCAGAGGGCAGGGAGATGATCCAGCTATGGCACAACATCACTGTTCTGAAAAAGGAAGTTTCTCCCCCTAGAAGCTTCTCAACAGTATCAAATCCATATCAGAGGGCCATCACTGAAAAGGTATGAGAATTTGTGGACCTCTTCATTGGATACAGCCTGAAGCCTTGTCCCGCTGGAGAATTCTGACCTCTGAAAAAGAGAGTACGGCTAAAAATAGAAACTGTGAACATGTGAAGACTAGAAAAATATCTCAATGACAAGAGGACTTCCTTAAGTTGTGAAATTTGATCTTTTTCCTCTGTGAGTTTTTCCCACTAAGTTCAATGGCTACTCACCTTCGTGATACAGCCTGTAACCTACCTGCTGGAGAAGTGATGAGTAATTGCTCTTTACTTTTTCTTAGCGCATTTTGCCTTAAATCTTTAGAAATTAATATCTATTTTTCCCATCATTTTATTTTTGTAGTTTTGGTATTACTTCTTTTTGAAATTGTTCTCTAATTTTATACATTTGAGTGCCATTTTTATTGTACTGCGTTTTTGACATATGACAACTGTTTTGGTACTTCTAAATGCTTTACAGTTTCTTAAGTTAAACCGTTTACTCTGTGCCATAGATACAAGTGGTTGATCTATGGTTTTAAATATTGAATCCTTTGCCTAGACTTAACAGGTTAGTGATTTTATTTCTTGTTTTACTTTATTACTTCACTTTCTTATGAGTGTAGTATTTGGTTAACAATGCAGTACGCTCACTGGGCAAGATTTTCAAAGGTTTTGTGCTGGGTTTACTTTTTTCTTTTTAACTCCTACCACACACAAAATCTTTTTGGGGTTTACAAACCAACTCAAATTGGTTTTCGAGTTGGTTTGTAAGGAAAAGTAATACAAACCAGCACTAAGCACTGTTATGCGTTACTTAGCACCATGAGGGCATTACGTGTGTGGTACATGGGCATTCCAATGCAACCACCCATGCTTTTTGACACAAAACCCTATCTACTAACATTAGTAGACAGGTTTTTGCACCCAAAAATAATGCTGGCAATAAAAAAAGATTTTTTTTCATTTCTCCTTTTTTTCCTACTTTGCATGTGTGCTTCACTGTACAGCATGCATACAAAGCAGGAAAAGTTCTAAAACTTGTCTAGTCATAGTATTTTGTACTAGAAGGGTGCCCTTCCAGTCCAAAACCTAAGCTAGACTCACACACACACCCTTGCACCACGTGTGTGTGTGATGCTTGGCATGAAATTCTGTGCCTGCTCTAGGGAAAGGAGAGAAGAGTGCCATATCTCTATAGCTATGGTGCTCTCCTGCTCTCTCCCTGTCAGGCAACTGAGCACAGTACCTTTGGGTGTTGCACTTTGTTGTTTGGCACCATTCTAAATCTGGCCCACTGTGTTTTATGTTTTGTTGGAAGGTTGCTGGTACTCCTGGCTCAGGAATCTTTGTGAGCTGATCAGGGCCCATTGACATAGATGCAGTTGTTAAGAATAAAGGTATCCCTTCAACATACTTGTCATCACAACATTTTAGAAACAAGTGGCAGAGACCCAAACACCTTAGTGCAGTGTTAATTACCCACAGTGTGTCAGCTGCCATCATGTGGAGTATATCTTCTTCAATTTAAGGAAGTCATATTTTGTATGTGCAATTTGGTGCCTTGAATGAGTTTTTCATTGTTTGACATTGTTGGTGCACCCAGTTCTATGTATCTCTAAGAACATGATTTAGGATTGTTGCCCTTATTCAGTAGAGAGTGAAAAGTGACATTTTGGAGTTCAGGCAACGCTGCTCACATTCTTCTCAGATTTAGTACCACTCCTAGAGCACATGTACATCCCAGAGTTCATCAGCGCAATAACCCAGCAAAGAACCAGCCACACTAGGATGAGGGGGGCACACTGCCTAGCATACCAGCATACAATTAGCCCACATGATTTATGGTAAATCCAGTGCATGATAACACTCACTTCAGTTGAAAGCCTTTAGTATTCATCATTGTTGGTGCAGCCAGTGTTGTGTATCTCTAGATATGTGTTTCAGGATTGTTGGCCTTCTTCAGTAGAGAGGAAAAAGCGAACTACTATTCCTTTCACATCTCTTGTTATGAAATGCAGTTGCATTCTACCAATGCCCTCCTGCCCTTCTGCGAACTGTAGAATTACTTGCGGGCATATCAACAACAACTGGCGATAATTATCGCTGAGCGCACTTAGCGCTCGGATAATTATCGCCGGCTAGCGTTGATTTTTATCGCTGAGATAGCATGCTATTAGCAACGCTTATCTCAATAGCGATAAAAATCCTCACGCTAACTGGCTAACGTGAGATTATCGCTGGAAACCCAGCGATAATCTCACGTTAGCTTGTTGATAGGGACTCACAAACTTAGCCATGATATCCTCCTTCCATAGGATATCATGGCTAAGTCAGTCCTGAAGCAGGTGTTAGGAAAGTAGCGATAACAGGTGTTATCGCTACTTTTCCTGACGCTATGCGTGGGGCTTGATGATAGGAGAAATGTCGCTTAGCGCCGATAAGAGGAGACCCAGTCTGCAAGGGACACGGCAGGAAAAGTTACACCCGCCCTTCTCTTTGTGAGTACTAAGCCTCGCTGATGCACAAACGACCACAGGACCTATTCCCCACATACCCTTGCAAGCTTGAGGCTTACCTGTCTTGAGGGCCCGGAAATTAGTTCATCCGCCACAGACTAGAGAAGCACATTGGAACAGTCAATCCTCTGTCCATCCCCATTGCAACTGTATATTCCCTAATAGAAGTGGAGGGGCTCCTCTAACCAGTGCAATTTCTAAACCTACATCATGGCATAAGCATAAAAGGGATTCTGCTCGTTGTGATATTGTCTACTTCATAATAAGATGTGCTATCTGTAAAATTGCATACCTCTATATCTAGTTAATGGATTTTTGTTGTTTTTGTCACATTTTATTCAGATAAAAATCCTATATTTTAATAAACTTGTGTGGAGTCTTTTTGTAATGTTTTGTCTTTGTTCCTGTAATTAATGTGGTGCACAAGTCCTTTACACATTGCCTCTTTAGCCAGACTGCTCTGTGCCAAGCTACCAGAGGGTGAGCATAGGTTATCTATATTGTGTATCTAGCTTTCCCTGACGAGAGTGGTGGATTCTGCCTGGCTTGGGTATATACCTGAGCAAAGCAGAAACCCAATTTCTAACAAGTTATATGTACTTCCAGAGTGCTTGCAAAGTAGATTAATCACCTTATCCCATGATGGCCACTTAGGGCAGACCATGATCAAGATTAGATTCAAGATCAGATTTTGGTGGTCAGGTCTTGATCACCAGGTAACTCAGGGGGCTAGTGAGTATGTAGTTTGGAAGGAAGAAAGTGTAGGAAATATTGAGAACCATGTGAGGCCTTGGTAACTGATTTTCTTAGATTATATTGGAGCAGTATTCCACGTTCTGAGTCTCTTATGCTTTGCTTCTGTTGTAGTCGATCTCAACAATAAGTGGATAGAAGCAATGTTTGTGGAATAGGTCTCGGCTAAGGGTGTCATTGAGTGCTTGATGCATATTTGTCCAAAGGAGGGAAATTCAAGTTATATTTTTGCAGACAGTGGCACAGCTGGTTTCCCATGAGATGAATGGCTTCTTGTTGAGGTGTGATATTGCTGTTAATGTGCAGAGCACTCACTTTCCTATGTCTCGTGGGAAGGTTACTGGTGCTCTGGGCTGAGGGGTGTATGTCAGTTGATTGGGGCTATAGACAAGGATGCACCTCTCTGTTAAGAATAAATATATCTGTTCAACCTACCTGTATCTTGTACTGTATTACAAAAGTATCACCAACCGGATGGCATTACAAGGTCGCAGTATTTATAGTGTGTGTGTGTGTATGTTGAAAAGAAGAACAAACTAGGGAGTCAAAGCTAAACTTTCATCCATAAAAGCAGGCAAAGTTGGACAAAAACAAGAAACTTCACCCCTTGAGAAGGTTGGTGTTTTCCAACCGGAGGAGGAGTTTGGGTAACCTGGTCCCCTGCAGGTGATAATTTCCTGCAGTTGGATGCAGTGTTCATTAGTGGCATGATAAAAAGGTGACAACAGGTAAATGGTGACTGAGGGTAATGAGAGCTTAGTGTGCAGTGGGCTTGAGGGCAGGGATGTTATATCCCTGTTCAGTAGCGGTCCGTGGAGGGAGTTCGGTGGGGCAGTGAGGCGGGGCGGGGGAGGGGCAGGGTGGGGAAATGTAAACACCGGAATACGGATGCAGCGCGCGCAACGAAATTTGTTTTATTCATTTAAATGTGTACTTACCTCCATTCATCCATATTCCGATGCTTTCATTTCCCCACCCTGCCCCTCCCTCGCCCCGCCTCACTGCCCCACCGAACTCCCTCCATGGACCGCTACTGTCCTTGTTACTACTCCGTGGAAGCACAGAAAGAAAAACGTCTCTGATTAGCATATCATTTTTTACATTATCCTTCCAATGTATTACCTACACTGCATTTTGAGGTTGGTTTATTAATAAACATTAAACCAAATATATTCAAACAAATATGATTACATTATTTTGTGGGAGTGTGTTATTTATGAATGTGCTAAATTGTTTTAAATGTATTACATTAACTAACGGGAAAACGGGGATCAGGTTCTGGGGCTGTCCCCAAATAGTTAGTAAGATATAGATTTATTAAAAACTAAATCAACTTAAATATGAATACAACAATTTGGGAATATGGAGTATTAATTTAAATTGTATAAAAATACATATATTAAATGAAGATATATAGAGAGAGGTAAAGGTTAGGCTTTTAAAGTACATGGTTCAGGACTAAATACATAGATTAAAAAAGGTTACAGTGTATTTTTACAAAGAAATATTAAATACATTACAGATATGTTAATTACAATGGATCAAGCTAGGTTTATACATACCGTAAATATTACATTAGTTGCATACATTTACATTTTAGTTGATGACGTTATATTAACACAATTAAATATTAATTAAGAAATCAAATATATTTACAGTTTAGGGTTTTGTTCAAGTTAAGAAAACATGAAAGGTACAAAAGAAAAAAGTCTCTTAATTGCTATAACAATTCAGAAAGGATAACCAGAAAAAATGGGGTTATTAGTTGAGAAGAGTGAGAGGCCCTCTCCAATAATACCCACAATACTTGTCAGGGTGAACCAGAAATGTCACTAAATAAACATGTGCTTAACACAAGCTTGGTACAAAAGCAACCAGGCTTGACTAAGAGGCAATGTGTAAAGTATTCATGTAGCAGGAAAAAAGTGAAAACATTTCACAAGAAAAATCCCAAACCAACTTAGAAAAATAGAATATATTTTAATAAATAAAATGACACAAAAACAGTTCTATCTGTAGAACCAGAGTCATACAGTGTTAAGGTTTTAAGTAAAAATTGCACAAGAAGCAAAAAGCGCCAACCGTGGTTATATGGTCGCGCTGGGCAGGGTCTAAAGTTCCGACCCAGCGCAATGGAGTGAGAGTTGGATAGAGTGACCGGGCCCGCACCTGTGGGAAGTTTACCTTCCAATGTAGCTCAGAGAAGCACTCGTCGGTGAAGTCGCCAGCAGTCAGGCTGAAAGCTGGCTGGATGCGGACAGGGGTTCTCAGCAGCAGGTGGTATCTGCAATCTAAATATGTATGTGAGAAAAAAAACGTAATTTCTCCTGTTGTGAGTTGCAAGCACTGTAAACATTGAAACTCTACTTTTATTTCTTTTCTTCTACCTGGGCTATTGTCACACTGCAGAGAAACCTACATTTCACTTCTTGGTTTAGCACATCATTATATTAATTGGCCTTTCAGGAAATCTTATCAAATCTGTAACAGCATGCAAGAGAATTAATAAATAATTACTCTAAGTAATTGCCTGCATGAAAATGTATAATATTAATGGATTTGTAGGAGCTAATATTCCATACTCTTTCAAATAACAATTAGCTAATTAAATAAATGCAGTGTTTTAGTGCTGTTTTTAATTTGATATGTGACATGCCATTCACCATAATTTCACTCTGATGTTTGCTAGATATTGGGTAGTTACATTATGTCTATGTATTTATGCATGCATGTATGAATGCATGTATAGGTACTGCGATGCAAACCTAGTTAGAGAGCATCACGTGCTAAAAACAAGCTGGAGCCCTAAGTTACAAATGAGGGTCATTTACAACGAAGTAGGATGTTTGAGGGCTGTGAACCTATTGTGTTGAGGTTTCCTCTCTTTGAAAGGAGGGGGGCTGACCTTCGGAGTTGCACACTGCACCAGAGATGACTGGGGCTGCGCGAAATTTAAATTATGCAGCGTACTTCACATCATTTTGGGAATTTCCTGTCATGCTTTTTACATGAAATTATGCCATTATGTCACATTACATAATAATGTGCCATTTGCATTGCAATTTTGCGCTGTGCCCTCAGGCTTTTAGAACACCATGCAAAACGCTGCAAAGCTTTGCACTGCTTCGTGTTGCGATTATTTTTTGAGTAGAAGCATCAGGGAAGAACAAGCCAAAGGTACCATATTATGATGCAGAAATACACAAAAAGTAATATACAAATACAGAGAGTGGCTGTCAGAAATATCACAGGTGCACCGGGGAGGGGGTGGCGGTGGGGGGGCTCAAGAAAGTTAAGCCAAACCGATAACAGCAGATACAATTGGCGAGCCTGGGCAGCAGAACACCACAAAGGTGGTGGAATTGGGGAAGGAGGGGCTTTGCATCACATCAGAACACATGCACTCTGGTACAAAATCCCCCATGTTTAACTGTGTCACAAATGTAATGTTCACCATCTCGACTTACCTCAAAGAGTTACACTTGCCAGTTACCAAACTGGCTGCAGGATAAGAACTATTAACAGCATGCTTCCACCGTAGAAATGCTTGGTAAACATTTTGAATGTTATTAAAATGTAACTGTCAATGTAAGAGATGATCCAGACATAGCATTTACTGATGATCAATCACTCAATCAATCAGGCATTTGTTAAGTGGGACTACTCACCTGTAAGGGTCTCAAGGCGCTGGGGGTGCGGGGGGAGTGCAGGTTCCAGTGCATCAAAGGAGGGGTCTGTCGAAGAGCCAGGTTTTGAGGTTTCTTACGAAGATGGGGAGCGATGTTGTCTGTCTGAGGTGGAGCGGAAGGGCATTCCAGGCTCTGTCCGTGAGGAAGGAGAAGGAGCGGCCTCCCGATCTGGTCTTTCTGGTGCGGGGGACCAAAGTGTAGGAGAGCTGGGCTGATCGAAGAGTCCTTTGGGTGCGTGGAATTTGAGTCGGCTGTCCAGGTATGCTGGTCCGGTGTTGTGAAGGGCCTTGTGTGCGTGGGTGAGCATCTTGAAGGTGACGCTAGTCTCAATGGGGAGACAGTGGAGTGTGCGCAGGTGCTGAGAGATGAGGCAGTGTCTTGGCAGGTTCAGGACCAGTCTTGCGGCAGCGTTCTGGATGTTCTGTAGCTTGTGGGTGAGGTTTTTGTTTATCCCGGCGTAGAGTGCATTGCCGCAGTCGAATCTGCTGGTCAACAGGGCGTGCATGATGGTCTTTCTGTGTTTGAGGGGGATCCATTTGAAGGTCTTACATAGGAGGCAGAGGGTGTGGAAGCAGGAGGACGAGACGGAGTTGATCTGGCAGTCCATTTTGAGCTCGGAGTCCAGGATGATTCCCAAGTTATGTGCATGGTCCGTGGGGGTGGGCGGGTTTCCGTGGGCAGGGGGGGCCAGAAGGTGTCGTTCCAAGCATTGGGGTTTGGGCCCATGATGAGTACTTCTGTTTTGTTGGTGGTTAGTTGTAGGCAGCTGTTTTTCATCCATTTGGCAATGGCTTCCATGCCTTCTTGAAAGTCTGGCGGAGTTGGGTCAGTTGGATAGGGAGAGGATGAGTTGGGTGTCGTCTGCGTATGACACAATGTTGAGTCCGTAGGTTCTGACGATGGGGGTGAGCGGAGTCATGTAGACGTTGAAGAGCGTCGGGCTGAGGGAGGAACCCTGGGGGACTCCGCAGATGGTAGGTGTAGGGTCCTGAGAGGAAAGGGAGGAGTCTGACCTGCTGTGTTCTGCCGGAGAGGAAGGAGCGGATCCAGTCGAGGGCCTTGTCTCGGATCCCTGCGTCTTGGAATCTTCATATTAGGGTGCGGTGAGAGACTGTGTTGAATGCCGCTGAGAGGTTGAGGAGGATGAGGGCAACTGTGTTTCCTTTGTCCAGTAGGATGCGGATGTTGTCTGTTGTGGCGAGGAGGGCAGTTTCGGTACTGTGTTTTTTTCTGAAGCCGGATGGATTGGGAGGAGTCGAGGATGTTGTGGACTTCGATGAATGTGGCAAGTTGGCTGTTGATGGCTTTCTCGATGACTTTCACTGGGAACGGAAGCTGGGAGATGGGTCTGTAGTTTTTGAGGTCGGTGGGGTCGGCCGAGGGTTTCTCAGGAGGGGGTTGACCTCGGCATGTTTCCAGTCGTCGGGGAACAAGGTGATGAATACAGGCCCCAGCTAGGCCCGCAGGACACAAGGGTTCGCTCTCCTGTAATGGAATCTATAAGGAAGTTGGCACGGAAACTGCAAAGTACAAAGACAGCATTTATTAATCCTTAAGGGTGGTCCTACAATCCACACAACACTCTTCAGTATTGCATAGAGTAGCACAAAGAACTTGCGTACACGGTCCCCTTTTATACACAACAGAGGGGCTCATAAGTGGGTGGATACAACATGAGGCAAGGAATGTTACCTTTTATGGACATTTTCGATACAAGATCAATATGTGGGCGGAGCTGACACACTCCTTGAGCCCGCGAAAACATGGTCAAGCAAGGCTAACTGATAACAGATGTGGTCAAGTCTGGCCATGCGCCAGATGGACAAAGGAGCTATTTATAGACTGTTACTAGGCAGATTACAAGAGCAACTAACACAGAGGTTGGACTCTTCTCGTGGGGAACACGTGGAAGCATGACAATACAAAATGGAGTCCGAACTTCGGTCAACATAACGGAGAAAACATGCTCTAACGGAAAGGAACTAATGTCTTTAGTAAATGCTTAATCACGTCGTTGTTTTAATTTACAACAGACGACCCTTTCAGCATTTACTGAAGACATCCGGCTTGCTAGGATAATCATCATGTATGTCAATTGTCATCATTTCCTCAACTTCTTTAGCTAAACGTTTCTGGTGAGCAACATTGGCAATAGTTTTCTTATCGGGGATACAAAATGATACACATAATGAGCAGAGCAAGGGACCACATTGAACGCAGCTACAGCATGAAAACAGAACCGCTACAATAATGCAGAGACCAGTTAGAACCTTCCATCCCCAGGCAGTAATTAACGCCCAAAACCATCCAGAAAAGGACCAAGTGCCGTTTTCTGTATGGATTTCAGCTGCAATTTTATGCAACCTGCTAATTGCATTATAGACTGACGGTGTGTGGTCAGGAATAAACACACAGCAACTACTTCCGATAATTTTACAAGCTCCTCCTCTGTCAGCTAGCATAACGTCTAATACCATACGATTCTGCAACGCAACAATTCTAGTAATTTGCAATTCCTCCGTAAGATTCCCAAGTGCAGCAGCAGTCTGATTTGTTACAGCTTCTACCACTCTTGTTAATCTTCGGATCTTCCTACTGTTCAGGGCAGCTCCAACAAAGAAAAACAGTCCTAAGTTAAAATCAATATACTGCTGCAGACTGGTATCAGTCTGATCTACATCGTCAAGTGATAAAGTACGTTTATACCTATTTACAGTCACATTATTCAATAATTTCAGATCCTTATGATAAGATGCGGGAGCTAGGAATACAGGAGGTAATAGAAATGATACATAGCATACCCCAGACCACCCAGCCGGCAGACGGTAATAACCTTTATTTCCACACACAAAGTACGTATTATGGGAGGCTAAAAAGGTACTATTGTTCAACCCGTCAATGTTTAGAACAGTAATACAATCACTAACACCAACAGGGATAAAACCCACACTCTGGACACATAGGTCCGCTTGAGCTTGTGCTACTTGAATCACAAATTTGTCCTTTCCCACAGTGTCTCTTGTGTTCGTGAAGATGTAGGGAATGGATTCATTGTCTGGTCGGTACTCTTCCCACTCCCAAATTGTCCCATTCGCTTGTGGATACCCATTTTTGTCTTGATGGCATTCTTTATTGAGTCTGAAGAGCAATCGTCCCACTGTCGGTTTCCGAGTAGCAAAAAGCAAAGTATACCATGCTCTACAAGAGCCATTATGAGAGAAAGGAAGTGGTATAAATGGCGTTCCTCCTTTCTTCTGATGAGCTGGCATCATCCCACATATCCAACAGTTCGTAGCATTCGTAGCAACGTGGGTATGATGCAGCATCTGGATGAAAGTGTTATTCAAGTAAGACTGTCGATGCTTCAACTCTTGATATGGTAATGTATAAAAGTAGTGCTCCTCAGGCACCGGAGTTGTCAACACAAGAATCTTCCGAGCAGGAGTTACATCCTCCACGAACCATGTGGTTATCCCAACAATGGCTACTGTCAACATGAACCCTAATGCACAAAGGATTTTCTTTTTCTCCATGTCAAGGTAAAAATAAAACCCAATATCTTCCTGAAACTAAAAGTCTGTCAGAACTCTTCCCCTTGGGCAGCGGTTGATTTCTTCACCAGCGGGCCAAGACGGGTGTCGCTACACTAATGCAGGGCTGAACCCCCCCCTTGCCTCATCGGCTCTCCGTTTCACTAACCCAAGGGCCGTTCTGACAGTATGTCCCGGTACTGGAAAACTCACTTCCTTGGTCGAAGATGATATCGCCTTCCTCCAGGAGTCGCGTGGTCCGGAAAGAGCTCCTCGGTGGCGTTTGGCTCCGCAGCACGGCCTGTCTCTGCAGCCAAGATTTCTCGTTGATCGGTCAGCACGGCAGGTTCCACCAATCCGGGCGGCACCTTCCTACAGTGCAGGGAATGGATCCAATTCTTTCTGTTGGAGACTCGCACAGCCGTCCTCGTTGCGAGGAGGACCTGCTCAGGACCCACCCATCTCGGTTCCAAGCTGTTCGTCCTGTCGAAAACTTTCACCATCACGTGGTCCCCAGGCCGGAGACCATGTCCTTCACCGGTAGACCGATCAGGGAGCGCCTCTCGGACCTGTTGATGGATAGAAACCAAGTTATCCGTTAACTGTGCCAGATAATCGCTCATCATTACTCAAGGTACATCATACATAGCCTTAGGTCTTGGTGGACCCCAAATATTCATTGGGCGTCCGAAAACAATTTCATAAGGTGTAAGGCCAGTTCGAGAGTGTGGTACCGATCTAATTGACAATAACGCCAGTGGCAGAGCGTCTGGCCAAGTCAAAGACGTTGAAGCTTGAATTTTAGCGATCTTAAGCTTCAGTGTACCATTATACTTCTCAACTAGGCCTGCAGACTGAGGGTGAAACACGGCGTGGAACTTCTGAGTGATGCCTAGGCCCTTCAAGACATACTTTATAACATCCGCTACAAAGTGAGGGCCGTTATCACTCAACAGAAGTCTATAGACGCCATATCGAGGGAAGAACTCTTTCAGCAGCAACTTCGCAGTAGTCATTGCAGTATTGTCTTTCGTAGGGTACGCTTCAACCCATTTGCTGAAAGCGCAGACCACTACTAGAACATACTTCAGATTGTTACAGCGCTCAAGCTGGATGTAATCCATCTGCAAAACCTCGAAGGGCGCAGTAGGTGTCACAAACCCTCCTGCTGGAGTTCGAGTACCCTTTCCTGGGTTATACCTCAGGCAGATCATACAGGTCTGCACCACCCTCTTCGCTGTGCTAGCAATCTCTGGATGCTCCCAGACTTGGGTAAGCAATTTTACAATTGCGGAAGCTCCAACATGTGCTAGCCCATGTGCCATCTGAACCATAGGTTGTACAAAAGCCGTGGGTAATTTCCATCTATCCATCTGCTTATTTCTCCAGCAGCCCTCGTCATCCAGTTCTCCCTCGCTAGCCCATTGTTCCCGCTCTTTGTCAGAAGCGGTCCTTTGCATTTCTCGCACTTCCTCCTTCGCATCATGCCATCTTTCCACCTGTGACTTTACTACATACATGGCAGTAGCACCGGGCTGCATCGCAGTCTCCCGTGCTACTCGATCTGCCAACGCATTCCCTTCTCCAACTTTATCAACTACTTTCCTATGGGCGCTACACTTAACAATGGCAATTTTCTTTGGGTATGTCAATGCAGTTAAAAGGTTATGAACTAACTCTCCATGCATTATCTGTACTCCATGTGACGTCAAAAACCCTCTCTCCTTCCAGAGTAGGCCGAAGTCATGCGCTACTCCGAAGGCATAGCGGCTATCTGTATAAACATTCACACATAGTCCTGTACTGAGCTCACATGCTCGTGTTAATGCTATCAGTTCCGCTGCTTGAGCTGATTTCTGTGGTATGCGTGCTGTCTCCACTATTGTTTGCAATGTGGTAATTGCATACGCTGCTGAAGTCGTACCATCTGGTAGCTTCAGGCATGACCCGTCCACCCACAGTTCTCCATCTACATCTGGAAAGGGCGTATCCTGGAGATCAATACGACCCTTTGTTTGTTCCTCAGTCACGAGAATACAATCATGCGCTTTCCGCGCCTCAGGCTGGGTTTCAGGGTATGGCAACAATGTTGCCGGGTTTAACGTTACGCACCTTTTTAACGTAATATGAGAAGCCAAAAGCGTCAACTCATATCCCGTTAAACGGGCGCTGTTCAAATGCTGCGTCTTCGTTTGATTGAGCAGGGCATCGACAGCATGGGGGACTAATACCAACAGCTTATGGGATAACACAATTCCCTCGCTTTGGCGTATTGACACAGCTGTCGCCGCAACCGAGCGAAAACACCCCGGTAATGCTCGTGCGACAGGATCAAGTACAGCCGAAAAATATGCACAAGGGCGCTGCTTATCACCGTGCATCTGCAGTAAAACTGACAATGCACATCCATCTTTCTCATGCACATACAACGAAAAGGGTTTTGCATAATCAGGGGTCCCTAACACTGGTGCTGAACAAAGGGCCTGCCGTAGTTGCTGAAAAGCAGTATCACACTCATCTGACCAAGGGATTGGGATAGGCGTGTCCTTTGTCAAGAGGGCTAGCAATGGCTTAGCTATGTGCGAAAACCCCAATATCCACTGTCTACAAAAAGAAACAAGACCCAGAAATGCACGCACATCCTTCTGTGTGGACGGTCTCGGTGTATCCAGAATTACTTGGATACGATCCGGTGTGAGTGCACGTCCCTCCTTAGACAAAAGGTGACCCAAATAAGTCACCTTTGGTCTACAGAATTGCAATTTCTTCCTAGATACCTTATGATTGTGGGATGCTAAAAAGGAAAGTAAGGATAACGTACTTTTTTCACACAACTCCAGGGTGTCAGCCGCCAGCAAGATGTCATCGACATATTGAATGAGGGCAACCCCCTCGAGCAGAACAAAGGAATCCAATTGTCGTTTCAAAGCCTGACTGTAAATGCTAGGGCTTTCTGTGTAGCCCTGGGGAATCCTACAAAAACGATAAGATCTATTATTTAATGTAAACCCAAAAAGATATCGGCTATCAGGGTGAATAGGAATGGAAAAGAAGGCATTCTTCAAATCAATCACTGAGAACATGGTTGCCGTAGGCGGGACCAAGGTAAGCAACGTCGTGCTATCGGAAACCACTGGGTACTGAGGTATCACGATCTTGTTTACTTCTCTCAAATCAATTATAAACCGAT
The DNA here is from genome assembly GCF_964204655.1 of Triturus cristatus. Taxonomy (NCBI): domain Eukaryota; kingdom Metazoa; phylum Chordata; class Amphibia; order Caudata; family Salamandridae; genus Triturus; species Triturus cristatus. The sequence goes on from NC_140581.1 coordinate 135,369,076, forward strand.
AAACTCTGGCATCCGTATCCTTTTTCAGTATGGGAAGAATCGGACTGTTACAAATGTTGTAGGGGACTTCCTCCACTACCCCTACCGCCATCAAATCCTGCACTATCTGTATGAGAGCCTCCTCACCTTCCTGGGAAATACGGTATTGAGGAAGGCGTGGTAACACCGCCCCCTCCTGGACGCTAATGTGGACCGGTGGAATCACCATTTGTCCCACATCAGTATCCGAAGTTGCCCACAAAGCACGAGGGAGGGTAGCTAACAGCGCATCCTCTGACATCGTACACATCCGTTCTGATCGGGGGTAATTATCATTCAATATTACCCGTACACCAGCAGGGGAGCAGCGGATCGTAGCCCTAAAATGCTTTAACATATCAAGGCCCATAATGTTGTCCGGTGTGTACGGGGCAAGCAGGAACGGACAGGGTGCAGAAAAAGAGTCAACTTTAAACATGAGGGGCTGCGAAAGAGGGCTTCGGGAGAGTGTTCCGTCAAACCCTACCGATGTGACCATTAAGCCGGATGGGGGAGCCCCCGGAACCAATTGCTTAGACAGTGCACTACGTGTCGCTCCTGTATCCACTAGGAACTGATCAGTAGAGCCCAAAACCTCAGCCGATACATAAGGGCCCTTCTGATCGACCGGCACCTCAACTGATTCTAACCCCCATCCAACGCATTCCTATGCATGCTGAGAGTACCCCGACCGGTCAATCCCCGACGCTTGGTACTGATGCTGGCGATCAAAAACGTTTGATCTTTCGCGGTGCTGCCCAGCAGAGTCAAAACGAGCCTGTTCGTTAGAATTCCCTCGAAAGTTCGAGAAACCCCCTCTACCTCGCGGGCCCCCATAGGTATGCCCCTGACGCGATGCATGCAACACCGGGCAGTCCCTAGCCCAATGACCCGATTGCTTACAATACGCACATTGGTTCCTATTTAAATCAGATCGGCCCGAGGGAGGACCATAAGATCCTCCCCTACCTCTGTTACTACCCCGCCGGGGCGGGCCATAGACTTGTGCCAACATCACCTTTGTTTTCAAATCTTTCGATTTCTTTTCCTCCTGGCCCTTTGCTTCTTGCTCCTGACGTTCATAATACTGGGCGATAGTCAGGAGGGCCGTCGGTGTAGCGGAAGACCAAGAACTTTCACTCGCTTTTAGACGGGCCGCAACTGCCGGCAGCAGATTAGCCACATATTTATCCGCAAAAAGGTGGCGGCCCGTATCGTCAGTAAGCGACTGGCCACTAAAGTCATGAAACGTCTCCTCAAAGCGCGTAAAGAAGTCCGCAACTGACTCGTCAGCTTTCTGTTTACATGCAGCTAACATATTCCAGTCAAACTTTTTAGGGGGAATAATTGTCTTCAACTTAGCCACGATAGCAGCAGGGAGATCTAAAATACTCTGGGGCGGTTTCTGCGCGGGCTTCCGTTCCCTATCCTCATCCTCAAGGTCAGACCACCGGGCCTTAAAGGCAACTGTATCATCTACTTTTCGGACAGATCGCCACATATCCGGTGGTAGAATAAGGCCAAAGAACAGGTCTATATCTGCTAAAGTCATAACGCAAGAATTCAAGGCCCCCTCGACTTCTTCGTAGAAGGCCGCTGGATTCTTGCGGGGGTCAGGCAGCGCATTCTTTAATGCCATCACATCAGCTCTATGCCACGGAGTATAAACCCAATTATACACAAAATATCCCTTAGCATCGGCGGAGGTAATGTCCGAGCTAGTCCCCGCTCATTTAGGAGGAACATACAAAGGCGCCGCCTCGCGCATTGGCTTAGCATGCACTAGATCGCTCTTATCTGATTGAGAGGTGGATGAGTGGCCTTCTGCGGTACACGAATCCTCCTTCGTTTCCTCCCCTGCTCGTGGGCGCGCTTTTCCTTTATGGGCCAGCACCGCGTCCCGCAAGGCGAATAGCCGCCGAGCCGTATCAGGAGCCTTAGAGGGAGAAAAAACACCATCATGCAATGCTTTAGCATCCGATGTCACTTCTTCAGGCTCAAGGACACTAGAATATTTCCGAAAAGCAGCAATCACTTCCTCAGCGAAATGACTCAAAAAATACAATCTCTCTCTATCCTGCCACGACCCCCAAGTATGGAACAATTCATCCACGGACACCTTACCCTTAAGTGCACGGAAAGAGATTTGCCGAAGCTCAGCCATATGCTCAGCCGATAACATGGACCGCGTATCTACCTTACCCGGACCCGGGACAGAATCTTGCGGCCTAGGAGCAGATGCGCCAACATAAGGGGGCGGAGAGCGATCTAGTAAATAAAAATCATCATCAAGATTATTAAGGACAGGATAGAGTGGCTGCCGAACAGCATATTGACCCGAAACTTGCAGCCTACGCTCTTTCTCTTGTCTCTCTGTCTGTTCTCTGTCTTCCCGACGCTTCGCTTCCTGGGCTCGCACATGATCATTCTTCCGTTGTTCTTTATCAAACAGCGCTTTCTCACGCTTCTCTCGCTCACGCACCTCCTTCACCCACAACCGCACACACTCAAACATATCCTGACGAGCACGCCGCTTGCACATACACTGTTCCACATACTCAATCTTACGTATATCAAACGATCCATACAAAGGCCATCGTAACTCAGGATCTTTTTTTGTATATTTCCTCCATACTGTGCTGTACATTATGGAAGAAAGACCATGCTTCACATACATATCCCTATTAGGAGTCCCCTCTGGGGGAGCTGGAGCAGATTCCTCGAGGTTCAACCGGTTTCCAAAACAGCAACACCACTTACGGAGTGCGCTAAAAGCAGGCATGCTCAGGAATAATGCAAAATATGCAATATTATAGAGAAAATGGCACTTAATCGTTGCGCCGTTCAAAGTTACACAGCTCCGGAGAAATCTCTCCACATTACCTGCCTATATGTGTTGCAACGCATATATAATCACAAAGACAAATACAAAATATGACTAGTCATCACAAATCAAACTCAAATAGCCAGATCAGGCTTCAAAAACTCGGAGCAAGTACCGTACACCGGTTCTTACCAATCAAGAGTCCAGATTCCAACTGCCAAGCTCCACAATCGCCCAAACGGCTTTCACGGCAGGACCGACAGAAGAGGTCTCAGTCGAGGACCGGCGCCACCCGGACGGTCAGCTCGGAAGGGAAGGAAGAAAAACCTCGGGATGCCAGGGCTAAGACGCCGCTGGCAGTGATCACGTCCCCGGCCAAGTTCCTCACCTTCGTCGCGACCAGTCCTTCGAGCATCCGAGTTTCCGATGAGCCCCACGTGACGGGCGCCAATTGATGAATACAGGCCCCAGCTAGGCCCGCAGGACACAAGGGTTCGCTCTCCTGTAATGGAATCTATAAGGAAGTTGGCACGGAAACTGCAAAGTACAAAGACAGCATTTATTAACCCTTAAGGGTGGTCCTACAATCCACACAACACTCTTCAGTATTGCATAGAGTAGCACAAAGAAGTTGCGTACACGGTCCCCTTTTATACACAACAGAGGGGCTCATAAGTGGGTGGATACAACATGAGGCAAGGAATGTTACCTTTTATGGACATTTTCGATACAAGATCAATATGTGGGCGGAGCTGACACACTCCTTGAGCCCGCGAAAACATGGTCAAGCAAGGCTAACTGATAACAGATGTGGTCAAGTCTGGCCATGCGCCAGATGGACAAAGGACTGTTACTAGGCAGATTACAAGAGCAACTAACACAGAGGTTGGACTCTTCTCGTGGGGAACACGTGGAAGCATGACAATACAAAATGGAGTCCGAACTTCGGTCAACATAACGGAGAAAACATGCTCTAACGGAAAGGAACTAATGTCTTTAGTAAATGCTTAATCACGTCGTTGTTTTAATTTACAACAAAGGCAGTTGCCAGGGAGCGGTTGATGGTGTGGCAGCATGGGTGCGATGGTGTCGGCGGCTCTGTTGAAGATGTGCGGGGGGCAGGGGTCCGTGAGGGCCCCGGAGTCGATTGACTTCATTGTCTTCAGTATGTCTTCAGTGGTGAGGGCTATCCAGTTGTAAATCGCAGGCTTCAGGGTGTCGGGGTGGTTGGTGAGGGTTCAGTGTGTTGGTTGTCTTTGTCGAAGTTGTAGTAGATGCTCTTGATATTGTGGTGGAAAATGGTGCTGAGTTTGTTGCAGAGGTCTTGTGTGGGAGGGATTTAAGTAGATTTGCTGGTAGGTTGGGAGAACTCCTTGATGATGTTGAAGAGTTCTTTTCTGTTGTGTGCGAGTGTGGAGATTCTGTCTACAATCGCTTTTCTCCTCGTTTCTCTGATGAGTTGGTGGTAGGCGTTGGTGGCGGCTCTGAAGTTGTTGAGAGCTTCCATGGATTTGGTGGTCCTCTAGGCCTTTTCGAGGTGGCGGCAAGTGCGTCTGGACTCTCAAAGTTCAGTGGTAAGCCACCTGGCTTTCTCGGCATGGGTGTTGTTGTTTTTCTTGAGGGGGCTATGGTGTTGGCGCTGTCAGAGATCCATCTGTGCAGGGTTTGGGCTGCGGTGTTGGGGTCGTTGTTTTCTGCGATGGTTGGGGTGGAGTTGCTGAGTGAGGAGGTGAGCTGGCCGTCGATGATTTTGGTCCAGTTTCTTCGTGCGAGCAGGTGCTGATGCTTGTGGATGGTGGGTGTTCTAAAGGTGAAGTGGAGGCATCGATGGTCAGTCCATGGGAGTTCGGTGGTGTGGCTGAAGGTGATGGAGTTTCCTGTAGTGAAGAGGGGGTCGAGGGTGTGTCCTGCTGAGTGTGTGGGCTCGGTCATGATCTGGCGGAGTCCAATGTTGTGGAGGTTGTCCAGGAGGGATGTTGTTTTGGGGTCCAGTTGGTTGTTGAGGTGGAAGTTGAGGTCTCCCAGTAGGGTGTAGTTGGTGGATGTGATGGCCTGCGGAAGATGATGTCCGTGATGGAGTTGCCGAAGGTTCCGCAGGGTCCAGGGGGTCGGTAGATGAGGGTTCATCAGAGGGTGGTGGTAGGGCTGGCCAATATCTTGAAGTGAAGGTGTTCCATCAGGTCTGTGGGCTCGTCGCGGAGTGTGCTCAGGCAGAGGGTGGATTTGTGGACGATGGCGATTCCTCCTCCCGGATCAATCAATCAATCAATCAAAGCATTTATATAGCGCACTACTCACCCGAGGGGTCTCAAGGCGCTAGGGGAGGGGGGGTCCGCTACTGCTCGAACAGCCAGGTCTTGAGCTGCTTCCTGAAGGCAAGGTGGTCCTGGGTCAGGCGGAGGTGGGTCGGGAGGGAGTTCCAGGTCTTGGCGGCCAGGTAGGAGAAGGACCTTCCTCCTGTTGTGGCTCTTCGGATGCGGGGGACGGCGGCGAGGGCGTGGCTGGTCGATCGAAGCTGGCGTGTGGGAGCGTAGAAGTTGAGGCGGCTGTTGAGGTATCCTGGGCCTTGGTTGTGTAGAGCTTTGTGTGCGTGGGTGAGGAGGCGGAAGGTGATTCTCTTGCTGACCGGGAGCCAGTGTAGATCTCTCAGGTGTCCGGAGATGTGGCTGCGACGGGGGATGTCCAGGATGAGTCGTGCTGAGGCGTTCTGAATCCGCTGGAGTCTCTTCTGGAGTTTGGCGATGGTTCCGGCGTAGAGGGAGTTGCCGTAGTCCAGACGGCTGGTGACGAGGGCCTGGGTGACCGTCTTCCTGGTTTCGGTGGGGATCCACCGGAAGATCTTACGTAGCATGCGCAGGATGTTGAAGCACGACGAGGAGACGGCATTGACTTGTCTGGTCATGGAGAGGGAGGAGTCCAGGATGAAGCCCAGGTTGCGTGCGTGGTCTGTTGGTTTGGGTGTGCTGCCCAGGGCGGGGGGCCACCAGGAGTCGTCCCAGGCGGAGGGTGAAGATCCCAGGATGAGGACTTCCGTCTTGTCCGAGTTCAGTTTCAGTCGGCTGTTCATCATCCAATTGGCTACGTCTGTCACCCCTTCGTGTAGGTTGGCTCTGGCGGTGGCGGGGTCATTGGTGAGGGAGAGGATCAGCTGGGTGTCGTCGGCGTAGGAGATGATGTTGAGGTTGTGTTGGCGTGCGATGGCTGCGAGGGGGCTCATGTAGACGTTGAAGAGGGTTGGGCTGAGCGAGGAGCCTTGAGGAACACCGCAGATTACTTCGGTGGCTTCTGATCTGAACGGGGGGAGGCGGACTCTCTGTGTCCTTCCAGCGAGGAACGAGGTGATCCATTCCAGTGCCTTCTCCTGGAGTCCGATGCTGCTGAGGCGCCGCACTAGGGTACGGTGGCAGACAGTGTCGAAGGCCGCGGAGAGGTCCAGGAGGATGAGGGCCGCTGTTTCTCCGTTGTCGAGTAGGGCTCGGATGTCATCGGTGGCTGCGATCAGGGCGGTCTCGGTGCTGTGGTTGGCCCAGAAGCCGGACTGCGAGAGGTCGAGGGATCAGTTTGTCTCGAGGAAGGCGGCCAGCTGCTTGTTGACGGTCTTCTCGATGACTTTTGCAGGAAACGGGAGCAGCGAGATGGGGCGGTAGTTCTTGAGGTCGGTGGGGTCGGCTGATGGCTTCTTTAGTAGAGCGCTGAGTTCGGCGTGCTTCCAGCTCTCCGGGAAGGTAGCGGTGTCGAAGGAGGTGTTGATGATGTCCCGCAGGTGGGGTGCGATGACAGCGTCGGCCTTGTTGAAGATGTGGTGAGGGCAGGGGTCGGTCGGAGATCCGGAGTGGATGGAGTTCATCGTGCGGATGGTGTCTTCGGTGCTGATCGGGGTCCAGACGCGGAGGGTGGTGGTGGAGGGCGGTGGTTCAGTCGTGGCGTGTGTCGGTTGAGTGCTGAAGCTGTTGTGTATGTCCGCGATCTTGTTGTGGAAGTAGGAGGTGAGGGAGTTGTAGAGGTCTTGCGAAGGGGTGATGTCGTTGTTTCCGGCGTTGGGGTTGGAGAGCTCTTTAACGATGTTGAAGAGTTCCTTGCTGTTGTGTGCGTTGCTGTCCAGTCGTTCCTTGAATGCAGTTTTCTTGGTGGTGTGGATCAGTTGGTGGTGTTTTCGGGTGGCGAGCTTGAGGGCAGTCATGTTGTTCGGTGTTGGGTCTCTGCGCCAGGTTCTCTCGAGGGCTCGGCAGTTCTTCTTGGAGCTCTTGAGTTCGTCGGTGAACCATGGGGCTTTCTTGCTGCCGGGTCTGCTAGGCTGGGTCTTCAGAGGGGCGAGGTCGTCTGCGCAGTTGCTGATCCACTTCGCGAGGTTGGTGGTGGCCTGGCTTGGGTTCGTTGCGCTGGTGGGAGGGTTCATGCTCAGGGAAGTCACGAGCTGGTCGGCTGTGATCTTGTTCCAGCTTCTGCGTTCAGCCTGTTGCTGGTGGTGGTGGATCGTGGTCCTTCTGAAGCTGAAGTGGACGCAGCTGTGGTCCGTCCAGTGGAGTCCGGTGGCGTGGCTGAAGGCGATGTCTTTGCTGGATGAGAAGACGGGGTCGAGTGTGTGTCCGGCGTAGTGGGTGGGGGTGGTCACCAGCTGCTTGAGACCGAGGTTGGCGAGGTTGTCCAGCAGGGTGGTGGTGTTGCGGTCGTTGTTGTTCTCCAGGTGGAAGTTGAGGTCCCCGAGGAGGATGTAGTCAGCAGAGGGGAGGGCGTGCGGGCTGATGAAGTCAGCGATGTCTTCGCTGAATTGTGTGCGAGGTCCCGGGGGTCTGTAAATGAGGGTGCCTTTGAGGGTGGTCTTGGGGTTGATATGGATCTGGAAGTGCAGGTGTTCAGCGGGTGCGAGGGTGTCGTCGGTGTTGGTCGTGATGCGGATGGTGTTCCTGTGGATGATGGCGATGCCTCCTCCTGTCTGGTTGATGCGATCCCTCCGGATGATCTTGTAGCCCTCCGGGATGGCGATGGCGATGTCGGGCGCTGAGGAGGCTTTCATCCAGGTTTCCGTGAGGAAGGCGACGTCTGGAGATGTTGTGTCGATCAGGTTCCAGAGTTGGACGGCGTGTCTGTGGACGGAGCGGGTGTTGAGCAGGATGCACTTGAGGTGGTTGCTGCTGGTGCTCGGCTTGGTCGAAGCAGGTGTAGTGCAGGTCCGGATGCAGGTGAACTTGCAGGAGTGGCAGCAGAAGGGTCCTTGGGTGCGTCTCGGGGTGGCTCGGTAGCAGCCCGGGCTTCGACCGGCGTTGAGTGCGTAGAGTTCGGCGGCGTCGTAGGTCTGGCGGGTGGGCTGGTGTCTGCGGGAGCCAGGGGTCCTGGCACTGGGCGCGGTCCAGGCACGGACGGGCACAGACGGGCTCACCTTTGGCGCCACCGGATGGGTGGGACTGTCCTTCCTGGAGATCTTGTATCATTGGGGAATGGCAATGGTGATGTCCGGTCCCGAGGTGGTGTTGGTCCAGGTTTCAGTGAAGAACGCTACATCCGGGGTGGTGCTGTTGAGGAGGTCCCAGATTTCCTTGGCGTGTTTGTGGAGTGATCGGACGTTGAGGAGGATGCAGGGTCTTTAGTTTGGGGTTGTTCTTGCAGGACGGTTGTGCTGTGTCAGTGTTCCTGGCGGTGCTGTAGGTGTGCCGGCAGCGGTGACAGCTGAAGGGTCCATGGGTGTTGGCTGGGGATGCTAGCTTGCAGTTGTTGTTGCGTCCTGGGTTGAGTGCGTGGAGTGCCGCTGGGTCGTAGCATTGGTGGTGCAGAGGTCAAGGGTTCCTGCCGCTGGTCGCGGTCGGGTTGCAGACGGGCGCAGACAGGCTTGCCTTAGCCGCACCTTCGGTGCGCCAGTAGTCACGCAGTGGCCGCCATTAAGTAGGGGTCGGGGAGGGCTGGACAGCTGGGAGGCGGGGAGGGGAACTGGAACAGGCTGGTCATGCTGGGGGAGGGGCCGCGGGGGCAGCAGTGGCAGGAAAACAGCAGAAAAGGGGGCCAAAAGAGTGAGAAACAGTGAAATACAGAGAAAAAGTGAAAAAAGAATAAGGGGTGAAGGCACAGAAAAAGAGATGAAAAGAGTGAAGGGTCAAGAGGCTAAAGGGTGAAACGGAGCAGATAATGAGAGGAAGAAGGGGGCAGAAAGCAGAGTGAGGGAACGAGTCAGGGGTCCACTGGACCACCAGGGATGAGGCGCAGGTGTAACCTGCGATGGAGGAGGGCCTCGAACACCAACACTGCAGGAGTGCAGGGGCTCACAGAGGGCCTCACTTAGTGGTGGAGCTGCAGGGGTGGGAGAGCAGTCTTACTGATAGTGAGTCAGTGGTCTTGCACCCACATACACAAACAACAGGGTCATTTTCCCCACACTCATGCAATCCATAAGCTGCCGTTCAGTTTGTTCTGGAGTTAACAGCATCCCATTTGGCTGTAATGAAACAAGATTATTAAGAATGAAAATATTGGGATAGAAAGAATAATTATAATTGTTTGAAGGAGCAATGAGTTATGAGGTGCACGCTCATCTCAGGAGAGAAACAATTTTCCAAAGCTCCCAACTCAGATGTGCGGAAAGATGGTTTACTTCTCAGTACTGATATAAGTTCTTGGAGATATCTTTGTGCCTCATCCACAAATGCAGATAGGTAGCATCAGAGTCCAAGGTTACGCTAACATCTAATTTAAGACTTGTTCCATTCTCCCAGTTATAATTGTTGGTGGCCGCTCACTACCGCTAACCCACTATTGGCCTTCTCCCCACTGTGGTTTGCACTTTCCATCAATCATGATTTTTCCGATTGGTTCATTTCCAAGGCAATGTTGTCCAACTAGGAATAAAACAATAGGCTTCTTCTTCCCTTGTTGGAAACTCAGGCTGGAGTACTAAAACAATCCTGCAAATCTAGTTCTTCTATATTTAAGTTTCGCCCATGGATGAAAATTGATAAATTAGAACTTAATGGCGTTCTTAGAAGCTCTAATCCTATGATTGACAGCAATATAGAATGTGCTGTCACTAATTTCACCAATTGGATTGATTCTGCTGTCACCTCACTGGCTCCAGAAAAAACAATAACAAATCACAAGAGGAAACCATCAGCCCCCAGGCGTTCAACAGATCTTAAAAAGTGTAAACAAAAATGTGGGTCTCAAGAATAAAGGTGGAGGAAAAAATAGTGCCCGGAAGAAAGAAACAAATATAAATCACTTACTAAGGACTATAAAGCCATAATTGTTTCTGAAAAAACAAGATATTCTACTGAAAAACTCAATTCTGCAGCAGTCTTGGCACACTCAATGGGTGCGGTGAAAGAGTATAATTGAGAGTCCTTTCAATGATAATTAAGGATTTCGATGTGAAGGGTATATATTTAGCTGTACCAGAGTACTCTCCCCGACCCCCATAGTCTGCAGCCACTCCTTCACCTTCAAAATATATCTTTCATGCAGCTCTCTGAAAATTCAGCATCGATGTTACTATTGCTTCCTTTGGTGAGAGGGTCTAGATTTGGGAGCTAGGCAAGGATTCAAGTTACCGCACAGGCACTGGTGGGTGATGGTGGATTGTGGGGCTCAGGAAGAGCAGGACCCAACAAAGAATAAATTATCAGTTTACACTTATGAATAAAGCCCAGCTGCCAAATCTGCAGGTTTCTTCACAAACCTCCCCCACACACCTCTCAGTTGGCTGGTGAAGCACTCATGTTCAACTTCAAATTTAACAGCGCTATTACAGTCAATGGCATTTTGGTGTATTGCCTACCTGGTTTGAAAGAGAGGTTCATTAGCTCCTTGTAGACATTCATTGAATCCTGCATGAAATGTTCCAATATCACTATTTTAGGAGATTTCAATTTCCACTTAGAGCTTGCGGATAATACAGACACTGACTATTTAGTAGACTGTCTTCACAGCTTTGATCTTACTCATATCATTAATCTTCACACTCATCAGGCCAATCACACTTTAGATGGGGTATTCTCTAATAGTTTGGACCTCAGATTTGATCAAGTTTTACAACTAGCATGATCTGACCATAATGCCATTTTTCTCAATATTGTGGTTTCTACAAAAAAATCTGTTGAATCTTGTTCTTCTTCTACATTTAAGTTTTGGCCATGGCAGAAAATTGATAAATCAGACCTTAATAGCATTCTTAGAAGCTCTAATCATATGATTGACAGCAATAGAGAATGTGCAGTCACTAACCACCAATTGGTGTGATTCTGCTGTCATTTCACTGGCTCCTGAAAAAAGCAATAACAAATCACAGCCCCCTGGTATTCTTCAGATCCTAAAATACCTAAACAAAAATGCAGGGCTCAAGAATATAGGTGGATGAAACAATACTGCTCTGAAGAAAGAAACAAATATAAATCATGTATTAAGGACTTTAAATCATTAATTGTTTCTGAATAAAACGCTATTTTACAGAAAGATTCAATTCCGCCAAAGATTCTACTAAAGAATTATTTAAGACAGTTACAACTTTTTCCATCTGCAATATTGGCAAAGCTTTCATTCCAGATCAATCTTTCCGTAATAAGCTTTCAGTCTAAGGTTAATATCATTATTATTAAATTTACCTCCAACAAGGAAGGTGCTTGCATGAAAGCCCTAGCCCCCGCTCCATCAGTACTAGAAACTTTGATGCCGAGTAATAATTTGGCTCCAAATATTTTGACGGATTTCAGCACTCTTTCTGAAGAAAGTGTAGTGAATTTTATTGAAACAATTAAATCTGGCTCCCCATTTGATCCTTGCCCTCCTCATGTTTTACAGACTGTGTCTTCAGCGGTCTCAGTCTATCTTACTGAACTGCTGAATAACATTCTAATCTCAGGCCACTTTGCAGCAGCCTGGAAAAACGCCTCGGTGCTTCCTCTTTTTGAAAAAAACCTTCTTTAGATCCTGCTGTTCCCGAAGAATTATCAGTCTATTTACCACCTTCCACATCCTGCCAAAATTCTGGAGAAGGCTATGAGTGAGGACTTTATGTCCTGCCTTGATGTAAACCATCTCCTGGATCCATCACAACACAGGTTTAGATCATATCATTGTAAGGAATTTGCTTTAGTTATTGCTACTGAAGTAATTAGAAGGTCATTAAACAGAGGAGGTAGTGCTGCGCTGATTCTCCTTGATCTCTCGGCCACATTTGATACGGTTGATCATGCCTTGATTATCGACTGGCTTGAGAGAACTGGCTTTCAAGGTGCAGCCTTTGTCATCCTCAGGTCTTTTCTATCTGACAGAGAGTAAGTGCTGACTTTCGGAGAGTTTGTTTTATCTTCTTCCTCGCTTCCATGCGGGGTGCCTCAGGGCTCCTCGTTAAGTCCCACACTTTTCAACATCTATGTCACTGGTCTAGCCAAACTCATTTAGTCTCATGGTTTTTTGGTTGTGTCTTACACCGACCACACTCAAATTTTAGTGTTAGTGTCATCCAATGTCAATGAGGTGCCCAACATATTTAGCAACTGCATGAGGCAAATTTTGAAAGGGATGCAGGTGAATTGTCTGAAACTGAACTCTGAAAAGATAGAGGTTCTCCTTTTCAGAAATGATACCCCCTTTTGGAATACCTCTTGGTGGCCTCCTAATCTTGGTCCCCTCCCCATTCCTGTACAGAAACCAAAAATCTGTTGGTGGTGTTTGATGGGAAACTCTGTTTTTCAGATCATATCAATTCAGTCACGTCTTCCTGTTTTCATCTACTCAGGAGTTTGAAGAAGATTTTCCCCTACATTCCGTCAAATTTGCAAGATAAAGTTACTGCGGCCTTAGTCATTTCAAGAACTGATTACTGTAATGCTCTTTATATGGGCACACAGAAGCGCATGCTGCATAAACGTCAATCTTTGCAAAATGCCGCAGCACAATTCCAAAGTTCAGCTCTGTTTCTCAAAGTATTTTTTGGTTTTCACTGGTTGCCTGTCTGGGAGAGGATTAGATGTAAAACTCTATGTCTGGTGCATAATGCACTTCACATTACAGGCCCTGAATACTTTCAAAAAATCTTTTGCTGGCACATTCCAACCGCAGTCCTCTGTCTAGTTCAGCTAAACTGATAGCTCTTCCAAAAATCAATAAAGTGAAATGGAAAGGTCGGAGTTTTTCACACTCTGCCTGCAAACTTTGGAATTCCTTGCCCTTTCATTTAAGACCCCAATCTAATCTGACAATCTTCAGGAAAACATTAAAAACTTGTTTTTTCTCCTTCCTCACTAAATAAGTCTTGTGTTGGTTTGCTCTATGGCTTTTCTGAGAACGTTAGCGTGAAGACGCCATTAGGCCTTTGAATGCTTTATAAACTTTGACTTACTTGCTTGCACCCTGTTGGCGCTAACGCCACCCAGATAAGAAGGCTTCTACTCTGATGGACAGTCTGGTCCCGCACTTTGAATGACATATTTGCTAAATATTCTTGTAAAAGACCAGCATTCATTGCCTCTTCCATCTTCTCAAAAGTTTCATTATGTCATAGTTTTATCTTTTTAATATGGTCGGCAGAGCCGATGGTGGCTAATAAATTACTTCTACCCTGCTACTCCTTGTGTGGACCTGTATGTAGCCCGCAGGACATAGGCTCATATCCCGGAATGGCCCACTCAGACTTTCTTCCTTCCGTGGTCGAGTTCCACTGAGTTAGTCATCATAAGTCAAGTCAAGTCAAAAGTAGCTTTATTCGATAACAAGTATCTTAAAAGCAATAACATGAGAACAGACATCATAAAAGTACAAATTATGAGATAAAACGTGGTCTAAGATACATACAATCCATAAAAACAGCAATTCAAAATATCCATACTAAAATAATAATGGGCAATTTCAGATAAAAAGTTTTATGTGATCATAAATTTGTTCAATTTCAGCTTATTTTCAATTTATAGGACAAATAAAGAAATAGAGGTGCAACAGGAGATGCGCTATAAATACAATAGTTTATCTAGGTTGTAGCGCGTAGTATTTTATGCCTTACTATCCAGTAGGCCTGGGCTAAATTTCCGTTCCGCTCGCGAGAAGAGTGGAAACAAGATGGCCGCGCCCGCAAGCAACCGCATGGGTAAGTTGGCGAGCCGCGACCATGCAGAAAATACCGCCAACCCCTACTATCCAGGCACGGCCAAGATACTTGGCCGCGCCGCAGGCCAAAAAGGTCCGTGCATCCGTTTTCAATATACGCAAGGCAACCCTGTGTTCATGAGTGCCCAATGAACTACAAATAGGTTTTAGCCATCTTGTTCTTGCCTTCTCATAAGTGGGGCAAGCAAACATAAAAAGGGCCAAAGTTTCAGCTGGGGCCTTGCAGCACGGGCAATCCACTGTTGTCTGATACGGGACACTCCATTTTACAGTTAGTTCTCGTATCGGGAGAGTACCTATCCTGAACTGAATGTAAAGTGCCCTGTCACATGGTATCTGAATAAAATCTAAATAGGGTTCTAGAAATATGTGCTGCTTGTGTAAATAAAATTCGTCTGTAAGTCTTCCTAGTCTTGGGTTGCAAAACTCTTGTGCGTCCACTCAGGCCCAGTAGCGCTTTTTTAGGTCAACCTTACTGGGTGGGAGTCCTTCAAGCCAAGCGCCAAAACCAATTTTTTGAGGTTAGATAACCAACAAATCTTTTGATTGCCCTCCATAGCCATCTCTTCTGTAAGCGCAGAGGCGTAGCTGCCAAGCTCTGGGGTACGATGCAGGCGGGCCCAGAATAACAGGGGCTGCAGCCTAGCAATATATTTAAAGGAGCGCCTACCCAGGTCACTCATCAGGGGTTTTAGGTGTACCTTGCTGGGAAGCATCACTAGATCTCTCAAAAATTTATGTTCAGATCTACTAATTCCATCGACATTGTCGAAGCTCCATAATTCGGCACCATGCAGAGCTGAGCTAACAGCTTTAGCTGCATAAATCGTGAGGGCAGGAGCCACAGGTATGCTCTGCGAGGAGCGATGTTCTTTAAGAAGTGTTCCTACCACACATTTAAGGCTCAACAGCATTTTGTCAATATGGTGCCTCCAATGCATTTTCTCAGCAAGCTGAATCCCCAAGTAATCAAACGTTAGGACACGCTCTAAGGTTGTATCATCTAGTATGAAAATAACTTTATGTGGCTTGTAGGGATTAAACATCATTAGCTTAGTTTTGGTGGTGTTAACAACCAACCCCCTAGATTTACAGAACAGATGGAACCTGTCTAAAAGCTTCTGAAGCCCAGTCGGAGTTTTAGACAGTAGGAGAGTGTCATCCGCAAAGAGCAGGGTAGGAACCTTGTCTCCTGCCAGAGACGGGGCACTAGGTCAAAGGCAGTCTTCAGGTCAATAAAGGCCAAATAAAGACTGCCTTTGCCAATTAGGACAACCTTCCAATAGATTAGCAGCAATCTAAATGCTTGATCCACTGTACCTGTACAAGCTCTAAAACCCGCTTGATATTGGGAAAGAACATCCTTGTCATCCACCCAATGGTGGATTCTCTGATGCAGCACCCTGCCAACTACTTTCTGCATCGCATCATTTAAGCTAATTGGACGGTAGTTGGCAGGGTCCTCCCTGGCACCTTTTTTGAAAATAGGTACCACCTCTGCACCTTTCCATGAGTCGGGTACTGCACTACCCTCTACAATCGAGTTGATTAAAACCTTAATATAAATTGCCCAATTAAGGGGGTCTGCAAGAAAAAGGTCACCCGGGACGCCATCCGGGCCTGCAACTTTTGCTGGGACAATTTTCATGATGGCTTCCTCCATTTCCTTTGTATTAAAGGGAGTAATGACATCCTGAGTGGGGTAACCACTTATTAGGCCGACAGACCCATCTTGAGGGGTTGGGCTGGGCCCCGAGTAAAGTTTCCCAAAGTGGTTAAACCAATCCTGATTTGCGATGTGGTTAGGGATTAGATGAGGTTCTTTATTGCCCAACCACCTAACCACATCCCAAAAAAGATTGGGATCCCTGGCTACACTTGCGTCCTTTAGATTCTGCCAGTGTGTCTCCTCCCAATCACGTTTAGCTTGAATAACAGCATTTTTGTAATCCTTTCTAGTTTCCCTAACTGAGGGATAATGTCTACTTTTTATCGCTACGATCAGGGCCTTTTTCTTCTTTCTGCAGTCCGCATTGAACCACGTCTGGCAGTTTTTGCGACATTTGGCTTGATTGCCATCGTGATTCTTTATAGTAAATAGAGACCCCAACTAAGTCATCATGTTTCCATATAATTCAGGGATCCTAAACAGACTGTCCTCTTCACTCTGGGCCTCACGGAGTTTAGATGTACTTTCGCTGAGTATGCACTTGATCTCTGCCATTCGAGACTCTTGTGCCACCACTCGTGGCCATTTAAGAAACCTACTGCAGTTTGAGGGGGCCAAGTCTTTTGTACTCATTAGAGGGCCTGTCCCCTGATTTATGGGAATATAAGGAGCCCAGAGTGAATCTATTGTCAGGCTTAGTGTATTATGATCACTATCGATAGAAGGGACCACTTCCATATCTATTATAAATCTCCAAAATCTGACATCGATTAGTATATAATCGATTCGTGAGGGGCAAGACACCCTATTACGGTGCCGATTCCGATACGTTAAAAATATTCCCCGTACGAATCGTATCCGGATTCTCCAGGATCGGAATCGGCACCTATATGTATTAGCCCCAGCGGCATCAGAAGGTGTTCTGCCATTCGCAGCCCTTAGGCCTACTTCTAAGGTAAGAGCACTAATCTGTATTGCTACCTGTGACCATTTCTTAATGGGGGTATATTTAGCAATGGGATACCCCACTTGGCGTCGTCTTCATCTACCCCTAACAAATCTTCAGAACTTAAAGGCTCAAAGGTACAATTAAAATTCCCCTCTATCATAACATATGAATCTAGGTGGCGTTTGGATAATTCTTGTTCCAACGACATAACAACATCTGATGCTTTTCCCCCTGAAGTCCCCCTTATGTAGACGTTAAACAATTCAAGGGTTTTACCACCATTGGCACCCTTGAGCGAAAGCCACATAATATCCGGTTCACACATTGCTGCACCTTTATTACACAGTTCATGTCAATCTTGACCCAGACAATGAGACCTCCAGAAGGCCGCCCCCTACCCGTATGTACAGCAGATGTAAAAAAGCAAGTGTAGCCAGAATTATATAGTGGTGCTACACTCCATGTTTCTTGGAATATACAGATATGGTGTTCCTCAATCAGAATATTCCAGTCAGGTAAAGACATTTTGTTTTGGAGCCCAGCCACATTCCATGAAAGAATCTTGACCTGGGAAATAGAAAACCATTTCCCAAAGAAGATGGTTGAACCAAAGGGGATAAGATAGGGAGTGGAACAGAAGTATCACAAAATGCTGCCAACCCGTGATTCTTCGTACTAGAAACCGGAGGACTACCATTTCTATTAGCTGTTACTCTAATTTGGGATTGTTCAGGGACAGAGCAAGATTGAGTAATAGCAGGGGAACTTAGAATATTAAAATTTGAAGAAAGTTCTAAAGCCTGCCTTACATATAAGTCCTGCCGTAGTCAATCAACCGCCTCAAGCGAGGACCCTCTGCATTTGGGCAGAGATAACACATTGTCATGGGCCCTTGCTGCAGAAATTGTTTGAAAACGCCTGATCTGGATGGATGTAGAGTCTGAGGCACAGGTCCTATACTCTAGTGCCAATAGATTTTCCGCCAGATCAGAATGAATCAGGGTTAGTTTGATGCAATCCATAGAATTATTATTTGACATGCATCTCCGTGCCCTCATAATATCTTCCCTGATCAATGAGCGGCAGCCCCTAACATGCCGCAACCAATGAATGGATTTATTTTTCAAGGATTCAGCATTCGCCATGCTACTGCTAAGAACAATCTTGGGGACATTTACTAAAAAAAAGTCTGTGGCTGAAATGAGGGTTGGGTGAATTGTTTGATTTGTTGGACCGGGGCATTGACTCCCATTAGAGGGTCTGGTGTTAGTCTTGTAGGCCTATCATGTTTTATGGCCACCTGGGAATAAAGTTGCTTCTGCAAAATACTACAAGGCTGTGCTACAGAGGGGGCGATCCGATGGGGAGTTGGGTCCTTAATGGTTCGTTTAGGTTGAATTATGGGTGCATGTTGTTGTTCACAAAATGTGGGATCCCCTTCTTTGAATGGTTCTTTCGGGTTACAAGGTCGAGAATCTACAGGCGTATGTAGGGTGCCATTCTGAACTAACAACCTAACAGTGCCCATAAGTTCCCCAACCTCCTCCTTTAAAGAAACAACCATCTGGGTAAGGGTCTGTGTTAAGGGAGGGCTAGCAGGAACTACCACACTTGGGCTCTTATTACTGGGGGGGATAATTTGTGTGGTTTACACTTCCCCACAAGTATCCAATTCCCCAGCCAAGACATCATAGCGAATCGCACAGATAATGGAAGGCTCAAATTCTCCCACAATATCGTCAATGGAAGGTAAGGACAATGGGGGAGAAATGTCGGGCTGAGTTATCCCACCATCCAACATTGAGGACACGCAGCCAATGTCTACTGCTTTTTTTAAAGATTTTTTAAACATCTGGGGGACAGTGGTTGAGCGCTGGGGGGTGGAATCTTTATCAACGCTATCTAAGGGAAGCTCAACACCTAATAGCCCTTCGCATTCCGTAATTAAATTATCAATTATATTCATCACACAATTTTTTGGCGGCAGATACATTCTTTACTGCTTTCCTTGCCTTTTTCCCTTTACCCACCCCACTAGCGGGACCCGTAGCCCCCCCTGTACTCTCCATTGTTTTCCTTTTGCCCATTTTGACCAAAACACCAAAGAGTCTAAGGTGCCAATTACGATCCTGTAAAAACCGGGTACGAACCGTCGGACGGAGCATATTCTCCGTCCGACGCGTACCCGGTCGTCAAAATCTACCAACATGGATTTACGATTCGCACGGAAACACCATTTCCGTACGAATCGTACAAATCCCTGACCGACCAAAATAAACATACAAATGCGATCCGGGAAAGCGCCGAGCTGACGTCGGGATGCTCGCAGCCTGCCATTCACGAACCAGGAATTACGATTCGCACCGACGTCATCCCGCACGGTGAATATTTTCCGGCTGCCAAAAACTGCCGGGAAATCAGGACGATGCGAACAAGGAGTACCAGTACGCGACGGACAGACAGGACGACACGAACAAGGAGTACCAGTACGCGACGGACAGACAGGATGACGCGAACAAGGAGTACCCGTACGCGACGGACAGACATGGACCCGAACCTACGTGTCATCCCGGCCCTCATAGCAGTCCACCTCCTCTACAGGTTACGACGCAGACGCCGCAGAAGGTCAGAACAACAAAGGGAGGGGGGAAAGGAGGGGGGGTGGCAGGAGCTGGGAAGGCCACAAAAGCCCCACCAAAGTCACACAGCACACATGCCCTGGACATACCTGACCCTCAGGCCCTGGTCACTACGAGGGGGTGGGGGCGTGTCCAGCTAAGCCAGCGACCGCCACAACGGAAGTTATTGATGACGCGAACTGGCAACACAACCAGACAGGTACGTCCCGTACCCACGCCTTAAGAGCGTGGGTACGAGTCGTACCACGCCCACACCTACGTCACCCCAACAATGGCGGGACGGCTCGTACCCACGTGGCAAAGGCCTGGGTACAGGCCGCACAAGCATCACATAGCGTGGGGACGGATATGTACGGACCGTACCCCCACCCCGTATGCATGGAGCGTACCCCCAACCCCAACAGTGTAAGTACGACACGTACCCCCACCCGTGTATGCAAGGAGCGTACCCCCCATGCCAACAGTGTAAGTACGACACGTACCCCCACCCGCGTATGCAAGGAGCGTACCCCCCACCCCAACAGTGTAAGTACGACCCGTACCCCCACCCGCGTACGTATGGAGCATACCCCCACCCCAACAGTGTAAGTACGACCCGTACCCTCACCTGCGGACGTATGGAGCGAACCCCCACCCCAACAGTGTAAGTACGACACGTACCCCCACCCGCGTATGCAAGGAGCGTACCCCCCACCCCAACAGTGTAAGTATGACCCGTACCCCCACCCGCGTACGTATGGAGCGTACCCCCACCCCAACAGTGTAAGTACGACCCGTACCCTCACCTGCGGACGTATGGAGCGAACCCCCACCCCAACAGTGTAAGTACGACACGTACCCCCACCCGCGTATGCAAGGAGCGTACCCCCACCCCAACAGTGTAAGTACGACCCGTACCCCCACCCGCGTACGTATGGAGCGTACCCCCACCCCAACAGTGTAAGTACGACCCGTACCCTCACCTGTGGACGTATGGAGCGAACCCCCACCCCAACAGTGTAAGTGCGACACGTACCCCCACCCGCGTATGCAAGGAGCGTACCCCCCATGCCAACATTATACGCACGACACGTCCCCCCACCCGCGTATGCATGGAGCGTACCCCCATGCCAACATTATACGCACGACACGTCCCCCCACCCGCGTATGCATGGTGCATACCCCCCATGCCAACATTATACGCACGACACGTCCCCCCACCCGCGTATGCATGGTGCATACCCCCATGCCAACAGTGTAAGTACGACCCGTACCCCCATGGAGCGAACCCACACACGTGTATGGACAAAGCATACATATTGTTAAATAGGAGGGGTGTGTGCAGAGTCCTCCCAGCAGTGCCCAGACATAGGAGGGGTGGGTGCCTATCACTCCCAGCAGTGCCCAGAGACAGGAGGGGTGGGTGCAGAGTCCTCCCAGCAGTGCCCAGACACAGGAGGGGTGGGTGCCTATCACTCCTAGCAGTGCCCAGAGACAGGAGGGGTGGGTGCAGAGTCCTCCCAGCAGTGCCCAGACACAGGAGGGGTGGGTGCCTATCACTCCCAGCAGTGCCCAGAGACAGGAGGGGTGTGTGCAGAGTCCTCCCAGCAGAGCCCAGAGACAGGAGGGGTGGGTGCAGAGTCCTCCAAGCAGAGCCCAGAGACAGGAGGGGTGGGTGCCTATCACTCCCAGCAGTGCCCAGAGACAGGAGGGGTGTGTGCAGAGTCCTCCCCGCAGTGCCCAGATACAGGAGGGGTGGGTGCCTATCACTCCCAGCAGTGCCCAGACACAGGAGGGGTGGATGCAGAGTCCACCCAGCAGTGCCCAGACACAGGAGGGGTGGGTGCCTATCACTCCCAGCAGTGCCCAGACACAGGAGGGGTGGGTGCAGAGTCCTCCCAGCAGAGCCCAGACACAGGAGGGGTGGGTGCCTATCACTCCCAGCAGTGCCCAGAGACAGGAGGGGTGTGTGCAGAGTCCTCCCAGCAGTGCCCAGACACAGGAGGGGTGGGTGCCTATCACTCCCAGCAGTGCCCAGAGACAGGAGGGGTGTGTGCAGAGTCCTCCCAGCAGTGCGCAGAGACAGGAGGGGTGGGTGCCTATCACTCCCAGCAGTGCCCAGAGACAGGAGGGGTGTGTGCAGTGTCCTCCCAGCAGAGCCCAGAGACAGGAGGGGTGGGTGCCTATCACTCCCAGCAGTGCCCAGAGACAGGAGGGGTGGGTGCAGAGTCCTCCCAGCAGAGCCCAGAGACAGGAGGGGTGCGTGCCTATCACTCCCAGCAGTGCCCACAGGAGGGGTGTGTGCAGAGTCCTCTCAGCAGAGCCCAGAGACAGGAGGGGTGGGTGCAGAGTCCTCCCAGCAGAGCCCAGAGACGGGAGGGGTGTGTGCAGAGTCCTCCCAGCAGTGCCCAGAGACAGGAGGGGTGGGTGCCTATCACTCACAGCAGTTCCCAGACACAGGAGGGGTGTGTGCTGAGTCCTCCCAGCAGAGCCCAGAGACAGGAGGGGTGGGTGCAGAGTCCTCCCAGCAGAGCCCAGAGACAGGAGGGGTGGGTGCCTATCACTCCCAGCAGTGCCCAGAGACAGGAGGGGTGGGTGCATAGTCCTCCCAGCAGTGCCCAGAGACAGGGAGGGTGGGTGCCTATCACTCCCAGCAGTGCCCAGAGACAGGAGGGGTGGGTGCAGAGTCCTCCCAGCAGTGCCCAGACACAGGAGGGGTGGGTGCCTATCACTCCCAGTAGTGCCCAGAGACAGGAGGGGTGTGTGCAGAGTCCTCCCAGCAGAGCCCAGAGACAGGAGGGGTGGGTGCAGAGTCCTCCCAGCAGAGCCCAGAGACAGGAGGGGTGGGTGCCTATCACTCCCAGCAGTGCCCAGAAACAGGAGGGGTGTGTGCAAAGTCCTCCCAGCAGTGCCCAGACACAGGAGGGGTGGGTGCCTATCACTCCCAGCAGTGCCCAGACACAGGAGGGGTGGGTGCAGAGTCCACCCAGCAGTGCCCAGACACAGGAGGGGTGGGTTCCTATCACTCCCAGCAGTGCCCAGACACAGGAGGGGTGGGTGCAGAGTCCTCCCAGCAGAGCCCAGAGACAGGAGGGGTGGGTGCCTATCACTCCCAGCAGTGCCCAGAGACAGGAGGGGTGTGTGCAGAGTCCTCCCAGCAGTGCCCAGACACAGGAGGGGTGGGTGCCTATCACTCCCAGCAGTGCCCAGACACAGGAGGGGTGGGTGCAGAGTCCACCCAGCAGTGCCCAGACACAGGAGGGGTGGGTGCCTATCACTCCCAGCAGTGCCCAGACACAGGAGGGGTGGGTGCAGAGTCCTCCCAGCAGAGCCCAGAGACAGGAGGGGTGGGTGCCTAACACTCACAGCAGTGCCCAGAGACAGGAGGGGTGGGTGCCTAACACTCACAGCAGTGCCCATGAAACGCTAAGGGTGGAGTAGCCACAGATACCATGCCCACAAATGTCAGTCAGGTGCACAAAGACCCTGCAGTACATGTACCACATGTGTGCGAGGCTTGGAGTATACGCATGCATAGCGCAGAAAAGAAAACATGTCCACATGAAGTCATGTCAATAGTCCACACACACAAGTACTATGACTACCAAGGATGCCACGAATGATGCAGGTGGAGACATCGCTCAGCATGCATGTGCAAAGTTGAAGGAGTCCCTCACACACCCAGCTGATGTAGACACAGCTCAGCACCACATATTGGGAACACCCTGCAGGGAAGATGTCAGGGTACACAGAGGAAGGAATACACCGTGGTACAATTCCACCATGCAGCAACTGCGTACATGGACAGAGAAACCTAGCTAACACTGTGTGATGGCACACAGATACCAGGGTCCCCCCTATGACCAGCACACTACTACATTTCCCACACACCCAACACATGATCACCACCCATATTCATGTAGCAGCCCCACCAACAGTAATATCAGTAAAGCAGTAGTGTTCAAAGGAAACAAAAATGGCTTTAATCAGCATTATCTTAAATTGTTTGTTCTCAGAAAGTTCAATATTTACAAAGCCCGTAGGGCAGTCCATGAGTCACAGCTGGACGGGGGGACACAGTGGGACGCGTGTCCCCTAGCTTGCCTGCACAGTTACAAGTCGTCGTCTTCCACAGGGGTGAGGGCATCATGTGGGGGGGAAGGAACAGGCACCGCAGGGACAGGAGGGCAAAGGGTAGGCGAATTGGGTGCAGGGATGGAGGACTCCACCACAGGGGGTGGGGCAGGGCCAAAGGTGGATTCTAGGAGCGCGCTGCACACCTTGGCAAGGTCCTCCAGGGACTCCCCTGCACCCGAAGGAACCACAGGCCCCAAGGAGGGGGGGGTCAGAGGGATGGGTCGCAGCGCTACTGGGGGTGGGTGTGGACAGGGGGGGGACTCAAGCACCCTGACCGTGGACTTCCTTGACCGCTTGCGGGGTGGTGTCAATATGGGGCTCAGGGACAGAGCGGCCATGAATGAGTCTTTGGGGGAGATGTGGCCAGGAGAGCTGAGGGGAGGGGATTTGGAGGGAGTGGATTGGGTGGAATGTGGACTCCCACTCTGGCTGCGTGTCACACGTTTGCCCCCCGACCCAGTGGGTGTGCCTACTACACCCTGTGTGTGCGTTTCAGGAGGTGTGCGGCGGACCTTCCCTGCTGGTGTGGTGCCTGTGTCTGTTGTGGTGGGTGCATGCTGACGTCTGGGTGTATGTGGGACAGGTATGGGAGTGGGAAGTGTGGAAGGGGCAGGGGTAGGGGGTGGGACGTAGCGCTGCAGGAGACCCACTGCTGCAGTCAGTGTCGAGTCTATCGACCTCAGCAAGTTGCGTTGGTCAGCCTGCGATGAATGAATGCCCTCCAAGTATGCCTCCATGTTGTTGAGGACCTGGCTGTGGGCATGGAGGACATTAAGGATCGCAGTCTGACCAACCTGCAACTGCCGCTGGATGTACACAGACTCGGCATTGGCGGCAGCAGTGGAGAAAGGGGCAGGGGGTGCGGTGCCTGGCAGGAAGGAGACATGCGGTGACTGGGGACGCTGGGAAGGGACACGAGCACGTGGGAGGCGGCTGATGCCAATGGAGGGGGCGGGCGAGATGTAGGGCTGCTGTCAGATGGTGGTGCAGCCACCGCCCACTCGGAGAGATCATCCTCGGACCCGTCAGCTTCATACTCTGTTGTGCCAGTCGACAGGTCCCCGGGTTCACTCTCCTCCGCCTCGTGCCCACTCGATGTGCCAGCCACGATTTCACCGCTGGCAGTGGTGCTCGGTCCCTCAGCGCCGTCTGTGTCCATGTCTCCCTCCGTGTCCCCCGACGATGCTGTGGGCAGGGTGAAGAGACAGAAATTAATCATACACCTGTATACATATGTCACATTAGTCCAATCTACTTAGGTTACAGTGCATAGCCTGAAACAAAAAAAGAGTTACAACTACAAAACAAGGTACATATGTAGGCCCTGCAAGACACAGTTGTTTGACCCAGCATGCCACAGAAAAACTATGGAGAGCATGACACAATAGCAAATGAGATGACATGGAAATTTGACTGAGGAGCAAGGCCCTGGGGACAATCCAGCACTGCATCTGCACCACACAGCGTGGCAGGAAATAGGGATGAGCAGGGACCATAGGCAGGTACTAGAGGCACATGCAGTATAGGTAATACTGATAACATGCCCACCCTGACTGCCACACTGCACCTTGAGTGTATGTCCAGGCAAACATCACACACTGGCCAGTCCTAGCAAGGAGACATCAGGTTGTGACATGAAGGCCATGCCCGCACCACCCACCCCCTACATGAGACAAATCTATGGAGACACAGGAAGCACGTACATCTCTTAGTCTGGGTGAAATACACATGGGATGTTAAAAATCCATATTGCACACAAAATACCCAAGGTGCGCCTGTCCAAATAAGCATGTACAAATGGGCATCATGAGATGATTGTAACAAGACACACAGGCAATGGCCACCATGTGTATGTACTGGGAAAATCAGGTCAGGCTGGACAGTGGACACTTGTACTACATTTCACGTCAATATACATGGTGCCAGGGGACACTGGCACAGAGCACAACCTATGCTGTAGAAACAGAGATTGTCGACAGTTTCTGATTACACACATGAGACCTAGGAAAATATGCCCCTGGGGACAGTAGTGGCTACACAACTCCATGCTCCTGAATGGGAATGACTGCAACACACGCTAACATCCCTGCACTATGCGTACCGCACACTCATGCACATCATGTCACAGGCCACCACATAGGACATGCGTGCTGGAAGGCCTCGCACTTGAGAGATTAACTCCCATGTCTGGACTCACCATTAGTGCCAATTGACATGGAACCCACAAGTCCAGAACGGGACAGGCCACAGGCAAGGTCCCAATACCTGTTAGACACCACCCCCACACATGATGCTGCAGGCATAGTATACTTTGAGAAGGTGCCAGGCTACATATACTTGTGACCGAGTGACTACACACAGACCAGGGAACACATTGCAAGGAGGGGAAGGGAGGCAGGAGAGCACTGCAACACTGGGGGTAACAGGATCCGCACAGCACCATAAAACCCTGGCAGTGTACCCATGGAACAGTGCACGTACAAATGCTGGTGAAACACAAGAAACACACATGTACCTACCCCCTTGCTGCTGCTGCATCTCCTGTAGGCACCTGTCCAAATCGGGAAAGACCACCGCCAGCACACGCTTGTGGATGTGGGAGAGACGGCGGCGCCCGCGGTTCTTATGGCTCTCAGGTGAGTCCCCCAGCAGGACCCGTGCGATCCTCCGCGTCCAGCACCGGATATCCTGCCAGCGTTTCCTCACCTGGGACAGGCTCCGCCTCCGTCCATCCGCACCCCTCACGACACTGACGGCGGTCAGCCAGATCTGCTCCTTGGCAGTAGCGCCTACCTGTGAGGATGAAAAAGTGACACTACATCAATACACCTGCAACATGTCACAGAGACACATATGGGAACACATTAGCTGGTTACAACAAGGCATGTCATGCAGCCAACGCATTGCACCTTTGCCATAGGGACATACTCCTCTGGGAAAGGGCAAAAGCAGTACGTGTCAGTGAAAGTACACAGGTGGAATGAGGGCAAAGACACAATCAATTATCAAGGCTCACACTGTGCATCACACCCACCCCTCCTGTCTCTGGGCACTGCTGGGAGTGAAAGGCACCCACCCCTCCTGTCTCTGGGCACTGCTGGGAGGACTCTGCACACACCCCTCCTGTCTCTGGGCACTGCTGGGAGTGATAGGCACCCACCCCTCCTGTCTCTGGGCACTGCTGGGAGGACTCTGCACCCACCCCTCCTGTCTCTGGGCACTGCTGGGAGTGATAGGCACCCACCCCTCCTGTCTCTGGGCACTGCTGGGAGGACTCTGCACCCACCCCTCCTGTCTCTGGGCACTGCTGGGAGGACTCTGCACCCACCCCTCCTGTCTCTGGGCACTGCTGGGAGTGATAGGCACCCACCCCTCCTGTCTCTGGGCACTGCTGGGAGGACTCTGCACCCACCCCTCCTGTCTCTGGGCACTGCTGGGAGGACTCTGCACCCACCCCTCCTGTCTCTGGGCACTGCTGGGAGTGATAGGCAC
This sequence comes from Triturus cristatus, assembly GCF_964204655.1. Classification (NCBI taxonomy): domain Eukaryota; kingdom Metazoa; phylum Chordata; class Amphibia; order Caudata; family Salamandridae; genus Triturus; species Triturus cristatus. The sequence goes on from NC_140581.1 coordinate 135,395,865, forward strand.
CCACCCCTCCTGTCTCTGGGCACTGCTGGGAGGACTCTGCACCCACCCCTCCTGTCTCTGGGCACTGCTGGGAGGACTCTGCACCCACCCCTCCTGTCTCTGGGCACTGCTCGGAGTGATAGGCACACACCCCTCCTGTCTCTGGGCACTGCTGGGAGTGATAGGCACCCACCCCTCCTGTCTCTGGGCACTGCTGGGAGTGATAGGCACCCACCCCTCCTGTCTCTGGGCACTGCTGGGAGGACTCTGCACCCACCCCTCCTGTCTCTGGGCACTGCTGGGAGGACTCTGCACCCACCCCTCCTGTCTCTGGGCACTGCTGGGAGGACTCTGCACACACCCCTCCTGTGTCTGGGCTCTGCTGGGAGGCATCAGGCATTCCCACCCCTGGGACCCCCCCTACAGTACATAGCATGTGGGTCACACCTGGACACAATGGCAGAAGTCACAGTCACGAAAAAGGGGCACAGTCTGTGCCAGTGGACACTGCACTCACCTGATAACCTGGTCGCCCATACAGCATGGGGTACTGTGGGAGGATCACATCCACCAAAGCCATGTTCTCCTCCAGGGTGAATGGCTGTGACCTCTCCACAGCCCTTGACATGGTTCCAGGGAATCAGTAGCAGCAGCTGGGTCGTGGAATACAGAGATGTGCAGGCAAGTGCTCCCTCATGGGACCTGGCTGCCTTATATCTGCCTTGCTGGCCCATTTCATTCACAGGAGTGCAGAGTGATGGGTCACTCACATTTGCATCCTATGTTTCCTCCAATCCCTTCAAACCTAGCAGTCAGTGGGTTCTCATTCTGTCTTTTTCGTCAGCATGATGTCAACCCCACAAACACATTGCAACAATGTAGATTCATTCCAACTGACTTCTGCTGTGCACCTTCCAGAACAAAATCAAACTTAAAACTTGGTCTCCATGACAACCAGCATGCATGTAGGCCTTAATACTTGTCCCCCATGTGTCCCCTATGTAATTTGGAGCTTCACACACAGGTACGGTGCGTTCCGGGGCCCTAGGGCACCCCAAATGCATAGCAACGGCCCGTACACACGCCTGTACGCTCCCTATCACTATGGGTGTTCTCGCGTATGGGTACTCGTAGTGATAGTGAGCGTGCAGGCGTGTGCACGGTCCGTACCACTACGGGTACACATACGCGAGGACACCCATAGTGATAGTGAGCGTACATCACTATGGGTGTCCTCGCGTATGCGTACTCGTAGTGGTACGGACCGTACACACACCTGCACGCTCACTATCACTATGGGTGTCCTCGCGTATGCGTACTCGTAGTGGTACGGACCGTACACACGCCTGTACGCTCCCTATCACTATGGGTGTCCTCGCGTATGCGTACTCGTAGTGGTACGGACCGTACACACGCCTGCACGCTCACTATCACTACGAGTACGCATACGCGAGAACACCCATAGTGATAGGGAGCGTACAGGCGTGTGTACGGGCTGTACCACTACGAGTACGCATACGCGAGGACACCCATAGTGATAGGGAGCGTACAGGCGTGTGTACGGGCCGTACCACTACGAGTACGCATACGCGAGGACACCCATAGTGATAGGGAGCGTACAGGCGTGTGTACGAGCCGTACCACTACGAGTACGCATACGCGAGGACACCCATAGTGATGTACACTCACTATCACTATGGGTGTTCTCGCGTATGCGTACTCGTAGTGGTACGGCCCGTACACACGCCTGTACGTTCCCTATCACTATGGGTGTCCTCGCGTATGCGTACTCCTAGTGGTACGGACCATACACACGCCTGTACGCTCACCATCACGATGGGTACACATACGGCAGCACTCCCATAGTGATACGGGAAGGTACACAGGCCCTCTTAGCAGTAGTACGGTGTTTTTCACACATCACAGTGGTGACAGGCAGCGCACAGGAAGGGATAGGGCTGACATACATGTCCATGGATGGACAACAAGGCATAGTCTGGCCAGTACTACATGTGTGGGGCAAAGGTGTTAAAGGGTGTGATGTGGCACAACACTCCTGAGTGGAGAAGGCACCAGATGTATGAAGAGATGTGTACATATGTAATGTGTGATGGTGCAATGTGTGCCAGGCATGCCCTTGACTCCTTTGACATGTGTGCATATCGTATTGCACACTTGGGATGGGCGTCACTGGCATGGCACGGACAACAACACACGGAAGTGTCCCCTGAGGCCCGGTACAGGGGTTACCACACCTGACATGTGACTACCCACGGTGCACGATGTGACTATGTCATGTATGTGTGGGGGGTTCACATTAGGTAGATGTTTGAGCTCCCTCGAAAGCTGCAGCCGTTGCAGCTACCAACATGTGTATGTGTGTAGATGTGAGGTGTGTATGTATGCATGGGACACGGATTAGCGTAACAAGGACATGTCTGTATCCTCTCTATGAATGTGTGGTGAGTCATCACATGTGCACCTTCATGGCAAGGTGTGTGGCCTGTCCTAGTGTAATGTCATGTGACCTGTGGCTCTAGTGTTCCGCTACCAGTCTCTGCAATCGACATCATACTTCTGCTGATGTGTGGGTGTATGTCACTCCTGTCTTGCGTCTGGCTGTTCACTTGCACTGGGACACAGCTAATCCCATGCCATGGCATGTGGAGGTTCTCAATCTGCGTGTGTCGCTGGGTCTTCGGAGGAGTGTCACCTGCCAGCCATACGTGTCCAGGGCATGTGGCACATACCTCACTCCGTATGTAGCATATGTGTATAGACAGATTAACATGTGCTCAGGACAAATTATTTGTTGTTGTGGTGCACTCACTCCTCCTTGTCATTTCCAATTTCCTGCAGAGCGCCGCCTCTTCCCCGAGCTATTCCGGACTTGGCTGCCATGCGGGAGAATGATTGTATCCGGTGCTACCGCTTCCCCTAACGGTAACGGTTGATTCTGGAGTTGACAGCGAGACTGGCACCACACCTGCAACCGCTGCACAGGTATCCTACGGCACTGACACCCAAGCTGAAGGTAATGGCAGCCCTACATTTTCTAGCCACGGGTACCTTTCAAAATACCATAGCTCATGTTGGTGGCATGTCCCAGAGCATGTTCTGCCATGTGCTGCATGATTTCTTAGAGACCATGTTGATTCACCTGGATGAGTTTATCCATTTCCCAACCCCTGAAATGTTGACTGTGGTCAAGCGTGGATTCTTTGCCCTGGGAGGGATGCCCCATGTCATTGGGTCCATAGATGGGACACATGTAGCTTTGGTACCACCACACGCACAGGAGGTAGCATACCGCAATCGCAAGCACTACCACTCCATCAATGCCCTTGTGGTGTGTCTGTCCAACATGGTGATTTCACATGTCTGTGCTCGTTTCCCAGGATCAGCACACGATGCCTACATCATGAGGCGTAGCAGGATGCCTGAAATGATGACGCAGCTGCGCAACGAACGGGCATGTGTTGTTGGTGGGTACAGTCTGTCCGTCCTGTATTTTGCGTAGACTTCCAGCACGACCGCTTCTCCTGTTCTAACGATGTCCATGTGCTTCCCATGTAGGGGACGCTGGCTATCCCAACATGCCATGGCTGATCACACCTCTCCGCAACCCCATCACGCCGGCCCAGCTCCGCTACAACACCGCCCATGGCCGGACAAGGCGAGTGATAGAGAGGACGTTTGGCCTGCTGAAGAGCCGATTCAGGTGCCTACACAAGACCGGCGGTGCACTCCCATATGCCCCGGCGAAGGTCTGCAAGATCTTCATGGTCTGCTGCATACTGCACAACATGGCAGTTGAGAAAGCTGTGCCACTCATCCTGGATCAAGATGACGAGGACCATCCACCCGTGGAGGACGAAGGTCTTGGCAATGGGGCTAGTGATGTGGAGGATGTGGAGCCGCAAGAGGACATCCGGACTCGGCTCATACGCGACTTCTTTGCTTAGTGGTGAGTACCAGTGTCTGAGTGTGCACGCATTGGTCCCCGTGTGGCATGTGTTGTGATGTGTGTCTCCACCTGCATGTATGGCACGTGAGTCAGAGGTGTGTGTGGGTGTGTCACTGGAGTGATGGTGCCAGTGATGGTTGTATTTCCCCAGTCATAATTGTGACCTAGCATGTTGTCATCCATACATGTGTCGAGTAAATGCTCATGCAAGTGGCTGTGCTTCTTGTGTCTGACTGCTTGTGTGTCTCTCTTCCCCAGGTACTTGTGCATGGCGTCTGCTGGTTGCATTGTTGTGGCACTGCTATTCCTCATGGACACGTCATCGTGTGCTGACTCAGCGTTACAGGCACGGACAAGTTTGGAAGTCTCCTTAGGGTAAGGGATGCATCAGGGGTGTATTGGGTGTGGCAGTTGTTCACGATGTATGCACACTGCCCCTGTCGATGTTTGGTTCCTCTGCAGACATGTCGCATCACCATGGTGCACATGACATGCAGCTGGGTACACCTGAATAGATGGTCAGACTTGTTGACAGTCATCAGTGATGGGATAGTGGATTGTGATGATGGCATCAATGTGTGTAACACTGCCCTCGGACACATACGGTTTGCATTGGGTTGACATGCTGTGGGACTTCCACATCAGCTGATCAATGGTGTATGGCAGGCTCTCCGTGAGCAGCTGTGGGTGTTTAGCTGTTAGCCGACGCTTGTGTGCCAGTTCCATGGCTATCACGCATTTGTGCTGCAGAAGGGGGGTGCCAGTGTTGGACCCACATGTTACTCCACATGACCTGTGTATGTGTACTCCGAGTTGCCTCTGCATTCCGGAATACATGACTAATAAAGGTGTCCCTATGCCTCCAAGGTGCCTCTTCTCAGTCAATGCTGGTGTGTTGCCTCGGTGCATCCAGCATGTCTGGCATGGTTTTCCCTGATTGTGGCTATGTGTCTATGTGTCGAGTAGCAAGATGCAAGCTGTGTGTGTGGGATGTGACTGTGTATCGTGCATGATGTCCATGACTGTGTGGGTATTGTGACATGTGCCATCCCCATGCATCCAACGTTGGCCAGGCCCCCATTAGGTGCATCCACCGGACTCAAGCTTGCAGGACATGGTTCTGCCACCTGTCTACACATACCTAGGTGCCCCCCAGGACACTGGACATGATCCCTGATCTCTGCGCATGTCTGTTGCTGTACTCAATATGTCTGTCAGCACGGTTGTGCGGCTACCCCCTCAGCTGGTTGGGCCCATCAGGGGAGTGTATGGTGCTCCATGTCTGTCTTGCCTAATACACTGTGACCCGTGTGTCCTGTGCCAGACTCAGGCCCCAGGGTGTGGATGGTTGAAGTCAAAAGAGAACTCAGGCATGGTTAGACTTTACAAGACACATGTAAGGTAATAATGCAACCAGCAGGCATCTGCTCATCATGGTGTGACTTTTTATTTTAGTGGGGGGGGTATGACATGAGGGGCTTTCCGGGTGTTTGGAATCCAAAGTTCAGTAGGGGAGTTGGTGTCCTTGCCATTGGAAATCCTCAGAGTCCATGCCACAGTCTTTGTCAACATTGGTCAGACGGTGACCAGCAAGGCCATGTGGCAGAGAATGTCTTTTGATGCTGTGATGCTGTTGCTCCAGTGGGCCAGGTGCCAGGCCAGGTGTCCTGGGAGATGGTGATGTAGCGCCGACCCTCACGGTCTTTTCCGTGGACGACCCGCCCTCCTGCGGGGACCCTCAGAAGCAGGCCGTGATGACGTCTGGGATGCTCCGTCGGATGTTTCCTCCTCCTCCTGATCCCTCCCTGTGGGTGGTGATGTTCTCCGCCTTCTGGCACAGGGAGGGTTGCCCATGTTGTCGGCCATCCGACGGAGTGTATTGTGAATCCCCTGGAACACCGTCACGAGCTCAGCCTGTCTGTCCTCCATCCTCTGTTGGTGTTGCAGTAGACAGGCATGTTGCTGGGCCTGCTGGGTCTTTATCTCATCGAGGGTCCCCTTCATCTCATTGAGGGTGGACACAACCTGGGCCATGCCCGTGGTGTCCTGCCGGTATGTGTCCAGGATGTTTCGGACATGGGAATATACCGGGTCCCCAGCCAACTGGTCAGGCTGGTGCCTCCGCCGTCCTCCACTCCCACCACCCCTGCCCACTTGCACCTGGCCTGCCCTTGTGGGCACATCGGGTCTCCGGGACCCCTGAGGGGTGGCATTGGCGTTGTCGTCTGCCTCCTCCTGGGTGCCCGGGACACCGTGTCCCTCCTGGCCAGCCTGGCTGCTTTGTGGTGGTGGGGCAGGGATCCTGGGTGTCTCCTGGGATGTGGCAGGAGTGGGGGTGGTGGTTGGACCCGTTGTACCTGACGCAGAAGCTGCAGGTCGTTGGACACCAGAGGTGCTCGGTTGGTCGGGGTCGGGTTCGTCCACTGAGTGGTGAGAGTCGTCGCTGCCGGTGGGATCGGCCTCCCGCAGAGCCGGGTCCTGTGAGTCTTTCCCCCCAGTGTTGGGGGGTGAACCAATTTTGGTCCATGCAACATCCATGTTTCATCAGTTTCAAAGTTGGAACATTTCCTCTGGGAATTTGGATCTGTCTGGCATTCCACTCACAGTGCACTTGTGCATGGGTGTGTCCCTTGGGCACAGGTTTGGCGCCTTTAACTATGTGTGGCACAGTCTTACTTGCTGCGTCAAGTGTGACTGCAGTCAGCAGTGGAGTGGGCAGGTGTGGCGAGCCGTGCATTGGCGCCTTCCGTGTTGCACTGTACGTGGGCACATGAAGTAGTTACACACACTTCAATGATGCAGGTAGCTGTCGTTGTGCTCGTGCACAGGTTGTGACATGGCCCTGTGTTTTGCCATGGAGGAGAGGGGGGGTGCTGGCACTGGCCACCCTTGTCTACATGCACGCAGTCCACCTGCTGACGAGCAGACATTCCCACACACCAAAGGACTGATTTGCTCTCCCTGTGTCTCCCTCCCTCTCTGTCCCCCTCTCCCTCCCTCTCTGTCCCCCTCTCCCTCCCTCTGTGTGTCAGCCTCCTCCCTCTGTCCGTCTCCCTGTGTCTCCCTCCCTCTCTGTCCCCCTCTCCCTCCCTCTCTGTCCCCCTCTCCCTCCCTCTCTGTCCCCCTCTCCCTCCCTCTGTGTGTCAGCCTCCTCCCTCTGTCCGTCTCCCTGTGTCTCCCTCCCTCTCTGTCCCCCTCTCCCTCCCTCTCTGTCACCCTCTCTGTCCCCCTCTCCCTCCCTCTCTGTCCCCCTCTCCCTCCCTCTCTGTCACCCTCTCCCTCCCTCTGTGTGTCAGCCTCCTCCCTCTGTCCGTCTCCCTGTGTCTCCCTCCCTCTCTGTCCCCCTCTCCCTCCCTCTGTGTCCCCCTCTCCCTCCCTCTCTGTCCCCCTCTCCCTCCCTCTGTGTGTCAGCCTCTGTCACCTCAGCCCAGCTTCCTGGGCACACACTGTTAGCAGGTCTTTGAATGGCCCTTGGCTTGTTGATGTGAGTTTGTTTCTGATCTCCAGGCACCAATTGGGTGTAGTGTGTGTCTCAGCGCTGCTGCTGTGGTGGTGTGTGCTGCCACTCTTTCACAATGTTGGCTGTTCATTAGCTGCTGTTATGTGCAAAACAGTGCCTTCACCCCCATGTGTTGATTCAAGGCGTCCGCCAATTGCTGGCAAGTCTTTCCTGTGTGGGGACACACTTTTTGTCTGGCTGTGACCTAGGCCATATGGGCAGAGGGCATTGTTGTCTGCTTCTGAGTTGCACTATGTGAATTTTGGGGCCCACCCTCCCGCCATCCGGGTTACCGTGTCATATGTTGGTGTCTTCTGTGGTGTTGGACAGGCCACACGAAGGGCTTGCTCCCTCCCCGCACGACAGGGCCCAAGCCCCAGCCCGCCAGGCGTGACCCACAAGAATCACCCGCACCCCGTCCCCCGACGGAACTCCTGCCCCCGGACCTCCATGTATCACGGGACCGAGCCACCACCGGCTCCCCCGGCCGGCTCAAGCCGCCATCTTGGGCCCTGCACCACGAGGCCGCGTGGCCTCCACCCGACCCTAACCCTGGGCCTGGCCGGCCCCGACATCCCGGCACCACCATCCACCCAGGAGGTGAGCGGACCACTTGGCAGGTCAATGGGAGAACGAAGCGTCAAGGGCTCTCCCCCGCCAGGTGCCGATCGCCTCCAGCTCCCCCAGGCACTGGCTCCACCCCCTGCTGGGTGTCTGGACACCTTCATCCCGGGCCCTCCGACCTCCAAGTGCGAGGGTCCGGACATCAAAGGGCGCCAGACCTATAACTAGGGCAGCTCCGGAGCAGGACGACAGTTGTATCCTGGAGTCGAGAGACACCGAGAGAACTCAGCCTTGACGGACTACTGGCGCTGCCGTAGCCCTACCTTGTGAACTATCGCCCTGCCTGCTGGCGCTGCCGCGGCCTTCTGCAACATCCATCCTCGTCGGGACCTGCTGGCGCTGCCGCGGCCCGTTGTAACGACCATCTTCACCGGGACCTGCTGGCGCTGCCGCGGACCGTGTACCGACCATCTTCACCGGGACCTGCTGGCGCTGCCGCGGACCGTGTATCGACCATCTTCACCGGGACCTGCTGGCGCTGCCGCGGTCCGTCCCAGCTAGAACACCGAGCTCGAGGATTGTGAGCTAACCACCATACCACCTCAACTACCAGACTGGTACCCAGACTGTCCCGCTACCCCCTTTCCCCACCTTGAGAGACTTGAATCGAGGGGACCCCTGAGTCCAGACCTCCTTGTACCATTTCATCGTACCGTAAGAAATTGCCTATAAAGAACGCTGAATCTTCTCCTTGTGTGGTGTCTGTCTGTGGGGGGGAAGTTATTTATCTGTACGATCGCTGGAGACGGCTCTCCCCGGAGACCTCTCCCATTGTCCTCGGCCGACCCTCCCGGTCCGTCTAACATTGGTGGCCAGCGGCGCGATCCGAATCAACGCGTAATCGTACAGAGAGTAGCTCACCCCACGACAAAACCACGATGTCAGCCAAAGATAGCGGTTCCACTGACAAGTTCCAAATGGATAAGTTGGAAGAATATAGCCACCGCGAACTTAAACAATTCTGCATGGAACTAGGCATTGCTACCACCGGCCTGAGTACCAAAGACGATTTGAAGCGCGCCCTTGAGTCGTGGGCAGAAACTGGGGTCACCGGATCACCCGACCAAAACAGTGTCGCACCAGAGGGGAACGCCACGGCTCCCGAGGAGCGGGGAACGGGCCTCTCGCAGGAGGAGATCCAAGAAAGAGAAAGAACCAGATTACATGAGTTGGAAATGGCACGACTCAAGATGGACGGTGAACTAAAGTTAGCCGAGCAGAAACTAAATCTAGAACATCTGCGACTCCGAGAAGAACGAGAAGAGAGAGCTCGAGGAAAAAAGAATAACACTCGAACACGAGCGCAAACTGGCGGAAATAGAACTTCGGAAACAGAATAAAGAACCGGGGGTGCCTGAGCGACCGCACACCCCGAGAGCAACCGAGAAAAAAGTCCACATCCCCAAGGATGTTGTCCGAGAATATGTCCGAGAAGACGACATACAACAGTGGTTCAAAGCCTACGAGATCGCCATGACCTCCCACCGGATTGACCGGAGTGATTGGGGAGCCGGACTATGGGGGAGGTTCGTCAACGAAGGCCGCGATGCCCTATTGCAGCTACCAGATCACCAGATGTCGTCCTACGACCACATGAAGGCTGCCCTCCTCACCCGCTACGGCCTCACGCCCGAGATGTACCGCCAGAGGTTCAGAGACTGCACCCGGATCCCGGGTACAACTTGGGTGGAGTACGTCAACTATTTCAGCCGAGCCTTCGAGGGTTGGATCAAGGGGAGCCATGTAACGACCTACGAGCAACTCTTTAACCTTATGGTATGGGAGCACCTGTCGAACAACTGTTTCGTCGAGCTCAGGCAGCACCTCCTCGACAGTAAGTTGACTGACCCCCGGCAACTCGCCGCCGAAGCTGACCGATGGGAAAGCACCCGAGTGGGCCGGAGAGGACCACACGAGCAAAACCGAAACAACCCAGGCCAGCACCGTCCCCGGGGAGGAGGAGGAGGCCAGGGGCGAGGGAGAGACACCATCCCGGCAACACCCGTGGCCAGCACCACGCCCCCGGCCGGCCGGGGCAACCCCCCGATGCGCCCGGGGTTCCGAGCCAACGTCACGTGCCACCGATGCCAGCGAGTCGGCCACTACGCCAATGACCCGAGCTGCCCGCAGAACCAAACACCAAAACCCCGCCAGGTAGCTGCCGCCGCCCTGGGGGGAGAACGACTATCAGAGGAACAGGAAGAATATGAGCCGGCCCAGCAGGAGTGGGAACCGGCCGCCATGGTCCTAGCGTGCCTAGGGGGAAAAGACATGGTCCCGCGGGCTCCCCTACCCGCCAACACCCGGAAATATGGCCAGTGGGTGACCATTAATGGACGTCGGGCCGAGGCCTTACGTGACACAGGCGCCAGTGTGACGGCCGTCCGCTGTCACCTGGTGAAGCCCGAGCAGATCATTCCGAACATTCTCTGCCCCGTCCGCTCCGCCGACAATTCCGAAAGTCTGTGTCAGATGGCCTGCGTCCCCTTCGAATGGGGAGGGGTCTCCGGCCTGTTGAAGGTGACGGTCCGGGATGATGCCCCCGTGGACTGCCTCCTGGGGAATGACCTTGAGAGTTCCCCGTGGGCCACCGTCGAAAGAAGAGAGCACCTGGGGATGCTGGGCCTCCCGGACTGGGCCTGCGTAACCACCCGGTCCATGGCCGCCCGTGCCGTCCCTCGATCAGAAGAACCAGAATGGCCGGCACCTCCGCCCCCGGTCGCCCCAGTAGAGGACAACGACGAGGCCAACCCCCCAGAACCAACGGGCGAAGGGGTCGCGCAACCCCCGGACCTTCCCGGCCTGGCTCAGTGGCGTCAAGAAGGGGGGCCCACCCAAGAACAGTTCCGCCAGGAGCAAAAGACCTGCCCCTCCCTCGAGGGACTCCGCCGGCAAGCCAGCGCCCAGAGCGCAGGGGACTCCACCGGAACTCATTGGGTCTATTGGGATAACGACCTGCTATACAGCGAACAAAGAATCGCAGAGCTAGGGGCCAGTCGAGTGCTGGTGGTACCTCTCCGCTTCAGAGACTTCCTACTAACTCTGGCCCACGATGTCCCCCTGGCTGGACACCTGGGCCAGGACAAAACCTACAGTCGCCTAGTAACTCACTTTTTCTGGCCGAAGATGCGGAACGACGTCCTTAACCACTGCCGGTCCTGCCCCACGTGCCAGGCCAGTGGGAAGAGCGGCCGTAAGCTGAAAGCCCCTCTGCAACCCTTCCCAGTGGTCACCACCCCGTTCGAGAGGGTAGGAATAGACATTGTGGGGCCCCTGGACCCCCGCACGGCAAAAGGACATAGGTTCATCCTGGTACTGGTGGACCACGCCACCCGCTACCCCGAAGCGGTGCCCCTACGAACTGTAACAGCTCCGGTGGTTGGCCGGGCCCTAATGGGGATCTTCTCCCGGGTGGGCTTCCCCCGAGAAGTCGTCAGCGACCGAGGCACGAACTTTATCTCAAAATATATGAAGTCCCTCTGGCAACAGTGCGGGGTCACCTACCGATTCACGACCCCCTATCACCCCCAAGGGAACGGACTAGTGGAGCGATTCAACCGCACCCTCAAGGGGATGATTGGGGGATTGGAAGAGCCCCTCCGTCGCCAGTGGGATGTACTACTCCCGTGCCTCCTCTTCGCCTATCGAGAAGTTCCCCAGAAGTCCCTCGGCTTTAGCCCTTTCGAACTCTTGTACGGGCACCCTGTGCGAGGGCCCCTCAGCCTGGTCAAAGAAGGGTGGGAGACGGCCCCCCTAAAGACCCCTCCAGACGTCTTCAAGTACCTCCTGGCCCTACGCAATCAGACCCGGCGCTTCAGGGAGATGGCCAAGGCGAACCTCGAGGCCAGTCAGGAGGACATGAAAAAATGGTACGATCACAATGCCTCCTCCGTCGAGTTCGAACCTGGTCAACAAGTGTGGGTGATGTCCCCCACCGAACCATGTGCCTTACAAGATAAGTGGACGGGGCCCTTCAAAGTGGTCGAGCGCAAAAGCCCCGTCACTTACCTCATCGACATGGGGACCCCCCGGAACCCCCTCCGGGTCCTCCACACCAACAGACTCAAACCACACTTTGTGCGCTCAGAACTCAGCCTCCTGATGGCTACGGACAGTGGGGCGGAAGAAGACTCCGAACCCCTCCCGGATCTCCTGAAGACTCAGGAGAACGACGGCTCCGTGAACGGGGTCCGGCTCTCCGATGCCCTCACCCCAGAGCAACGCCAGGGCTGCCGGGACCTCCTGCTGCGGTTCACTACACTGTTCTCCCTCACCCCCGGGATCACCCCTTGGTGCTTGCACGACGTGGACACCGGGGACAGTCCCCCTATCCGACACCGGGCCTACCGCGTGCCAGATCGGGTACGGGCCTGCATCCAAGAGGAAGTGGCCAAAATGCTCACGATCGGGGTCATCGAGCCCTCGGACAGCCCCTGGGCCAGCCCGGTTGTACTGGTCCCCAAAGCCGCTGCCCCCGGCACCACACCTGAACTGAGATTCTGCGTCGACTACCGGGGCTTGAACGCTGTCACCCGGACCGACGCTCATCCTATCCCCCGAGCGGATGAATTGATCGACCGGCTGGGGGCCGCCCGCTACCTCAGCATCTTCGACCTAACAGCGGGCTACTGGCAGATCGGTCTCACACCCTGGGCTCAGGAACGGTCCGCCTTCTCTACCCCCGATGGCCACTACCACTTCAAGGTCATGCCCTTCGGCATGAAGAATGCCCCAGCTACTTTTCAACGTCTAGTGAACCAGGTCTTGGCGGGGCTCGAAGAGTTGAGCGCCGCCTACCTGGACGATATCGCTGTGTACAGCCGCCACTGGTCCGACCACCTCCTCCACCTCCAAGAGGTCCTGCAGGCCCTCCAGCGGGCCGGCCTCACGATTAAGGCCGGCAAATGCCAAATTGGTCAAGGGTCCGTGACCTACCTCGGGCACCAGGTGGGAAGCGGGCTGGTGGCCCCGCTACAACTTAAAATTACTGCCATCCAGTCCTGGCAGCCCCCCGTCACCCAGACCGAGGTCCGAGCCTTCTTGGGGCTCACCGGCTACTACCGGCGGTTCGTGAGGGACTACGGCAGCATTGTGGGGCCCCTCACGGGTCTCACGTCCAAAAACCAGCCGAAGCGGATTAACTGGACCCCCGACTGTCAAGCGGCCTTCGAAAAGCTGAAGGCCGCCCTGTGCACTGCCCCTGTGCTCCAGGCCCCCGATTACAGTCAGGAATTCATTGTACAGACAGACGCCTCCGACCACGGCATCGGAGCGGTTCTTTCCCAGCTGAACCCCGAGGGTCATGACCAGCCGGTGGCCTTCATCAGCAGACGTCTCCTGGCCCGAGAACAGCGCTGGAGCACAATCGAGAGGGAGGCCTTTGCAGTGGTGTGGGCCCTCAAAAAGCTCCGGCCCTATCTCTTCGGTACCCACTTCCGGGTACAAACTGACCATCGACCCCTGCAGTGGCTGATGCAGATGCGGGGGGAGAACCCAAAACTATTGCGCTGGTCCATCTCCCTGCAGGGAATGGACTTCACCGTGGAACATCGACCGGGCCAAGACCACGCCAACGCAGATGGCCTGTCACGCTTTTTCCGCCTCGACGAGGAGAGTCCCCAGGAAGATGGGTGACTCTCCCCGCCTTCAGCTGGGGGGGACGCATGTTGGACAGGCCACACGAAGGGCTTGCTCCCTCCCCGCACGACAGGGCCCAAGCCCCGGCCCGCCAGGCGTGACCCACAAGAATCACCCGCACCCCGTCCCCCGACGGAACTCCTGCCCCCGGACCTCCATGTATCACGGGACCGAGCCACCACCGGCTCCCCCGGCCGGCTCAAGCCGCCATCTTGGGCCCTGCACCATGAGGCCGCGTGGCCTCCACCCGACCCTAACCCTGGGCCTGGCCGGCCCCGACATCCCGGCACCACCATCCACCCAGGAGGTGAGCGGACCACTTGGCAGGTCAATGGGAGAACGAAGCGTCAAGGGCTCTCCCCGCCAGGTGCCGATCGCCTCCAGCTCCCCCAGGCACTGGCTCCACCCCCTGCTGGGTGTCTGGACACCTTCATCCCGGGCCCTCCGACCTCCAAGTGCGAGGGTCCGGACATCAAAGGGCGCCAGACCTATAACTAGGGCAGCTCCGGAGCAGGACGACAGTTGTATCCTGGAGTCGAGAGACACCGAGAGAACTCAGCCTTGACGGACTACTGGCGCTGCCGTAGCCCTACCTTGTGAACTATCGCCCTGCCTGCTGGCGCTGCCGCGGCCTTCTGCAACATCCATCCTCGTCGGGACCTGCTGGCGCTGCCGCGGCCCGTTGTAACGACCATCTTCACCGGGACCTGCTGGCGCTGCCGCGGACCGTGTACCGACCATCTTCACCGGGACCTGCTGGCGCTGCCGCGGACCGTGTATCGACCATCTTCACCGGGACCTGCTGGCGCTGCCGCGGTCCGTCCAGCTAGAACACCGAGCTCGAGGATTGTGAGCTAACCACCATACCACCTCAACTACCAGACTGGTACCCAGACTGTCCCGCTACCCCCTTTCCCCACCTTGAGAGACTTGAATCGAGGGGACCCCTGAGTCCAGACCTCCTTGTACCATTTCATCGTACCGTAAGAAATTGCCTATAAAGAACGCTGAATCTTCTCCTTGTGTGGTGTCTGTCTGTGGGGGGGAAGTTATTTATCTGTACGATCGCTGGAGACGGCTCTCCCCGGAGACCTCTCCCATTGTCCTCGGCCGACCCTCCCGGTCCGTCTAACATGTGGCCTGTGACTTGACATTGTCCAACTTGGGTGCATGGGGCATGGTGGCGGCAGTGACATGTGCGTGTTCATGGAGTGTGGTTGAGTCATGCGATAGCTTGGGGTGGTTGCGTGCCAGTTTGTTTTTTTGTTTGTGGATTATGTTCCCCCCATGTGAGGTGCGTTGTTTGTGTACTCACCTGGGTCTCGGAGTCCTCCTAATCCCTCCACTGTCTCCACCGGCAGTATGGCCATCACCCTCTCCTCCCAGGGATGGTAGTGTACGGGTCTGCGGGGCGGCCCTCCTCCAGTGGCGTTGGCCTGGTTGTGTTCATCCAGCATCTTGGCTCGGACCCTCCTCCGCAGATCGTACCACCTGGCTTGGCATTCCTGCTTGTTCCTTCTGGTGTCCGCAACAGCATTCACAGCATCGACGATGGTCTGCCACATGGCTGTTTTTTCTGCCATGCTGGTCTGTCTGACCAAGGTTCCAAAGAGCTGTGGCTCGACTCTGAGGATTTCCTCGACAAGGACCTCCAACTCTCGGTTACTGAACTTTGGATTCTTGTTAGTGGGCATGGTGAGGGGTGTGGGTGTGGATGGTGGGGGGGGTGGATGGTTGTGGGTGTGGTTGTGCAGGTGTGTGTGTGAATGTGATGAGGGTGTGTTAGAGAAGGTGGTTGTGTGAAGGTGTGCAAGTGTAAGGTGTGGTGAAGCTTCTAGTTTGGTGCTGTAGGTTGTCTGTGGGGTCTGGCAGCAGTGAGTCTGTTGCAAAGGCTCATGGTTTGTGTGTGTGGGCCCTTTTTATTGGTCCATTGGTGGGTGTGGCTGTGTTTGAACTTTGGGTGGGTGTGTTATAAGGAGTGGTTGTGTTTTGGGCCTCTGTTTGTTTTTGGCTATTGCAGGTCAGTGAATGTGTTGTTTTGGTAGTTGTTGGACATGTTTTGTGGCTTTGTGCCATTCGAATGGTGTATTATTGTGTCGTTTTGGTTTGTCCTGGTTGTGTACGTGCGTTTTTTGGCGTGTATACGGTGTGTACATGGGCCTTTTTGTTGTACAGTGCTGTCCTTGTGTGTGGCTTGGTACGAGTCGTACTATCGGTTGGGATGTTGGGGCCTGGGGTGCGCTCCGTCCTTAGGATATTGTGGTGTGGGTACGCTCCATGCATACACGGGTGGGGGTAAGACTCTGACGTACAGGGGTGTACATACACGGTGGTACGACACGTACAGGGGTGGGGGTACGACTCTGACGTACACGGGTGTAGGTACACGGTGGTACGACACGTACAGGGGTGGGGGTACGACTCAAACGTACTGGGGTGTACATACACGGTGGTACGACGCGTACAGGGGTGGGGGTAGGACTCGAACGTACTGGGGTGTACATACACGGTGGTACGACACGTACAGGGGTGGGGGTAGGACTCAAACGTACAGGGGTGTACATACACGGTGGTACGACACGTACACGGGTGGGGGTAGGACTCGAACGTACAGGGGTGTACATACACGGTGGTACGACACGTACAGGGGTGGGGGTACAACTCGAACGTACTGGGGTGTACATACACGGTGGTACGACACGTACAGGGGTGGGGTTAGGACTCGAACGTACAGGGGTGTACATACACGGTGGTACGACACGTACAGGGGTGGGGGTACGACTCGAACGTACTGGGGTGTACATACAGGGTGGTACGACACGTACAGGGGTGGGGGTAGGACTGGAACCTACAGGGGTGTACATACACGGTGGTACGACACGTACACGGGTGGGGGTAGGACTCGAACGTACAGGGGTGTCACGTACAGGGGTGGGGGTAGGACTCGAACGTACAGGGGTGTACATACATGGTGGTACGACACGTACACGGGTGGGGGTAGGACTCGAACGTACAGGGGTGTACATACACGGTGGTACGACACGTACACGGGTGGGGGTAGGACTCGAACGTACAGGGGTGTACATACACGGTGGTACGACACGTACAGGGGTGGGGGTAGGACTCGAACGTATTGGGGTGTACATACACGGTGGTACGACACGTACAGGGGTGGGGGTAGGACTCGAACGTACAGGGGTGTACATGCACGGTGGTACGACATGTACAGGGGTGGGGGTAGGACTCGAACATACAGGGGTGTACATACACGGTGGTACGACACGTACACGGGTGGGGGTAGGACTCGAACGTACAGGGGTGTCACGTACAGGGGTGGGGGTAGGACTCGAACATACAGGGGTGTACATACACGGTGGTACGACACGTACACGGGTGGGGGTAGGACTCGAACCTACAGGGGTGTACATACACGGTGGTACGACACGTACACGGGTGGGGGTAGGACTCGAACGTACAGGGGTGTACATACACGGTGGTACGACACGTACAGGGGTGGGGGTAGGACTCGAACGTACTGGGGTGTACATACACGGTGGTACGACACGTACAGGGGTGGGGGTAGGACTCGAACGTACAGGGGTGTACATACACGGTGGTACGACACGTACACGGGTGGGGGTAGGACTCGAACATACAGGGGTGTACATACACGGTGGTACGACACGTACAGGGGTGGGGGTACGACTCGAACATACTGGGGTGTACATACACGGTGGCACGACACGTACACGGGTGGGGGTAGGACTCGAACGTACAGGGGTGTACATACACGGTGGTACGACACGTACACGGGTGGGGGTAGGACTCGAACGTACAGGGGTGTACATACACGGTGGTACGGCACGTACAGGGGTGGGGGTAGGACTCGAACGTACAGGGGTGTACATACACGGGTGGGGGTTCGACACGTACACGGGTGTACATACAGGGGGGGTTGTACATTCACGGGGAGTACGACTCGAACGTATGGGTGCTGGGGGAGTGTTGGGCACGTATGCGGGCACATGTCTCCATGGTTGCAATGGGAGTTCGGTGCGGACGGTGTTTTTACCATACGGTTGTGAGATCGGACGCACGGGTAGGATCGTGATTCCTCGGTCGGACTTCACTTTTCACATTTGTACGGTAAATCGTCTGAGGACGTGTCAGACACATTTTCCGACCCGAGGACGTGTGGGGAATAATTCCCAAGGCGGTTCGTATGGACGTTTTCCCATGCGAATCGTGATTGCCAGTTTGTACGGCACTTGTACGATTCGTACGGTAAAAAGACCGGATACGAGCCGTACGGGGAAATGTTTTACAGGATCGTAATTGGCACCTTAGTGTTTTTTGTGTCAAAAAGCACATTTAAACTACCTTCTAAAAAATATGATTTTTAGCAAAAAATTCAAAGAAAGAAAGAAAAAGGAAAAAACACAAGAGGTGATCAATTTGGTAACACCCCAAATATGAACAGTTTAAGCAGTTTAGACAAACTTCTCCAATAGATTAAGCAGCCTTCGTCCTGCAATCATCACAGTACCTTGAAGTAGCTGCTGAAATTTGGATGATGAGCGAGTTCTGGGAGGAAAATCGAGGGAACTCAGGCCCTGCCCTGCCTCTTCCTGGCGATGACGGGCTAGGACGGGCCCGCCCTTGGCCCGGGCTTTGCCCGGGCGCCGCCCGCGCGCGTCCCGCGTCGCTGGTGGCAATGCGCGCTTTTCAGCGCGAGTGAAAGGGCAGCTCCTCCCTCGATCAACAAAGACTTCTGGGACCTGGAGGCCCCTTCAGCAGCAGGCAAAGTTCCGCGTGTCCCCATAAATAAATAAAACAAGTATTACTTTTATTAATATTCCCAATAAATGTGTTTCAAATGAATTCAAGGCCTAACTTCACGTTAGCAAAGTTTGCCTTTTAAGCGGCCGGCTTTGACGGAAACTTGAAAATATTAGAACAATTCATTTCATTTGGGGAATGAGAGCCACTCGCCCACCCACCTAATCACTCAACCAATCAAGGACTCTATTGAATAATGCTTTTTTTAGCTCCTGTCTCCTGCATTGCTTCTCATCATTGTTTGGAATTAATTATTGCTCTCACAGTAGATTTAATTCATACTGTAATTCTTCTGCAAGAAAAATGCTGGCTATAATTGGAATCCCAGTCTTCATGGGAACCGTATGTCATTGAAAAAACTGAGAACAAAAAAACTGTAAAAACTGACTATACGTTTGTGCGAGAATTCAAAGTAATATTTGGAGAACGTTTGCTAACTGTTATGGTTATTTTCCAAAAGTTGTTTTTGCAAGATGCATCAACTCAGAGACTCTGATAAGGAGTTGCCTGCTAAATTATGCTATTTTCGGTAACTCCTGTTACTCCCCTTCTCTGTTCTGAAAGACAGTCACATCTTTGGGTTCTCAAGGAATGTTTCTACAGCCTTTTGTATTGGCAATCTCACCTCTCCAACACATAGCAGAAAACTGCTGAGCTGCTGCCCTGTTTTCACTTTTTAAAAGCAACCCACATCTGCCCTTAATTGTGAGGTTAATTACTGGTTTCAGACAACAAAATATAGAGAAAGTTAATATTTTTTAAAACTGCTTCCTTCTGTTCACAATAACCCATTTATTACCTTAATTTGTGGATTAGTGCCAGGGCCTAAAGTTTTGCTTAGAAGCCTGCGGCCAGCGCTATTGAACATTGGGGTGCCGAATACAAAGGCTGTGTAGTCTTCCTTAGACTCTTGGCTTCTTTAATCCCCCACTAGACACTTCCTGCCACTTCATCTCATTCGTGCAGGTTCTTTTTCCTACCTACTTTCTCTCTTTGTCTCTGCTTCCCCCCTTTCTATGTTTGAAAGCTTTATTAAAAAATTGATGACAAGAAAGAGACATCAGCACAGATTGCAATACAAAAACCATTGGGAAGCTTAACACTGCTAATATCAGTATTAGAAACCACAAAGCATTTTAGGAGGATTTTAAACGTTGAGGGGGATAAAGGGAGGGGAGGAAGGGAGGGGGGGAGGGGGAGAGGGAAAGGGGGATATAAAGATAATAAAATAACCATACAATATCTAAAAAATACGACACATATCCAAATTGTATAAGTCGTAAAAAGTCAGCGATGCACAATTACCATCATAAAACAAGTAAGAATATTAAACAAAACATATAGTGAATAGGAAAGGAGAGAGTTCGAGACGTTCAGGGAGGTTTAAAATTTTCTGCATTGAGACATATAGGTTTCTTTAGGGCCAAGCAGTCCAAATATGTGGTGAGAGGCAACCAGAAAGAATCAACATTGCGAGCAGGTTTACAAGAGGAGGCAAAGGAAACGTCCAATCTATGAAAGTGGCATAATGAATTCCACCAACCTTGCAAGGAGATGGAAGCTAAAGATTTCCAGTTGGAGGAAATATGTTGGAAGGCAAGCGCAAGCGTGAGGTCAAAGAGACCGTGTAGATGATCAGGGAGATTCAAGGAATCAGAGAGGCTACCCAAGAAGAGAAATGAGTGTGTAAAAGAGGAAGGGAGAGGGAAGATACGGGAGAGGCATGACCACACTTTCCCCCAAAAGGTAGAGACAACAGGGCAAAGAAAAAGCATGTGGAAAAGGTCAGCATCAGAAGAGGAACAAGTCCAACATTTAGAGTCAGAGGAGGGAGAAAAACGGGATAAAGAAAGAGGAGAAAGGTAAAGCCTGTGATACAAATAAAATAAGGATTGGGTAAGAGAAGCAGAGCGGGAGATTTTGAGAGATCTGGACCACAGCTTATCCCAAAGAGTAGTTGACCAATTACAAGAAAAATCAGTTTCCCAAGCGAGCTCCACTTTAGATTTGACACGATTGGGACTAGAAGATACAAGAGATTTATAGATGAGAGATGCTTTAGGGAGCGTAGCAAGAATATTAAGAAGAGGAGAAGGAGACGACGAGGATGATGATGAGGAGGGAAGAGAGTAGAAACAATCAAGAATAATTGCCATGAGGGTTGTGAATTTCCGCAAAAAGGAGCGAGGGCATCGAAATAAAAGTTGAAATTGGGGAAAAGAGCAAGGGGATACACCGTCAAAAAGTTGGTTGACCCATATTATGCCCTTTACCCTCCATGCTTTCCAGAAAATAGGTCTATTTCTTAAAAGGATAAGAGAATTATACCAAATAGTGGAGTTTAAGAAGGATGTACGTGTGACCTCGGAGGGAAGAACCAGAGGGTTTAAAAGAGAAGAGGTATGTTTGAATAGGGGGCAAAGAGAAAAAGGATTCCTGGAAGAGAATCGCATCACCTCGGCAAAAGAGAAGGGTAGTAGTAAAGACTGCTCAATGAGGAGCCAGAGGGGGGTGAAAGGAGAGAGAGTAGATGAGATCCATCTCGAGGCCTGACGTAAAGAGAAGGATCTATGATAAAGACGGAAATCGGGGAAGTTAACCCCACCCTTGGATTTAGGCTTACGAAGGGAGGCAATGGAAATTCTGGATTTCTTACCTTTCCAGAGAAAGCGAGAAAGAAGAGAATCAATTTTTTTAAAGTAAGATGCGGGGATGTGAACCGGTAGCATAGAGAGGGTGTAAATTAAGATAGGGGCGATCATCATTTTGATTGAGTCCAAGCGACCCTACCAGGATAAAAATAAGGGGTTCCAGGCTGAGAGTGACTGATCAATCCTGGAAATAACTGGCGAGAGATTCAATTTAACCGAGGATGAGATGGAGTTAGAAAACAGAATACCAAGGTATTTAATCTTGGAGCTACTCCATGCAAAACCAGTAGCAGAGAAAAGATGGGGAAGACAGGATGAGGTGAGAGGGAGTATTTCGGTTTTGTCCGAGTTGATCTTATAACCGGAAACCAAAGAAAAGGAGTGAAACTCGGATAATAAGGGGGGGACGGAAGATTCAGGGTCAGAAATAAATAGCAAGATGTCGTCCGCATAGGCAGAAAGTTTCAATTGATGAGAGCCATACGGGAAACCAGAAATCGAAGTATTATTGCGAATGGAGGATAAAAAGGGCTCGAGAGATAAAACAAAATGAAGCGGGGAAAGAGGGCAACCTTGGCGAACACCTCTCTGAAGAGTAAAAGAGGGAGAGAGTTGTCCATTCACAAGCACCGAGGCCTTGGGGGCAGAATACAGGAGAGAGACAAGGGATATAAATTTGGGACCAAAACCATGCCACCGCAATGAAGCAAACAAAAAAGACCAGTCAACCCTGTCAAAGGCCTTCTCTGCGTCGACAGAGATAGCAGCAAAAGGGGTTGAAAGTGAGGGAGCCTTATTTAGAACGTTAAGAAGAAGGCGAGAGTTGTCCGAAGTAAGCCTGCCCTTAACGAATCCGCATTGCTCTTTGCCAATGAGATGAGGCATAAGGGGGTCTAAGCGCATTGCAAGTAATTTGGCAAAGATTTTGTAGTCTACATTGACTAACGAAATCGGTCGGTAATTTTTACAAAACTGGTGGTCGCGGCCTTCTTTGGGAATCAAACAGATGGAGGCATCTTGAAAGGTGCCTTCAGCCTTGCCAGAAGAGGAAAATGATTGAAAGAGGGCTAAAAGTTTAGGTAGTAGGATGTCTGAGAAATGCAAATAAAATTCCACAGGAAAGCCATCAGGGCCAGGGGTCTTCCCTTTAGTAAGGGCCGACAAGGCAGTGGAGAGTTCCTGAAGAGAGAGATCGAGATCAAGATCCGGAAAATTCATGTGAGAGTTAGATGGTACAGGGAGCTTCTCAAAATAACTCTGAATAAGGGAAGGAGTGGGAGGACACTCTGGGGTGTAGAGATTCTGATAGAACAATTGAAATTGCTCAAGGATTTCTTTGTCTTTGTGGAGAAGAGTGCCAGCAGGGGAATATATTGAGTCTATAAGAGTGCGTTCCTTACGGGATTTGAGATAATTGGCCAAGAGCTTACCAGATTTATTGCGACCTCCGTAATACCGTGCACTACTGCGAAGGAGAATCGAAGAAGCATTATCTGTAGTTAATTTGTTGAACTCTAGTTTAGCTCGCAGGAGATCCGGTGACATAATTTTATCAGAAGAGGTGTAAAACTGGTGTTCTAGAGTTTTAATATGAGCCAGGGAGGATTTCCGCTTTTGAATAAACTGTTTCTTCTTCCGAGAGACGAAGTCAATAATGAAACCCCTCGCGGAGGCTTTAAAAGAGTCCCACAGAGTGTGAAGAGAAGTACTAGGGTCTGAATTGAGAGAGAAAAATTCCACAACGAAAGAGCGAAAAGAAGAAGAAAAATTGGGATCAGTGAGGAGTGCACTGTTAAAGCGCCAACAGGAAGGTTTAGGCTGTGGTGGGAGAAGATCAAAAACTGTCACGATGGGAGCGTGGTCCGAGATGACAATAGGTTCAATAGAAGAAGACAGAACGTTCTGAGATAAAGAATTAGAGAGGAAAATATAGTCAAGACGAGAGAAAGATGAATGAGGAGGAGAGAAAAAGGAATAGTCCAACGTGTCCGGGTGTGAAAGACGCCAAGAGTCAATAAGATGTGATTGTGAGATAGTATTAAGAAATTGTTTGTGGGGTTTGTGTGGTGTAAAACGGACTGTGGATTTGCGGTCAAGGAACGGGTCAACAATCTGGTTGCAATCACCTCCAAAAACAAATGAAACATCTTTATATTGAATACATTTCTCTGTAATCAAAGGCCAAAAGGAACAGTCTGCTTGTACAGGCCCATAAACATTAAACACAGTCAAAGGAATCGAGTTTATCAATAATTTAGCCAGCACCCAACGACCTTCAGAGTCCGTCTCCTGGGACAGAACCGTACATTTAAGCCTCTTGTGACAGAGGATAGCAACTCCATTCTTTTTGTTGTCAGAGGGTGAAAATAAGACTGTACCTACCCAGCTTCTTTTTAACTTCAGGGATTCAACATCATTAAGGTGGGTTTCTTGCAAGAGAGCAATATCGGGGTTGTAGGAGGCCAAATGGGACAGAACTCTCTGCCGCTTGATAGGGTTAATAAAACCTTTTACATTCCATGTAATAACTTTGAATTAACAAATAACGTAGAATCAAGTAGGACAGAAGAAATAAAGAAGAAGAGGCATACGCAAAAGACAAGTCGAAAAAGAGAAAACTTTAAGAAATACCGATGAAATAGGTTAAGAAGAGAGGAAAAGAGGTAAATGGAAACAAAGGGACATCGGAATTGATCAACCAGTACAGGGAAGAGAAAAGGATAAAGGAGAAGGGAAAGGAAAATAAGTACAAGGAGAGACAGCACATATCCCAAAGGGACGACTGAGGAGAACATACCTGAGGGGAGTACGAAATAGGACAACGGGGAAGTGGTGACACTCAACGAGACAGATCCCCCGAACGGGAGACCAGGCCGGAACGCACCGGAACAAAAGGAACTTAACCGAAGAGCCAGGATGAGGGGGAGACGGTCCATCTAGATAATGAATAAAGAAAGAGTAACATTTGAGAACATGAAGACATATTATGACGGACCAAGGATGAGAATGCAAGTGTTGAGGAACAAAACTGGACACAAAACTTAGAAAAGATATGAGGGAGTCTAAGGTTAAAAACATGTGAGTAAGAAAAACATATTATAACCTAATACGAAGAGTTAATAAACGGAGGCAGAGGCAGGAACAGAAATGGATGACCTGTAAGGGAAGCAAAAGTTAGACATATCAAGTAATCAAAAGATGCAAAACAGTTAAACAATCAGCCACAAGAAGAGGAGGAGGTCTCCATGGCAGAATTAGAACGGGTATGAATGAAATTTTTGAGTTCAGCAGGATCCTGAAAGGTCCAAGTCTGATTCTGTAACGTAACTTTGAAAGTGCATGGGTGAAATAAACCAAATCTAGCACCAAGGGACCTCAGCGGAGCTCGCAGGGACAAAAATTCCTTCCGACGGGAGGCAGTGGCATTTGAAACATCTTGGGAAAGGTATACTCTCTGACCCAACCAGGAGATCTGACGCTTGGCTCTGGACGCTGAAAGGACAGAGAGAAGATCTGTGAATTTGAGAAAGAGGATAATGACACCCCTCGGCCTGGTTGAGGTGGATGAACGAGGACCAAGTCTATGCGCTCTCTGAATATTAAGGGAGGTGGTGGATGGCATGTCCAAAAGCTTCGGGAGAAAGGAGGAGAAAAAGAGCACAGGGTCGTCCCCTTCTAAAGCTTCCGGCAAACCATAAATACGGAGGTTGTTCCTCCTATTCCTATTCTCCAACTCCTCCGTGTGCTGCTGAAGCGCCAGAACAGATTTCTCTAAGGAGGAGACTCTCTGAGATGTAGAGTGAAGGTCTGAAATCTGTTGCTCCACAACTGTAACTCTGTTGTCGATAGATGACCATTTCTCCTCAAGAAACTGCATTTTACTATTAGTCTCCTCAACAAAAGGCCGAAGGGCACGAATCTCCTCAAAAAGCATCTCCATGGAAATAGGGGATGATGGCTTCTCTGATGAAGAGGCATCCTGCTTAAGGCGTTTAGAAGATGAAGCAGATGGAGGTGAAGATTTGTTTGAAGGAGGCTGTGTTGAGGAGGAGCGAGGGAGGGTTACTCCCGCCATTGGTGCTACCTTGGTAGGAGAGTCCGTCGGTAAATGAGGTGAAGAGGTTACCACAGGAGAGTTCCCCGAAGGGGTAAAGACAAACTTTGGATTACGTAGTTTGCCCATAGAAGCCAGTCAGGAGTTGACAAGCAGTAAACAAGCAGTAAACAAGATGGCGACTGTGAGGAAAGATGAAGGGATTCAGTCGCATAGAGGTGGAGTAATAATCCAAGGAGAGCTTGTGGAGTGAGTAAGGAAATGTTCCAGAGCGAGCAGAGACAAGCCAGTGCCTAACTAGGCAAAAATGAAGAGTGCAGGGTCAGAAACCAACCAGGTCAAAGACGTCCTCCGTCAGAGGCAGTGAGTGCAATCAAAAAAGGAAGACAGGAACATCACAAAGAAAAAGTCATTTATCAGGAACTACCTCATTCTATCCAAGTGGAGCAGCACAGGCTAGAAGATATCCATGTGGCATGGCAGCGCCCAGAATGGATGATACTGCATTCAGGAGGCGTGAAACTCCAAAAAGGGCAATGTAGAGCAGATGCAGTCAAGCCGGCAGAAAAACAGACATCACGCCACAGACAAAATGGCGGCCGCTCTCTGAGGAGAGAGCGACTGCGGCGAAAAAAGGGGCACCCAGGCCCTAAAAATGCGTCAAAAAGCGCTCACCAGAAGCGCGCTGCATTCCGACGTGTAAATCTTGTGTCTGCGGTGAGAAAGGGCTCTCCGGAGGAAAAACGGGATGATTGAGAAGCTCCGTTGCGTCGGAGGTCCCGCGTCAGGCGGCCATCTTGGTCGGCGTCGTGGCCACGCCCCCTGCTTCCCCCCTTTCTATTCACCCTTGTTTCCCCCTTTTTTATGTTTCTCTCTCTCTTGCTCTGCATCAAAGTCTGTTGAGGAAATTCAACGGGGTTGGTGGGCAAAAAGAGTGCCAGTCTCACCAACAAACACAGGCTGTAATCTGGCGCTTGCTGCCGGTATGTATACCACCCAGTCAGGCTCATGACTATAATGATAATATTCTCTAGGAGATTATGGAATCTACGGTTAAGGCAATTGCCAATTTTTTACCCAAACCATGTTATCCTCCCTAAATCTGGGTCCCTGAAGTATGCATAAGTATAATGGGGACTAAATGGGTTTACAACATTGCCAAATGGAATTTTAAATATGTAGTAGTAAAGCTTTATTTCGATATAGAAACATATCATAAAAGCAAAACATGACAGCATAAAAACAATGGTCGAAACAAAGCAATTTACAATTCGTATTACCATTAAAAACATTTCATATTTACACGAGATAATCTTAAAATTTATGAGAAATGAAAAAGGGACACTTTACTGTATCATCAGTTGTTTAGCAGATCTTATGCGCCAAGCCCAGCCTAGGAATTTGGCCAAACAAATGGCAAAAAAGGGTCTTGTATCTGAGAGCAGTATTCTTATAGCTTCCAGATGTGAGCGAGTTCCCAGGCTCCTACAAAGAGGCTTCAACCACCTCCGTCTAGGGGCCATATAGACTCGACACTCAAATAGAAAGTGTGCGACAGATTCGATTTTTAGCTCGCAGAATGGGCAATAGGGTACAGTTTGCAGTGGTGGTTTCCAGGTAGAGGTAAACTGACATAAAGGTAAGACCCCAACCCTGAATTTAAAATATAAAGCCCTATCATGTGAACTGTGAATCAAGTCCAAATATGGTTCTCTGGAGGGGATATCTTTAACCATCAAGAAGTTGGCAACAGATCTTGGGTGATTTGATTTACCAAGTCTCTCGTTATCCACCCAAGACCAGTAAGCCTTCTTCAGTTCTTGTTTAGGAGGTGCTGTTTTATTTTCCCACGCAGCTCCCAGACCGAGCTTGTATAATGCCCTCTTGACCTCTCTGAGCCAGGCGATCTTATGCCAGCCAGGTAAGGACAGTACATCTTTTAGGGCGTCTGCATAGCTGTGGAGTTCGGGGACGTTCCAAATTCTAGACCATAGTAGTAAGGGGCGTAATTTAGCTTGCTCGCAGATTGGACGAGTACCTGCGTCCAGCAAGAGGGGGATTGTGGGGGTGCTCTGGGGTAGCCTCATCAGATCTTTGTGAAATTTATTTTCTAGGTGGGCCAAAGTATCCACTCTCTGGGTACCCCAAAGTTCTGCGCCATACAGTGCTGCACTCACAACCCTACCCCTATAAATATCAAGAAGTGCCCCAATAGGTTTTATGGAGGAAGCACGCTGCTCTTTAAGTAAAGCACCAACAACCCTCTTATGGGTTAGAAACACTTTTTGGTGATGGGCCTTCCAGCTCATACTATCACAAAGACGTATGCCTAGATAGTCAAATTCTTTGACCCGTTCTAATGTGACAGAGTCTAGAGTGGGGGGTTTAACAGATTTCTTAGGGGGGTTGAGGACAAGAAATTTAGTCTTGCCAATATTTATGGCCAGTCCCTTGGTGTCACAGAAGGCCTTGAAGCTGGAAAGTAATAACTGTATGCCTGCAGGTGATTTCGAAATCAGAAGGGTGTCGTCCGCAAACAGGAGCGTCGGGATTTTCCTTCCAGCCAGGGATGGTGCATCTGCAGGATGTTGAAGAAGGTGCTCCACCACTCCATTGACGTAAAGCGAAAACAGAGTGGGGGCAAGCACACACCCCTGGCGGACGCCCCTGTCTACTGGAATACACGGGGTTTTTTCTCCCTGGGCACCCCATCTGATTTGGGCAAAGTTGTTTTCATGGAGTTTTATCAGCAAGGCCAACAAATAGGGAGGTAGACCTAACTCGTCAAGGACCTTCCACAATAATGCTCTTGGAACCAGGTCGAAGGCTGTTTTTAAGTCTATGAAGACTAAGTATAAGCTGCCCCCTCCTAGCACCACTACCTTCCAATAGAGCATTAAAAAGCGGAATGTCTGCTCGACGGTGCCTGTCCCTGATCTAAAACCCGCTTGGAAATCAGACAATATCTGATTTTCATCCACCCACTCCAGAATCCTGCCCAATACCACTTTCCCCGCTACCTTTTGCGTCGAATCCAGCAAACTGATGGGGCGGTAATTGGCTGGGTCTTCCCTGCTACTCTTCTTGAAAATGGGGACTACTTCAGCGCCCCTCCAAGAGTCAGGGAAAGACCCCCCCAACATAACCTCATTAAGAAGAGCAGCAATTAGTCTGCTCCAAAATGGGGGATTATTTTTTATCAAGTCGCCCGGGATCCCATCAGGTCCTGCCGCTTTGTTAGAAACAATACACCTGATTGCCTTCTCTACTTCCAAGGTGGTAAATAGGACTTCATTTGGTGGGAGATCTGTGGAACTGAGCCTTGGGAGCGGGTCTGGTTGCGGAGGCCCTGTCTGAGCCGAATACAATTTCGAAAAGTGGGCAAACCAGGCAACGCCAGGGATATTACAAGTCAGTTGTTGATCAATGGGCTTGTCTCTTGATCTTAGCAAGTCCCAGAACCCCTTAGCATCTTTCCTTGTGCTCGCCTCCGTTAGGTCACACCAAAAGTTGAAATCATATGTCCGCTTGGCCTCAGTCACAGTTTTCCTATAAAGTTTCCTTGCAGACCTGATGGTAGCTTGGTCTTTTCCTTTTACTGCAGCAACAAGATCACCCTTAGCAAGTCGACACTTGGCTGTGAACCACTTTTCACTTGTTCTCAGGGCACCCTTTGAAGCAGTTCTGGAGCTGGGTTTGGGAATGGTGAACAGCCCTCTTAGTGCCGTTACAGTCTCCGTAAATAACGATAAAAACATCTTGCTATCGCTATTCGTGCTATCAAGCCTAGATTCAGCCTCTAGTAAGATGGTTTCAGCTTGTGACATCCTAGCCTCATCCGCTGAGACTCTTGCCCATTTAAGACGTCTGCCACAGTTTGAGGGAAGAATCTCATGTGAAGCTTTCCATAACTGATTAGTGGTTTCTTGAGACCCAGTTTGCCAGGGGACAGA
This sequence comes from Triturus cristatus, assembly GCF_964204655.1. NCBI lineage: Eukaryota > Metazoa > Chordata > Amphibia > Caudata > Salamandridae > Triturus > Triturus cristatus. The sequence goes on from NC_140581.1 coordinate 135,425,068, forward strand.
AATGGTTAAAGCGAGAGGGTTGTGGTCGCTGTCACAGGTCTCTATAACCTCCATGTCTTGATGATATGGCCAGAGGTTATAGTTGAGCATAACAAAGTCAATTCTGGATGAGTGGCCCGTCCTATTGTATGTATGGGCACCCATGGGATCTGATTTAGAACGCCCATTTGTTGCTCTCAAGTTATGCTCCATGCAAAGAGCATTTATATCGATCGCCTTTTGTGTCCATTTAGGGATCGGTTCGAGGTTCAAAATAGGGATGCCCCTCCTGTTATCCTCCTCGTTGGTATCCACAATATCTTCTTTGGCTAAAGGCTCAAAACAGCAATTAAAATCGCCTGCCAGCAGGACGAGAGAGTCGGCGTCACAGGCAGACAGGTAGTTACTTAAGCCTAAAGAGTTTAGAGATCCTCCGTTCCTAATGCCCCTTAAGTAGAGATTAAATAGTTCTAGTTTACTTCCCCCTTTGTAGTGCACTGTTAGCCATTGAAGGTCAGGTGTTTCGGTGGTCCTTTGAGAAACACTGAGGTCTAGTGCTATGTTGATCCAGATGAGAAGACCACCGGATGGGCGTCCTTTAGAACCTTGGTGACATACAGCCGGAACATAGAAGGTCGAAAACCCCACTCTATGTCTAGGTTCCTGGCACCATGTTTCCTGTAGCAAGCAAATGTCATAGGGTGCCAGGAAGGTGTTCCATTCCGGGTTATCAAAGTTACGTGCAAGGCCAGCCACATTCCAGCTTAAGACCCTCAGTGAAGAATCGCCTGGGGAGGCAACTCTAACAGGCAGGTCGAGCTCCATTGGATTAGATTGTACTGGAGGAGGGGGGATCGAACAGGGGCTGTCTGGCCTCGTTTCCACTCTTTTGCAATCTAAAATGGCCATTTTGATCGGTTCCATGGCCCGGGGCAAGAGAGTCAGAAGCCCGGCTTGGCTAGTTGGAGGGCCGTTGGTTGGATTTCCAATTATGTCTATAACATGTGGAGACAATGCTTTTTCTAGTTGTGGGCATGCTGGGAACATAGAAAGTCAATCGACCTCCTCCAGGCCTCCAAATCTATTGTAGGTTGAAAGGCCATTCCAGTGTAAAAGAGTATTCTTTTGCCTCATGGGATGGGTGTTCCATGGGTGGTGCTGCACCAAGGACCAGTTATCCGCTTGGGTATGCAATTGGCGTGGGGGGTAAAAATAGGATAGCGGCCTTGGTATGACTAAAGAATCTTCACTAGTTGGCCAGGAACAGATATGGTGCGCCGTATGTGGGTCTTCAAAAGTTACAACTACACAGTCCCCTTGCTTAGATTTCTTGGTTGGGCCCACCCAGGGTATTCTACGGACCATCATTACTCGGCTTCTTTTGCCATTGGGAATCGGTCTGTTGACGTTAAGCCAGTGCATAGTTTTATTTTTCAATGACCAGTGGTTTTCGTGTTGGTCAGTGCCAATCACAGGGACGCCTGTCAACACGACCACATAGTCATTGGCCTCTGGTGGAAGGTCTATATAGCCTCCTCCAAAATTTTCTTTTGGACGAGGACCCTGGGTTTCGGCAGGCTGGGGTCTGGCGGATGCTACCAGGTTTGGATTTACTATTCCAGGCTTAGAGTTCCGTGTGGAAATCTGCGGTTTGGTAGCCTGAGGTTTAGCGGTTATGGAAACTTGATCCACAGCCACAGTCCTCGGCTTAGGAACAGGCCTTACAGCAACAGGTACTGGTGGGGGGTGCTGCTCAGCTTGCAAAACAGGGGCTGGCGAGAGTGGGTCAGATAAGGACACGCCCTGGTTTTCGAGACTTCTCAGGCCAAGAGTGGCCAGAGCAATAATGCTCTTCTCCATCTCGAGTAGATTGTTTTCTATCCTAGACAATCTTAAGTCGAGTGGTGAGAGAAGTTTTTTTAATGTTTCCCAGACTTGATCTATAAATTCCTTATCATTCCTTCCCTGGTCTTGTACCTGCGCCCCCTCGTCTACTGGGGTGGTGTTGGCTGGACCCTCTCCCATACTTTGGCATACTGACTGTGTGCTCGAGGAACCCTCAGGTAAAGCATTACATGCCTGAGTGTTGGTCATTGTGAGCTGGCGGGAGACTGCGACCTTTGCCTTTATACGAGAGTAGGCTGAGCGTGATTGGCGTTTTCTTTTGGGTTGTGCACCACTAACACGGGAAGTAGTTGGGAATACTTGGGAAAGGGGATTAAGGGTGGGGGTCTGGGCGTGAGAAGGTGCAGCGAAACTTAGCTCTTCTGTAATGCGTGATTGTTCTAAGGGCGGAGTGAGGGTGGAAGTAATCGGGGGCTGGTGTAAATCAACCTGGGTGGTAATACTATTTGGGCGGGCAGGGCGTGCTGGAGTGACAGCAGAGGCTATATGTCCTAGGGATGATTTTTTCGAGAGGGCAATTACCTCGGACAGCCTACGTGCAGCTACCAATTCTAGGGATACCCGGGTTTGAAGTTTAGATATTTCTTCATCGATGGCTATATTTGTGCGGGTGATGAAGTCGTCCATAGGGCCACAGATTTGTGAACCACATTTGGAGGCTTTGCTACGTGTCATCCTAGTACTCATGGTGCTTACGATGAGATCAGGGTCGTCACTCGACTTACTAACTAGGGAGCTTCAGTTTAAGCTAACCTGTCTCAGCACGATGATACAATAACAAGCAGGTTAGGAGCAATAAGGGGGGTGGGCCAGGGCCGTCCTCTGCCGTCCTCGAACGGCCTCAAACGGCCCGCTCTTAGCCCGGTCTTCGCCCCGGCCGTTGCCCCGCGCGCGTCCCGCGTGCGCGTTGTCCACACAAGCTATGAAGGAAAAACAGGAGGAAGGGGCGGGAAGAGGACCAGCTGCGGCCGTTCCACGCCGCTAGGAATGCTGGTCCTCGCAGTCCCGCCTCTACCCCTGTTGACCAGATGACAGCTTGCAAGGGGCGCGTTGGTGCTCAAAGCACGTGAAGAGAGGCAGAAAGGATGTTCCCCAGAGAGAGTCTAAGCCTACGAGCGGCTCCCGCGAAGCGGGGGCCGCGAGGCGTGGCGAAGTGGCCAGACAGCAACAGCACAGGAACAGCGCTTCTTTGCAGGAAGGGTCCCAAGGCTCACTCACTCCACACAGATTTTAAAGAGAGGAGGAGGAGGGGGCGGGAAGAGGACCAGCTGCGGCCGATCCACGCCGCTAGGAATGCTGGTCCTCGCAGTCCCGCCTCTACCCCTGTTGACCAGATGACAGCTTGCAAGGGGCGCGTTGGTGCTCAAAGCACGTGAAGAGAGGCAGAAAGAATGTTCCCCAGAGAGAGTCTGAGCCTACGAGCGGCTCCCGCGAAGCGGGGGCCGCGAGGCGTGGCGAAGTGGCCAGACAGCAACAGCACAGGAACAGCGCTTCTTTGCAGGAAGGGTCCCAAGGCTCACTCACTCCACACAGATTTTAAAGAGAGGAGGAGGAAGGGGCGGGAAGAGGACCAGCTGCGGCCGATCCACGCCGCTAGGAATGCTGGTCCTCGCAGTCCCGCCTCTACCCCTGTTGACCAGATGACAGCTTGCAAGGGGCGCGTTGGTGCTCAAAGCACGTGAAGAGAGGCAGAAAGGATGTTCCCCAGAGAGAGTCTAAGCCTACGAGCGGCTCCCGCGAAGCGGGGGCCGCGAGGCGTGGCGAAGTGGCCAGACAGCAACAGCACAGGAACAGCGCTTCTTTGCAGGAAGGGTCCCAAGGCTCACTCACTCCACACAGATTTTAAAGAGAGGAGGAGGAGGGGGCGGGAAGAGGACCAGCTGCGGCCGATCCACGCCGCTAGGAATGCTGGTCCTCGCAGTCCCGCCTCTACCCCTGTTGACCAGATGACAGCTTGCAAGGGGCGCGTTGGTGCTCAAAGCACGTGAAGAGAGGCAGAAAGGATGTTCCCCAGAGAGAGTCTAAGCCTACGAGCGGCTCCCGCGAAGCGGGGGCCGCGAGGCGTGGCGAAGTGGCCAGACAGCAACAGCACAGGAACAGCGCTTCTTTGCAGGAAGGGTCCCAAGGCTCACTCACTCCACACAGATTTTAAAGAGAGGAGGAGGAGGGGGCGGGAAGAGGACCAGCTGCGGCCGATCCACGCCGCTAGGAATGCTGGTCCTCGCAGTCCCGCCTCTACCCCTGTTGACCAGATGACAGCTTGCAAGGGGCGCGTTGGTGCTCAAAGCACGTGAAGAGAGGCAGAAAGAATGTTCCCCAGAGAGAGTCTAAGCCTACGAGCGGCTCCCGCGAAGCGGGGGCCGCGAGGCGTGGCGAAGTGGCCAGACATTCAGTTAAGGGGGTTGGGATGCACACCTTATAATCAATGATTTGCAAAGTTTATCCAAGTATTCCAAGCATGCGTGCAGACTGGTAAAGTGGCATGCCCAAATGCCACTGGAAAAACAACAATTACTAGAGATGGGGCAACCTCTTGCCCCCAACCAGACGCACAGCTGAACGCCTCCTTCTGTGGCGCATGTGTACCCATTGAGTTCATCCATGTAATCGTTTGAATCTATATTCATCATCTTTTAACCTTCATTTTCTTTTTCTTCTTTTAACCTTCATTTTCTTTTTGCGATTTGAATCCACTTTCGGAAAATACTGCCTATTTTCAAATTTCTAATATTCAAACTGTGCCCATCCAGGCCTCTTGAAAGAATACGAAAGATGCAAAGTTCATCACCAGCAGTGTTTTATTAAAATCCCAATGCATTTCGGGCTGCGAGGAGCCCTTCATCAGGGGTCACTATGAATGATAATAAAAATAATTTGCCAATTAATAATCTGAACACAGGTACACATTTTACATTATCTGAAGACACAAGCCAAAGCAATTTTGATTAAACTCGGTTTCAAATTAACATTGCAACTCGATATTTTACACCAATACAATCTTTTGTCAGCACTCCTATCCCTATTATATTGTTTGCTTAATGAGCCAGTATCTCCACTAAACCATGACACTAGGTTTTTACCTCCCTACGTTTGTAAATATCACTTCATTCCAAAACTACCCTCATTCCTGTTTATCAGTATCGATGCTTTGCTCACTACACTCCCACCCGTTTCTTCTGAAACATTAAGGTCACCATCTGTTTTTTAAACATCACCAATAAACCTTTACAATACTCCGTTTCTCATTGTTAATGCCTCTCTGTTTTCAAACCCAACCCACTGTTTCCAGCATCTCCGGGTAATCATGTATTTAGCGACAGCATCATAAACCCTTCACTTTCATGCCCCTCTGACCTTTACATTTTCCACTCGTATCTCACATTACTTGCAGCAAACATTATAACTCATCCCATACCTGCTGTGGAAAATTAAAATCCTTCCGTTCTGAGCATCGTCACAAGCCGTGATTAGACACCACGTACTCCCTCCCTCTTATCAACACTCTAATCATCCCTCCTTTCTCCCAATTGGCCCTGAGTGCAACATTTCCCGCCATAGCACCTGCACGTTAATTAAACAAACAACGTTACTCCTTCCTGTTAATCAAACAAACTATGTGTCCCATAATGCAGTTCGCCGGTAATCCAATTTGCCGGTAAACTTTCCTTGAAAATGTTTCAGAACTGTGTATAGCATAATTAATCATAATCCATCTGACCCTTACAATCCATAAGAATCTATTTTCTCTGCACTGTAACTTTGTATTAGTGATGAACTTGATGTTTCGTCGACTTCGTGGATTCTTAACGTTATTTTCTTATTTCACCTTCGTTATCCATCTTTGAACAGTGGGTGCAATCCCTGAATAGGGCAAAGTATGTCATTCAGTTAAGGGGGTTGGGATGCACACCTTATAATCAATGATTTGCAAAGTTTATCCAAGTATTCCAAGCATGCGTGCAGACTGGTAAAGTGGCATGCCCAAATGCCACTGGAAAAACAACAATTACTAGAGATGGGGCAACCTCTTGCCCCCAACCAGACGCACAGCTGAACGCCTCCTTCTGTGGCGCATGTGTACCCATTGAGTTCATCCATGTAATCGTTTGAATCTATATTCATCATCTTTTAACCTTCATTTTCTTTTTCTTCTTTTAACCTTCATTTTCTTTTTGCGATTTGAATCCACTTTCGGAAAATACTGCCTATTTTCAAATTTCTAATATTCAAACTGTGCCCATCCAGGCCTCTTGAAAGAATACGAAAGATGCAAAGTTCATCACCAGCAGTGTTTTATTAAAATCCCAATGCATTTCGGGCTGCGAGGAGCCCTTCATCAGGGGTCACTATGAATGATAATAAAAATAATTTGCCAATTAATAATCTGAACACAGGTACACATTTTACATTATCTGAAGACACAAGCCAAAGCAATTTTGATTAAACTCGGTTTCAAATTAACATTGCAACTCGATATTTTACACCAATACAATCTTTTGTCAGCACTCCTATCCCTATTATATTGTTTGCTTAATGAGCCAGTATCTCCACTAAACCATGACACTAGGTTTTTACCTCCCTACGTTTGTAAATATCACTTCATTCCAAAACTACCCTCATTCCTGTTTATCAGTATCGATGCTTTGCTCACTACACTCCCACCCGTTTCTTCTGAAACATTAAGGTCACCATCTGTTTTTTAAACATCACCAATAAACCTTTACAATACTCCGTTTCTCATTGTTAATGCCTCTCTGTTTTCAAACCCAACCCACTGTTTCCAGCATCTCCGGGTAATCATGTATTTAGCGACAGCATCATAAACCCTTCACTTTCATGCCCCTCTGACCTTTACATTTTCCACTCGTATCTCACATTACTTGCAGCAAACATTATAACTCATCCCATACCTGCTGTGGAAAATTAAAATCCTTCCGTTCTGAGCATCGTCACAAGCCGTGATTAGACACCACGTACTCCCTCCCTCTTATCAACACTCTAATCATCCCTCCTTTCTCCCAATTGGCCCAGAGTGCAACATTTCCCGCCATAGCACCTGCACGTTAATTAAACAAACAACGTTACTCCTTCCTGTTAATCAAACAAACTATGTGTCCCATAATGCAGTTCGCCGGTAATCCAATTTGCCGGTAAACTTTCCTTGAAAATGTTTCAGAACTGTGTATAGCATAATTAATCATAATCCATCTGACCCTTACAATCCATAAGAATCTATTTTCTCTGCACTGTAACTTTGTATTAGTGATGAACTTGATGTTTCGTCGACTTCGTGGATTCTTAACGTTATTTTCTTATTTCACCTTCGTTATCCATCTTTGAACAGTGGGTGCAATCCCTGAATAGGGCAAAGTATGTCATTCAGTTAAGGGGGTTGGGATGCACACCTTATAATCAATGATTTGCAAAGTTTATCCAAGTATTCCAAGCATGCGTGCAGACTGGTAAAGTGGCATGCCCAAATGCCACTGGAAAAACAACAATTACTAGAGATGGGGCAACCTCTTGCCCCCAACCAGACGCACAGCTGAACGCCTCCTTCTGTGGCGCATGTGTACCCATTGAGTTCATCCATGTAATCGTTTGAATCTATATTCATCATCTTTTAACCTTCATTTTCTTTTTCTTCTTTTAACCTTCATTTTCTTTTTGCGATTTGAATCCACTTTCGGAAAATACTGCCTATTTTCAAATTTCTAATATTCAAACTGTGCCCATCCAGGCCTCTTGAAAGAATACGAAAGATGCAAAGTTCATCACCAGCAGTGTTTTATTAAAATCCCAATGCATTTCGGGCTGCGAGGAGCCCTTCATCAGGGGTCACTATGAATGATAATAAAAATAATTTGCCAATTAATAATCTGAACACAGGTACACATTTTACATTATCTGAAGACACAAGCCAAAGCAATTTTGATTAAACTCGGTTTCAAATTAACATTGCAACTCGATATTTTACACCAATACAATCTTTTGTCAGCACTCCTATCCCTATTATATTGTTTGCTTAATGAGCCAGTATCTCCACTAAACCATGACACTAGGTTTTTACCTCCCTACGTTTGTAAATATCACTTCATTCCAAAACTACCCTCATTCCTGTTTATCAGTATCGATGCTTTGCTCACTACACTCCCACCCGTTTCTTCTGAAACATTAAGGTCACCATCTGTTTTTTAAACATCACCAATAAACCTTTACAATACTCCGTTTCTCATTGTTAATGCCTCTCTGTTTTCAAACCCAACCCACTGTTTCCAGCATCTCCGGGTAATCATGTATTTAGCGACAGCATCATAAACCCTTCACTTTCATGCCCCTCTGACCTTTACATTTTCCACTCGTATCTCACATTACTTGCAGCAAACATTATAACTCATCCCATACCTGCTGTGGAAAATTAAAATCCTTCCGTTCTGAGCATCGTCACAAGCCGTGATTAGACACCACGTACTCCCTCCCTCTTATCAACACTCTAATCATCCCTCCTTTCTCCCAATTGGCCCAGAGTGCAACATTTCCCGCCATAGCACCTGCACGTTAATTAAACAAACAACGTTACTCCTTCCTGTTAATCAAACAAACTATGTGTCCCATAATGCAGTTCGCCGGTAATCCAATTTGCCGGTAAACTTTCCTTGAAAATGTTTCAGAACTGTGTATAGCATAATTAATCATAATCCATCTGACCCTTACAATCCATAAGAATCTATTTTCTCTGCACTGTAACTTTGTATTAGTGATGAACTTGATGTTTCGTCGACTTCGTGGATTCTTAACGTTATTTTCTTATTTCACCTTCGTTATCCATCTTTGAACAGTGGGTGCAATCCCTGAATAGGGCAAAGTATGTCATTCAGTTAAGGGGGTTGGGATGCACACCTTATAATCAATGATTTGCAAAGTTTATCCAAGTATTCCAAGCATGCGTGCAGACTGGTAAAGTGGCATGCCCAAATGCCACTGGAAAAACAACAATTACTAGAGATGGGGCAACCTCTTGCCCCCAACCAGACGCACAGCTGAACGCCTCCTTCTGTGGCGCATGTGTACCCATTGAGTTCATCCATGTAATCGTTTGAATCTATATTCATCATCTTTTAACCTTCATTTTCTTTTTCTTCTTTTAACCTTCATTTTCTTTTTGCGATTTGAATCCACTTTCGGAAAATACTGCCTATTTTCAAATTTCTAATATTCAAACTGTGCCCATCCAGGCCTCTTGAAAGAATACGAAAGATGCAAAGTTCATCACCAGCAGTGTTTTATTAAAATCCCAATGCATTTCGGGCTGCGAGGAGCCCTTCATCAGGGGTCACTATGAATGATAATAAAAATAATTTGCCAATTAATAATCTGAACACAGGTACACATTTTACATTATCTGAAGACACAAGCCAAAGCAATTTTGATTAAACTCGGTTTCAAATTAACATTGCAACTCGATATTTTACACCAATACAATCTTTTGTCAGCACTCCTATCCCTATTATATTGTTTGCTTAATGAGCCAGTATCTCCACTAAACCATGACACTAGGTTTTTACCTCCCTACGTTTGTAAATATCACTTCATTCCAAAACTACCCTCATTCCTGTTTATCAGTATCGATGCTTTGCTCACTACACTCCCACCCGTTTCTTCTGAAACATTAAGGTCACCATCTGTTTTTTAAACATCACCAATAAACCTTTACAATACTCCGTTTCTCATTGTTAATGCCTCTCTGTTTTCAAACCCAACCCACTGTTTCCAGCATCTCCGGGTAATCATGTATTTAGCGACAGCATCATAAACCCTTCACTTTCATGCCCCTCTGACCTTTACATTTTCCACTCGTATCTCACATTACTTGCAGCAAACATTATAACTCATCCCATACCTGCTGTGGAAAATTAAAATCCTTCCGTTCTGAGCATCGTCACAAGCCGTGATTAGACACCACGTACTCCCTCCCTCTTATCAACACTCTAATCATCCCTCCTTTCTCCCAATTGGCCCAGAGTGCAACATTTCCCGCCATAGCACCTGCACGTTAATTAAACAAACAACGTTACTCCTTCCTGTTAATCAAACAAACTATGTGTCCCATAATGCAGTTCGCCGGTAATCCAATTTGCCGGTAAACTTTCCTTGAAAATGTTTCAGAACTGTGTATAGCATAATTAATCATAATCCATCTGACCCTTACAATCCATAAGAATCTATTTTCTCTGCACTGTAACTTTGTATTAGTGATGAACTTGATGTTTCGTCGACTTCGTGGATTCTTAACGTTATTTTCTTATTTCACCTTCGTTATCCATCTTTGAACAGTGGGTGCAATCCCTGAATAGGGCAAAGTATGTCATTCAGTTAAGGGGGTTGGGATGCACACCTTATAATCAATGATTTGCAAAGTTTATCCAAGTATTCCAAGCATGCGTGCAGACTGGTAAAGTGGCATGCCCAAATGCCACTGGAAAAACAACAATTACTAGAGATGGGGCAACCTCTTGCCCCCAACCAGACGCACAGCTGAACGCCTCCTTCTGTGGCGCATGTGTACCCATTGAGTTCATCCATGTAATCGTTTGAATCTATATTCATCATCTTTTAACCTTCATTTTCTTTTTCTTCTTTTAACCTTCATTTTCTTTTTGCGATTTGAATCCACTTTCGGAAAATACTGCCTATTTTCAAATTTCTAATATTCAAACTGTGCCCATCCAGGCCTCTTGAAAGAATACGAAAGATGCAAAGTTCATCACCAGCAGTGTTTTATTAAAATCCCAATGCATTTCGGGCTGCGAGGAGCCCTTCATCAGGGGTCACTATGAATGATAATAAAAATAATTTGCCAATTAATAATCTGAACACAGGTACACATTTTACATTATCTGAAGACACAAGCCAAAGCAATTTTGATTAAACTCGGTTTCAAATTAACATTGCAACTCGATATTTTACACCAATACAATCTTTTGTCAGCACTCCTATCCCTATTATATTGTTTGCTTAATGAGCCAGTATCTCCACTAAACCATGACACTAGGTTTTTACCTCCCTACGTTTGTAAATATCACTTCATTCCAAAACTACCCTCATTCCTGTTTATCAGTATCGATGCTTTGCTCACTACACTCCCACCCGTTTCTTCTGAAACATTAAGGTCACCATCTGTTTTTTAAACATCACCAATAAACCTTTACAATACTCCGTTTCTCATTGTTAATGCCTCTCTGTTTTCAAACCCAACCCACTGTTTCCAGCATCTCCGGGTAATCATGTATTTAGCGACAGCATCATAAACCCTTCACTTTCATGCCCCTCTGACCTTTACATTTTCCACTCGTATCTCACATTACTTGCAGCAAACATTATAACTCATCCCATACCTGCTGTGGAAAATTAAAATCCTTCCGTTCTGAGCATCGTCACAAGCCGTGATTAGACACCACGTACTCCCTCCCTCTTATCAACACTCTAATCATCCCTCCTTTCTCCCAATTGGCCCTGAGTGCAACATTTCCCGCCATAGCACCTGCACGTTAATTAAACAAACAACGTTACTCCTTCCTGTTAATCAAACAAACTATGTGTCCCATAATGCAGTTCGCCGGTAATCCAATTTGCCGGTAAACTTTCCTTGAAAATGTTTCAGAACTGTGTATAGCATAATTAATCATAATCCATCTGACCCTTACAATCCATAAGAATCTATTTTCTCTGCACTGTAACTTTGTATTAGTGATGAACTTGATGTTTCGTCGACTTCGTGGATTCTTAACGTTATTTTCTTATTTCACCTTCGTTATCCATCTTTGAACAGTGGGTGCAATCCCTGAATAGGGCAAAGTATGTCATTCAGTTAAGGGGGTTGGGATGCACACCTTATAATCAATGATTTGCAAAGTTTATCCAAGTATTCCAAGCATGCGTGCAGACTGGTAAAGTGGCATGCCCAAATGCCACTGGAAAAACAACAATTACTAGAGATGGGGCAACCTCTTGCCCCCAACCAGACGCACAGCTGAACGCCTCCTTCTGTGGCGCATGTGTACCCATTGAGTTCATCCATGTAATCGTTTGAATCTATATTCATCATCTTTTAACCTTCATTTTCTTTTTCTTCTTTTAACCTTCATTTTCTTTTTGCGATTTGAATCCACTTTCGGAAAATACTGCCTATTTTCAAATTTCTAATATTCAAACTGTGCCCATCCAGGCCTCTTGAAAGAATACGAAAGATGCAAAGTTCATCACCAGCAGTGTTTTATTAAAATCCCAATGCATTTCGGGCTGCGAGGAGCCCTTCATCAGGGGTCACTATGAATGATAATAAAAATAATTTGCCAATTAATAATCTGAACACAGGTACACATTTTACATTATCTGAAGACACAAGCCAAAGCAATTTTGATTAAACTCGGTTTCAAATTAACATTGCAACTCGATATTTTACACCAATACAATCTTTTGTCAGCACTCCTATCCCTATTATATTGTTTGCTTAATGAGCCAGTATCTCCACTAAACCATGACACTAGGTTTTTACCTCCCTACGTTTGTAAATATCACTTCATTCCAAAACTACCCTCATTCCTGTTTATCAGTATCGATGCTTTGCTCACTACACTCCCACCCGTTTCTTCTGAAACATTAAGGTCACCATCTGTTTTTTAAACATCACCAATAAACCTTTACAATACTCCGTTTCTCATTGTTAATGCCTCTCTGTTTTCAAACCCAACCCACTGTTTCCAGCATCTCCGGGTAATCATGTATTTAGCGACAGCATCATAAACCCTTCACTTTCATGCCCCTCTGACCTTTACATTTTCCACTCGTATCTCACATTACTTGCAGCAAACATTATAACTCATCCCATACCTGCTGTGGAAAATTAAAATCCTTCCGTTCTGAGCATCGTCACAAGCCGTGATTAGACACCACGTACTCCCTCCCTCTTATCAACACTCTAATCATCCCTCCTTTCTCCCAATTGGCCCAGAGTGCAACATTTCCCGCCATAGCACCTGCACGTTAATTAAACAAACAACGTTACTCCTTCCTGTTAATCAAACAAACTATGTGTCCCATAATGCAGTTCGCCGGTAATCCAATTTGCCGGTAAACTTTCCTTGAAAATGTTTCAGAACTGTGTATAGCATAATTAATCATAATCCATCTGACCCTTACAATCCATAAGAATCTATTTTCTCTGCACTGTAACTTTGTATTAGTGATGAACTTGATGTTTCGTCGACTTCGTGGATTCTTAACGTTATTTTCTTATTTCACCTTCGTTATCCATCTTTGAACAGTGGGTGCAATCCCTGAATAGGGCAAAGTATGTCATTCAGTTAAGGGGGTTGGGATGCACACCTTATAATCAATGATTTGCAAAGTTTATCCAAGTATTCCAAGCATGCGTGCAGACTGGTAAAGTGGCATGCCCAAATGCCACTGGAAAAACAACAATTACTAGAGATGGGGCAACCTCTTGCCCCCAACCAGACGCACAGCTGAACGCCTCCTTCTGTGGCGCATGTGTACCCATTGAGTTCATCCATGTAATCGTTTGAATCTATATTCATCATCTTTTAACCTTCATTTTCTTTTTCTTCTTTTAACCTTCATTTTCTTTTTGCGATTTGAATCCACTTTCGGAAAATACTGCCTATTTTCAAATTTCTAATATTCAAACTGTGCCCATCCAGGCCTCTTGAAAGAATACGAAAGATGCAAAGTTCATCACCAGCAGTGTTTTATTAAAATCCCAATGCATTTCGGGCTGCGAGGAGCCCTTCATCAGGGGTCACTATGAATGATAATAAAAATAATTTGCCAATTAATAATCTGAACACAGGTACACATTTTACATTATCTGAAGACACAAGCCAAAGCAATTTTGATTAAACTCGGTTTCAAATTAACATTGCAACTCGATATTTTACACCAATACAATCTTTTGTCAGCACTCCTATCCCTATTATATTGTTTGCTTAATGAGCCAGTATCTCCACTAAACCATGACACTAGGTTTTTACCTCCCTACGTTTGTAAATATCACTTCATTCCAAAACTACCCTCATTCCTGTTTATCAGTATCGATGCTTTGCTCACTACACTCCCACCCGTTTCTTCTGAAACATTAAGGTCACCATCTGTTTTTTAAACATCACCAATAAACCTTTACAATACTCCGTTTCTCATTGTTAATGCCTCTCTGTTTTCAAACCCAACCCACTGTTTCCAGCATCTCCGGGTAATCATGTATTTAGCGACAGCATCATAAACCCTTCACTTTCATGCCCCTCTGACCTTTACATTTTCCACTCGTATCTCACATTACTTGCAGCAAACATTATAACTCATCCCATACCTGCTGTGGAAAATTAAAATCCTTCCGTTCTGAGCATCGTCACAAGCCGTGATTAGACACCACGTACTCCCTCCCTCTTATCAACACTCTAATCATCCCTCCTTTCTCCCAATTGGCCCAGAGTGCAACATTTCCCGCCATAGCACCTGCACGTTAATTAAACAAACAACGTTACTCCTTCCTGTTAATCAAACAAACTATGTGTCCCATAATGCAGTTCGCCGGTAATCCAATTTGCCGGTAAACTTTCCTTGAAAATGTTTCAGAACTGTGTATAGCATAATTAATCATAATCCATCTGACCCTTACAATCCATAAGAATCTATTTTCTCTGCACTGTAACTTTGTATTAGTGATGAACTTGATGTTTCGTCGACTTCGTGGATTCTTAACGTTATTTTCTTATTTCACCTTCGTTATCCATCTTTGAACAGTGGGTGCAATCCCTGAATAGGGCAAAGTATGTCATTCAGTTAAGGGGGTTGGGATGCACACCTTATAATCAATGATTTGCAAAGTTTATCCAAGTATTCCAAGCATGCGTGCAGACTGGTAAAGTGGCATGCCCAAATGCCACTGGAAAAACAACAATTACTAGAGATGGGGCAACCTCTTGCCCCCAACCAGACGCACAGCTGAACGCCTCCTTCTGTGGCGCATGTGTACCCATTGAGTTCATCCATGTAATCGTTTGAATCTATATTCATCATCTTTTAACCTTCATTTTCTTTTTCTTCTTTTAACCTTCATTTTCTTTTTGCGATTTGAATCCACTTTCGGAAAATACTGCCTATTTTCAAATTTCTAATATTCAAACTGTGCCCATCCAGGCCTCTTGAAAGAATACGAAAGATGCAAAGTTCATCACCAGCAGTGTTTTATTAAAATCCCAATGCATTTCGGGCTGCGAGGAGCCCTTCATCAGGGGTCACTATGAATGATAATAAAAATAATTTGCCAATTAATAATCTGAACACAGGTACACATTTTACATTATCTGAAGACACAAGCCAAAGCAATTTTGATTAAACTCGGTTTCAAATTAACATTGCAACTCGATATTTTACACCAATACAATCTTTTGTCAGCACTCCTATCCCTATTATATTGTTTGCTTAATGAGCCAGTATCTCCACTAAACCATGACACTAGGTTTTTACCTCCCTACGTTTGTAAATATCACTTCATTCCAAAACTACCCTCATTCCTGTTTATCAGTATCGATGCTTTGCTCACTACACTCCCACCCGTTTCTTCTGAAACATTAAGGTCACCATCTGTTTTTTAAACATCACCAATAAACCTTTACAATACTCCGTTTCTCATTGTTAATGCCTCTCTGTTTTCAAACCCAACCCACTGTTTCCAGCATCTCCGGGTAATCATGTATTTAGCGACAGCATCATAAACCCTTCACTTTCATGCCCCTCTGACCTTTACATTTTCCACTCGTATCTCACATTACTTGCAGCAAACATTATAACTCATCCCATACCTGCTGTGGAAAATTAAAATCCTTCCGTTCTGAGCATCGTCACAAGCCGTGATTAGACACCACGTACTCCCTCCCTCTTATCAACACTCTAATCATCCCTCCTTTCTCCCAATTGGCCCTGAGTGCAACATTTCCCGCCATAGCACCTGCACGTTAATTAAACAAACAACGTTACTCCTTCCTGTTAATCAAACAAACTATGTGTCCCATAATGCAGTTCGCCGGTAATCCAATTTGCCGGTAAACTTTCCTTGAAAATGTTTCAGAACTGTGTATAGCATAATTAATCATAATCCATCTGACCCTTACAATCCATAAGAATCTATTTTCTCTGCACTGTAACTTTGTATTAGTGATGAACTTGATGTTTCGTCGACTTCGTGGATTCTTAACGTTATTTTCTTATTTCACCTTCGTTATCCATCTTTGAACAGTGGGTGCAATCCCTGAATAGGGCAAAGTATGTCATTCAGTTAAGGGGGTTGGGATGCACACCTTATAATCAATGATTTGCAAAGTTTATCCAAGTATTCCAAGCATGCGTGCAGACTGGTAAAGTGGCATGCCCAAATGCCACTGGAAAAACAACAATTACTAGAGATGGGGCAACCTCTTGCCCCCAACCAGACGCACAGCTGAACGCCTCCTTCTGTGGCGCATGTGTACCCATTGAGTTCATCCATGTAATCGTTTGAATCTATATTCATCATCTTTTAACCTTCATTTTCTTTTTCTTCTTTTAACCTTCATTTTCTTTTTGCGATTTGAATCCACTTTCGGAAAATGCATTGGGATTTTAATAAAACACTGCTGGTGATGAACTTTGCATCTTTCGTATTCTTTCAAGAGGCCTGGATGGGCACAGTTTGAATATTAGAAATTTGAAAATAGGCAGTATTTTCCGAAAGTGGATTCAAATCGCAAAAAGAAAATGAAGGTTAAAAGAAGAAAAAGAAAATGAAGGTTAAAAGATGATGAATATAGATTCAAACGATTACATGGATGAACTCAATGGGTACACATGCGCCACAGAAGGAGGCGTTCAGCTGTGCGTCTGGTTGGGGGCAAGAGGTTGCCCCATCTCTAGTAATTGTTGTTTTTCCAGTGGCATTTGGGCATGCCACTTTACCAGTCTGCACGCATGCTTGGAATACTTGGATAAACTTTGCAAATCATTGATTATAAGGTGTGCATCCCAACCCCCTTAACTGAATGACATACTTTGCCCTATTCAGGGATTGCACCCACTGTTCAAAGATGGATAACGAAGGTGAAATAAGAAAATAACGTTAAGAATCCACGAAGTCGACGAAACATCAAGTTCATCACTAATACAAAGTTACAGTGCAGAGAAAATAGATTCTTATGGATTGTAAGGGTCAGATGGATTATGATTAATTATGCTATACACAGTTCTGAAACATTTTCAAGGAAAGTTTACCGGCAAATTGGATTACCGGCGAACTGCATTATGGGACACATAGTTTGTTTGATTAACAGGAAGGAGTAACGTTGTTTGTTTAATTAACGTGCAGGTGCTATGGCGGGAAATGTTGCACTCTGGGCCAATTGGGAGAAAGGAGGGATGATTAGAGTGTTGATAAGAGGGAGGGAGTACGTGGTGTCTAATCACGGCTTGTGACGATGCTCAGAACGGAAGGATTTTAATTTTCCACAGCAGGTATGGGATGAGTTATAATGTTTGCTGCAAGTAATGTGAGATACGAGTGGAAAATGTAAAGGTCAGAGGGGCATGAAAGTGAAGGGTTTATGATGCTGTCGCTAAATACATGATTACCCGGAGATGCTGGAAACAGTGGGTTGGGTTTGAAAACAGAGAGGCATTAACAATGAGAAACGGAGTATTGTAAAGGTTTATTGGTGATGTTTAAAAAACAGATGGTGACCTTAATGTTTCAGAAGAAACGGGTGGGAGTGT
Source organism: Triturus cristatus (assembly GCF_964204655.1). Classification (NCBI taxonomy): domain Eukaryota; kingdom Metazoa; phylum Chordata; class Amphibia; order Caudata; family Salamandridae; genus Triturus; species Triturus cristatus. The sequence goes on from NC_140581.1 coordinate 135,442,771, forward strand.
AGTGAGCAAAGCATCGATACTGATAAACAGGAATGAGGGTAGTTTTGGAATGAAGTGATATTTACAAACGTAGGGAGGTAAAAACCTAGTGTCATGGTTTAGTGGAGATACTGGCTCATTAAGCAAACAATATAATAGGGATAGGAGTGCTGACAAAAGATTGTATTGGTGTAAAATATCGAGTTGCAATGTTAATTTGAAACCGAGTTTAATCAAAATTGCTTTGGCTTGTGTCTTCAGATAATGTAAAATGTGTACCTGTGTTCAGATTATTAATTGGCAAATTATTTTTATTATCATTCATAGTGACCCCTGATGAAGGGCTCCTCGCAGCCCGAAATGCATTGGGATTTTAATAAAACACTGCTGGTGATGAACTTTGCATCTTTCGTATTCTTTCAAGAGGCCTGGATGGGCACAGTTTGAATATTAGAAATTTGAAAATAGGCAGTATTTTCCGAAAGTGGATTCAAATCGCAAAAAGAAAATGAAGGTTAAAAGAAGAAAAAGAAAATGAAGGTTAAAAGATGATGAATATAGATTCAAACGATTACATGGATGAACTCAATGGGTACACATGCGCCACAGAAGGAGGCGTTCAGCTGTGCGTCTGGTTGGGGGCAAGAGGTTGCCCCATCTCTAGTAATTGTTGTTTTTCCAGTGGCATTTGGGCATGCCACTTTACCAGTCTGCACGCATGCTTGGAATACTTGGATAAACTTTGCAAATCATTGATTATAAGGTGTGCATCCCAACCCCCTTAACTGAATGACATACTTTGCCCTATTCAGGGATTGCACCCACTGTTCAAAGATGGATAACGAAGGTGAAATAAGAAAATAACGTTAAGAATCCACGAAGTCGACGAAACATCAAGTTCATCACTAATACAAAGTTACAGTGCAGAGAAAATAGATTCTTATGGATTGTAAGGGTCAGATGGATTATGATTAATTATGCTATACACAGTTCTGAAACATTTTCAAGGAAAGTTTACCGGCAAATTGGATTACCGGCGAACTGCATTATGGGACACATAGTTTGTTTGATTAACAGGAAGGAGTAACGTTGTTTGTTTAATTAACGTGCAGGTGCTATGGCGGGAAATGTTGCACTCTGGGCCAATTGGGAGAAAGGAGGGATGATTAGAGTGTTGATAAGAGGGAGGGAGTACGTGGTGTCTAATCACGGCTTGTGACGATGCTCAGAACGGAAGGATTTTAATTTTCCACAGCAGGTATGGGATGAGTTATAATGTTTGCTGCAAGTAATGTGAGATACGAGTGGAAAATGTAAAGGTCAGAGGGGCATGAAAGTGAAGGGTTTATGATGCTGTCGCTAAATACATGATTACCCGGAGATGCTGGAAACAGTGGGTTGGGTTTGAAAACAGAGAGGCATTAACAATGAGAAACGGAGTATTGTAAAGGTTTATTGGTGATGTTTAAAAAACAGATGGTGACCTTAATGTTTCAGAAGAAACGGGTGGGAGTGTAGTGAGCAAAGCATCGATACTGATAAACAGGAATGAGGGTAGTTTTGGAATGAAGTGATATTTACAAACGTAGGGAGGTAAAAACCTAGTGTCATGGTTTAGTGGAGATACTGGCTCATTAAGCAAACAATATAATAGGGATAGGAGTGCTGACAAAAGATTGTATTGGTGTAAAATATCGAGTTGCAATGTTAATTTGAAACCGAGTTTAATCAAAATTGCTTTGGCTTGTGTCTTCAGATAATGTAAAATGTGTACCTGTGTTCAGATTATTAATTGGCAAATTATTTTTATTATCATTCATAGTGACCCCTGATGAAGGGCTCCTCGCAGCCCGAAATGCATTGGGATTTTAATAAAACACTGCTGGTGATGAACTTTGCATCTTTCGTATTCTTTCAAGAGGCCTGGATGGGCACAGTTTGAATATTAGAAATTTGAAAATAGGCAGTATTTTCCGAAAGTGGATTCAAATCGCAAAAAGAAAATGAAGGTTAAAAGAAGAAAAAGAAAATGAAGGTTAAAAGATGATGAATATAGATTCAAACGATTACATGGATGAACTCAATGGGTACACATGCGCCACAGAAGGAGGCGTTCAGCTGTGCGTCTGGTTGGGGGCAAGAGGTTGCCCCATCTCTAGTAATTGTTGTTTTTCCAGTGGCATTTGGGCATGCCACTTTACCAGTCTGCACGCATGCTTGGAATACTTGGATAAACTTTGCAAATCATTGATTATAAGGTGTGCATCCCAACCCCCTTAACTGAATGACATACTTTGCCCTATTCAGGGATTGCACCCACTGTTCAAAGATGGATAACGAAGGTGAAATAAGAAAATAACGTTAAGAATCCACGAAGTCGACGAAACATCAAGTTCATCACTAATACAAAGTTACAGTGCAGAGAAAATAGATTCTTATGGATTGTAAGGGTCAGATGGATTATGATTAATTATGCTATACACAGTTCTGAAACATTTTCAAGGAAAGTTTACCGGCAAATTGGATTACCGGCGAACTGCATTATGGGACACATAGTTTGTTTGATTAACAGGAAGGAGTAACGTTGTTTGTTTAATTAACGTGCAGGTGCTATGGCGGGAAATGTTGCACTCTGGGCCAATTGGGAGAAAGGAGGGATGATTAGAGTGTTGATAAGAGGGAGGGAGTACGTGGTGTCTAATCACGGCTTGTGACGATGCTCAGAACGGAAGGATTTTAATTTTCCACAGCAGGTATGGGATGAGTTATAATGTTTGCTGCAAGTAATGTGAGATACGAGTGGAAAATGTAAAGGTCAGAGGGGCATGAAAGTGAAGGGTTTATGATGCTGTCGCTAAATACATGATTACCCGGAGATGCTGGAAACAGTGGGTTGGGTTTGAAAACAGAGAGGCATTAACAATGAGAAACGGAGTATTGTAAAGGTTTATTGGTGATGTTTAAAAAACAGATGGTGACCTTAATGTTTCAGAAGAAACGGGTGGGAGTGTAGTGAGCAAAGCATCGATACTGATAAACAGGAATGAGGGTAGTTTTGGAATGAAGTGATATTTACAAACGTAGGGAGGTAAAAACCTAGTGTCATGGTTTAGTGGAGATACTGGCTCATTAAGCAAACAATATAATAGGGATAGGAGTGCTGACAAAAGATTGTATTGGTGTAAAATATCGAGTTGCAATGTTAATTTGAAACCGAGTTTAATCAAAATTGCTTTGGCTTGTGTCTTCAGATAATGTAAAATGTGTACCTGTGTTCAGATTATTAATTGGCAAATTATTTTTATTATCATTCATAGTGACCCCTGATGAAGGGCTCCTCGCAGCCCGAAATGCATTGGGATTTTAATAAAACACTGCTGGTGATGAACTTTGCATCTTTCGTATTCTTTCAAGAGGCCTGGATGGGCACAGTTTGAATATTAGAAATTTGAAAATAGGCAGTATTTTCCGAAAGTGGATTCAAATCGCAAAAAGAAAATGAAGGTTAAAAGAAGAAAAAGAAAATGAAGGTTAAAAGATGATGAATATAGATTCAAACGATTACATGGATGAACTCAATGGGTACACATGCGCCACAGAAGGAGGCGTTCAGCTGTGCGTCTGGTTGGGGGCAAGAGGTTGCCCCATCTCTAGTAATTGTTGTTTTTCCAGTGGCATTTGGGCATGCCACTTTACCAGTCTGCACGCATGCTTGGAATACTTGGATAAACTTTGCAAATCATTGATTATAAGGTGTGCATCCCAACCCCCTTAACTGAATGACATACTTTGCCCTATTCAGGGATTGCACCCACTGTTCAAAGATGGATAACGAAGGTGAAATAAGAAAATAACGTTAAGAATCCACGAAGTCGACGAAACATCAAGTTCATCACTAATACAAAGTTACAGTGCAGAGAAAATAGATTCTTATGGATTGTAAGGGTCAGATGGATTATGATTAATTATGCTATACACAGTTCTGAAACATTTTCAAGGAAAGTTTACCGGCAAATTGGATTACCGGCGAACTGCATTATGGGACACATAGTTTGTTTGATTAACAGGAAGGAGTAACGTTGTTTGTTTAATTAACGTGCAGGTGCTATGGCGGGAAATGTTGCACTCAGGGCCAATTGGGAGAAAGGAGGGATGATTAGAGTGTTGATAAGAGGGAGGGAGTACGTGGTGTCTAATCACGGCTTGTGACGATGCTCAGAACGGAAGGATTTTAATTTTCCACAGCAGGTATGGGATGAGTTATAATGTTTGCTGCAAGTAATGTGAGATACGAGTGGAAAATGTAAAGGTCAGAGGGGCATGAAAGTGAAGGGTTTATGATGCTGTCGCTAAATACATGATTACCCGGAGATGCTGGAAACAGTGGGTTGGATTTGAAAACAGAGAGGCATTAACAATGAGAAACGGAGTATTGTAAAGGTTTATTGGTGATGTTTAAAAAACAGATGGTGACCTTAATGTTTCAGAAGAAACGGGTGGGAGTGTAGTGAGCAAAGCATCGATACTGATAAACAGGAATGAGGGTAGTTTTGGAATGAAGTGATATTTACAAACGTAGGGAGGTAAAAACCTAGTGTCATGGTTTAGTGGAGATACTGGCTCATTAAGCAAACAATATAATAGGGATAGGAGTGCTGACAAAAGATTGTATTGGTGTAAAATATCGAGTTGCAATGTTAATTTGAAACCGAGTTTAATCAAAATTGCTTTGGCTTGTGTCTTCAGATAATGTAAAATGTGTACCTGTGTTCAGATTATTAATTGGCAAATTATTTTTATTATCATTCATAGTGACCCCTGATGAAGGGCTCCTCGCAGCCCGAAATGCATTGGGATTTTAATAAAACACTGCTGGTGATGAACTTTGCATCTTTCGTATTCTTTCAAGAGGCCTGGATGGGCACAGTTTGAATATTAGAAATTTGAAAATAGGCAGTATTTTCCGAAAGTGGATTCAAATCGCAAAAAGAAAATGAAGGTTAAAAGAAGAAAAAGAAAATGAAGGTTAAAAGATGATGAATATAGATTCAAACGATTACATGGATGAACTCAATGGGTACACATGCGCCACAGAAGGAGGCGTTCAGCTGTGCGTCTGGTTGGGGGCAAGAGGTTGCCCCATCTCTAGTAATTGTTGTTTTTCCAGTGGCATTTGGGCATGCCACTTTACCAGTCTGCACGCATGCTTGGAATACTTGGATAAACTTTGCAAATCATTGATTATAAGGTGTGCATCCCAACCCCCTTAACTGAATGACATACTTTGCCCTATTCAGGGATTGCACCCACTGTTCAAAGATGGATAACGAAGGTGAAATAAGAAAATAACGTTAAGAATCCACGAAGTCGACGAAACATCAAGTTCATCACTAATACAAAGTTACAGTGCAGAGAAAATAGATTCTTATGGATTGTAAGGGTCAGATGGATTATGATTAATTATGCTATACACAGTTCTGAAACATTTTCAAGGAAAGTTTACCGGCAAATTGGATTACCGGCGAACTGCATTATGGGACACATAGTTTGTTTGATTAACAGGAAGGAGTAACGTTGTTTGTTTAATTAACGTGCAGGTGCTATGGCGGGAAATGTTGCACTCTGGGCCAATTGGGAGAAAGGAGGGATGATTAGAGTGTTGATAAGAGGGAGGGAGTACGTGGTGTCTAATCACGGCTTGTGACGATGCTCAGAACGGAAGGATTTTAATTTTCCACAGCAGGTATGGGATGAGTTATAATGTTTGCTGCAAGTAATGTGAGATACGAGTGGAAAATGTAAAGGTCAGAGGGGCATGAAAGTGAAGGGTTTATGATGCTGTCGCTAAATACATGATTACCCGGAGATGCTGGAAACAGTGGGTTGGGTTTGAAAACAGAGAGGCATTAACAATGAGAAACGGAGTATTGTAAAGGTTTATTGGTGATGTTTAAAAAACAGATGGTGACCTTAATGTTTCAGAAGAAACGGGTGGGAGTGTAGTGAGCAAAGCATCGATACTGATAAACAGGAATGAGGGTAGTTTTGGAATGAAGTGATATTTACAAACGTAGGGAGGTAAAAACCTAGTGTCATGGTTTAGTGGAGATACTGGCTCATTAAGCAAACAATATAATAGGGATAGGAGTGCTGACAAAAGATTGTATTGGTGTAAAATATCGAGTTGCAATGTTAATTTGAAACCGAGTTTAATCAAAATTGCTTTGGCTTGTGTCTTCAGATAATGTAAAATGTGTACCTGTGTTCAGATTATTAATTGGCAAATTATTTTTATTATCATTCATAGTGACCCCTGATGAAGGGCTCCTCGCAGCCCGAAATGCATTGGGATTTTAATAAAACACTGCTGGTGATGAACTTTGCATCTTTCGTATTCTTTCAAGAGGCCTGGATGGGCACAGTTTGAATATTAGAAATTTGAAAATAGGCAGTATTTTCCGAAAGTGGATTCAAATCGCAAAAAGAAAATGAAGGTTAAAAGAAGAAAAAGAAAATGAAGGTTAAAAGATGATGAATATAGATTCAAACGATTACATGGATGAACTCAATGGGTACACATGCGCCACAGAAGGAGGCGTTCAGCTGTGCGTCTGGTTGGGGGCAAGAGGTTGCCCCATCTCTAGTAATTGTTGTTTTTCCAGTGGCATTTGGGCATGCCACTTTACCAGTCTGCACGCATGCTTGGAATACTTGGATAAACTTTGCAAATCATTGATTATAAGGTGTGCATCCCAACCCCCTTAACTGAATGACATACTTTGCCCTATTCAGGGATTGCACCCACTGTTCAAAGATGGATAACGAAGGTGAAATAAGAAAATAACGTTAAGAATCCACGAAGTCGACGAAACATCAAGTTCATCACTAATACAAAGTTACAGTGCAGAGAAAATAGATTCTTATGGATTGTAAGGGTCAGATGGATTATGATTAATTATGCTATACACAGTTCTGAAACATTTTCAAGGAAAGTTTACCGGCAAATTGGATTACCGGCGAACTGCATTATGGGACACATAGTTTGTTTGATTAACAGGAAGGAGTAACGTTGTTTGTTTAATTAACGTGCAGGTGCTATGGCGGGAAATGTTGCACTCTGGGCCAATTGGGAGAAAGGAGGGATGATTAGAGTGTTGATAAGAGGGAGGGAGTACGTGGTGTCTAATCACGGCTTGTGACGATGCTCAGAACGGAAGGATTTTAATTTTCCACAGCAGGTATGGGATGAGTTATAATGTTTGCTGCAAGTAATGTGAGATACGAGTGGAAAATGTAAAGGTCAGAGGGGCATGAAAGTGAAGGGTTTATGATGCTGTCGCTAAATACATGATTACCCGGAGATGCTGGAAACAGTGGGTTGGGTTTGAAAACAGAGAGGCATTAACAATGAGAAACGGAGTATTGTAAAGGTTTATTGGTGATGTTTAAAAAACAGATGGTGACCTTAATGTTTCAGAAGAAACGGGTGGGAGTGTAGTGAGCAAAGCATCGATACTGATAAACAGGAATGAGGGTAGTTTTGGAATGAAGTGATATTTACAAACGTAGGGAGGTAAAAACCTAGTGTCATGGTTTAGTGGAGATACTGGCTCATTAAGCAAACAATATAATAGGGATAGGAGTGCTGACAAAAGATTGTATTGGTGTAAAATATCGAGTTGCAATGTTAATTTGAAACCGAGTTTAATCAAAATTGCTTTGGCTTGTGTCTTCAGATAATGTAAAATGTGTACCTGTGTTCAGATTATTAATTGGCAAATTATTTTTATTATCATTCATAGTGACCCCTGATGAAGGGCTCCTCGCAGCCCGAAATGCATTGGGATTTTAATAAAACACTGCTGGTGATGAACTTTGCATCTTTCGTATTCTTTCAAGAGGCCTGGATGGGCACAGTTTGAATATTAGAAATTTGAAAATAGGCAGTATTTTCCGAAAGTGGATTCAAATCGCAAAAAGAAAATGAAGGTTAAAAGAAGAAAAAGAAAATGAAGGTTAAAAGATGATGAATATAGATTCAAACGATTACATGGATGAACTCAATGGGTACACATGCGCCACAGAAGGAGGCGTTCAGCTGTGCGTCTGGTTGGGGGCAAGAGGTTGCCCCATCTCTAGTAATTGTTGTTTTTCCAGTGGCATTTGGGCATGCCACTTTACCAGTCTGCACGCATGCTTGGAATACTTGGATAAACTTTGCAAATCATTGATTATAAGGTGTGCATCCCAACCCCCTTAACTGAATGACATACTTTGCCCTATTCAGGGATTGCACCCACTGTTCAAAGATGGATAACGAAGGTGAAATAAGAAAATAACGTTAAGAATCCACGAAGTCGACGAAACATCAAGTTCATCACTAATACAAAGTTACAGTGCAGAGAAAATAGATTCTTATGGATTGTAAGGGTCAGATGGATTATGATTAATTATGCTATACACAGTTCTGAAACATTTTCAAGGAAAGTTTACCGGCAAATTGGATTACCGGCGAACTGCATTATGGGACACATAGTTTGTTTGATTAACAGGAAGGAGTAACGTTGTTTGTTTAATTAACGTGCAGGTGCTATGGCGGGAAATGTTGCACTCTGGGCCAATTGGGAGAAAGGAGGGATGATTAGAGTGTTGATAAGAGGGAGGGAGTACGTGGTGTCTAATCACGGCTTGTGACGATGCTCAGAACGGAAGGATTTTAATTTTCCACAGCAGGTATGGGATGAGTTATAATGTTTGCTGCAAGTAATGTGAGATACGAGTGGAAAATGTAAAGGTCAGAGGGGCATGAAAGTGAAGGGTTTATGATGCTGTCGCTAAATACATGATTACCCGGAGATGCTGGAAACAGTGGGTTGGGTTTGAAAACAGAGAGGCATTAACAATGAGAAACGGAGTATTGTAAAGGTTTATTGGTGATGTTTAAAAAACAGATGGTGACCTTAATGTTTCAGAAGAAACGGGTGGGAGTGTAGTGAGCAAAGCATCGATACTGATAAACAGGAATGAGGGTAGTTTTGGAATGAAGTGATATTTACAAACGTAGGGAGGTAAAAACCTAGTGTCATGGTTTAGTGGAGATACTGGCTCATTAAGCAAACAATATAATAGGGATAGGAGTGCTGACAAAAGATTGTATTGGTGTAAAATATCGAGTTGCAATGTTAATTTGAAACCGAGTTTAATCAAAATTGCTTTGGCTTGTGTCTTCAGATAATGTAAAATGTGTACCTGTGTTCAGATTATTAATTGGCAAATTATTTTTATTATCATTCATAGTGACCCCTGATGAAGGGCTCCTCGCAGCCCGAAATGCATTGGGATTTTAATAAAACACTGCTGGTGATGAACTTTGCATCTTTCGTATTCTTTCAAGAGGCCTGGATGGGCACAGTTTGAATATTAGAAATTTGAAAATAGGCAGTATTTTCCGAAAGTGGATTCAAATCGCAAAAAGAAAATGAAGGTTAAAAGAAGAAAAAGAAAATGAAGGTTAAAAGATGATGAATATAGATTCAAACGATTACATGGATGAACTCAATGGGTACACATGCGCCACAGAAGGAGGCGTTCAGCTGTGCGTCTGGTTGGGGGCAAGAGGTTGCCCCCATCTCTAGTAATTGTTGTTTTTCCAGTGGCATTTGGGCATGCCACTTTACCAGTCTGCACGCATGCTTGGAATACTTGGATAAACTTTGCAAATCATTGATTATAAGGTGTGCATCCCAACCCCCTTAACTGAATGACATACTTTGCCCTATTCAGGGATTGCACCCACTGTTCAAAGATGGATAACGAAGGTGAAATAAGAAAATAACGTTAAGAATCCACGAAGTCGACGAAACATCAAGTTCATCACTAATACAAAGTTACAGTGCAGAGAAAATAGATTCTTATGGATTGTAAGGGTCAGATGGATTATGATTAATTATGCTATACACAGTTCTGAAACATTTTCAAGGAAAGTTTACCGGCAAATTGGATTACCGGCGAACTGCATTATGGGACACATAGTTTGTTTGATTAACAGGAAGGAGTAACGTTGTTTGTTTAATTAACGTGCAGGTGCTATGGCGGGAAATGTTGCACTCAGGGCCAATTGGGAGAAAGGAGGGATGATTAGAGTGTTGATAAGAGGGAGGGAGTACGTGGTGTCTAATCACGGCTTGTGACGATGCTCAGAACGGAAGGATTTTAATTTTCCACAGCAGGTATGGGATGAGTTATAATGTTTGCTGCAAGTAATGTGAGATACGAGTGGAAAATGTAAAGGTCAGAGGGGCATGAAAGTGAAGGGTTTATGATGCTGTCGCTAAATACATGATTACCCGGAGATGCTGGAAACAGTGGGTTGGGTTTGAAAACAGAGAGGCATTAACAATGAGAAACGGAGTATTGTAAAGGTTTATTGGTGATGTTTAAAAAACAGATGGTGACCTTAATGTTTCAGAAGAAACGGGTGGGAGTGTAGTGAGCAAAGCATCGATACTGATAAACAGGAATGAGGGTAGTTTTGGAATGAAGTGATATTTACAAACGTAGGGAGGTAAAAACCTAGTGTCATGGTTTAGTGGAGATACTGGCTCATTAAGCAAACAATATAATAGGGATAGGAGTGCTGACAAAAGATTGTATTGGTGTAAAATATCGAGTTGCAATGTTAATTTGAAACCGAGTTTAATCAAAATTGCTTTGGCTTGTGTCTTCAGATAATGTAAAATGTGTACCTGTGTTCAGATTATTAATTGGCAAATTATTTTTATTATCATTCATAGTGACCCCTGATGAAGGGCTCCTCGCAGCCCGAAATGCATTGGGATTTTAATAAAACACTGCTGGTGATGAACTTTGCATCTTTCGTATTCTTTCAAGAGGCCTGGATGGGCACAGTTTGAATATTAGAAATTTGAAAATAGGCAGTATTTTCCGAAAGTGGATTCAAATCGCAAAAAGAAAATGAAGGTTAAAAGAAGAAAAAGAAAATGAAGGTTAAAAGATGATGAATATAGATTCAAACGATTACATGGATGAACTCAATGGGTACACATGCGCCACAGAAGGAGGCGTTCAGCTGTGCGTCTGGTTGGGGGCAAGAGGTTGCCCCCATCTCTAGTAATTGTTGTTTTTCCAGTGGCATTTGGGCATGCCACTTTACCAGTCTGCACGCATGCTTGGAATACTTGGATAAACTTTGCAAATCATTGATTATAAGGTGTGCATCCCAACCCCCTTAACTGAATGACATACTTTGCCCTATTCAGGGATTGCACCCACTGTTCAAAGATGGATAACGAAGGTGAAATAAGAAAATAACGTTAAGAATCCACGAAGTCGACGAAACATCAAGTTCATCACTAATACAAAGTTACAGTGCAGAGAAAATAGATTCTTATGGATTGTAAGGGTCAGATGGATTATGATTAATTATGCTATACACAGTTCTGAAACATTTTCAAGGAAAGTTTACCGGCAAATTGGATTACCGGCGAACTGCATTATGGGACACATAGTTTGTTTGATTAACAGGAAGGAGTAACGTTGTTTGTTTAATTAACGTGCAGGTGCTATGGCGGGAAATGTTGCACTCTGGGCCAATTGGGAGAAAGGAGGGATGATTAGAGTGTTGATAAGAGGGAGGGAGTACGTGGTGTCTAATCACGGCTTGTGACGATGCTCAGAACGGAAGGATTTTAATTTTCCACAGCAGGTATGGGATGAGTTATAATGTTTGCTGCAAGTAATGTGAGATACGAGTGGAAAATGTAAAGGTCAGAGGGGCATGAAAGTGAAGGGTTTATGATGCTGTCGCTAAATACATGATTACCCGGAGATGCTGGAAACAGTGGGTTGGGTTTGAAAACAGAGAGGCATTAACAATGAGAAACGGAGTATTGTAAAGGTTTATTGGTGATGTTTAAAAAACAGATGGTGACCTTAATGTTTCAGAAGAAACGGGTGGGAGTGTAGTGAGCAAAGCATCGATACTGATAAACAGGAATGAGGGTAGTTTTGGAATGAAGTGATATTTACAAACGTAGGGAGGTAAAAACCTAGTGTCATGGTTTAGTGGAGATACTGGCTCATTAAGCAAACAATATAATAGGGATAGGAGTGCTGACAAAAGATTGTATTGGTGTAAAATATCGAGTTGCAATGTTAATTTGAAACCGAGTTTAATCAAAATTGCTTTGGCTTGTGTCTTCAGATAATGTAAAATGTGTACCTGTGTTCAGATTATTAATTGGCAAATTATTTTTATTATCATTCATAGTGACCCCTGATGAAGGGCTCCTCGCAGCCCGAAATGCATTGGGATTTTAATAAAACACTGCTGGTGATGAACTTTGCATCTTTCGTATTCTTTCAAGAGGCCTGGATGGGCACAGTTTGAATATTAGAAATTTGAAAATAGGCAGTATTTTCCGAAAGTGGATTCAAATCGCAAAAAGAAAATGAAGGTTAAAAGAAGAAAAAGAAAATGAAGGTTAAAAGATGATGAATATAGATTCAAACGATTACATGGATGAACTCAATGGGTACACATGCGCCACAGAAGGAGGCGTTCAGCTGTGCGTCTGGTTGGGGGCAAGAGGTTGCCCCATCTCTAGTAATTGAAGTGGCCAGACAGCAACAGCACAGGAACAGCGCTTCTTTGCAGGAAGGGTCCCAAATATAATATGTATGCTTGTCATTCTTTTGCAAATAAAACATTATGCAAACATGAGAGTAAAGAGATCTTTCAAAGGTCCATGATGCCAAGCAGCTGTGGTGACAGAAGGCTCACCAATGTTCGCTTTGGTACAGACAGCGCATTCAATCTAGGGTTACCTGCCTGTTTGGTAGGACCTTGTTCGTAGAATATTTCACTTACTGTGCACTCTAAACAGAAATCAGCCACAGGGAGAGCTCTTTGTGGTGTTCATTGTATTTGCACTTTATGTATTTTTTATTGTATTGTGCTATTTATTGTCCTGTTGAGTCTCTCTTGTTGCCTATTTTTGTGGTTTCTTTCTTTTTATGTATTGATTTGGATGAGTAATTACTTTGTTTGATTTCTTTATCAACGTTTTTGTCGGGCTTACAGCATGTTTTCTCTTTAAGTGTTCGTGTCACATTTTGCACTATGAATGAAATTGTACAAGAAATGGATACATAAATATATTTTTGATAAATAAATGAAACAAAAAAACATTTTCTAAACTTACTCTTGGTCTGTGGGTATATTTAATTTAATGGACTATTAGCCTATAATTGATGCATTAGTGTGAGGGAAGTGTTTTCTGTTTCTTTTACTTGTATTCTCCCTGAGCACTTCCCCACCCATTTATTATCTCAGGGTCCCTCTTCCGTTTTTCTGCCTGCTACAGCCAAACCCTGACCTGTTTTGGCCCACTTAGACTTCATCAGTGAGGTACAGCCTGAGCCCTATGGAGCAGCAAGCACAGACCCCATGTCTGGGCATAACTATCACACTTATGTAATCTACTGCAACAACCAAACAAGTGATGTAAGAAATGCTTGAATTAATCTCAGCCACTGGTGATCACTCAGGGCCATATTAGAGAAAAAAAATGTCACTGTGTCAATTTAGACAGATACCAGAAGCACGCAAATCAGCGCTGGTCTTTCTGCATTAGGAACATTCCGCTCGGATCACCAGGCAAGATGCTCTCCAGAAAGGAACATAAGCAACGATGAACTAAAATGTGGCCCTGTATAACGGTGTGCAGACAGAATAACAAATATCGACTTGCACAAATATTGAGTACAAAATATCGTGGTTCAGAAATATTGACAGCAAGAATATCGTGGTCAAGAATATCGACTTAAGGTGAGTAATATCGACTTTAAAAATATTGAAGTGTCTAATATCGTTTGCAAAAATAGAGTTGTTAAAAATATCATTTTTTAAATTAATGTTATGTATTTTAGTATATATTTTATATGTATGTGATGTATGTTTTTTTAAACAAGAATTGTTTGTATTTTGAATAAATGTGTTACATTTTTAGTCGTTATTATTTTTTTATTAGATTTTTGCGTTTTTAGTTCCGTAGCAGGTTGTAGGTTTATGGGGGACTAGGGTGAGAAGTAATTTAATTATATTAAATTATTAAATTAATTGATTAATTTGTATTTATTCACATTTGTGTAATTGAAATTTTATACCTTTAAATGTGTAAAGCAATTTATTATTAATTAATTATTAATTGGTTAATTAATTTTAATTAATTAATTGGACAATAATTATGGTAATTGTGTAATTAATTTTAGGTGTGTGTTGTGGTGTTTATAGGTGTAAAGGGTGGGAAGTAATGTATTTTTAATTTAGGAATTAATAATTGGTTAATTAAGTTTAATTAATTACTTGTTAATTAATTATGGCAATTGTGTAACTAATTTTAGGTGTGTGTGTGTTGGGGTTTATAGGGGTAAAGTGTGTTAAGTAGCTTATTTATTTTTTATTATACATTTTTTGTTAATTGATATTAGTTAAATTAATTAACATTTTATTATGGCAATTGTGTAATTAATTTTAGGTGTGTGGTATGGTGTTTATAGGAGTAAAGAGTGGGAATTATGTTGTGTTTGATTAATTAATATATTGTTATTAATTAATGTTAATTATTTGATGTTTTTTGGGGTAATTGTTTATTTTTTGTGTGTGTTGTTTTTACTTTTAAAGGGGTAAAGGGTGGTTATTAAATACATTTTAATTATTTTAATATGAGCTGTTTTTATTGTGTTTCATTATTTTATATTTTTTTTAGGTGTGTGTTGTGGATATTATAGTGCTAAAGTATGTGTAGTCAATTAATGTTTATTCGTATTTTTTAGGAATAATAGGTTTTTTAATTGTTCATTAATTATGTTAATTATGGAAGTAAATTTCATTTAAAATGTTGAACTGTTTTGTTTTTGGTGTGGTGATATAGGGTAGGAAATAAAATAAATACATTTATGTATTGATAAATATTTTTGTTTGTAAATATTTTCTAGTTTAAAAGAATGTGTTTTTATTTATTCATTATTTTATTGTATATAATATTTGTAGGTTTTTGTTATATGTAATTAATATTATAATATGTGTTTTTAATATATGTAATATATTTTGATTTACATTTTGTAATTTTTTTTTATATATATTTCTTTTTTTACAGTTTGAGTGTGAATAGTAATTTTTGTCTCTTCGCTACCCAACACTGTCCCAAATGTTGCACTCACTGGAGTGGGAAAAGTAATTTTTACCTCTTCGCTATCCAACACTTACCCTACTGTTGCACTCACTGGAGTGGGATTAGTAATTTTTACCCGCCTGCTATCCAACACTTTCCCTACTGTTGCACTCACTGGAGTTGTAATAGTAATTTTTACCCCTATGCTATCCAACACTTTCCCTACTGTTTCAATCACTGGAGTGGGAATAGTTAAATTTACCTCGCCGCTATCCAACACTTTCCCTGCTGTTGCACTCACTCGAGATGGAATAGTAATTTTTACCCCTCCGCTATCCAACACTTTCCCTACTGTTGCACTCACTGGAGTGGGAATAGTTATTTTTCCCCTTTTGCTATCCAAAATTTGCCCTACTGTTGCATTGCTTGTATTTTGAAATGTAAGTTTAAATATGTTTTAATAGTTTAATGTTTTAATTTATTATAGATTTTTTTTTATATTTTAAATCAATAATATATATATATATTTATATTATTTTAAACATGTAAAATAAATTAAAAATAATTGTTTAATAATTGTTTTAAAGTAAATATAAATGTATAAATTATTATGTTTGTGTGTTTATCTTTTTTATTAAGGTTATTTGTTATATTTTATTACAATGCATATTACATTTATTTAATATGTAATATATTATTTTATATTATATTTATATAAAAGTCGATATTTTATACATCTATATTTTTACATCAATATTTTTTAGTCAATATTTTCCTACTTACCTGTTTGAGTATACGAGTCAATATTTTTGTTTTCTATATTTTTAACATCGATATTTTTTACATCAATGTTGTGTCAGTGAACCCTAGTAGCTGTAATTAATTCAAGTATTCCAACTTTTTTGTTTTTCTATGTGAGGTGCACTAACTGTGATGACCATAGCCATGTCATAGATCCTGTGCTCATTGTGCCATTGGACTCAAGCTGCAGCCTACAGATGACGTCTGGTGTTGCTTGTATTCTCATCTAAATCCGCCTCGGTAAGTAATTCAAACTCAACTATTATTACTGAAACTAGGCTGATACTGGATTGCATATGTCTGGTCCCTGTCTGGATTGGCACAGTGGATGGGCACAATAACATAAATTAGTCCTGAGTAAATACTATTGTCTTAGAATAATTCAACTTTCTGTCTATCACACTTTTATTTTTATTAGTGACCTGTCAACAGAGAAATATGGTGGGCCATCAGCATTTGAAGTCAAACCCACAAAGCATTGATCTTTCGGTAAAAAAAACAAATAGAGCAATGTCCAGTGTAGACATAAGTGCTTTTCATGTCTGGGACTGCAAAGTGTACAATGCAGTCCTGCGTATCAATGCATCTGACCAGAAAGATAGTGGTGGAGTGCCCATAGTGGAACAACTCTGATGCCACGCCAGGGAAGCATGGATTGATTATTGGCGTATGCTCTGCTTTCATCAAACTCTCACTGAGGCCCTAAGCCTGGCCACTCTTGTCACATTGTGAGTTTATTCCCACATCTCAGGGTACTGATTCGAATTGAGGTATTAGGATACTCCCCCAGTGGTGAAAACATATATTTCTCATTTCCAGAGTACTGTAAAATGCCACACACTAAGGGGCATATTATCAAGAAACTGCGTTCAAATTATCGCCACTTTAGCGGCAGAAAACTGCCGCTAAACCGGCGATAATGGGCTTGATAATATGCCCTTGAGAATTCCCATAGAAGCCCATGTTCTGGTGTGCACATGGGCTACTATGGGAATTCTCTGCGCCATATTGTCAAGCCCATTATCGCCGCTCTAGCTACAGTTTTCTGCCGCTAAACCGGCGATAATTTTAACAGCGTGCTTGATAATATGCCCCTTAGTGGTACCAAAGGATGTTTACTGCGACATACACACAGAAGCAATGCCACCTATACAATTTAATAAACCACAGAAAAAAGACAGGTCAAACAGATTTCAGTGTAAACCTTTCTTTGAAAAAAATGGACAACACCGACACCTATAACCAACTGAATTATAGATGAAGATGCACTTCCAGAATGTAAGCATCTCATTTCATTTATCGCCAAATGTAAGCAATGCATGAACACAGGGACCTTAGCAAACACTATATAAACGGACCCCGACCATTGCATACTGAGCACGTCCACTCCAGCTTTGCTGAGGTTTAACAAAGGATGAAGAAGCCAGCTTTGACCAGTTCAATACATACTTGTGACTTCTCTCCAATGGGTATGCATATATTTGATCCCCTTCTGAAAAGCCTACTACAAAGCATCTGCCTAGGATCCCAAAAAAGATAAGGTCCAATTTTTAAAACTCCCTTAAAACTAACACCTGCATTTTTCCGAACATGCATGAATTCAGGTGTAACCTGGAAACCTGAGCCAGCCACGACTTTCGAAGCATAAATGTGAAAACGTTTTATAAATTCCTTTTCAACATGCACTACTCTACGCATGTGTGAGAAACGGCCTCATTTTGAGTGGCCACCCCGATTTTCCGTGGACTGATGCTACTGGGCTTTTGACTCTTTGCACTAGGACACCTCTAAACAGACCACAATGCATGTGCTCTGACCACTGAAACATGTCTAAATGGATTAACACCTTAATTGGCATATTTAACTTTCCAATAAGGACAAAGTATACGGGCATAAAATACAGCTGTGGCATGGAAAGTTAAACATCACTATAGTGCCATCCACTACTGTACCAAGACAAACATGACTCCAGGCTGAATACTATAGCCTGGCTCCTGTAGTGTTAAAACTGCAACCTGACCTGTCAAAATAAATACTTTTGACAAAAATTAATGAAATATTAATAAGTTACACCTATGTAGGACTTTTAGCCCACAAGTCAGGGTCCATGGCATTTGAAAATAAGACTAGTAGAAATTAATAGTTAACATGTGATTACAGTGACTTGCCCCCACAAGCTATTTTCACTGTAGGAAGGCTGGCTGGAACATTTGGGAAGCAATATTAAATATGAATTCTGCTATCTCAAGCTAGGACTAGCTAGAAAAATAATTCATGGACTGTGTAGGAAACTGGGTTGTTAGTTGTGTGGCCTGCCTAAGTAGTAGGTACACAATTGTCCTTACTGGGAACCAAGCACCCCGTTGTAGCGCTTGATTCTCACAGGGTAGCGAAGCGGAGCAGTCCAAGGCCTACTCAAGGGAGGTCGAATGGGCTAGTAATTACCATTCACTGACACACAACAATAACACTCAATAAATGATTGTCCAGTCAGTACTTTTTCTTTAGAAAAAGAAGTACACTTATTTTACACATACAAACACACACAAAAACACACACTACTAGATACTACGCACTAATTTAAAAATATGTATATTTGTAGATGGAACAT
Organism: Triturus cristatus; assembly: GCF_964204655.1. Taxonomy (NCBI): domain Eukaryota; kingdom Metazoa; phylum Chordata; class Amphibia; order Caudata; family Salamandridae; genus Triturus; species Triturus cristatus. Next base: position 135,461,356 of record NC_140581.1, read on the forward strand.
ACCACAGATGACATTGTGTAATCACTGGCGACCCCTTTTGAGGGGTCTCCCAAACATATCAAGTGAGATTGATCTTTTTGTTTTGTAATAAAACATTTTTAGATACCTTTAGTAGGAATCATTATCATTATTGCAGTGATCAGCAAAGCATTGCGAACCAATATAGTGAACCAATATGATATGTGCAATCACATTGAGATAGCATTGTATTTCAACCATACATGCAGCCCCTACAGAGCAAAACAACATCATTGAGGGGAGGTGATAATTTTGGAGTAGCCGAGGCTTAGGGTGGGGACTCAGGAGATCCAAGGAGGAGAAAGGTGGTATCCTCTTGAGTTGATTTGCGGTGGCTCCACTGTCCTGGGATCACCACAAAGGGAGCTATGGGCCAAAATTCAGGCAATATAACATCGGGTTTTCTTTGTGTTTGCTGTCCAGCAGCCTCTCTGCAAGCTTTACTTTCCAGGGTGCCTGTTCCTGCCCGGGCACCTCACAAGCAATTCTCTTGTTGGAGGACAGCTCAAGGAGGCCACCCCCGGCTGTCCTCGCTGGCTCCCAGAGCAGCCAGCAATTTCTTGTGCTGCCGCGGGAGCTGGCAGTGGTTTTCTGACGGGGAGATGCGAAGATGTTGGCTGGCATTTCCACTCCTCCAGACAGAGGCGCGGGAAGTGGAGAAGGCTGGCCAAATGGGGGAGTGCACCAGCACTCCCCCACTGGTTACTGACACTAGGTCCAGGTGTGGGGTCCTGGGCCCCCTCCCACAATTCACGGGGGAGCACAACATTGCTCCCTCATTCAATCTTTTTCCCGAGGCCAAGGGATGGCATCTTGGGCCTCCTTCCCGCCTTTGCAGGTAGCTTGACTGTGCTCCCTTGGTTCATAACTTCTCGGGCCCAAGATGGGGTGCTGGGCCCCTTCTCGCCAGATAACAAAAGCGCAATGGCGCTTCCCTTCATTTCTGGATTCTCAGGGGCAATCTGAAAACAGCTGTGGAGCCCCAATGGCTTTGTCACCTGTGCGTGAAAAAGATCAAATGTCGCCCAACTTCAGAAGGCCATATCTTGGGCCGATTTCAACGATATTGGTCTCGTTTTGCTTCAATTGGCTCTAGCCACCAGGGGCAGTTGCAGCAACCTACCTCACCTCCAAAGGGGTGTAGTCCTCAAATAGCTGGTCCTTCTGACTCCCTGTGCCAGCTCTCCTCTTGATATTTGTTTCTGGGCATACAGAGGTTCAGGGCTTGCCCCCAACTGGTACTCAGTGGGTAGAAGGAGGCCAGTCTCACTAGCCCTTTAGGAGACCCACTGGTCTTGGAGTCAATTGGGTAGAGTCTTTGGTCCTGAGTGGGGGTCAGGGAGCTCCTCCTTCCAGTTCTCCATCATGGTCCCAGGATCTAGCAGCAAAGTGAAGAAAAATTACCAGACAAGTTAATGTCTCTCTCTCTTGTACAAGAGATCATAAAGGAGAGAGGAAGGTTGCAAAAGTAAAGCACCCCTGGCCACGTCACCTCTCCACCCCTGGCCCAACCCTTCTACAGAGCATGCTGGGACAGTCCAAAATGGCATCATCCGTGAGTCACTGGTCACATCAGCTCCTGAGATCTCAGCTCCACCCTTTGCTGACCGCTCTGCCAGTGACTTTCACACTTGAATTTCAAAAGGAGTCACCCGGAGGGTTGGCTCCAGTTGTCTGGGCACTCTCCAGACAACTGGAGAGTGCCCAGTTGTCTGGAGCTCGCTAAATGTACCACCATAATATGTCAATTTCTTGAGAATATAGACAATGTCCAGTATAAAAAGAGCTAATAAAAAAATTTGATCAGAGTTCATTATATACAAAAGTGATGGATGAACAAAAACCACAAGGGTCCACCATGTAAGTCCCAGTTACTCTTATTGGATTCTCCAAAAATGACAAAAGGTGCTATGTAGCAAGGAATCATCTTAAGAATTATAACATTTAAAAAATATTGTTGCAGCAATTTGAAGGTCTGGCCACTTTGTATAGGCCAAGTGTTAAAACAATATTATAGGATTAGTCTGCACAGGCCTACATTACATAGATACCATATGGGCTTCAGAAATTTACAAATGAAAAAAAACTACTGGTCCACTCTTGTCTGTAATGCATATTCTAAGTGTGGTGGTGCGATCATTAAGGACAAGCGTTCTGCATAATGGTGCTATCCAACGCTTCCTTTGCTTTTTGTATGCAAAACAGAAAAATAAAAACTGTTCAATGGACTCAATGGCTTCGCATCCCATGGGGCACTCAGTTGATGCACCCAGCCCCTTCTTCCAATAACAGGTGAAGGGAGCTAGCGGTAATGTGCCCACCTTGAGCTTGATGAAAAGTGCTTGCGCATATGGGTTTACAACCATATCCAAATAAGGTTCAAACTCAAAGGCACATTTAAATGAAAGAAAAACATTGGTCAGGGAGCCTGAACTGTTTTTGATAATGGTTTCTCCTAGGATGTGAGGCCAGTAGGCCATTTTAAGCTGCCTAATAGCATTGCCTGGTATATCATTTGGGTTTGACCACAAGTCCCTTAGGCCTAGCTTGTGTAACAATGACTTTATGTAGGCACACCAAGGGATCCTGTTTGCACAAAACCCCTCTAGGAAGCCTCTCTATAGGGCTCCAGTTCTCTTGTTGCCCAGACCCTTAGCCAATACAGGTTTGGTCTCATTGTGCAATATCCGAGATAGATCTCAAATTTAGATCCATATGGATAGGAAGTGTGGAGATGCTCAGAGAGATTTTTAACAGCAATTTCAAAAAGGTATTCTCTCCTATTTCCAACATCTCCAAGTTGCAATGTTCCAAATTTCTGCTCCATAAAGGGCTGCCCCACATGCTTGGATCCCGTAAATTTTCAAAGGGGGGGAAATGGGAAAAGATGGTGCGCTATGAGCAAACCTCACAATAGACCCAGCGGATTGATTTATTACCAGGGTGCTCTTCTTCAATTTGGCCGGACACCTATGTGAGTCTTCCAAGCGAATACACATGTAATCAAAGTCGGGCACCCGCAGGAGGGCCTCCCCATCTAATAGTATAAGTCTTCTCATTTTGCTCTTACGATCGCCAAATACCATATACTTTGTTTGTTTTGTTAATTTCAAGCCCATAACCACTGCAATATGAAAAGAATCTCTCAAGCACTATGATGAGGCCCCATGGACTTTTCGACAGTAAAAAAGTGCTATCGGCAAATAACAGGCATGGTGTTTTCTTTGTCTTTATTCTTAGGCAAATTGTTCTCACAGTTGAAAAGATATGGGAGACACTCATTGATATATAAGAAAAAGAGTGTAGGAGCCAGTACGCACCTATGGTCGCACTCTTCTCCGTATTGGTATCTGGTCTGTCAATTCGCCCGCAGTTCCGCACCAAACCCTAGCAAAGTTGCCTGTGTATAATGCCAGGATTAAGGTTAATAAGCTCATTGGTACCCCTAGCCTGCTCAAGGTTTCCCATAGTTTCGTCCTTGGAACCAGATCAAAAGCAGATCGAAGATCCACAAAGGCCACATATAACCTCCCCTTGTCCAAGTCTACATTCATCCATTTTATGGCTAGGAAGAGTATGATTTGGTCTATTGCACTGACTTTCTGCCTAAAGTCTGCCTGTTGATGTGAAAGTGCTGTCACTTGCTCGATCCAATCCCATAGCCTATTAAGTATCTGAGAACTAAAATATTTTGGGATCTTATCAATTAAACTTATGGGTCTGTAATTACTCTGGGAAGCCTTATCTCCTGTCTTGTGTATTGGAACTGTAATGGCTTCTTTACATGTGTAGGGAACAGGACCCCCCGTCATCAAGGCATTTGATACTACATTTATATATGGTGCCCAGATCTGCAGATCGCTTCTGTATGGATCGGCAGGAATTTTATCAAGTTCTGGCGCCTTACCAGGCTTCTGTGCCTATATTACTAGTGGATTCTTTGAGCATAAATTCCTCACAGTATTCCTCCCTTTCTTTTACTTGGATTTTTAGTTAGGGGTGTGTGAAAGTCATGTGGTTTTCTTAATTGTAATTTGATTTTGCGCACTGGCATAACTCGTTTCCTGTTATTTGCATGTAATCGGTCTACATTTTTATGTCAAATGGCAGATTTTATGGTGAATCTTTACTGTGAATGCCCCATAATTACATTAATGGTATAATTTAGGGAATTTTGCATTACAGCGTTACACAAAATTCCCGAATTATGGTGTATAATTTACATTGCACCCAGACCTAAATTAAAAAAATAATATGGAAAATAGACCAGTGTGGGAACCACATGGAAAAGACAGGCTGGGATAGCTTGTTTTAAACCAGAGGACTTGCAGTTAAACTGCATGTTAACCAAATTTTACCACTGGTAGCAAACAAACTGTCATGTGCAAGCACAGACACAGCCTCTGTGACACCCCGGCTGTCCACATTTAACTCACAAAAAACAACTACTCTTCTTGCTCGGAGCAATGGATTGTGGGAACTAAAAGGCTCCAAACAAGAGCGCTGCTGCTGAGGATTACCATTTCAAACAGCTTGCCATTTTTAAATGCTCTTTTAACATCACTGGACAGAAATCAATCTGCTGTTCTCTTAGAGGTGCCGCTCTCTTTTACTGCTACACCCTTTGCTATTTGCACAGCAAAGCTCACACATCCATGAGCGCAGACTGCAATTAACTATCAACTCAACTCATTTTTTTCTGGAAATAGCTAAGAATCTGCCTTGGACAAAAGCCAAAGAGGACACTTGCTTAGATCATTTTAGTAATTACGTTTTATCTATCCGAGTTTTTAAACACTCTAGTGTCTTGTCTGCCTTTTAAAAATTGAGTGGCTTTATAGGTTTATATATTGTGATGGTTTTAATTAACTATATACAATACAGATTACTTACTTACTTACAGAGCAGAGACAATGACTTTGGTGTGGGAAGGGGTTTTGTTTCTGTGGCAGTAAGATGAGTTGTGCAGTGCCCAGGAACTTAATTTACTTCAAAGGGGCCTCCACAGTCACAAGCACATGTCCGTTGACATCTGTACATGTCCCTTCTTTTGTCCTACTAGTCAGGCAGCGACCAAATCGAAATCCAGTGGGGGGAAAGCTGCCTCAAAACTGTTTTGGCGTGACCAAGAAGAAGGGGACTGCTCATTTTTCTGTTCACTCCTCTGGGAGGACACACTGGCTCTGCACAAGGGGAGAAGGGTTTCTTATCTTGGATTTAGTGAGTGAGGGGTCCTGTGGGATTGCTTGCAGTAAGATATACAGAAATGACTGCAAAGTGGGTAAAGTTACCCCTGGCAACTTATTTTCTATTGGCCTTGACCCACAAGCTAGTGGCAAGCATAAATGTGGCATCCCCTGGCACCCTCCTCAGAACACTATTGGACCCGTGAACAACGAGAAGAGGACTGCATGCATTGTTTGTGACCTGTGAGAAGACTTTAAGGGCTACACCTACTCCCACCTGCACCTTTGACAAAGAAGTGGACTGTAAGGGATATTTGGCTGACCAAAGCTTTTTCCTGAAGAGCCCAGCTGACCAGTACCAAATGGATCCTTCTGGTGGCCTCTGCTGGAGTGAGTCTAGACCCCCCCAAGTGCTATTCGTAAAGACCTAGGACCCTAGGCTGTGTCTAACTGGATTTCTCTTACCATGTCTGAAAAACCTGGAATGTTGACAGTTTTTGGACTTCAAGACCTCTGAAGGACTGCAACAAAACTTTGAGGCCCAGGGGCATTGTCTGGTGCTGAAAACATGTTTCCCCCGCTTGGAGTTTCTCCATAGCAGCTAATCCATTTCAGCAAGACCTCGACAATAAGTTATCCTGCTTCATGGTGATCTCGTAGGACAAAGCCAGCATCCTTGCCCTGCGTGAGAATTGTAAGATTTGAAAAAGAGACTAAATCTGAAGGTAAATGTGTTGAAATGGCAAAGGCACCTAAAGTATCTGGCTTACAAGAGGACTTCCTTGGGTGTGTGTTTTGAATTTCTTCTGCTTGGAGCATTTCTTTCCAAAACCAGCGGCTTCATTGGGACCACATGCAACGTATAGTTGACCCCATGGAGCCCTCCTTGGAAACAGCCTGCTGCCTTGCCCCAATGAATGATTTTTATTTCCAGGGAAAAGTCCCAAGGTAAAATCTCCACCAGGGTCGAACCTTGTTGGTGTATTCGAACCACGCTCTATTGCAGAGGGCCTACTAGTCTAGCGCCACAATTGACTACCATGGTTTTGGTGTAATTTTGCTCATAAAATTATTTGCTATTTTCACAAATTTGAACGGACATTTATTTACCCTGTATTTATGCCTTTTTTTATGTTTTGGTAATACTAAATGATTTACACATGTTCTCTAAATTAAGCTTGTCGCCTCTATGCCATATTTAGAAATGGTTGACCTCAGATTTAAATTACAGAAGACTTTTACTGGACATAACAGGATAGTGCCTTTTCTACTTGTGGTGGACGCAGTCCAATCCAATTAATAAACCACTTTCTCACATCATGTAAATATGTAACATATAATCCTGCATTTACCAGGAAAACAATGCCCTATATCCCACTCAAAGTTATTAACTTATTTTTTATGTATTAATTACATGTTTTTGATATAGCATGCCAAAACTTTGAATCCAGGGTGGCAGCGTGCTTTACAGAACACTGCAAAAAAAATAACAGGATAAGAGACTGTTTAGAGCAGGCGAAACACTGGGTTTGCATTATTCTGCTGGCCCTGCCAGTGTAACCTCAACTAGATGGCACATCTACTTCAAGAGTGTTAGGTCAATGGAATGGTTGCCACAGGGACTGACATGCCAAACATGATATCCATAATTAACTAAAAGGCACACTGCCCCAACATAGAGTAAAAGGTGCCTGCACCTCAGGAGAATTTTCTTTGGTTAAAAAAAAAATAATCTCCCTCTTTGATATGTGTCATACGATAATGCTAATAATGTAGAGCCTGGTGTACTAAGATGCCATGACAAACCAGTCAGTGCTTTTGGCCCTCTCAACCCTCTGCAGTCTCACCTTCATGTTGTGCTACATCTTATGCACTAATCAGTCACAACAATGCAAAATTACACTTTTCGAAGGAGTCAAAAAATCTCCTGTCTAATTAATATTATTTATGAGACAGAGTCATTTTGTGATACCTTATTAGTGGCTATTAATGCAAGGAGGACGGTGAGGGCACTGTGAGCTCCATCCTTCTTTTTACATTCACTGAATGTCAACATGTTTTTTAAAGTAGTTTGCTTTAAAACTCTTCCAACTATGGTATATATTGAATGGCGTTGATGAAGCATGCATCATTCCTGTCTGCTTCCCCAGTGGCAAATACAAACATTCTCATAGTGGTAGCCATTCCACAGGGAAACATCTGATGTGTTCCATTGCAAATTGTTAGGTAGAGGTGAGAGGAAGTATGTTGCTGCATTTTATTCCCATGGGTAAGTCAAACTACATTACTGTTTCTCAAATGTTTGGATTGTTACTTGCCAGGACCAAGGTTGACAGAAGATTGGGTGAGGCTTTCCCGAATGACCCTGTAAATATTTTATGGATCACATTGTTGAATCTTGGTAGTCGTTTGTGTTTTGAGCTCTGTAAAACCTAGAATGGGCAACAGTTACATTGGTAGGCATCTTTAAAAAAAACAACTGGGCCCTGAAATTTCGTCTGCACAAGATAAGAACTCTAATGCCTGTTGTCAGGAATTTCTACATACCATGCATTACCCTGGCCAGAGTAAGAGAGGTTATGTCAAAAGGATTAATCAAGGTAGATGGTCCGTGGTTGGGGTACATTTATATTGTCTTACATTTAGTCACTCAGAACATTTGTATCCTGAATATTGTTTTCATGTCATCAATATCAAATACAGATTTTTGTATTCGTTCCTTAATTCTAAGACAGAAGCACATATGGGAGGTGTTTGGTGTAGCTTTCCCAAACCAAGATGTCAACCACATAGTGAAAGCCATATTCAAATTAAGAACAAACGTGAACTAGAATGCATCGGCCATCTTTAAAACCTAGGATATCAAGATACTTACCATGGAGAGCCTTGCTTCTCAAAAGCCATTTTTCATCTGCTCACATCTCACTCAGTTTAAGACTGAATAGTGTTGCTATCTTCTTTTGATTATCTTTTTCATGTAATCAGCTGAATTCCTCAATGGAACCAATTCCTATTGATATGCTACTATGGAGCCGATTCCGATAGCCGGTCGGACAGCTGTCCGCAGCCTTACCGTGCGACTGACACGTTCCCGGAGCCGGTACGTCCTGTAGAGTAAGTACGATGCGCATAACTGCCAAAAACCCGACCGACACGTGGGCTGTGATTCAAGTTCCATTCTCCGTCCGAGCAATAACTCCTAACGATGAACCGAGTCGCCCGGAAGCAGTATCCATAGCAGTTTCCGGCATGAGAAGTACGATGCGTACTTCCTACGCGCCGGACGGGTCGCCACGTACGGGATTTCACAGCATCCGGAAAACAAGCATATCAGCTACGATTCGCGCCACAACTCAATACACGGCTAAGAGACGGACCAGCTTGCAGCGGGTACGAGACAGAGCAACAAGCAGCATGTACGACATGAACACATCATGAATCCCATCGCGCAGGTCATACCAGTACTCTACATCTATGACCGGCTCAGGAACCGCCGGCGCAGGCGTTAAGTCAGACACCTACCACATAAACAAACGACACGTACCCGCAAAATGGAACACACACACAGGGGATCCACATCCTGGCCACTAATAACAGGCCATCATAGGGGTTGCATGGCCAGCACCACTAACACCTCCACCCATAGGGTTTATGTTTCCCCTCACTACTGCCACCCACACCCATAGGGGACCTGTTGCCCATCACTACTGCCACCCCCAGCCATAGGGCTTATGTTGCCCATCACCCCTGCCACCCCCACTCACAGGGGACCTGTTGCCCATCACCCCTGCCACCCCCAGCCATAGGGCTTATGTTGCCCATCACCCCTGCCACCACCCCCCATAGGGCTTATGTTGCCCATCACCCCTGCCACCCCCTCACAGGGGACCTGTTGCCCATCACTACACCCCCAGCCATAGGGCTTATGTTGCCCATCACTACTGTCACCCACACCCATAGGGCTTATGTTGCCCATCACTACTGCCACCCCCAGCCATAGGGCTTATGTTGCCCATCACTACTGCCATCCCAGCCATAGGGCTTATGTTGCCCATCACTACTGCCAGCCCCACCCATACGGCTTATGTTGCCCATCACTACTGCCACCCCCAGCCATAGGGCCTATGTTGCCCATCACCCCTGCCACCCACACCCATAGGGGACCTGTTTCCCATCACTACTGCCAACCCCAGCCATTGGGCTTATGTTGCCCATCACCCCTGCCACCCCCACTCACAGGGGACCTGCTGCCCATCACCCCTGCCACCCACACCCATAGGGGACCTGTTGCCCATCACTACTGCCAACCCCAGCCATTGGGCTTATGTTGCCCATCACCCCTGCCACCCCCACTCACAGGGGACCTGTTGCCCATCACCCCTGCCACCCCCAGCCATAGGGCTTATGTTGCCCATCACTACTGCCACCCCCACCCATAGGGCTTATGCTGCCCATTACTACTGCCACCCCCAGCCATAGGGCCTATGTTGCCCATCACCCCTGCTACCCACACCCATAGGGGACCTGTTGCCCATCACTACTACCACCCCCAGCCATAAGGCTTATGTTGCCCATCACCCCTGCCACCCACACCCATAGGGGACCTGTTGCCCATCACTACTGCCACCCCCAGCCATAGGGCTTATGTTGCCCATCACTACTGCCATCCCAGCCATAGGGCTTATGTTGCCCATCACTACTGCCAGCCCCACCCATACGGCTTATGTTGCCCATCACTACTGCCACCCCCAGCCATAGGGCCTATGTTGCCCATCACCCCTGCCACCCACACCCATAGGGGACCTGTTGCCCATCACTACTGCCAACCCCAGCCATTGGGCTTATGTTGCCCATCACCCCTGCCACCCCCACTCACAGGGGACCTGCTGCCCATCACCCCTGCCACACACACCCATAGGGGACCTGTTGCCCATCACTACTGCCAACCCCAGCCATTGGGCTTATGTTGCCCATCACCCCTGCCACCCCCACTCACAGGGGACCTGTTGCCCATCACCCCTGCCACCCCCAGCCATAGGGCTTATGTTGCCCATCACTACTGCCACCCCCACCCATAGGGCTTATGTTGCCCATTACTACTGCCACCCCCAGCCATAGGGCCTATGTTGCCCATCACCCCTGCTACCCACACCCATAGGGGACCTGTTGCCCATCACTACTACCACCCCCAGCCATAAGGCTTATGTTGCCCATCACCCCTGCCACCCACACCCATAGGGGACCTGTTGCCCATCACTACTGCCAGCCACAGCCATAGGGCTTATGCTGCCCATCACTACTGCTACCCACACCCATAGGATGGGTGATGCGCAACACATCCAGCATACTCCAACATCAGGTATGTCAGCAAAATGCATCCCCCCTAACATCATGCCAACAGTGTGTAGTCTGTAACAAATGCCCACAACAGTGATTGTGGCTACGAACATACAATGTAAGTAACAGCACATGTGTGACCAACACATGAGTGTGAAATACACAAGGCAAGCATCACCATTGCACTGTGGCAATGTAAAAAGAACACCCCCTCACTGTGTAGAACAGAAGTTAAGTGCAGCAGATGTTGAGCATTGTGGTGATGGGGACTAAACCCCCCTCATCACAGTGACCAAAAGGTAAGTGTAATCATGTGCAAATAACAAACAGCATGTATGATCCCTGCTCCCAACACATTAACCACTTCTGGGGTAAACTAGTGGTTGTGTCCCATACACACAGAGATGTGGTGAGGCTAACAGTGCTGTGAAAACATAACACACTCTCGGCCATGTACAGACAAGCACCACACATGGGGGCTGTCAATGCATACAGTGTACAATAACACAAGAGCAGAAGTGACCATCACCAAGCATGCACACATCTCGAAAATAGACACACCAATCAAAACAACATGTGTAGACTGTAGGTGTCAGTTCACAAACTCACATTCCATGCCAGCAATGGCACCTAACAACCAGGATGAATGTGCACAATGATGTGATATGACTCACAGGGACAGCAGGCAAAATCACAGAAACAGCATCCAGACAAAGGCCCACAACAGCAATACCAATGCACTGATGCAGATGCACAAAAACAAACAGGCAAACTCACACTGCACATCTGACACAGCATGTGTGTGTGTGTGTCACAGTATCCACAGGCAACTACACAACACATGAGGGGGGCAGAACCACAGTGACACAGATGTGGACACAGTGCCATACAAAGGTAAACCATCATTGGGACACCCTCAGTAGGCAATCAGGCATTGGGAGATGAGAGGGTGCACAACAGACACATGTGACACAAGCTGGAATATAAACCAACTAACACAGCAAGAGACTGACAAACAACAGCACTACCCCCAGGGACCAGACATTGGGGTGACACAAGCATGCATGACACCTCCACTGTAATGACAAAGGCAGATGTCGTACAAACTGGGAAACCCAGACATGTGTCCTGTGCCACAAACGTACATCACACATACACAAACACAAATCACTCAGCATGGCCCCTCATCCATGGACAAACGGGAGCTAGGGGACAATCCATGCAAACATTCACATCAGTCCACCCTCAACACCACACACCCTGAACTGCAACAATGTGTATCTGTCAAGCCCACATGGACAGGTGACATTGCACATGCACCCATGACAAACACAGGAATGTTGGGAGGAACTAAGGTGTACAGACACATCACACAAGGACAGTTTACAACCCTGGGGAATGACAGACATACTGCACAGTATGCGGTACATGGCCATGACCTCAAATCTCACGTAACCTTCAGAATCCCTGCCACAGTCCCAGGACAATGCAGAAGCCAAGGAGAACCACAAGGCACACATGCTGACACCTGCCAGCATCGCAGCCATGAACCCGACAAGTGGGAGCAGTCACACACACATACAAATGTCTCAATCACTGAAAACTGCCACCTAGGGACAACTACATGATTTAGCAAATACACAGGTGCCTTGAGGAACCCTGACTGTGTCCCATCTGTGTCTGACAACATCATCACCACTCAGAACTGACAAAACCCAATGATGATACACCAATTAACAGTAGTGTGTCATGCACCCACACATCTGGTAGCCCATTGGAAAAGTAGTGGGATGAACCCAGTACCACTCAGCAAGCAACAACAACAGGAACATATCAAGGGAACACTGTCTGTGTATGAACAGGGATGTGGACACACACACATGCTCATACAACACACAGCATGAGCCCAGGCCATGTCACTGGACAACACACTTACTTGAGGGGACACAACTCCTGTGGAAGCCCAGCTGTGCCAAACATATTCACTGCAAGTCTCACTCATGTCTGCAGAACACTTGGTCAGTCAGCCATCAGTTACCACACAATGAAGGCTCTGGTCACAACAGCCAGGGTACGTGAGTCTGCCCTAAGTCATCTGCACATAACCAAAACATAAGTCTAGCAACTTGCACAGAGGACCCAGTTGCTCCTATACCAATGATGCCCACACCTGTAGGTCCAGTGTTGATGAGCACAAAGTCTGTGGAAGTGACAAATTGGACAATGGGAAGCACATCATATGTGCATGGGTGCAAGTCAGAGATGTGACCATGCAAATGAAATGCTCACAGAGAGATGTCCACAAATAGTTGATCCTGACACACCCAGGTAGCTGCAAAGGATGACATGGATACCCACCAGAATAGGATACATATCTCATGGACCACAGGGAGTACCTCACAGCAACACATCAGTATTCAGCATTGTAAACAAAGCATCACAGGTGCAAGGGCATGTTAAACATCATCAACATAATGTACAGCTAAATCAAATTCACAGGGATAAAGAAAAAAGCTTTATTCAGCATATTAAAAGTTAAACGTCTGTTCAAACAAAAGGCCAACGGCCAGTCCATATCCAAATGCCAAGGAGTGAAGTAGAGTGACAACTGTCACACCTTGCTTGCCTGCACTGCTAAGGACCGGGGTCATCCCCTCGGAGGGGCATACATGGGGGCAGGCCAGACACCGCAGGGGCAGGATCAGGGCGCAGCAGAAGGAGGCAGTGAAGGGGTGGTGGATGCAGGCGAGACACTTGCAAATGCAGTGGAACTGACTGAAGTGGTGTGTGCTGTCACAACTGTGGGGCACAAGTCAGATGGGGTGGGTGCCGGCACAACTCCAATGGGCAGGTCAGATGGAGTGGATTGGCTCACCACTGCAGTGCCCAAGTCAGACGGGGTGGTCGTGGACTCCAATGAAGTGCCTACATCCATGGGAGCGGAATGGGGGGCAGGTGAGGTCAGCAGGGCGGGGGGGACATGGTCCCCACATCAGTGGCACTAACCGTCTGACCAGGTGTGAAGGAGCAAGTGCTAGGGGGATGGCCTTAGCATTTTGGGTATGGTGTATCTGTGGGTGAGGGAACCTGGGACAGGGAGTGGTGGGGGAACCTCTGGAGTGGTGGCCTGGGGGATGGAGGACGCAGAGTTTGCCTTGGAGCTGTGTGGTGGTGGGGGGTCTTGCTCTTCTAGCGCTGGGGGACTTGTGGGTGGGGGTCTCTGTCTGACTGTGCCTGTGGGAGGGTGTCTGGGTGTGAGGGGCACTCCCCTCTGTTTGTGGGGACTTCCTCTTCCCCTTGTAATCAGAATCTGCTGGGTCAGTGGGGAAGAGGCCAAGGTCACAGAGGAAGAGCTTCTGGGGAGATGGGGTTGCAGGTGAGGCAAGGGAAGGGGGCTGGGAGGGAGAGGTCTCGGAGGACTGCGGAGTGGTTGTGGATGACTGTGTATGTGTGTCTGCAAACCAGCCCCTGTGAGTGTGGTATCAGTCCCCTGCACTTGCTTGTGTGCACGTCTAGACCTTGGTTTGGGTTTTTTTTTGCTTGGGACAGGTAGGGTGCTAGGAATCGTGGGTGGTGCAGGGGTAGGAGGGGTGCAGGACTGTTGGAGGAGGGACACTGCTGCCGTCTGGGAGGAGGCCACAGACTGATTGGTCCTCTGTAGGGCAGACATGCCCAAGGAAATGCCCTCCATGAATGACACCAGCTGTGTCAACAGACCTGTGTGTGCATGGAGGACCTTCAGCATCGACGTCTGCCCTACATGGATCTGTCAAAGTAAGTCCACAGACTCCTCACTCAGGGCAGCAGGGGACACAGGGGCAGGGGCAGGGGGTGCAGTGCCTGGCACTAAGGAGACATGCTCATGAACACAGGAGCCCACAGGGACCTCTGGGATGAAAGCCGATGGGAGGGTGGTGGTGGTGGTGGTGGTGGTGGTGGCGGGGACAGACTTACTAGCTGGGGTTTGGTGGCTGCTGACACCCGCCTCCACAAGGGAGTCATCCTCAGAGATGCTGTGGCCCTCAGCTGGGGGGGATGGTGCTGACGACTCCTCTGTGTGGCTCCACTCGCCCTCCGTGCCACTGGGTCCACCCGACTCCTCTCCTTCTGTCCCTGTAAGGCTCTGTGGCTCCTCCTGGTCCATGGAGCTGTCCCCTCCTGTGGTCGTGGATGTAGCTGGATAAGAATAGGAAGTAAGAGAACAACATCAGTCACCTGGACCGACTGCACACACCACAATGAGTACATCACATTACAGGACAAGCCCTGGCATCATCAGCTGAACACAGCTCAAAGTGCCAACACTGTTTAGAATAAGACAATTGTCATTCTCAACATCAACCATGGCACACATATCCCTCCTTGACTTTCACACATATGTCCGTTGCATGTTGGATGCTAATACCCCAATGTGCCAACATGCACCACCCACACATTAGTTGTACATGCAAGTGAACATGTAGGAGTATGTCACTATACACACAGCACATCTCTTGCTACTGACTCAGTACAGGTGTCCGGATGAAGGGATGGGCAGAGACTCATTTCACATGCTGGTGATGCATGCCAGCAACACACACTATGATGTACTCGTGTCCTGATGGGCAATGCCACAATGGGATGCATGGTGCACACTTGAACACAATGCAGGATCACTCACAGCAAGTTCAATGCCATGGCACTGGGATGCCCTGAATGTCAGTCAACACTGTCTCCTGTCACAGGGGCAGGGCATCCAGACAACAACAATATGCACTGACTCACAATCCTAACTCAGGGGTAAAGCTAACTCTGCAGATGACCGGCACACTTGCCCATCCCATGCAAACAACATATCCAGGACCCAGAAGACCCCACATCATGCAAATCATACATATGAGTCTCTACAAACACATCACAGTCTGCCATGCATGTAACCCAGCTGCATGAAGGACACAGTTGCATACACCATTGCGCACTGTCAGATGATCACACGCCTATATGTCACACAGGTCTTGTCTCTCACATTCACATCTCAGATGTCATGCTGACCCTCTAAATCATGGACACCCCAGTTGTACATAACAACAAGCCACACCCTAATGAGGCAGAGGCAGACACCCGAGGGCACATTTCACTAAGCACAACCACCTATTTCATACACAGGAGTGGGATTACAGAATGTTTCAAAATGCCCTTGAGGAGGCATGACTGGCCAGGTCTACGTGAAACAGTTTTTGGCCCTTATCAGTAGTCAGGTGGCTAAGCAAGTGTGACACACGTGATATACATACTCCTGAGGCACCAAAATTGGAGTCCCCTCCTGCATGGGTTTGTTTGGAATACTCCAGCCACATGTTGCGAGTCAGACCAGCAATTGGAACACATCTCAAGGGCACACACAGATCACATGTCAGATCTCAGGCATTGTGTAAACAATTGACCCACACATGAAACAGACAACAGAGTCACGGGAACAGATGCTGACCGGTGGCTGAAGCATAGCTGACTGCAGGGACACAGTGCCCTAGTGACACAAGCAACAGACTGTAGGGGCCACACCTGTGGAACAGATGAGGAGGGTGCATCACACAATTGAGGGACCTGAGTATTGTACTACAAGTAAGCCTGGGCAAAGCACTACGCTACGCTCTCGTAGTTTGCGAAGTTCGCACTACTTCGCACTACGCGAATTGCACGTAGCACAGTGCGAACACGCGTAGCGTAGTGTTGCGTAGTGCTGCGGTCATTTTTTGCTTGCTCGCGGTCCTCAACGTCAAGTTGGCGACCGTGAGCAAGCAAAATGACATCCCGGCGAGACTTTTTCCTTGTTCGCGATCAGCAACATCAAGTTGGCGATCGCGAGCATAGAAAATAAACCTCCCGGTGAGATTCCCAACGCGAGGAGCTCAGGTTTCTCATTGCGAGTGGTCGCATATGCTCGCGACCGCTCGCGATGAGAAACTACCAGTTCGCGTTGAGAAAGCTGCCACTCAAGTAAAAATCCACTCGAGCAGCAGAAAACTGCAGCTCGCACTGTACAAGATGCCATTTTCAATGATTGCACAGTGCCGGTTGCTTGTCCGCACCGTGCAATCATTGAAAACCACATCTGGCACAGTGCGAACAAGGAACTACGCCCAGGGTTAAGTACAACACCTACGTAATGTGGAAGTGTGATCAGGCCAAAAGACAGCTATTAGCATGTCAGACATAGTACACCGATTAGGCATGGACTTACCCCCTTCCTGCTGCTGTCTGGCCTTCAGTTGCCTATCCAGGTGTGGGAAGACCACCGCCAGTATCCGGAGCATGTAGGGAGTCAGGGTCCGGTGTCCGCCCCTCCTGCATGGAGGTGACAGCTACAGCTGGACTCTAGCTATCCTCCGGGTCCAGCCCCGAATGTCCTGCCACCTCTTCTGTCAGTTGCAGATCTGGTGCTTGTAGACCCCCACAGAACGAACAGCCCGGGCGATGGTCAGCCAGATCTCCTGCTTCTGGTGGGCATCAACCTGTGAGCATGACAAAGTTAAAAGTACATTAACACACATGCCTCATATTTGTACTGCACACACTTGGAGATATGTCATCATCACAAAGGGAAATGAGTTACACAGGTAGTGCAACCATGGGGAAGGACAAATCACCTGCATGTCTGACATGTTAACAATGCCTGGGAAGTTTAAGCTTGCACTAATACATTTTAGCAGCAGGACACCTATTCATTACATGCACCTACACTCTTTGGGGGATGAAAGTAGTCAATGAGAATGCTTGCCACTGGTGTACACAGTGCTAGTACTGCTAGTCAGACAACATGCATAATTAGGAAGTCAGTGGACTGCACACTCACCTGCTCCCCTGGTTTCCCATAGAGCTTGCTGTACTGTAGAAGGAGCCCGTCCAGCAGGGCCTGGTTCTTCTCCTCAGTGAAGGCTGGGGCCCTCTCCAGAGTACGTGCCATAGCAGGAGCCAGAGGATGCAGAGACAGCAGCAGTGGTAGCAGGGATGTGGTCCAGGAGCATGTAGTGCAGGCAAGTGAGCTCCCTGTGGGCCAGCCAGCCTTATATCTGTGCTGCAGAGGCAGAATCTGTGCCATGTGTCCCAAGTGGTAGGTCAAACACGGTTGCATTCTATGAATCTGGCCAATCCATTTAAAAGTACGACTCATACATGCCTTCCACATCGTTCAAATCTTCACCTTCATGGAACACTTGAAATTGCAACATTGTTGTAAGCATCCAACTGAATTTCCAGTGCACAACTCGTACAAGTTCTGAATCCGCATCCGTCTCCATGACAGTCCGGAGCCAATGGGTGCGCCCGGCTCGTTCAACTGACTGTACAACGCGTATTTTGAATATACACATGCACCCGTCTCCATAGGATTCAATGGCCAAGGCGTACGCCTGTCTCGGACCGTGCCTGTCCGACGCGTATGCATGATAGTCACCCGCGTCGAACCTCATTGCATTCAATGACAAAGCGTATGCATGGCTCGGACATGACCCGTGCAATGCGTATGCAGTGTCACCCGTGTCGGTCCTCATTGCATTCAATGACAAAGTGTACGCACGGCTCGGACATGACCCGTGCAATGCGTATGCATTGTCACCCGCGTCGGTCCTCATTGCATTCAATGACAAAGAAATACGCACGGCTCGGACATGACCCGTACAATGCGTAGGCAGTGTCACCTGCGTCGGACCTCATTAGTGTGACTATTATACAGATGCAACACACATATACTGGCCAGGGACACCTGTGCACACCTGCCACACTACAGCATTGGCCACACAGTGTCCCATGACATGTAAGGCTGCATTCCCTGGGTGTGGGGGGTCACATCTGTTTTTTTGGCTGGCACTTTGTACAGCCACTCGCAGGCTGTGCATGTGTACATGGGGGCAGAATCCTTTGTGTGTTGTGCACATTACCACTGTGATGTGCAATTGTAAAGTAATGGGCATGAGTCAAGGACACAGTGTCAGGTTGGATATGTTTAGGACAGGTCACATACACCCTGAGTCCTGGGGGTGATGGCATGTACGTCACAGTGAGACCTGTAGCCACAATACTGATGTGCACCCACAGTCTGTGTGCATGTTGTGTCTCAGATGTGTCTGATCAAATGTGCCCAATGGGTGACAGTCTCCACATCCATGTGGTATATGCATCACCCTTAATGGGGTGTGTGTCTAAGAGACGTACATGTAGGGCTGGCCGGAACAACAGTGGCCATTACCTGTGGGCCTTATGTTTGCGTTGTGATGTGTACGTGCTATGCCATGTCCATTGCTATGTTGATGTGGCAATACATGGACCCTGGGTGTCTGCATGGCAAAGATCTGTGATGCCTGGGAGACATGAGGCCTCAATTGTCACTGTGGTGTGTGTTTGGAACGTTGCAGCAGCACATAGGTTGGGTGACACAGTCAGATGATTGGCCATTGCACTACATGGGACTCATGTGGACATGTGGAATTGAGATGTGAGGTGGTGGTCTTGTAGGTGACATATGTGTCCACGACCAACAGCACACACCTCAGTACATTGTGTAATGTCATGATCTAGCATGTGATACTGATCGTGGTCATGGCCACAGGGGTGGATGAACTGACAATCTTCCTTTATGCATCTCTGTACTGCAGGGCACCAGCTGTCCATCGGCTGTTCCCAGACCTTGCAACCATGCAGGAACGCGACTGCATCAGACGGTACCGCTTCACCAGGCCACTGATTGCGGAGTTGGCGGAGCAGTTGGCGCCACATCTGCTACCTGGCCAGACATACCCTACAGCACTGACCCCAGAGGTGAAGTGATGGCAGCCCTGCACTTCTTTGCTACTGGTACCTTCCAGTACACTGTGGCTACTGCTGGTGGGATGTCACAAACAATGTTTAGTCGGGTGCTACGCGATGTCTTGGAGGGGATGTTGCAATTCCTCAGCCTGTATATCAAGTTCCTGAGCCCAGCTGAACTCCCTGAAATAAAGGATGCCTTTTATACACTGGGGAGGATGCCGAACGTCATCGGATCTATTGATGGGACACATGTTGCGCTGATACCACCACAGGCACATGAGCAGGCATACCGTAACAGGAAGCACTACCATTCAATCAATGCTCTGGTGGTCTGTCTTGCTGATATGTCGATCACACATGTGTGCACAGTTCCCTGGTTCTGCGCACGATGCCTACATTATGAGGAGTAGTCGCATTGCAACGCTGATGTCACAGATGCCAGCTCAGCATGCCTGGCTTGTCGGTGTGTACTGACTGTTTCTCATTGTGTGTGTTTGTCAATGTTGTATTCTGCACTTGTTCATTTTTGTGTGTGTAGGTGACTCCGGATACTCCAACATGCCATGGTTGCGGACACCCCTCAGGAACCCTGTGACACCAGCCGAGCTGCGCTACAATGAGGCACATGGTCGGCGCAGGAGGGTGATTGAGCGGACATTCGGCCTCCTGAAAAGCCGCTTTCGCTGCCAGGACAAGACCGGTGGGGCCCTCACATATGAGCCTGCAAAGGTGTGCAAAATAATCCTTGTCTACTGCATGCTACATAACATGGAGGTGCCTCTCATCCAGGATGACGATGACGATGACCAACCTCCGGAACCTGTGGAGGATCTCAGCCTGGACCAAGATGCCAGTGATGATGAAGATGCTGGTGACGTCTGCTCACAGCTCATCAACAACTTCTTCACCCGAATGTGAGTTTCCAGGGTTGGTATGTGAATGTATGGAGGTAGCCTGGAATGTGTTGTGCCAGCTCTGTTGCTGTCTGAGTGTGTCTGTGTGCCACTTGACTGGATGCATGCTGTGATGTCCATTCAGGTGGTGTGTACTTCACAATAGGGTAGTACTGCTAACTAGTGTTTGTGTAGGTGTCTTGCAACATGTTTTGTGCATGTGTATTGCATTTCTCTCCTGTTCTTCTGTGCTTTTGACTGTATCTTGTCTGTCCTTCTCAGGGTACTTTGCCTGTTGTGTGGTCAACACTGACCCCCAACACCCAGAAGCCAACACCAGTGTGGAAGTTGACAATTCCCATCAAATGATTTACCACACATCCCTGGACTTCCCTTCTCCAACACATTGAGAGTGTGTGTCCACTGTTACGAAGAATTATTGTGGAATAAACGTGTTGCTGATGTGTAATGAACCTGTGCTACGCTTTGTTATGTGTGTTGTCTGTCTTCCAACATCTGAGTTACATCTGCTTACCTCACCTGTGGACTGTACCACTGACTGGGGTTGGTGTTGTGTCTGTGCATGCCAATGCGTTTCAGGTCAACATCATTGTGAGTGATGAGTAACATGGCCATGGTGAGTATGTTTTGTGTTGCCATAGTGTTGTATCTCCATCACATGTGTCACATCTCCATGACTCACTTCACTTTGGTCACATTGTTGCAGTATTTGGCATGCACTGTGTTGTGTAGCAGATCTACATCTCCCTGAACATGACAAGTTGGAAGCACAACAGAGGCAAGTATGGTGTACTGGTGAGTTTATTTACAAACATGTGTGAGGGAAGTGCACAGGATGGTGGGCGCTGTACATTGGTTTGGGAATCCAAAGTTCACATTGAAGTTGGAAGTGCTGGTAGATGAAATGTCCAGAGTAGAGTCCACAGCCATCTGATACATTGGCCCAACATGAATCCTCCATGTCATGTGGGCGAGTTGTGTGCGATTGGACAAGGTGAATGGGTTGCGCACAAAGGACATTGTCCAGAATAGGTTTAGAGGCCCTGGGGGATGTGCTGGGACATCTGCCTCTCACATGTCCTTCTTCGGACGACCCCTCTTCTTCCGGGGGGCGGGGGATCCTCATGCGCAGGCCTCTGCGGTGCAGGGGACTCTCCGCCAGAGTCCTCCTCCCTCACTGTGGCGCTGGCAGATGGTGTTGCGACAGATGTTGTGGGCACACAGGGGTGTGTGGACAGGTTGGTGTTGATCTGGCGGAAGCATTGGAGTATGTCCCGATGCACCGCAGTAATGTCATCCCACTTGGCCTCCATGTGGGCATAGTGGGCGACCTGCTCGTGTTGCATGTCCTTGAGGATCCCCACTACCTGGCCAAATCCTCCGGTGCTACCCTGGTACGCATCTAAGAGGCGTGCCAGGTTGGGGTCATCATGCAGTACAGACCCCTCTGCAAGGCGCGCCCTGTGCCTCCCACTCCTCCCAGCACCCCTCTCCACATGGGCAGGACCAGCGGCGGGACACATAGGTGACACTGGGACCCCTTGGGTGGTGTTGCTGGTGGTGTTTGCTGTAGCTTCCGGGGGATCCTGTGTCCCTGTGCTTTGGATGTTGATTGGCCTTGGTCTGTCCGTGTTGGCGGTGGTGCCCTGGTCGGTGTCCAGATGCTGGAGGCGTGGGTACAGGGGGTGCAGATGTTGATGGTGCTGCATGATGGCTCACACCGGAGGGGCCAGGTTGGTCGTCGTCATCCGAAGAGGACAGTGAGAGAGTCAGACCAGAGAGCTCAGTGTCCGCCAGAGTCTGGGACTGGGTATCCTCATCATTTGGTGCTGGGTGCCCAGCACCACCTGTGTTTGGAAGAGACACACAATGTGATTTATGTTTCTACATGCATCGATGGTTCACTAACATCATTTTTCTACTTTTCGAACAGATGCCTGCCTGTACACTGCTTTTCCCAGCTTGTCACGGACAGAGTTTAATATTGTTGTTCGCCATTTCCCAGTATGGCCTTGTGCTCCCCACAACAGAGCCCAGTGTCAGACATCTTGTTAGTCCCTTCCCACTCCCTGTGAAGCGAGTATGTTTCAGTTTGATCTTGCTGGGACATGTGGGTGGGTGTAGGTTGTCTGTGACTGCGAGTCCCATCATACTCTTGGCTACACCCCCCTTCCCAGCATGCACATACTTCCTCCCTCTTGACTCTGCTTCCCTGTGAGGGGGTGTGACGGCAATGGCAAGATGGCTGACTGTGAAGTCCTGATGTTTGTTGTTGGCCATTTCCCAGCATGGCCTTGTGCTCCCCACAACAGAGCCCAGTGTCAGACATCTTGTCAGTCCCTTCCCACTCCCTGTGAAGCGAGTATGGTTCAGTTTGATCTTGCTGGGCCATGTGGGTGGGTGTAGGTTGTCTGTGACTGCAAGTCCCATCATACTCTTGGCTACACCCCCCTTCCTAGCATGCCCATACTTCCTCCATCTTGACTCTGCTTCCCTGTGAGGGGGTGTGACAGCAACGGCAAGATAGCTGACTGTGAAGTCCTGGTGTTTGTTTGGCTACAAGTCCAAAGTGAGCCCCTGTGCTTCACACAGCAGCACCCAGTACGGGGTATCTTTTGCTGATATTTCAATGAAGTGTGTGTCAATGCATTGTACCCGGTGAGTTGTGTGGAGTTTGTGTTGAGGGGGGCGTGTCTCCCCATGCTGGTAAGTATGGTCAGGGCTGTCAGTCCTCCTTCCCATCATGAAACGTGCTTCTATTGTAGGGTGTGCAAGTTGTCTTTCAGGATGTCAGTCAGTGGTGTCCTGCTTCTGATTTGCACACAACCTCGAGCAGGGCCTTGTGCTCCCCACAGCAGGAGCCAGTGTCAGCCATCTTGTCAGTCATGTTCCACTCCCTGTGATGTGGGCATGTTTCAGAGAGGTCTTGAAGGGCCAATCAGGAGGAGGAGCATTATCTGTGACTACAGGCCCCATCATGCTTTTGGATACACTCACTTCACCTGCATCCCCACTATTCCTCCCTGACAGTCAGCTGCACTGTGAGGTGGTGTGTTTGTGGTGGCAAACTGTCTGGCAGGGTCTATTTGGCTTTGTGCCACTGGCTTGCTCTATTTGTTTGTAGGTTTGTGCATGTCATGACACAGTTCCAAGTCACTATGAGATGGAGGGTATTGTGTTTGTCTGACTGGCATACACATTTTGGGCTGATTATCTATTGGTTAGTGTAGCTTTGCTTGCGGTGCATGGTTTCACTGTCCCCTTGCCACACAATCTCCTCCCAGGTCCTGAAGTAGACTGGTTTAGCAGTGAACTGACTCAGGGCGTGATCTTTTTCGATGAGTTACTTGACCCTCCTGTGCATGTCATACCACCTGTTCTGTATATCGTCCTTTGTGTGCCTTGCTGGTGCTTGGGCGTTCACCTTGTCCACAATCCTCGCCCACATCTTGGTTTTCTGTGAGATGGGGGTCCTTTGGACTAATGTACCAAACAAATGTGGCTCTATCTGATGATCTCATCTACCAGCACTTCTAACTCACTATCTGTGAACTTTGGATTCTTCTTTGGGAGCATGGTGATGGGTGGTGGTGGTGAGGGATGTGTGTGTGAGGGTACGAGTGAGGGTGGGTTGGTGTTGGTTTTGCTTGGCGTATGTATGTCTGCTTTTGTATGAGGTGCTGATGGTGTGTGAGTTGTGTGATGGGGTAGTTGTGAGTGTGTCTGTGGTTGCTGTGTACTGGTGTTTGCTGCTGGCTGTGTCTCCTGTTTGCAAGGCATGATGGTAGTGATTGCAGTCCTTTATATAGTTGGAGTTGTGGGTGTGTCTTTGTCCCATGTTTTTTTTTGGTATTTATTGGCTTTGTCATTGCTTGTTTGGTCCTTTATTTGTCTTTTTCCTTTGGGTTTTGTAGGCATGAAGGAGACGTTCATGTGACGGAAACGGACACTGCTGTTGTCTCGTGCCGGCTTCTCCGCCTCGTTCACGCTGCCTATCTTCTGTGTTTGGTATGCGGCGGTCTCTATTGCTTGTGTGCTGGGTTGTCTGTGCGTGTCGGTCGTGCGGCTTGGTCTCCGTGCGAGTCGGTCTGGTTTTACACGCATTGCATCGTACTGCGCAAATCCTACATCGCGGGTACGGGTCGGTCGGGTTCATTCCGGGTTTGTGTCGGTCGGTGATAATCGCGTCGGTTTTCCGTCCGGATCACTATTTTACCTACGGCTCGGTCGTACGGCTTGTATTTGTGTCGATTGTAATTCACACGCGTTGCATTGTACTGCACAGGTCGTACGGCACTGGTCCGTGTCGGTCGGTATTCGGTCCGGGTCCATGTCGGTCGGTTCGTTTTGCGGCCGGAATTGGCCCCTATTTGTGTTATCATGGACTAGAACATATTAAAAGCAGCATTGTTGCTTGATGGATTCTATTCTAGTCACAGTTACATTGTCGTCTGGGTAATTACAATCTCCCATTTTTTCTAAAGACTTTGAATCACATATTTATTATGGTTGCCTGATCATTTTGCAATATTACTCAAGATAGTAAGAACAT
Source organism: Triturus cristatus (assembly GCF_964204655.1). NCBI lineage: Eukaryota > Metazoa > Chordata > Amphibia > Caudata > Salamandridae > Triturus > Triturus cristatus. The sequence goes on from NC_140581.1 coordinate 135,486,147, forward strand.
AGATTCTGCATGAATATAACACTACAATACATGGCAACACTTTAGAGCAGGGAAGATGGAGATTTAGGAATAATTGTTGGGGTTATGTGTTTTTCCCACTGACATATTTAAGCAGAGGCAATCTGGCTGAATCAGGTCTTTTGGTATGTATAGTGGCAGACAATCATCATTTCGACAGTTTAATAACATAGCGCAAACAAGTTTTAAACTCTGCTTTTGTTTGTGCTATGTAAAACTTTTAAAAATAAAAATGTTGAAGCCTGTTACATGCTCTAATCTCTCCCTCCAAGAATAAAGACAAACAGTTAACCTTTGATGTCAGATATAATTCTTGGCGGGGGATACTGGAACATGCATGAAAGGCATCAACATTTTATTTTTGGCAGTTTTACAAAACTCTGAATCGGTTTTCGGCATGCAGGAATAGGAAGGCGGAAGACGATGCTTGAAATTGGTAGTCTCCCGCTTGAATCGGGAGGGTTGGCATGTATGCATTACATTGCAGAAAAAGTAGTATTAGTGTTATAGAGAGCCTGCAGCACTTATTGTGCCACTGTTGGACCTGGCCCTTTTTTCAGGGTCATCCCTGAACTTTTTACCTTTTTACCTTCCTCCTAGCCTTTTTTCTGACATGTTGTTGGTGGTTTTAGGACTCTGGGCACTTTAGCACTACTGTCCAGTGTAAAGTGTGTGTGCTCTCTTTGGTAAACATGGTAGGAATGGTCTATGGTTTGGCATATTTAATTTACCTGTCTGTCCCTTGTAAAGTGGTATCTCAGATATCCAGGGCGGGTACAGAGCTAGAATATCGATGTAGAAATATCGATATACATAAATATTGCTGTAAAAATATCGTGGGGAAGAAATATCGATAGCAAAAATATTGTGGACAAGAATATCGATTGTCAGGTAAGTAAAAGTGTTAAATATTGTTTACAAAAATACAGTTGTTAAAACTATCGAAATATTATTAATGTTATGTATTTTAGTATTTTCTATGAGAATTGTTTGTTAATCTATTATATGTGTTAAAAATTCAGTACTTAATATTTTTTTTTAAGTTGAATTTTTCGTTTTTAGTTCTGTAGCGGATTGTGGGTTTATAGGGGAATAGGGTGGGAAGTAATTTAATTATATGAAATGTATTTATTAATTTATATTTATTCATAATTGTATAATTGTGATGTTATAGAGTTATAAATGTATTAATTAATGTATTAATAATTGTTTGATAATTAGTTGTTAATTATTTTAAATTGATGAAATAATAATTAATTATGTTAACTGTTTAATTTTAGGTGTGTGTTGTGGTTTTTATAGGTGTAAATGGTGGGAAGTAATGTATTTTGTATTGATGATTTATTAATTATTTGTTAATTAATTTGCATTAATTAATTTGTTAATTACTTTGTATTAATTAATTTGTTAATTAATTTAAATGAATTAATTATTAATTATTAATTGTAACTGTGTAATTAATTTTAGATGTGTGTTTTGGATATTATAGCGTTAAACAATGTGTAATTAATTAATGTTTTTTTTTAATAATAAAATATTTAAATTTCAATATTAATTATTTTAATAATGGAAATTAAATGTAATAAAAATGTTGATGTTTATTTTTTATTGGTGTAGTATCCAGCACTTTCCCTACTGTTGCACTCACTGGAGTGGGAATAGTAATTTTTACCCCTCCGCTATCCAACACTTTCCCTACTGCGGCATTCACTGGAGTGGGAATAGTAATTTTTACCCCTCTACTATCCAACACTTTCCCTACTGTTGCACTCACTGAAGTGGGAATAGTAAGTGTTACCCCTCCACTATCCAGCACTTTCCCTGCTTTTGCACTCACTGGCGTGGGAATAGTAATTTTTACCCCTCCGCTATCCAACACTTTCCCTGCTTTTGCACTCACTGGAGTGGTAATAGTAATTTTTAACCCTACGCTATCCAGCACTTTCCCTGCTTTTGTACTCCCTGGAGTGGGAATAGTCATTTTTACCCCTCCGCTATCCAATACTTTACCTGCTTTTGCACTCACTTGAGTGGGAATAGTAATTTTTACCCTTCCACTATCCAACACATTCCTTGCTTTTGCACTCACTGGAGTGGGAATAGTAATGTTTACCACTCCGCTATCCAGCACTTTCCCTACTTTTGCACTCAATGGAGTGGGAATAGTAATTATTACCCCTCCGCTATCCAACATTTTCCATACTGTTGTATTTATTGTTTTGCAAAATGTATTTTTAATATTTCCTTTAACAGTTTAATGTGTTAAATAATTGTAGAATGTTTTATTTTATTTTAAATTATTAATATATGTATATTTTTAATTTTTAAATAATTTAAAAAGTTTATCAATGAAGTAAGGAGTATAGTTAATAAAATGTTTTAAAGTAAATATATGTATTTGTACACATTTGTGTGTGTTTATATATTTTTAATTAAGGTTATTTGTTATATTTATTAAAAATATATATTAAGGTGCCGATTCCGATCCGTTAAAAAAAATTACCGTACGACTCGTATCCGTTTTTTTTTACGTGCGAGTCGTACAAGTCCCGTACAAACTGCGAAGTACGATTCGTACAGTAAAAATACATACGAATTGCATCGGGAAAAGTCTACGAGACGTCCCCGGACAGTTTTACGCACGAGTCGTAAAACTGAAGTCCGAGCGCACAAGTCCGATCCGTACCGGCGTCCCGAATACACAAGCGTATGGAAAACGTCCCGTACGGAGCAAAGTTTGTACGACCCCTACCCCGGGTACACTTGGGCCCGGGGTATGAGTCGTATGGCCCCCCCACCCCACCCACGCATGTCCGCGCCATACACCCCACCCCAGCACCCACGCATGTACGCGCCGTATCCCAGCACCCGCGTATGTACGCGCCGTACCCCCCCACCCCAGCACCCGTGCATGTATGCGCCGTACCCCAGCACACACGTATGTAAGCGCCGTACCCCCCACCCCAGCACCCGCGTATGTACACGCCGTACCCCCCCACCCCAGCACCCATGCATGTATGCGCCTACCCCCCACTCCAGCACCGTACTTGGACGCACCGTACCCCAACACCGTACCCAAGCATCGCGTATGTATGAATCGTACAACACCATTGCATATGTGATCACTGTCCAACAACATATCTATGGACGCACCTTACATACGCGAAAACGACTCGTACTGAACCAGGACACTGTAAAACAGCCCAAGGAGGGTCAATTCGACTCGTACAACACCACAAAACCCGTCTACAGGACAAAAAACATCTAAAAGACTGACCTGGCACATCCAAACAGGCAAACAGAGGCCCAAACTCACAACCACCTCTTATAACACACCCACCAAAAGTTCAAACCCAGCCACACCCACAAATGGACCAATCAAGAGGGCCCGCAATCACAAACCATGAGCCTTTGCAACAGACCCACTGCTGACAGACATCACACACAAACAACTGCACCCATACACCTTAACTTACACACCTTCACACAACCTCCTTCACACAGCCCCCCTCTACACATACACACACACCTACACATTCACACCCACACACCCACAACCATCCACACCCATACCCCACACCATGCTCACAGACAAGAATCCAAAGTTCACAAGGGAGGAGCTGGACATCCTTGTCAACGAAGTCATCAGAGTCGAGCCACAGCTCTTTGGAACATGGTCAGACAGACCAGCATATCCCAAAAAACTAGCCTGTGGCAGAGGATCGTCGATCGGGTGAATGCTGTTGCGCCCATCAGAAGGACCAGGAATGAATGCCAAGCCAGGTGGTACGATCTGCGAAGGGCAGTCAAGCGCAAAATGAACGAGGACTACGCGCAGAGTAACATCACAGGAGGTGGGCTGCCCCGCAGACCGGTACATTACCATCCCTGGGAGGAGAAGATGATGGCCCTGCTTCCGCCGGTGGGAGTACACGGAGTCGAAGGAGTTTGAGAGCCTGGTGAGTACACAAACAACTTACGTAACATGGGGGGAATGGCATCCACACCCCTACTACAACAAATGCACTCACCTACCCCCAAGCCCTCACCTGACACAACCACACTCTAAACAACGCTCATGCCACTAACATGAGTATGCCCCATTCACAAAGCAAGGCCATGCCATGTTCCAGCCTACACAAACCACAAACCCAAGACAGGATGTCCGGGATGCTGGGAGGGTGAGGATCACTAAACATATTTTACAACTCAGAAACAGACACCATTGCCCTCAGCCCATATGGCCCAGGTACATACCCATGCACCATGCGCAATGCACAGGGACTGGCAAAGTACTGACAAGGTAGCTGGCACTTGGCCCTGCTGTAGGCAGCACAAGGCCCTCCTGTGACAACTGCAAACTCTAACACAAATACAACAAGCTCAGAAATCTAGGACAGGAACTCACACTCACTGACATGGCAGCATGCGCCATGGTGGGACAGATACATCACCTGGGAGACCCACTGCCAAATCACACCACACCCACCAGCAGGCACCGTCAATCAATCAACAATCGATCAGGGTACTTGTAAGGCGCGCTACTTACCTGTGAGGGTCTCAAGGCGCTGAGGGGGGGGGGGGTTCCACCACTGCTCGAAGAGCCAGGTCTTGAGGAGTCTCCTGAAGGCAAGTAGGTCTTGGGTCAGTCGTAGGTGGGTTAGGAGGGTCTTCCAGGTCTTGGCGGCGAAGTAGGAGAAGGATCTGCTGCAGGCGGGCGTACGTTGGATGCGGGGGACAGCTGCGAGGGCGAGGCTGCCGGAGCGGAGCTGGTGGGTGGGGGTGTAGAAGCTGAGTCTGATGTGCAGGTAGGCTTGTCCGGCGGTGTGGAGTGCCTTGTGTGCGTGGGTGAGGAGCTTACAGGTGATACTCTTGTCGATTTGGAGCCAGTTCAGGTCTCTCAGGAGGGGGGTGATGGGGCTGTGGCGGGGGGCGTTGATGATCAGTTGTGCCAAGGCGTTTCCGAAGCGTTGTAGCTGCCGTTTGTGTGTGGATGGGAGTCCTGCGTAGAGTGCAGTGGCGTAGTCCAGTCAGCTGCGGACGAGGGCCTGTGTCACTGTTCTACTTGTTTAGGTCGGGATCCAATACTAGATCTGGCGGAGCCTGCGTAGGGTGTTGTAGCAGGAGGAGGAGACGCCGTTGACCTCCTTGGAAATGGAGAGGGAGGATGCGAGGATCACTCCTAGGTTGCGTGCATGTTTGGTAAGTGTCAGTGATGTCCCCAGAGCGATCGGCCACCAGGAGTCGTCCCAGGCTGAGGGTGTGGGTCCGAGGATGAGGACCTCCTTCTTGTCCGAGTTCTGTTTCAGATGGCCGCTCCACATCCAGTCGGCGATGGCCCTCAGACCCTCGTGGATGTTTGTCTTGGCGGTGTGAGGGTCCTCGGTGAGGGAGAGGATGAGCTGGGTGTCGTCGGCGTAGGAGATGTTTTTGAGGTTGTGGTGGCGGGCCACTTGTGTGAGGGGGGCCATGTGGATGTTGAACAGCGTCGGACTGAGGGATGATCACTCACCCCTTACACAAGCACACACCCCCGGGGCAGCCAATGGAGTCACACACTCTCACAATGGACATGTGACACAACAAGATCAAGCCACAGCCAAAAAAGCATCCAAGGCCAAATGCGACGTGTCAAAGACCCTGGATAACATTTCAATCAGTCCCCTGCAACATACCCATCCACAAATGAACATTGATGTGAATGCTAGGCACATACAACTACCTGGAGGAACTGTGGCAACTAGAACATGTATGAAACATGGATGTCGCATGAAACAGCATTAACATTTTCTCTCTCTCACACACAGGGCAACGTCATGGATCTCATGGGGGGAACAATCACAGGCCCAGGCTCGGCAGGAAGATGATCCCACCGGCAGCGACGACTCTCAGCACTCTATGGATGACCCCAACCAACCTGGACCCTCTGGTGCCCAAGCCCCTGCAGCACCTGCGTCAGGTACATCTGTGCCAACCACCACCCCCATTCTTGCCACATCCCAGGAGACACCCAGGAGCCCTGCCCGCACAGAACAACTGAGACAGTCTGACCTGGAGGGACAAGGTTCTCTGGCCACCCAGGAGGAGGCAGACAACCCTGCAAATGCCATCCCTCAGGGGTGCCGTAGACCCGATGTGCCCACAACACCAGGCCAGGCACATGTGGGCAGGGGTGGTTGGAGTGGAGGCAGGCGGAGGCACGGACCTGACCAGCCAGCTGAGTGAACCGGTATGTCACACATACGCCACATCTTGGACACATACCGGCGTGACACCAGGGGCATCAGCCAGGTAGTGGCGACCCTCAACGAGATTAAGAACCAGCAGGCCGAGCAACACGCCAGTCAACAACAACACCAAGGACGGATGGAGGCAAGACTGGCTGAGCTCCTGGCGGTGCAAACGGACATAAGCCGTTCACTCCATCGGATCGCCGACAACATGGCCAACCCTCCCTGTGCCCCCAGGCGAAGACCACTACCAGCCACAGGGAGGGAGGAGGAGGAGGAATCATCAGACGGAGCGTCACAAACATCGTCAAGGCCTGCATCTGAGGGTCCCCCGAGGAAGGTGGGTCGTCCACGGAAAAGACCGTGAGAGGCAACGGACCATCCACATCTCCCAGGTCACCTGGCCTGGCACCTGGCCCTCATGCGCAACAGCAGCACCTCATCCAATGACATACTCTGCCACATGGACTTGCTGGTCACAGTCTGACCAATGATGACCAACACTGTGGTCTGGACTCTGATGACTTCAAATGCCAAGGATCCCATCTCCCCCTGCGAAGTTTGGATTCCATGCACACTGTAAAGCACCTATTTGTCCCCATTAAACAGGCCCCCCACCAAGAATAAATCTTAATTTCTTCAATTAGATGTTGCATTCATTTTGAATGAGTACACAACCTACGTGTGGGGAAATGTCAAACTATGTCTGAGTGTTGAACTAACTCCAGCCATCCATACCCTGGAATCTGAGTCTGGTACAGGACACACATGGGTCACAATGTATCATACAATACAGACATGGAGCACAATACTCACCCGTGATGGCCTCAAGCTGCTGAGGGGGGGCATGGAATACTGTGCGGACAGACCAATTGGGAAGAGTATCATGAAGGCGTAGTGGTCATGGCTCATGTGGCTGTTGCCGGGGAGGGAGTAGCAGGTATGTCTTGCCAGGTGGGAGAACTATGTCCTGCATGCTGGAGTACGGTGGATGTGAAGAATGGTGGCCAGGGCAAGGTTGGATGCACGGAGTTGGCACAACGGGGTCTCGGATGACAGACGGACAAGGTTGGTTTGGGGTCAGGGGTTGTGGCCTGCCTCCTGAGTGTGGGTGAGGAGTCTGAAGGTGATCCTGCAGCAGACAGTGATCCATTGTAGCTATCTCTGGTGGACGGTGATTTGGCTGGGGCGCGGGATGTTGAAGCTGAGGTGTGCACATGCAGCCTGGATGTGGACAAGTTTCCCGGGAGTTTGGATGTACTTGCTCCGTAGAGGGCGGGGCAGTAGTTGACACGGCCGGTGTCGTGGGCCTGGGGGATGGTCTGTCTTTCCTTGGAGTGGATCTATCTGTGGATCATGTGCATCATGCAGAGGGTGTTGCACCCTGAGGTACAGATGCTGGTGATTAGCATGGCAAATGTGAGTGACGAATCCATGATGCACACCATCTTGTGTGCATGGGCACTGGGTGCATGCGCAGGGCTCTTGCGGGTGGGACACAAGCAGTTGACCCAGCTGTAAGGGGACAATCCTCAGATGATTACCTCAGTCCTGTACAAGTCCAGCCTCAGGTGGCTGATGTTCAGCCATTCATCAATGGATCTCATGCCTTCTTGAATGTTGGAACTGTGCGCATGTGATGCCGGAGAGGGGGACCTGGACACATTGAAGATTGACACGCTGAGAGATGATACCTGGGCCATGTGCCAGATGATGCCACCATACTACATGCTGAAGGCTTGAGTCCCACTCCCATGGCCTTGCTCATGTACGGAGCCGGTGGGGAGTAGGAGGGACATGACCTGGTTGGTGTGACAGGGCCTGGAAGGCGGGGCAGCGCTGTGTAGGCAGTTGGAGTTGCACCCTCATCATGCAAAGGTGTCGTGTGTGCGCCTAGGGTATGTCTGAGAGCAGGCGGTAGATTTTCGGATGGACAATGCTTGGAGGGTGGCTGCAACATCAGACTGTAGTCTGATGTGGGTCATGCAAGGACATGAGGGTCGTGCAATGTGCACGTTGCATGCGATGACGGGCCAGCCTTTGGCACCGCGTGGCCGCAACAGTGGCACAGACAAGCTGATGCCAGCTGTTAGACCTGGCATCATTGGCATGAGTCTCTCCTCCATTTTTTTCTGTTTGCCTCCTCTGTTTACGATGTTTTTGCTGGATTATTGCTTTGGGCACTGTGCCACTGCTGATCAGTGCCACAGTGCAAGTGCTCCCTATGTTAAATTGTTACATTGATTGGTGTTACCATGATTGGCGTGGTTGACTTACTGTTCAGACCCTAGTCTAGTGCACTGCGTGTGCCAAGGGCGTGTAAGTTAAATGCTGCTGGTGGGCTTGCAGCACTGGTTGTGCCACCCACAGAAGCAGCGTGTAAAATGTGTCTCAGGCCTGCCACCGCAGCGCCTGCGTGCAGTCCCTGACTGCCATGTCGACTTGGTAAGGAAACCTACTTGCCAGTCTCTAAACCTTCACTTTGCCACATTTCAGACACCTCTATGGTAGGCCCTAGGGCAGGGTGCATTGTTGGTAAAAGGTAGGTCATGCCCTGATGTGTGTGGCATGACCTAATAGTGAATTACAGCCATTTTCGTTTTTCACTATTGAAGGGCTACCTGCCTCTCATAGGCCAGACTGGGCAGACGGATTATTAACTCCATTATAATCTATCTGACTCAGGGAGCATGGTAGCGAGTCGAGTTTAGTATCCCTGAACTCAGAATTTATTAACACACCCTTTAGGATGGATGGTTTTCAAATTCTATGTTTGAAAATAGCACTTTTAGAAAGTGGCTATTTTCTTGTTCAACTATCTACCGGTCTCTGCTGGTTTGGTGTGTGTGTCAGGGGCTGGGTGGCTCCAGAGGTCTGAATGAGTCAGTGTGGGGTGAATGGGGCGTTTACACATAGAGTGAGGGAAGAGTAGCCTGCCCTGCCTGACACAATACTGGCTCCACCTCCTGCTGGGCGACTGATAGCCCTGCTCCTGCCAGTGACAATACTGGCTCCGCCTCCTGCTGGGCGGCTGAGGACTCTGCCCTGCTCAGTTAATGGGCCAGGTGCCTCTGCCTGGCAACACCCACAACAAACCTGAGATGGTGGGAATCTCCCTGTTTGGACAAAGGGAACAAAGGAGAAATGGGGTATAAGAGAAGGACCCCTGAACCAAGAACTCAGATCACTTCTGACAAGGAAACCTGTACCAAGGACAAGAAGCCTGCTGATCTAAGGACTTGCCTCCCCTTTCTGCCAGAGTGCTGTTTTGCTGTGGAGGAACCTGAAAGCTGCTTCTTTATTTTTGCCAAGGAACAAGGAGAGAGGAACTGGGTGTGTACTCTCTGAACACTTGCTAGGAAATCTCCAAGGGCTGGAAGAGTGCCAGTCTCCTGCTGAAGTCACAGGGCCAAAGGACTTCACCATTTGCTGAATTGCTGGAAAGTGTTGTTTCCAGTACACAAGGGAAAATCTGCAGTCTCGACGCCAGCAGCAACGCCAGTGAGCAGTGGGTATCGGCCCCGGCTCCAAGTGACCCCGTCTCGACGCCGGTATCAACGCCAGTGAGGAGTGAGTATCGGCTCCACCTCCAAGCGACCCCGTCCCGACGCCGCTGCTGATCGCATCGACTCGACGCCCTTCTCGACGCCGTGAGCGCTACTCCGGCCCGACATCCCTCGACACCGCTGCGGATTGACCCGACTCCGAGGCACGATCGACGCCGACCTCGACGCCGACATCTCGACGCCGTGGATCATCGTTTTCTTCGTTTCGCAAGGTACTGTACTTGTGGGGTCTGTTGCAACTCCAGGCTCGACGTAGCGCTCCTCGCGGTCAACGCCGAACCTTGGGAATCTTGTAGACTCGACGTCGTGTGACTCCTGTGGGGGTTACATTGTTGCCAAAGAACTGTGCTCAGAAGAATACTTTGCTAAAGAACTATTTGCCGAGAAGAAACCTTACTTGAACTATTATTTTTCCTTCCAAAGAGTATTTATTAAGACTGTGGTATATTTTTGTCGTTATTTGGTCTTGTGCTAAGCCTTATATAAAAATACTATTTTTATAATAACTTCTGTGTCGTGTCCATCTGTAGTGTATTCACTTTATTACTGTATGTGGTCATAAATGCTTAACACACTGCCTCTGAGATAAGCCTGTCTGCTCTGCCAAGCTACCAAGGGGGTAGCAGGGGTTATCTGAGTGTGTAATCCCCTTTCCCTGACTAGAGTTGGTTGGTCCCTATTTGTCAGAAGTGCATACCTCTGCCAACTAGAGACTGCCGGTTCTAACATTGGTGGTCAGCGGTGAGGATTTGAACTTTGCATTTATGACTCATGTGCAGTGATTAGTGTACGCTACATAGTGAAAGCAGACCATAACGCAGCCACAGTCTGTTTGGTAGGATATTCTATTTTTGTTCTCCGCTTTCCTGGAGCTTATTTTTTTAAACACTGCCAGTTTTGACCATGGAGAATGCCGGAGCTACTACACCTGTGGAGATTGTTGTGGGGGAATTTGATAAGGAGAAGATAGATTCCTACATGCTAAAAGATCTAAAAGGATTTTGCAAGCAGTTTAAAGTTCCTACCACAGGTGTCTCAAAGAAAGAGGGCTTCCTCAAAGCGCTGAAGGCCTGGTTAGAGGCCAGAAATCCCTCTGATCCGGTGGTGGTACCGGAAGAGGAAGAAGAAGAGGAAGAGGAAGAGCCCACAGGTGGGCCAGTGTCATCTCCAGGCAGTAGTGCGTCCTCTAGGAGCCTTTCCCCCGAAGAATTAGAAGACAGGGAGAAGGAGAGGGGGTACAAGTTGGAAATGGCAAAACTTAAATTAGGAGGGCAGTTGGAATTAGAGAATGCAAGAAGCAAGAGAGAAGCTGAAATGGAGAGCAAAAGATTAGATTTTGAGAGAGAGAAATTAGCGTTTGAACGTGAGAAGATGGTGAGGGAGATGGAGCTTAAAACTAAGAGTTTAGAGTTGAATCCCTCTGGTGGCAGCACTCCATCTGTGCCTGCAGAAAGTAGGTTTTATTTTCCTAAAGATGTGATCAAAGATTACAGTAAGAATGAAGATATTAGCCAATGGTTTAAAGCATATGAGTTAGCGTTATTGGCCCACCGGGTCCCTGAGAAAGATTGGGGAACGGGGTTGTGGAGCCGCTTTACAAATGAAGGGAGAGAAACCTTGTTGAGCCTTCCTGCTGAGGATAGGATGTCTTATACTCATATGAAAGATGCTTTAATGCTGAGATATGGCTTAACCCCAGAAAAGTACAGACAAACCTTTAGAGAATGTAAGAAGTTGC